>NW_027556402.1:210668394-211268394 GCF_003287225.1 Phascolarctos cinereus | reverse complement strand
TTGGCTTCAACAGACTGCCAGGAGACCAGGACACAAAAGAACCCCTGGTTGAAGGTATCCCAATACAAGACTTGTAGTTTCCCCTTTCTGAGCTGGATTACAAATCTTAGAGGAAAAACTTCAGCTATGAAGAACTCTGGTACATGACACTGAAAAACCAAAGGAAAACCAAGAAAAGAAAGCAAAGGACCACGATCTCTCTTCAACCCTGAACTCCATCCACTCTTATTCCAACATCCCACTTTCAGGCCAGATGACCTTGAACCCCAGAAACACGTCATAATCTAACAAAATGTTTCCCAAGCCTACTGAATATAATTTAAATCAAATCTGACCACCTAGAAAACACACTTTTGCCACTGATTATATAATCAAGCAGAAATCCCCAAATGATGGTACATTTAACAATTTCTACAATCAAAATGATCTGTGGCTCATTATATCAAACTTACTTATAACTTCTTAATAAACTGTCCCTGAGCTGCAGTTACAATTCATTAGCACTGGAAGGGACTTTGGAGATTACTCAATCTAAACCCCTGATTTTACAGGTAGGGAAACTAAAGCCTCTAGGGTATATAGTAGAATAAGGAGTCTTCCATTTCCAAAAAGAAGAAAAGTTACCAACCCAACATTGTTCGGGCAAGTTGGATGGTACCACTGCTCATAAACTGTCACATTCTGATCATTTTTGTCTTTTAATTTTAGTAACCCTAGGAGAAAATAACCCACAGACCTCCCACCTCATCCACTCCTCAACCACCACCTCAAAACACAGGAACCAGGGTTATAGGATCTCAGAGGCTGGCTGGTTCACAACCCTTTCTCCTCATTACACCATTCTCAATCTATGCGACAAAAAAAAAAGTGGGCATTGTCATACAATTGCATCTTGGAATGAAAGCACAAGTAGAGCCCATAACCATACTTCATTAACAAATTCAAATAAGACAAAAAATATACACCAATATGTACTGTGAAAAAATTGCCAGAGAGATGCTATAGTCATTCATCACAAATCAATGAAGCACTGATGAACAGTAATATTAAGGAGACTCAGAATGACTAGACTGTGGCACAATGGACAGAAATTTGGTCCTGGAGACAGGCAGATGAGGTGAGGTCAGGCTGCACCTCAGGCATCTGTGGCTGTGAGCTGAGACAAGTCACTTAATTTCTCAGTGTCCCAGGTCCCAGGAAGTTCTCTAAGACTCTGAGCTGCTGAAGAGGTGCCAACCTGAGCTCCCTACACCAATGAAATCATAGGGCCAGTAAGAAGGAAAAAAAAAAGGTAAAATAAACTACAACAGGAGCACTGATCAATTCAGAAGATTCAGACAGTACATATACAGCTAGGAATGAATGATAAGTTCTCACAATCTCCCCCTGACATGCCTCACTGAGTATTTTTTAAAATTTGAAGCAGAGAAAGGGTTAACCAGAAATGTCAGCAATTTCTTTGTTCTTTCAAGGTTGCCCTTAGTCAGCCCATAAGAGTCCAACCCCATAGACGGGAGCCAGCATGTTGGGCCACGGCAACAAAGGTGTGAAAACTTAGGCAAATTCTCACAAAGCTAGACAACAAAATTGACTTTCTACAAAGAATGGCTGGCTATTCCACAAGGCCAGTGGACAACTGTTGCTGCACTCTCATTTTTACCAAGCCCTAATCACAGACTATCAGAAGTTCAACGGCTTTAGGAAGGCAACTAGAATAATCTAGACCTAGAGAGGAATACCCTTCTAAACATTCCAAACAAGTGGTCAGTCCTCCAGCCTCCACTCAAAGGTCTCCAGAAACAAGGAAGGTCACTATGACAATACCAATAGTCAGCATTCATATGATAATTTAAAGTTTTCAAAGCCTGCGTTGTCTCATTTAACCCCTGCAACAACTCTGTAAAGGTCAGTACCATGCTTACCTATTCTGCCATTTTACAGATAAGAAAACAAGGGTCAATGACTAATATTACTTCGTGAAGTAGTCTACTCCACTTCTGGAAAGCTCTAAACTGTCAGGAAATTTTCTGTATTTCATGCTTAATTGTCTCCTAATAACTTTGATACACTGCTCTTCAGTTTTTGACCCACCAAGGTCAAGCAGAATCTGTTTAATTTCTCTTCACATAGCAGAGAATTCAAATACTCAGAAACCACATCTTCCTCAAGTCTCTTCTCTAAGCTAAACAAACTCAGCACTTTCAACTGTTCCTCACAGAACACCATCTCCAGTCCCCTTCAGCATCCCAATCACTTGCCTCTGTGCATTTGTCATATACTTTCTAAAATAAATGCAGCACCCATGACGGGCACCAAGCCAGCAGTCAGAAAGTTTCTGACGGACACTCACTATGTGACTGGACCCATTACACTGCCTCCAGCCAACTCTAACACTAAAAGACAAGAAATTACATAGCGAGTGCTGACCTGCATTGGGAGAGGGCCGTTCTTCACCAGGAGTTCTCTACTCTCATTAAATCCTAAATCCAGTCCAAATGAAAATAAAATACAGTACCCAGACTTGGACACAGCATTCCCTAAACATGGACTTTGACCAGGGTAGCTCGGTATTTCCTGTCTACTGCCTGTTTCCATTCACATGAACTCCACCATCTCAATGTCTAAAACAAAATGTAACATCTTCCCCTCCAAATGGCTCTTGCTTCCCAGCTTCCTAATTTTAGTTATCCAATTCTCCCTGTCACCCAGGCTTGAAACCCAAGTCATACAACTTCTTATTCCCCAAACCCAGGGCTTAAATCCTGTTGATTCAATCCATTGAACATGTAATTCACTTGGCACCCATGTGCAAATCATGTTTCTTCAAACGGTTTCCAGTGCATTCCTTATTTTCTATTTCCACCATCCTATACCAGACCCTTATTAGATCACACCTGGACCATCATAAGAGCCTTAAGTGCTCTCCTCACATTCAGCTCACACTACCCACTGAAGCCAGATTAATCCTCCTGGAATACTGCAGTTGCCACATCATTCTCCAGCTCAAGAGACACAGAAGGAACCTCAGAAGTCTAATCTAATTTTTTCATTTTATAGATGGAGAAATGAAGTGAGGCATACAGCTCTAATGACTTGCACAAGATCACACTGCTAATTGGTAAGAGTGCTGAGCCTACAATCCAAAACTCCTGATTCCCAATCCAATGTACCATCCTACCTTCAAAATGAAGTATGGCCTTCTGGACCTTGAACACTGGCCCCAATTACTTAGGATTACAAATTACCTTTCTACTTCTCTCCTTTGATGGAAACTATCTGCTCCACCCAAAGTGGTCCATTCCCAGTCCCTAACGGACCTTGAACACCTTTGCCTATACAAATTTCTCTCACTGGGGATGCTATTTCCTTCTCCTCTAGATAACCCAATTCTTCCCGTCCTTCAAGATATGGCCCAAATAATACCTTCTTTGCGAAGCTTCCTTATCCAATTCAACCTGAAGCGAATCTCTCCTTCCTCTGAACTCCTAAGGCCCTTATCCCACTCATTTAGCATTTGTCTTTTTACAGTGTCCTTGTCACTTAGCCCTTTTGAGTCTCATCAAGTTTCTCCATCTCTAAAATGAGGAGCTGGCTCTTTCCCCATCATCATAAAATGTACAGAACTTCCCTCCCCAAATAAATTGTAAAATCCTAGGATTCACCCATATTCACTGCTCGCCAGCCTAGCTTATATAGCACAGTAACCTGGAAAAAGCACAAAAAACCTAGGCTCAAGTCGTATTTCTAAAACTTACTAGCAACATAACCTTGGACAAGTCAAATCATCTGATAGTCCCTGAGTACCAGTTTTATCATCTGTAAAATGGGAACAAAAATCTATTTACAAGACTAGGGTCTCTAAGGGCTGAGGCACTCTTGCTCAGTTCTGCATCTCTCTCCAATCATCACAAGAGGCAGTGCAGCAGAGCATAAGAAGAACTGGAACCACGGCCCTTACTGGCCACTTCACTTTGGATAAATCCCAAATCTCCATTTCTTTATTTGTAAAAAGGGTAGTGGAGGGGAGATAGAAGAGGAGATGAATTAGATGATTCCCCCTTCTACCTCTTATCTTCCAAGATTCTATGAAATACTTAAACTAACTGTATGCTAGAAGACTATTCACTACACCAGAAATCATAGCAAATTCCTCTCCTGGCAGCTGTGCAGGAACTAGAGTCAGGCTCTTCTTTATGTCACTTTTGAAAAGCAGCTGCCAGGTCACAGAGACCCTTTGTTCCCTACAATCTCATATCAAATGTTCGCTAGCCAAACTAAGCTTCTTGGGGTTTCACATTCTAACAGATTGGTGGAGTTGCTTGAGTTATGCCTTGGGAGAGTTTTCTTTCCATGCACAGAAAAGAACGAAAGGCAGGGTCTTTCAGACCTACCTTCTTTAAATTAATCTCCCTCTCTGCTTTAACACCAAAAAGGTCCAAAAGGATACAGGCTACTGAGCTCCACTTGGGACACATATGAAGACAACTTGTGTTTCATGAACTCTGCATAATTTAAACTAAACTGACACACCTGAGGTACTACATTTGAAACCATTTTAGTACGCTGATACATAAGATGTCCCAAAAATCTTAATGCAGTTTTTAATAAGTTTAAACTACACCAAGACTTTGGGGACAAACAGTGCTTTTCAGAATGACAAAATATGAGTTGGAAAGGACCTCAACAACCATCTAGTCAAACCCACAAAAACCTATTTTTACAGCTATTTATTAAACACAGCCACTTAGTAAGCACAGGCTAGGAACAAATCTAGTCAATAAAAGCAAAGCATGAAGCATACGGGCACTTCTCAATTTATTCAATTCACAAATTTACTGTTGTTCCAAAAGTCTGTGATCTTGCTAGAGTTGGGAATTTATTTCCCCCCATAGAAAAATTGAAATTTAACAGTAGTTAATTTCCCAAACCTACCCACAAAATATTTAATATATAAATGAAGCTAAACTGTATAGTACTAGTAGTATTAAGCTAGTTTCAGGGGCCCTGGGGACAGGACCAGTTGGAATGAGGTCTTATCTACTTCACTACTCAGCAGAATTCAATATTAGGGTAAGTAATGGAGTTCATTACAAGACATCTCATAACATGGACCTCAGGGGTAGCATTATTACAAGACTTTAATATTTCAGTAGATAATGATTAAGCAAGTATTTACTATGTTCTAACCACTGAAATCAAAGATCAACCAGCCCCTTCATTTTATAGTCAAAACAAGCAACTAAGATCATCCCCCCACCTCACCCCCCAAATGAAATGATTTGTTCAAGGCCACTTACACAGTCCATCAGATAGAGTTTCTTGCCCTTAAATTAGTCTAGTGGGATCCCAATTGATAATAACTATATAATAACAACTAATGTAAAAGAGTACAGCCTAATAGAGACATAAAGTGCTACACTGTGTGAAGTCTAAAGAAAGATTTCCAACTTTAGGGAGTGAGGGAGAAATTAAAGTTTTATGAACAGGTGGCATCTGAGCTAGTTACTGAAAAATGGTTAATATTTCAAAGATGATTAATTCTCCACACAGTGAATTCCAATCTACTTGTTCAAATAAAGAAAGGGGAGCAACAGGGATAATTGAAATTCATTGGTAATTCGAATTCCCAAAACTTGATCATACTTGCTATGAGAGGAAAAGTGATTAATTTGGCTTCATATGCTTTCTTCAACTCCTGTCATCCTCCCCCCACCATGGTACAAAGTTTAATGAAATAAAGCAAAGGCTAACCAGCTACAAGGAAGAAACATAAACAATTATCCCACAGCTGAATAACTACCAATCAAGAAAACACTGGTCAATAATCACTCTTCTTACTTTTTGAATAGCTTGCTTGATAACAATACCCCAAAATTTTTCCTCTACCTGTAGCTTAAATATAGAAATATTATAAATCATATAAATAAAATTTGGGTAACTTGGCAACTAATGAATATTCATACTTTCCAATTTTCAATTAAAGTATGACTCATTTTTATCTTATTTATGTAAGTTTAAATCTGTCACATTAAGCAACTAGAACAATGAATGCGCTTCAGCAACTGCATGCATGTAATTCTTCAATACAAATTAGTCATTTGTCTTCACAAGCTAAAAACTGCCCCCTCCAAACTGAATTAACAAATAAGGTGGATTACAGTGACAGATTCATAACACTTTATCTCTGAAGAGAAACTAAATGAATCTTCTTGACTATAGGTCCACCACTCTAGCTACTGCACCACCATCAAATTTGGCTAGGCTGATCACAGAAAACAGATACAGTCTGCTGCCAAGTTTCACATGTTTTTGTTGTTTGGTAGAAGCTGGCAGAGTCTGCACTAAACTGGCACAGACCTTGAGGACCCAGAGTTACCTCCAACACAAGATGAAGTATCAACGGGGCCTTTACTGAATAATCAACAATATTCATAATGATAGAGGCATTCCAAGACCTAGGCAGAAATATATTTACAATATTCTGTATTTACCAAAAACCAGAAAAGATGGGCAAAACATGCTAGAAAGTTTTAACAGAGTTTAAACAAGGCTTGCAGGTCTTAAGGATTCAATTAAAAGGAGAATCCATTTACCAGAAGCCTCTATTCCAAAGACAATACCATAAATCTCACAGTTATCGTATTTGACTCTTCTTTTAAAGGGGTGACGGTATTTACCCATCTAATAATCACCTTGTGGTTTTCTACTTTAAAGAAAGAGAAACCAAAGAAGCCCACATACAGCATGTGAAAGACTACAACTATCGTATGTAATATAACTATACTCCAAAAGTTTGACTGAGCTTTTTTACCTTTTAATTAGGAGAACCTAATTAGAACCTAAACAACTTTTCTCACACACACACCCCAACTCAAAGCTATTTCTCTGATGGCATTATTCACTAAAAATGAAACATGAAAAAGAACCTATTTGAGGTATACAAAATAAAATAGGTTAAAAAGAATATTTGATATAACACAGAGTATTTAAAGAAAAAAGCCAGGAACTTACTTTCATTATGCTATTGATTTTGTTCAGTCACTTTCATCTCTAACAATAAGGGTGAAATATCAACATGTGAGGGAATCATTTGTGATTAGTCCTCCGTTTACTTGGCAACTAATGAATATTCATACTTTCCAATTTTCAATTGAAGTATGACTCATTTTTATCTTATTTATCCATCCAACACATCCAATCCCTTTTTCATGAATGGATATTCTTCCACTGAAGACACCCAAGAAGCCTCACAACCCCCTTGTACAATGTAGGAAGTGACAGATGTTCACTAGCAAACTCATTCACAAAATAAAAGATCACGTGTGGGTTGGATTAAATGCCCTCCAAGGCCCTTTACAACTCAAATTCTCCAAGACACTGATGGCCAACATTCAAATGTCTCTTATGGTCTATTACATACAAGGTACTGTCCTGAGTAAAGTAAGATAAATATGAAACAGTCCATGCTCTCAGAGTTTTCATCCTGTTACTTTTGAGAGAAATAGCATGGTTAAAAAAAAAAGCCAGGGGGCATTTCACAGAGTACAGGAGCATTAACAGATGTGTAAAATTAGAGAATCAGGAAGGGTAGTAAAAAAGGAAAATAAAAACATTCCATCACACAATTATTCAAGTTTACCTTTAGACATTATGAGTTTGAAGTGTTGGGAAACATCTAAGTAGAGTGCAAACCTCAAACTTTCATCATAGCAAAAGATCTATATTTGGGAAGTTATCTATATAGACAAAAGAGTTGAAACTAAAGGATGTAGTGACATTGTCAAGAAAGAGTGGAAAGGAAGACAGACTAGAATCCTAAACAGCAGCTTAAGGTGTTGGGAAGAGAAAAAAGGGTCAGAAAAGGAACATAGTTAAGAACAAAGACAAAGAGAGAGTGACATCTCAGAAATTAAGGAAGGGGAAGGATCAAATATACAGAAGGCCAGGCTAGATACATAAAAGGCAATGAAGATTGTTTTGTTTTGTTTTAAGGCCATTCGATTTGACATTGAGAAAAAAGATCCAGCCATTTTGGAGAGCAATTTGGAACTATGCCCAAAGGGATATAAAAATGTGCATACGCTTTGACCCAGCAATACCACTTCTAGGGCTGTATCCCAAAGAGACCATACAAATGGGAAAAGGACCCACATGTACAAAAATATTTATAGCAGCTTTTCCTGTGGTGGCCAAGAATTGGAAATTGAGGGGACGCCCATCAGTTAGGCAATGGCTGAACAAGTTATGGTATATAGATGTAATGGAATACTATTGTGCTATAAGAAATGATGAGCAGGCAGACTTCAGAAAAATCTGGAAAGATGAATGAACTGATGCTGAGTGAAGTGAGCAGAACCAGGAGAACATTGTACACAGTGACAGCCACAATGCGCAATGACTAACTTTAATAGACTCATCTTTTCTTAGCAATCCAAAGATCCAAAGGACTCATGATGGAAAATGCTATCCACATCCACAAAAACAACAACAACAACAACAACAACAAACTATGGAGTCTGAATGCAGATCAAAGCACATTATTTGCCCTCTTTTTTCTTTTTTTTTGTTTTTGTTTCTTCTTTCTCGTAGTTTCTTCCATTGGTTCTAATTCTTCTTTACAATACAACTAATGTGAAAATCAGTTCAACATGAATATATATGTAGGGCCTATATCAAATTGCATTCCATCTTGGGGTAGAAGGAGGGGAGAGATAGGGAGAAAATTTGGAACTCAAAATCTTATGGAAGTGAATGCTGAAAACTAAAAATAAATTAATTTTAAAAAAGAAAGTTCTCAAAAGTTATTAGTGTGTTCTCAGAATAGCAATGCCATGCTCACTAATGACATAAAAAAAAAACCCTATCAATAAATTCCTTGTATTAGTCAATGCAGTAGCATTACCCTATTTTGTCACTTTTTTGAGAGTCAGGTAGTATACTGAAAAGAGAACTAAAGAGTCGGAATACCTGACTTTAAAAGCTTAACTTTTCTGGGGTAATAAATACTGATACACCAACTTGATAGGGCAGATGCGAGAAAAAATATTTGTAAAGCAGAAATGTGAACTATTATTTTAAAAGTCACCAAGTCATCCTCTCAGTCATGGTTCTTTCAATGCGGTCAGTCTGGTACATTACATGCAACTCAATCTCATTCTAGTCTTGGAAGAGAAGACCAAGCTAAAGAGAGAAGGAAAGGGAGCAGTTAAATACAGGGAAACAAGAACCACTTTGCATTTAAACCCTCAAATTTCAAAATGACATTCATATATACATAATGGAAGAAATTTCCACCACTGAATGAATGAAACCAGGTCTCTAAGGAGGTCTTTCTTTTAGTCTGAAGGGGACCTTTTCAGACAACTACCCCAAACTTAAAAAATTTAAAAGGTACAGTTATAATACAAGAACTCAAATATTCTCTTAGCACAAAGGAACACTTCTCGTTCCCAATTCCAAACACATCCTTTTTTAAAATGCAGAAGCTAACTGTAATTGAATATATTTGCACAAACCTAGTTTTCTGACTAGGTTTAATAAGTAGGTATGCACCTCAATTCTCTATATTAAGCATGTTTGAATAAAAGGATGTTCTGATAATCTCCATGACAATTTGTCAGGGATGTGGAGAAGGAGATTGACACTTTCAGGATGGGTTGCATCAGACAACCTCTAAATTTCCAAGTCTGTGATTAAAATGATTCTGTGATCAAATATTCTGGTTAATAAAACAGCCATACCCAAATGCAGACAGACATATACAACTCACAGTGAGACAGTATGGTATGATGCATAGAGTCCTGGACTTAAAGTCAGGAAGACCTAGGTTCAAATCTTTTCTCTAATCTTTGTAAGCCACTTGACCTCTCTAAGGGAATAATAACATTATTTCTCTAGCACTTTGAGGTTTGCAAGGCAATTCACAAATATTCACTTATTGTATGCACACAACACCCCTGGGAGGTGCTATTATCATCATCACCATTTTACAGAAGAGGAAACTGGGGCTGACAGAGGTTAAGTGACTTGCCTAGGGTCACACAGTGTCTGAGGCTGGACTGAACCCCACACTTCTGTTCAGCAGGGGTCTATAAACTACCACCCATCAACCAAATCCAACTCATTGCCTGTTTTTATATTCTTTTAAATAAAGTTTTATTTGTATTTTAAAATGCAAAAACCTTTCTTAGCTTGCCAGATGCCAGCACCCAACCCTTACACTAAAACTAACTAGTTATCTAAATGTATGGAAGATGTTTTACAAATCTCACAGTGCTATGCAGTATCAGTTACAATTATTACAGAAAAAAATCAACTTCAGACATTTAGGCTACAGTTCTATTGAATTTAATTTGACCTTGTGATTCACAGGGTTTTGAAATGTTTGAACTGGCTGACAGATGTCACAGTGTCTCAGTTGTCACTCTAAGAGGACCCCAGAATTTGGGAGCTAGAAGTGACCCACAGAAATCATCTGGCCACATTCTGATGTGGTGGAAAGAGCGCTACCTAGATACAATACCTGGGATCCAATCCTGACTCTGCTGCTCACTGCCTGTGTGACCATTAGGGAATTACTTAACTCCTCAGGGCATTTTCTCATCTACAAAATGACAAGTTGGACCAGATGTTCTCTAAGGTTCCTTTCAGGAAACTGAGAACCCAAGTTTTAAGTGATCTGTCCAAGGCCACACGAGTAATAAGAACAGTGCCAGGACTGTGTGAACTTTTTCCCCAAGCCCTGTGCCCTTTCTACTCTCAATACAGAGCATCTAGTAATAGTTCCTATTATGCTTAAAGGTTTACAAAGCACTTTAAATACACAATTTCATGTGATGCCCACCCCTAGGAGGCTGGTAAGGTAGAGCTAGCAATACTATATATAGAAAGCTTAACTAGAGATTACTATATATTTACTTAAAGGGGAAGAGTAATTTCAGGGATTCATGCCAACATCTGGTTCCCCTCAATGAGTTTTAAGGATGCCTTTTGAGGATTATTTACCCAGTCTTCAGAGTTCTAAGGAACAGAATGCTACTATTCAGTTTAAGAACCATTTTCTGCCTGTAAAACATGCTTCAACCTCATTCCACCCCTCAGCCAGTGGTTTCTCTAATACCCTCCTCTGATACACATACAATTCCCTTCCACCAGTCCCCACACACACCCTCTAAAGATTGAGTCAGTGGATAAATTTAAACTTCGTAAGTAGAGAGCTACATGTTTGGCATCAAAGGCACCATACTCATATACTCATTTTAACCCAATACCCAAAAATGTAGGTTAAGGAATCAAGTTAAAAAGCATCTCTGTTTTGAGTATTTAAGGCCTTGCTCACACCATTTCAATCCACAAATTACAGACTATCATTATATGAGTAAGTCTAACTGCAAGTAAATGAATTGCCACATCAATTGTACGCCACATAAAGAAAAAAGCAAACATACAGCTAAATTATACATAGATATCGATACATAAAAATACATACTTGTTTTATACATATAACATAATAGCACAGAGACTAAAGCTAAGCTATTTGGTTTAGCAAAATGCTGCTTCAGAGGTAAATGCGAATTCATTCTCTTCATTCAAAGCATCAAATTTGCATTTAGAAAGAGGAACACTTCCTGAAAAATCTGGTTCCTGGCTCTGATACAAGATAGGGAAAATGGGGTGTCTTAAGCCATGAGGGCATAGGTGGTAGCAGGTGGTCCTTACACAAAATAGAAAAGGTCCCCTTGGAAGCAACACTATATCCTACCTGACAATAATCGTGTTGGGTGACTACAGGATAATTAGAGAATTACAGGATAATTGGGCAAGGCAATGGGACTATTATTGTACTAGAAAGAGCACTAGATTTGAAGTTATAACAGACTACGTATGTGTCCCTAGATGAGGTTAGATCACTTTGGGGGGCTATATTTCCTCATCTGCAAAATGAGGATCCTTAAGATCCCCTGAAGTGGAGCTGAGTTTATGAACTAATCCAACTGGTATTTATTCACAGTGGTGAGAATGAATCAACGACATGAATGAAAGAAGAGAATTCAACTGTACCCACCAGTTTTGGAGCCTGAATCTCTATCTCTCCTCATGCATTCACTGTGGCAAGTGTGACATTAACAAGTTTCTTAACTAGTTAAGCATTAAGCTCACATTGTTCCAAAGCTTTACACATATATTGCATCAGAAATGGAAGAATAAGTAATGACAAAGCATTTTTTAAATACAGCCTACTACAGTTATCTAAATTCTCCTGAGATTTATTACTTCCTGAGTGACTGCTCTTAGCTCCCTGTTTTATCCATTCAGTGTTATAAACTCAAGAGAGTAGAGTTTAAGGAACCAGATAGCAGGAGTTATGTTTAACTCTACACTCTCACAACTCAAATGAAGTCATTTATCCAGTACTGACGTCTAGCCCATTTGCTTATTTATTAGCCTATTCGAGGCACTAGCCTCTACCAGTCCTCCTCCAACCTACAATTACGACACAAAAGTGGCCTGAGGTCTCGAATGGCATGCCAACAAAGTATATGGTCTGGCAGGTCCTACACCAAGCTGAAAAAACTTCAAGTACATCCTGTACTTGAAGGATCGTTTGTTGGAAGACCAGCCTTAAGCTAACTTCAAGTTTAGAGAGCTCACTGGCAAAAGGAGGATAAATTTTTTTGGTGACAGCAACTCATGAGAACTATATACTAAGGGACAGGTGTGGACTTCATCCACATCTACAGCAGAAATAGTAAATAACAACAACGGCTAGCATTCTAGAGGGCTTTAAGGTTTGCAAAGTGCTTTATGTATGTTAAATCATCTGATCTTCACAACAACCCTGTTAAGGTTCCATGCTATTATTATCCCCATTTTACAGATGAGGAAATGGTCACAGAACTTGTATTTGAGGCATCTGAAGTCAGTATTTGAACTCAGAACTTCCTGACTCCAGATCTATACTCTATCCACTGCACCACACCCAAAACATGTGAGAATAGCCTAAATGTTCTAATATCTAATATCTGACAAAATTGAACACTGAAGCATACTGTATTTATAAAAGCTAGTCCTCCTAACTAAAAATTGCTGTTAAACTTTTTGTAAAATCAAGAAAATGTTCTACACTTAAAGCTGTTTAACAGAAATTACTATTTGTTTGTTTGTTTAATAAGTATGTTGCTTATAGTCAGGTTGTCTATCTACCAAAACAAGTGTTTACAATGGAAACTGTAATCTAATTTTAGCATGAGCCACATTATTGAAATATACAAATGGGAAACCAGGGAGATGTTGATTGTCATGGGGGTTTCCAACAAGGTGCTTTCCCCTGATCATTTTTGGGTCCTAATCTGTTCTGGTCTCTAACCATAATTTACATACCAACTGAGGTCCCAAATTTAGAAGACAGATTTTAAAACAAAGAAATGTAACAGACCAAGATCTTAATGAATTTTTACTCAGGGATATGTAATACAATATTGATGGGTACAGAGGGCTCTCAGACTAACAAATTTTTCTCATTCATACTTTGTTATACCATATATACTGTAAAAGACTAGCAAGCATAAAACAAAACAAAACAAAACAAAACAAAAAACTAGAAACTAAGACAAATGAAATTCCTAATCTCTAACAACCTCTAACCATAAGCTTTTCTGGAGCTCCTCTCCCCCACCAAAATGCACCACCTTCTTCTCTCCACAAGTAGTTGGCTCCCTCCACAAATTATTAAGTAGACACTTAGGGGTTTACATGTTCCCTTAAAGGCAAGGCTGTCCCTCAGTTTCTGTCTGGTCCAACACCTAAGCAGGCAGCCTGCATACAATGCTCACCTTTTGTTTGGGATCTAATCCAAGCTCCTCTTTTAAAGGACAGAACCCTGAATCCAGGCCAAAACTCCTGGGCCAAGACCCAGGGCCCTCCCCCTTCCAACAGGTTTGTGCCACTGGACAAGTCAATCTTTTAACTATGCACAAGTTTTCACTCATCACCTCTGACATGCCACAACTTGTGGAAAACCTTTTCAAGAGAAAAAAATGTACCCGCTGGCATCCAGGGGAGTAGCTTAACTCCAGTAACTTTATTCAGATAGCCTTGTTTAGAGCTGCTGTGACAACTCTGTGCCCTCAGGCAGCTGTTTAAGACTACAAATTACAGAACTTCAGTTCTACACTGGCAGAGTTTCCTTAAGAGAATGTTGCCTACACCTATGAAGTTAGAGATCTAGAAAAAAAATGCAACAAAACTTCATCTTAAAAACCTAGTAAATGTCAGTATTCTCTGGGGGGCTGTATCATTATGAATCACAAAACACCATAATCGGTGTAGTCCAGTAAAAGGGTGCTGCATTTGGAGCAGAATCTGGGGTCAACTTCTGTCTCTCCCATTTTGCTACCTTGATGCCCTTGGGCAAGTTACCCACTGGGCTTCAAGTTTTCTTATAGTTAAAATGAATTTTGGAAAATCTTGAGATCCCCAATCTGATCTGTACAAGTTGTGTGACCCTAGGCAAGTCCCTTTACCTGACATTCAGCTTTCTCCCTTGTAAAATGGGGTTCATAACCACAGGTATCTCAAAGAAAGGGCTGTGAGGAGCAAATGAGATAATTCAGGTAAAGTGCTTAGCAGCTATTATTATTGCAATCTACCTCTAAGCAGACAGTTAGAAAATTGCTTTGTAAATGTCACTATCACTATCATTATTATTACTACAAGCATGAGAAAATGGGCTGGTAGTCCAAGTAGCACAAGAAGAAAAGACGTGGCCAATCAAGTTAACAGAGTTAACACAAAGCCCCATATTCTAGCTTTTCCAAGCAACCAAGGAAGGACAGAGGAATCATTACATTATAATAAATTTGTAAGGCAGGTTAATGGTCACTGTACTGCATACTTCAATCTATTTAATTGGGTGTAGCATCCACTTACTAAAAAACTCATTTGAGGTTTTATTTTACTTTCTGCTATTTCCTCCTCAGTAAGTTTGCAAAGTTCTGATGCAAACTGAAAGCATTCATTGAACAGAAAGCAACTGAGAGAAACATACAAACAACCAAATCTGCCCGCACCCTACAAAACCACATGAGACCACATTCATCCCTTCCCCTCATGTCCAAAGGAAAACATTTTATAAAAGTCTTTCAAATGCTCTATGCCCCAAGCTTGCCTGCCTGGTGAGAGAGAGTAAACTGTGCTCCACTTAAAGGCTCAGCCTAACACAAGGCAGCTGAAAACAAATCTCAGCAGCAAGATTTCAAATAAGCAACTCCTATTTATCTTTTGTCTCATTTTGCCAACTTCGTTCTATGAACAAAATAAACAGGCTCCAGCCCCGTGGCTTTTCTACAGGAACTGTGATTGCTTCAACCAAATTCCTAACACTTTCAGAAAATGTGAAAACTTTAGCAGGCTTAAAATCTGCATAAAGAACAATTTTTTAAGTGTGTCTGTATTTCAATGGGGTTCAGTATTCCATAGAGTAAAATATTAAGTAAATGTCATTTTATTAGAAATTGCCTGGAACCTGAAATGCTTCCAAACCTCCTCTTCTGTTCTTAGAGGCCAAGTGGAAAGCCGGCTGGTATGATTCCAGGACCCAAGGTTCAAATCCCATTCACAGAGGGGTATATAAGGACCTCCTCCAGCAAAACCCTGAATATCTCCAGCAGAGACTAGGTTAGATGACCTTTAAGGTTACTCTCAACTCTAATGTTCTAAGATTTAATAAAATATCAAATAAAGTCCAATTCAATCTGTTCAGTCTTGTCTGACTCTTTGTGACCCTATCTGGGGTTTTCTTGGTAAAGATATTAAGTGGTTTGCCATTTCCTTCTCTAGCTCATTTTACAGATGAAGAAACTGCGGCAAACTAGGTGAAATGACTTGCCCAGGATTACACAGTAAGTATATGAGGCTGGATTTGAACTCAGGAAGATGAGTCTTCCTAACTAAAGGTCCAATGCTTCATCCTTTGAACCACCTAGCTGACCTCTCCTCTACTTACCCTTCAATCCTATTCTACTAAACCTCATCCTTGGGGAAGCTCTTACCACTTATCTACTCCTTCACCACTGAAGGCAGATGGGAGCCACTTCCAATTTAAGCTCTTAGCTGCGCTTTCACTCCTGAGCAATCTTTAATGTGATGAGGATTTAACCGGTGTGAGAACTCCTTCCAACAAGTCTATAGGACTTATGCCTGAGGCTCGAAGAGGTTAGTGACTAGCCCAAGATCAAATAGCTACTAAATGTCAGGGAAAGGTTTTGAACCCGGATCTAGCCTATTATTCAATGAACTGCCTGCCTCCTTTTACTCATCTCTCACTCTCACATTTCCCAAACCTTCCCCCCTCTCTCCCTGATTGAGTCCATCCCTCCTTCCTCACTCTTGGCAAACACACCACTTTAATCTTAAGACCAAGGACATCTAAGGCCACACCATATGATCTCTCCCAACTCTCATCCTTTAAGACTTGAGAGGGGGCAGCTAGGTGGTCAGTAGATAGAGTACTGGCCCTTAAGTCAGAAGGGCCTGAGTTCAAATCCAGCCTCAGACCAAACACTTGACACTTACTAGCTGTGTGACTCTGGGCAAGTCATTTAACCCCAATTGCCTAAAAAAAAAAAAGACTTGAGGGAAAGAGGAAGAGCTGGCCTCCCTTATCAAACCCCGTTTGGTAAACTGAGGTAGGGTTTGACAGATGCATGTTCTTTTCCAGCTCTAGATCTACAGTTATACTCTTGATCCAGCACCTTTCTGTGGCCTCCGGAATCTCGATCATCAATAATGTCCTCTCCCTGTGAAATGCACATGTTTTAAACACATGAGCTACCATTTGTTTTATGCATGGCAGCAGAAAGAGTAGCAGAACAATGAAGTACAATGAAAGGGACCCCCATTAGAAGATTTAAGGAGTTCTGATCTGGGCTCTGCCACTATCTCTTACAGAAGCTTGGGTAAGTCACTTCCCCCTTTGGGGGCATCAGTTTCCTTACTTGTAAAATGAGTGGGTTGGACTAGAATGAACTCTAAAGGCCTTCCTGCTCAAACATTCTATGTCTGACGTACTAATAAAAGCAGTATGGCAGTATAAGGAATGCTGCACCCGGAGTTAAATGACCTGAGTCTGAATCTCACCATCAGAGGCTTATTATTACGTGTATAACTAGGGTCAAGTCCATTAATTTCTCTGATCTTCAGTTTTCTCATCTGTAAAATGAGGAACTCTCACATTTATACTTATACCACCACAGGGTTGTAGTGAAGAAAGTGTTGTATAAATGTTGGCTTATTCTTACAACAACAACAAACCAGAAAATGAAACGTCCACAATCTGTGGTCCAGCGGCAGAGACCGTCCTCCTAAGCTGGTACATGCAATTGCTTTCACAACTGCTTCAATCTGACTTACTTATCACAATCAGGTGATGTTTACTAAGTATTTGTTGACTGATTCCAGCTTTTGAATAAAATTTAGTCATGGTTTGACAGGAAAAAAAAAGCATACAACTCTAAATTTTGTATGAAGTTTAACACAAGTAATCAGAATGACAAAGATGATAAGTAAGTAAAATGATAATTGTTGGAAGGGCTGAAAACAAAACAAACACACAAACAAAACCCAGGCACACTATTGGTGGACCTGTGAATTAGTCTAGCTAGTCTAGAAAACAATTTGGAACTATAACCCAAAAAGTCACTGAACTGTGCCTACTCTTTTGTCCAGCAATACTACCACAATACTTTGGGCCTATAACACCCAAAGAGATCAAAGAAAAAAGAAATGGACTTACATTTGCAAAAAGTATAGTAGCACGTTTTGCTGTAGCAAAGACCTGAAAACCAAGTGGGCTCCCATTAACTGGGGAAAGGCTGAGCAAATTGTGGCAAACGAATGTATTGGAATACTACTGTGCCATTAAAAATGAGAAAGGGGATACAGATTCAGAGAAACTTAGAATTGGTGAACTAATGCAGAATAAAGTGAATAGAACACAGAACTGACCACAACACTGTAAAAAAGAAAACTCTGAAAGACTTAAAAACTTTGATCATGCCAATGATTAATCAAGACTCCACAAGACTGATAATGAAAATTGCTACCCACCTTTTGGTGGAGAGGTAACAGACCATAGATACAGAAAAAGACCTACAGTTTCAGAAAGGACCAATACAACACAAATATGTTGGGTTGGGAGAGGGAAGAAGGGAGCAAATAGTGGCACAGAAATAAACAGAAGGGGACACAAACATAGCAACACTGGTACTAGTACTCCATTAAATTAAATAATATGTATTTTTTTTTAAAAAGCAGAATGTAAAAAATTCAAAGTTTCATATATAACCCTATTTTCTGGCCCTCTTTGTATATTGAAAAGTTCATGTTTATTGATGACTTTCTAGTTTGTAAAAAAAAATCTTATGTATGTAAACACAAAGGTTACTACATGCAACTGGATTATAAATCACAATATCAGATTCTTAATTTTAATCATTTCTATAAGGACTATTATGTGTTGACTGGCTTCTGATTATAATGGTCTTAATCAAGTCTTTGTGCAATTTTAAAAGAGACAAACAATACACAAAAAGCATTTAAAAGCAAATATTCACTCTTGAACAACAGGACAATTGTACATAATGTATTGTTAACTTTGGATCATGTGACAAACAAAAAAGTCTACATTTGGTGAACAAACTGTGTCCCATGATTTGTGTGTCCATTCATATCAGGCTGTGAAAAGGAAATTCAATTTGTCTTTAGATGCTATTCATAAGGTTGTTTCTAGCAACAAATTAAGTTACTCAAGTTTATAACCCTGAATCAAGAAAACCGAAAACAAAAAGGAATTATATGAAGACCCTGTACAATAACAAGAGGCACTTAGTTTTAAACTAAGACATTCTCCTCAAAGACAAAACTAAGACATTCTCCTTAAATACAAATAAATAACACTAACTAGCCAGTACATAAAAATCTACTGGAGAGAATTAGGCTGACTTTGGAGGAAGAGTTGCTAAGCCAACTGAGGGTCAACACCTTTCAATGTCTGAGTAGCATTTTCTCATGCATAAGAGTAAGAATGTCCCCTAAGACCTTCTATTTATGATATCTCAAGTGTTTCACAATCATTAAATCATTAATCCTTTCTAGACCCTGGGAGGTAAACAGGTAGCAATAATTAACAACTATTTTGTGAGGAGGAAACTCTGTAAGAGAATTTTAGCAAAAATAGCAGTATTCGTAAAATTCAGCAACCAAGCCAGGAAGATTCAAGTTTCCTAATCCTCCCTTCCATTCCAGTAATTCACATAAGCGGAGGAAATAGTTTCCACAAAATAAATCCTGGAGTTTTTCTTTTTATATAGTCCATTTCCTAACCAAATATCATACTAGAGATCAAATTAATATCCTAAACAGCAGGAATAAGATGCATTTACATCATAAGAAAATGTTCTTGGTAAATCCCCATTCCTGTGTCTCTGAAACAGGCCATATGCTAAAGCCTCTATTAACCAAACCTTCTACTTGTGATCTCTCCACATACTGTAACCACAAAGTCCAAAATAGTACCACCAACAACCACAGGAGCTCATAATTTTTGGTTAATCAGCTAAAAAGTCTAGCTTTCAAATATTCAACCAAAAAAAAAATCTATATTCAGCAGTTACACGTGCTACAAGTTCCCTCACAGTTAAGAACTGCAATTTTTCATTAACTTACTAAATCAGATAAATGTCCCCAGTCTCACATATGCCATTAAATCAAACAAAAAAATCCAATCTGTGATATCAAAACAATGACACTCACAGAAATAACTGCCAACATTTATATAGAGTTTAAATTTAACTATGTGTCAGCAGGCATTGTGCTAAGTACTTTGCAAATATCTCATTTGATCCTCACAACCACCCTGGCAGGCAAGTCTTATTATCCTCACTTTACAGGTGAGGAAACAGGCAAACGGTTAAGTGTCCAGGATCACACAGCTAGTATGTGTCTGAGACTAGATTTAAACTTAAGTCTTTCTGACTCCTAGACCAGTACTATCAGCAAAATGTTACAATTGCTGGTTTTGTGAAGTAGGACGTTCTACTTTTGACATTAAAACTGAAATTTATAATAAAGTCATAAAAGAAATGCATTTATCAAGAAATTTTGAGACTTGATCAAGCAGTGGTCTTCAAAGTGGGTGCCATGGTATGACTGTCCAAGGAGTACGTCATCAACCAATCTAATAACATAATAGCTAGCATACAGCCCTTTAAGATTTGCAAAGCACCTTGCATGTTGCTATTATTCCCATACAGGTAAGGAAACTGAGGCTGACTGAGGTCAAATGATTTGCCCAAGATTACACAGCTGAACCAAGTGTCTAAGGAAAGATTCAAACCTAGGTCTTCCTAATTCTAGAATTCTATCCACTACCCCACCTTTGCCATCACACTCCATCCATCATGCCGCTCATCTCCAACACAACTTGCTCACCTTTATCCCCTAACCTTCCACCATTCCCTCAGCTATCTATTCAAGCTCCTCATCTCTCTACTTCTGAGCAAAGTAGGCCACACCTCCAGCAGCTACTGCAGTAATAATGCAGGTGCCACTGGGGAAATGTCTCCCTCTCCTCAGTATATCCACTCCTTGGCCTCAAATTACTTGTGGCTAAGGCCATTTACTGCCCCTCCCCACCCTGAACAGAAAGGGCAATGGCACTCTATAAGAGCCTTGCCCCTTTTGGTTTGGGGTTGGACAGGGTGAGTCACACCAAATGAGCAAGTATAGATATGGTGAGATATATGTTAAAGACCTCTTTAAATGATCTTTTCCCCAAAACTTGCCCTCTTCCCAAACTTTCCTATTATTGCTGAAGGTACTACCACTCTTCTAGTCAGCCAGGTTTGCAACCTCGGTGTCATCTTTGATCTCTCAATGTCTCTGACCTCTCCACAGCCAACCAAACACCAAATCTTGCAATTTCTCCCTCCACGTCTTCTACAGCTGCCACCTTCTCTCTGCTCACGTAGCTGCCATCTTAGTTCAGAAACTCATCACTTGGACTATCTATCCCTGCTTCAATCCTCTCCCTCCTCCAATACATTCCTACTGCCCAAGGGAAGTCTCCTACAGACCAGGTCTGATTACATCAGCCCTCCCCAAATAAAACTCTGTGGCTCTACAGATACTCGAAGACCAAATATTATTTCATTTTTATCTCAGCCTTTTTTTAGTTTCTATGTTTGTGTTTTACGATGGACATAATTATTAGTTCAGCTGAATATGTACATAATTTATAAAATAACACACTGATATGTATATGTGTATATAAATATACATATATTTACCTATATAGTGTATACATACACACACATATATAGTATATACATACAAACATACACACACACACATACATACATACATACATACATATGCACTGCAAACTCCAAAGAGCTGAGACCACTAATCTAGACCAGCAGTTCTTAAAAAGTGCGGTCCAGGGAGTGGAATCTCTGCAAGATCAAAACTATTTCCATAATAATACTGATTATTTTCATTTCTAATATGGTAAATACCAACAGTTATAACCCATATAAACCAAAACTCTTTGAGAGTCCTCAATAACTTTTGAAAGTGTAATGGAGGGGGCAGCTAGGTGGCCCAGTGGATAGAGCACCGGCCCTGGATTCAGGAGGACCTGAATTCAAATCCAGCCTCATACACTTAACACTTACTAGCTGTGTGACCCTGGGCAAGTTACTTAACCCCACTGCCTAGCCAAAAAAGAAAAAAAAAAGTATAATAGTGGTCTTGAGACTACAAAGTTTGAGAAATGCTTATCTAGGCTGAACAACAGCAAGTCAGTGTGCAGCTATATGTATTTTTAGCTTTCCTTGTTTAGCATAATAGCTCGAATTTCTACAACACTTCAATTTTTTTTTTAAAGCACTTGCCTTAAAAGACAGAAGTGGGATAGAAGTGCAAATAGTATTCTCATTTTTAGAGATGAAGGAACTAAGGTACAGAGAGAGGAAGTGATTTTGCCCAATGTCACACCGCAAGATTAGAACCCAAATCCAAATCCAGTGGTCTTTCAGCAAAACATACCGTCTCCTCTCCTTTCATAAAGACCTCTACGAATCAGGTTTTAACAATTAGCTAAAATGATCCATGACTGGTTTAAAGACATGCTAAAAAGATTCTTATCACTGCTTTAACTGTATCAGTTATCAATATTCAATTGGAATTATGATCTCATAAGTCTAGAAATGCCCTGTAAAACTTTGGATTCTCCAGTCATGCCTACTGATCCTATATGACCTATACTCTTCCATAAGGTGTTCACAGAAGGGTCACCCAACATGAGAAGATTCAATGTCTTCTGACAGAGTGGAGTGCTAGGCCTGAACAGTGCTGATCCCTCACCTTTACCACATGACCAGCCCATTTTAAGTTTACAGTTAAACTTAATAACCACCAACACACATTTAAATTTTAAAGAAAAAAAAAAGGAAGAGGCTTGTACAAGAAACAAAAATTCCGCTAGGTGCTGTTTAAGAAGCATATATTAAATTTTACAGGGTAATAACAAAGCTACTCTATTTGTTATCCTCTTGTGTACTTTACTTTCTTTTGTGCATGTTAAACAAATGTTTTATTAAGACTCTGTTCTGGGTTTTTTGGATATATCTATCATTGTCTGATGAAATACTCTTGTACCCAGTCTCCCTGAGTAGCTCTGTCTTTTTAACAATATGATCAGTCCAACAAAATAAAATATTAGCTTTGTCTGAAAATGTACAATTCTTCCTAACATAAAATTCCTTTCGTTCTTGCAGGTAAATTTATTATTGTTTTTTCTAAAAGTATGAAGTAATCCTTTAGACGAGTAGTTTGATTGGTGTATAACTGAATAGATGAATGAATTTAAGTAGTAATGTTATTTTTACTATGCTGGAATCTATAAGCTATGAATATTCTCCAATTATTTAGGTCTATTTCTGTCATGAGAGTTATACAGCTGCATTTATACAGTTCCTAGATACATCACTGTAGGTAGATAAGACTCTCAAATACTCCTAGCGCTTCCTGATGAGTTTTCTCAGTAACATGGAGAAATGTTGATGACTTCCATGGATTTATTTGATATCCTGCAATTTGGCTGAACTTGTCTCAATCTTGTAGCTGCCCCCGGAATGTTCTTTAATTAAACCATCATTTCATTTGCAAAAAGCCATCATTTTTCCTCTGTGCCTATATATATTCGGGGATGTGGGGGTGTTTTATTGCGATAGCTAGCATTTCTAGTCTATGTTAAATAGCAGCAGTGATAACTGGCATCCTTGTTTCTCCACTGATCTTACTGATTTTTTAAGGGTCTAGTGATGATAGTTTTTTGAGTCAGAATTTTCTTTAGGTAGTCCATTTTCCCTCTGGGAAATATGGCTGACAATTAAGGCTTGTTCTTGCTTAGGTTACCTTGGTGTTTTTTAAAATCATATTAAATCTGAATTCCTCTTTTACCTCCATGTCCACTTGGCTCTTGATGCTGATCTACAGTTATAGATGTGGTCATTTCATCTATGCCATTCACTTCAGAAAAAAGACGTTGATGCAGCTAAAATCTGTCATTTTCTTTTGTAAACTGTAAGAAGCCTCCTTGGCTCCTGAGGTGAGAATTTCTTTGGGATCTGCTTGGTATAACAGAGCTTATTTCAGGCATTAGTCTTTCTGTTTGCCTTAGCATCTATTCACCTTTCTTTTAACATAAGCCTCAAATGCATCTTAAGTATCAAATCATCAGTGGGAAATACAAACTCATTCCAGAAGTCTGGAAAGCTGTCTTCGATAAGGCTTTGGATCTTGTTAAGAAATTGTTAATAACGCATCCAGAGAAACATTATTAGCAGAAAAAGCCTTAGTCTATTGATGGCTGCAGGATGAAAATATGAAAAGCAAATTTCATGCTCTGTTTATGTAGGAAACTTAAATGAATGTACCCCAGAATCTAGTCCAGTCTTCCACAAGCAGAAAATGTCCCTAAGAAGAGGGAAATGAGGATGAAACTAGCCTGCTAAAATAATTGCCTATCACCTACCTCATTGTGAATAATCTTCTATTTTTAGAAAATGATTGTTAAAAATGGAAAAATTGTTTGTCACAACTGCCGATGTACAAATAAAAAATTAGTATAAAAAACTGTAAGGGCTTTACATCCAGGTTACAAAGTGCATACATTTCTTATTTAATCCTTAAAGCCACTCTATAAGTACCACAACTGTAGTTACTCTCATTTTACAGATGAGAAAAATATATTCAGATGATTTAACAGTTGATAAATGGTCTAAGGATATAATCAAGGGTTTCAAAGGGAAAAAATTCAAGCTATTAACAAACATATGAAAAAATGATTCAAATAAATAATTAGAAAAATGCAAATTAAATCAACTCGGAGGTTCCACTTCACTCTCAGCAGACTGGCAAAAAAACAAAAATGGAAAGTGATTATTGCTGGAGCTGTGGGAAAACAGGTATACCAATGTATTGTTGACGGAACTGTGAACTGGTCCAGCCATTCTGGAGAGCAATTTGGAACTATATCCAGTAATAATAAGAACAACAACAACAATTATAATTGTTGTTGTTATTTTATTTAATATCCACAGGGAATGTCTCTAATCTGGACTCTGTACTGGATTATTTTCATGATGGTCTTATTACAAATATTTTTGACTAATACTGTGATAGATTATGACCAAATATCCCATGAAGTAAAATTTCTTGTTGTCTTAGGATTCTGACAAAACCCATTTCACAGAGTGTTTTCTTTGCCTCTTCAAAGAGTACTCTGAGTCAACCTCCACTGAGCTGCCAATTCCTTTTTTCTTCTGGTTTCACTTATAGCATTAATGTCAATATCGATATGATTTAGCCCCTACAGCAAGATATTTACTCAGTGTTCACTGGACAAGGATCTCACATTTAGAGCATAAATGCTAAGTTTTCTACAGACATTTTAATTTATCACCAAGTCAACAAATGAATAAATTCAAATCCTGTGGCTTTTGCCTTCAAATTTTGTCTTACAAGCCTCTCTACTCCATCATCCTTTTCAGCCTCTTAAAACTCTCTCTTAAACTACATGATAGGCTCAAAACTCCCTGATTTCTAGTTAATCACTGAAAGAAAAATTCAAGAAAATGAACATGAAATCTGACAACAAAGAAAAGAAGGTGAAAAATCTCAATAACCAGTGGATGCTTTGAAGGCTAAACAGTTCAGAGAGAACAAATGCAGCAATGGAAAGTAGCAAAGTGAAAAACTGAAAAGCACAAGACTTGTATAGATACAATTACAAAATGTTCAAAGTAATAAAAGATGATTTAAACATCTGGAAGAATATTCCATTCTAATATAATAAAAGTTACAGTATTACTTGGTATAATACTACCAAAATGAATTTACAGATTTCATATTACGCCAAACTAACGAGGGATACTTTGGAGAGCTATTTATTACTTTGTCCTGAGAAAGCTGATTTGGAGAAGACAGAATCAATAGTACTTTGCAAAAGATTAGATACAGGGGGTGATTGGGTGGATGGTGGTACCCTCGAACAGTAACAGGAAAGTCAGGAAGAGAGAAGGGTTTGGGGAAGAGAATAATCAGTTCAATACTGAACATGTTGAGTTTCAGGTGTCAGTGAAGCATCCAATGTGAATGGTCCAGTAGGCAAACGGATATGCGAAACTGGAAGTCAGAATATTTAACTGATCTCCCAATTCAATCCTGGGATGCTCACCACTCAGATTCAATGTGAGAAATACATTGCTTGAGTTTTCAACTATAACAGACTCAATTCACAGACCAGATAGGAAACACAAACCAAATAGCAAATAATTTAACTTTGCTAGTATGTTTCAATTAATAAATTTTTAAAAAGTAAATAACTGAAAAAAATACATATATACATATACATATATATATATATACACACATATACATATATATACATATATATATATATGTATATATATATATGTAGTAGGACCATTCTTCGTCTCCATCAACAAATCATGTACCAGTAGAAAAAGAGCTGAAAAGTACTGCACTGCCCTGTTAGCACTGTGACTATCCCTTGTAAAAGTACCTCTTCTGTCAACACTGCTTCTCAAACATTATCTCAGGCTTCTGAACTGCTGGTGATTTTCCTTGCCATTGTTACTTCAGTCACATGTTACTTCTCTTAGTACCAATACATCTCAGCAACATGCATCAGGGACCATTCATATTTGTCACAAGTTTGTCTTCTCATCTATCTTAAAACCAAGGCACTACGAATTCCCCTTCTCAAGCTCTTTTCAAAGAAAGACACCCCCCTACCTACAAATCCCCGAGCTTATTCCTAGCTCGGTTAAAGCAAGTGATTCTCTTTCTCCTCTTTCCTGACTCAAGATGCAAAAGCAGCACAATTCAACCTACAGTCCTTCTGGGGTTGGGGATAAACACCCCTTTTTATTCATCCTTTAACTCCAACCATAAACTCTATCAATGCCTTTCCATGAAAACTGTCTCAAAGCTTTGCCTACATACAGGTTTAAATAAGAAAGGCACCAGAAAAAAAGAGACACATACTGGTAGCCACTACTGTTATGGCAAAAACTCTGCTCCATCTTAAGTAAAGGTTAATTGAAAAGATAAAAAGGCTGATGAATCAGGTGGATATGGTTTATATTCTGCAACTCTGCTGAAATAGTTATTATCTCAATTAATTTTTAGCTGACTCTCTAGTATTGTAAATAAGCTATCAATCATATCAACTGCAAAACAAAATTTTTCTTTCCCTGTTTAGATTTAATTCCCCCAATTTGTGTTTTTTTTGGGGGGGTAGAATGGGGTGGGGCATGAACTTATTACTATAGCTACAACTTTTAGCACTCTATCAAACAGTAGTAGTGATCACTGACATCCATACTTTACCCCGATCTTAATGAAAAGGCCTCTCATTTATACCCATTATACGTAAGGCAGCTTCTTGGTTTTAAGACTTACTACTTACAATATTAAGAAATAGTCCATTTATTCATGTGGTTTTTAGTAATTAACAAAAATGATTGCTGCATTTCATTAAAAGCCTTTTCCAAATCTACTAACATAATCATATGATTTTTGTTATTCTTGTTATTAATATGTTCTATTATGGTTATAGTTCTATTATTGAACCAACTTACGTTCCTGGCATAAACACAATGTAGCAAAAATGGTAGAAGATGGGGGAGAAAATGTTGGCAGGGATGTAAAAAAACAGCCATGTTAATTCGCTGCTGGTAGAGCTGAGAACTATTTCAATCATTTTCACAATATGCCAAAAAAAAAGTTACAAAACTGTTTATGCCATCTGATAGAAGCACTAATCAACCCCACTGAGTTGACATCCAAAGGAGGTCACTGAAAATAAAAATCTATCTGTATGGAAATAAACACGACAGTGTTATTCATAACAATAAAAAGTTAGGACTAAACTTATTGTCCAACCAAGGAATGACTGAATAAACAGGAACACAGGAATTTAATGAAATATTTCTAATATAAAGAACAATGAAGATGAAAAAAATGTAAAGACCTGAAGTGATATAAAATGAACACATCAAAATCAAATAATACACAAAATTACTAAAACTACATAAATGAAGATAATCTTAACAGGCAACAAAACAGATAAAAAAACATCAGACTATGTTGTTATTAACTTTAAAAGTATACATTTGTCATCACTCTTTTAACAGTAAACTATGGCAAAATAAAAGACTGAATGTATCAGTCATGATCACTCTCATGCTGTTTTGCAGGACTATACATCATGGAGGATTCAATTCAAAGCATCTTGAGATTTTGTATAATGTTTGAAAACAAAATTATCAATTAGAAAAAGAAAGTGATGTTCTATCCATTCAGCAGTGTTAATGAATGCTCAGGTGAACACTCAGCAAATGTGCAACATATTTTCATTACAAGATTTACAGACTCTAAGATCTGTTCAGTAAGGTTTCTGAAAAGGTAAACAGCTGTGAAAGAACAAACAATTTACTTCAAGGGGTAAATGTTTCTTACTCAAATGTACCCCTTATTTATGCTGACATAACAAAATCCCAAGCACTCCATTTGAAGAGCTTAGGAAAAACTCTTAGTTGCCACTGAGTAAGAAATAAAATACTACTGCATTCTATTATTAAAATAGGCCTGCACTGGAGGAACAGATTATTCCTAATGTCAAAGTCAGAAAAAAACAAAGCAAATAGGTCTTTTCCGGGGGAAAAAAAAAAGGGGGGGTGCGCTTTTAAAAATGCGAGAAGCAGTATAATATAAAATAGACTGTGTTCTACTTTCAGTTTGGAGGATTCTTTAGTTATTTTTGTTGTTCTTTAGTTATTTTTCAGTCATGTCCAACTCCTTGTGACCCCATTTGCGGTTTTCTTTGGCAGAGATTACTGGAGTGGTTTGCCATTTCCTGCTCCAACTCAAGTTACAGAGGAAACTGAGGCAAGCAGGGTGAAGTGACTTGCCCAGGGTCACACAGCTAGTAAGTATGTGAAGGAGATTTGAACTCAGGAAGATGTCTTGCTGACTGCAGTCCTGACACTCTACCCATTGTACCAATCAGCTGCCTCAATTAGGAGACCTGAGTTCAAATCTTAGCTAAAAGCTTACTCTGTTACTCCAGGTATATCACTTTCCCTCTACACATCTCAAAATCCTTGTCTGAAAAAATAAATAAATAAACCTACAGACAAATGAAAAAACAAATGATTTTTTTAAAAACAGGGCTAATAAAACAAAACGTTTCACAAGTTGTTGTGACACAAGCACTTTATGAATCTTAAAGTTCTATAGAAGAGTTATTATTAAAATAAATCTATTAAGAATTACAGGGGCAGCTAGATGGCACAGTTCAAATATGACCTCAGACACTAGCTGTGTGACCCTGGGCAAATCTCTTAACCCCAACTGCCTCCAAAGAAAGAATAGTACTACACTCCTGGCAGTCATTTATAAAACTAGGGAGACTCTACAAACAAAACTAGAGTGAGTTGTTTGAGTTGTTTTTGTTGTCATTCCAGTCAAGTCAGATTCTGTGACTCCATTTGATGTTTTCTTGGCAGAGATACTGGAGTGGTTTGCCATTTTCTTCTCCAGCTCATTTTATAGATAAGGAACTGAGTCAAACAGGGTTAAGTGACTTACCCAGGGTCGAACAGCTAATACGTGTCTGAGGCTGGATTTGAACTCAGGAAGATTTAAGTCTTTCTGACTCCAAGCCTGACACTATTTACTGCACCTAGGTGCCAAGAGAGTGAGTTACTGTAAGGTTAATCAAACATATATTAACTGTGAAAATACTATATAAAATAAATGTAAGCAGTCTAAATTTTATGTATTTAATTCCAGATACAACAGGAAGCCACTTGAGTTTATTGGGGGTTGGGGGGGTTACATGGTTTGACCTGTGCTTTAGGAAAATCACTTTGGCAGCTGAGTGAAGGCTGAACTTGTGGCAGGTAGACCCATCAGCAGGCTACTGTAGTCCATGCATGAGATGAGAATACTAACTTATTTGAGCAAAGATCAAAACAATAAAAACCCAGAGAACAAGAAAGCGTATTCAATTAAAACTTGACTGATGTAAGCAAGTTACTGATGAAAAAAAATGGGAATGGATGAAGGAAAGCATATTGACGTCAATTTTAGTAATTTCATTAGCTGTTGTAATCAATTGCCATAATGAAAAGACTGAAAGAGAGCACCTTAATTAGCAAACATGTGACATTTGCCAAGTGGAGATACAGCAGTTGAAGGCTGCTTTAATGCACACGTTCTTAAACTGTTTTTGTGTCTTTGGACCCTTTGGTGGTCTGTTGAAGCATACAGATTCCTCAGAATAATGTTTTTAAATGCACAAAATACATAGGATAAAAAAAGAAACCAACTATATTGAAATAATTATCAAAGTTTTAAAAACAAGTTCACAGACCCCAACTCCTCCTAATTTAGAGTACAAACCCCTTTGTAAAATCTTGTAGAAGATCCTCTGACTCAAGTGATAGACTTAAGATGCAAAATGAGGTAACATACACACACACAATTTTGGAAGTAGTCAATGTAGGGATCTGTTCTGCCTGATTTGCATATATGTTACATGATTTTTGTTTTCTTCCGTTGAGAGAAGATAAAAAAAATTTTTGTCCATTTTTTAAAAAATCTTTTAGATGATGGGGAAGACAATGAGTTGTGTAGCCTTTTAAGACAGCAAGCAGTAGTGGCCAGAAAAATCAGTTTAAAGAAAGCTTGGAGACCCAATTAAATAAAGTCATCTCAAGGACATTTGGTAATGAAAATGGAAAGAGGACAACGTAGCCAAAGGTGTCAAAGATTTCTTTTTTAAAATTTATTTTTATAACAAACTCTTCATTAAGAAGAGTGGAACCAGCACACTGGGACTCTTACCGTAACTCCAAGTACACTTCTTAAGGAGGTAGAAATGGCATTCAAGAAAACAAAAGTGGGAAAAGCAGTCGGACAAGGCCAAGTATAACCAAAGGAGGTCCATCATAAAGATAATTCAGAAGATAATTCTGAGGACACTGAGAGATCAATTCTCAAGGCAGCTGAAGGAGAAGACACCAAAGTCTTGGAAAATATCTAGAACCCAAAAAGAGTAAAAGAGAATAGTAATAACTTCCAGCCAATATGCCTATTTTCCCATCTATATAAAATGTTTCAGTAAGAATCATCATCCTAAGTAGTGAAAGGCATCCTTGATGAAGTAATACTGGAAGGCAACAGGCAAACAACATATCTATTTTATCATACCATTGACTAAAAGACACAGACAATGCAAGGTTCTCTATTCTCCACAATAGCTGCTTCAAACCTCTGCTCCACCCTTCCACTGGGGGGCTCCACCACCTGCACCCCATCCTCACAGCTGAGGTCCTTGTCTCATATTTTATCAACTAAAGCCAGTCAGTCACCAAGAGCTCCCTCTTCTCTTCTCCTCATCTCATGACCTCTTAACATCATCTTTTACTACTTCCTCCTTTTTCCAGTCTGATGAAAAATTGCCCCTTCTCCTTGCCAGGGTTCAATCCCTCTACATATACCCTTGATCTCATCCCATTCTGTCTTCTTCAGCAGACTTGTCTCCACTATCATCCCCTCTCTCATCTCTTCCTTTCTACTGGTTCCTTCCCTGCTGCTTTCAAACATGCCCAAATCTCTCCAATCCTTAAAAAACCTTTACTAGACCGCACCATTCCCTCAAGCTGTGATCCTATATGGTTATTTCCTTCTGTCCTCAGCCAAATTCTCTGAAAAACGCCATCTAAACTCTGCCTTTTCTTCCTCTCCTTTCATTGTGTTCTAAATCTTCCTCAATTTGGCTTCTAACTTCATAACTCAATTGAAATTTCTCTCAACAAAATGATCTCTTAATTGCCAAATCTGATGGTATTAACATCATTCCTGACTTTTCTACAGCAAGACATAAGGTAAGTGACCATACTTTCCTTTGGAATACTCTCTACCCACTAAGTTTTTGTAACCCTACTTAACTCTGCCCTACTTCTCCTCTTACCTGTCTGGCCACTCCTTCTCAGCCTCCTTTGCTGGTTCATTATCTATATCCCACTCCTTAATTGTGAGTGTACCACACAAAAGTTCTGCTCTTGACCCCTCTTTTCTTTCTATGCCCTTTCACTCGGTGACCTCTTCAGTCATCATCTCTACTCAGGTGACTTCTGGATCTATAATATATCCAGCCTCAGCAGCACCCTATCTCCATCACAGCCACCACCACCCTCCCAGGCTACAAGGTTCACAACCTCAGTGTTACCCTCAATGCTACATGGTCTAGAGTAAAGGACACTGGGCCTGAAGTAAGACGAACTGGGTTAAAATTCCACCCACTTTTGTGACGGGCAATTCACTTAGCCTCTCTGGTGCCCCAGTTTCCTCAACTGTAAAAATGAAGGGTTTGGGTATGTCAGGTCCCTTTCTCTCTTTACCCCATATACCCAATCAGTTGTCAGATCTTTCTGTTTCTACCTTTGCAACATTTTTTGTATCGATCCCCTTCTTACTACTCACACAGTCACCACTTTAGTTCCCCATTTGGAGAGTGACCTCTGTCTTTCCTACTTCTACTTCATCTGACCATGCTACCATGCTTTTTCTCAAGCACAGGTGTGACCACGTCACTCCCTACTCCATAAACCCCAGGTGCTTCCTAATGTCTTTAAGATCCAATATAAACTCCTCTTTTGGGGTTTTACAGCCCTTTACAACTGGCCCTAACATACCTTTCCAGCCACATTCTCTGTTACTCCCCATATACTCTACAGTCTAATCAAACAGGCCTCCTCTCAGTTCTCCACATAAGAAACTTTATCTCCCAGGCCTAGCTGAACCTTTGTACTGGCAATATCCCCTGTCTAGAATGCTTTCTCTCATCTCACAACTTCATAAAATCCTTTACAGCCTTCAAGACTCAGCTCAAGCCCTACCTTCAACATGAATTTATTTCCCGGTACATACTCAACTGCTTGTACTCTGTCTCTGGAGACTGACTTCTATTTATTTTGTGTATATTTATATATGTGTCTCCGCCAATATAATGGAGGTGAACTGAGAGCTAAGGCTGTTTCATTTTTCTATCCCCAGCTCCTAGTAGAGGCCCTTTGCTAGGGCCTTCCTTCTGAGACAACTTTTCATCTAGTCTTCTATATCTGGCACATAGCTGCACGTTGTAAAAACCTTCCAGGTGGGGACTACTTGTGTATTTGCCTTCTTGGTATCGCCATCACTTTGCCCAGTGCTTAGCATGTGGCAAGCATTTAATAAATCCTTACTGAAGGAATGAAAAGAGTATCATTTGCTTATTTTGAAGTCTTCTGGTATAAGGGGTAGGAGTAAGAGTAAAGAAGAATGCAAGCCAGAAACTCTCATCCTTGAAAAACGAGAATGGCCTGGGGTTTAGCGGATAACTTCCATCAGGACTAGAACTGGCTAGTTTACCTGGACAGAGTGGACCTCCACAGAAGGGAAAGGACTGAATGATTGTGGTTTACGGGGAGGGTCTACAAGTGACAATATGGAAGCAAAAGGTATGCCCACTCCCCTTCCAGGAATAGTGAGAGAAGGTGAAACCAGCACCACCTTTAGCCATAGTTGCTATCAGTGTTCCACATGAATGTGATGATTTGGAATGAAATGTGTGAGCAAACACCATAGTATTATAACAATGAGTCTCTCTTTTTTTAAAATGCTATTCCATAACTACTTTATCAATAAAAGAGATGAGGAAAGAATATATACCAAGAAAGGGAAATAGCCATGTTATAACTACTAAGGAGAATGCAGGCAGCCTGGCCCATTAAGCAGCCTGGCCCATTAAGCTCCCTGCCCGGATTCAGTGGTAATCAGCAGCAAGTCCCTTTCAAGGGGTCTCTAAAGGCTTGACAAGAATAAGGGAAGTGCTATGAAAAGTGGTTAATTACTCTATTGACTTTTGTCAAACACATGCTAATTACCTTAAGTAACACATTCCTTACATCTTCACAGGTTCATTGCTTCAGTGCTGATAATCATACAACAGGAGAGAAATTTTAAGACAGAAAAAAATTTTTATTTGCCTCTCAAATTCATAGGATGTGAGTAAAGATACAAGTGGGTAAAGATGGTATTAAAGTGTACATTTGTATATTCTACTACATACTCTTTAATTTACGTAAACTGGCAACATGTCTAAAGTCCTGTGGACCTCAGCTTTTCTCATCTGTAAAGCGAGGGAGCAGAACAATGATGTAGTGCCAAGAACACGCTATCAGGAAACCTACATTTGAATCCCAATTCTATTATTTACTTGCTGTGACAAGAAGCAAGTCACTTTTTCTTTCAAACTGCTGTTGCCTCAAGCATTTTAAGATCCCTTTCTGTCTTCATTCTCTAAGCACAATGAGTTTATACCTAATGTGAATAAATGTTTGAGAACACCAAAGATAAAACTATACTGTTTTTCAAGCCCTCATTAAATGTACTGTTAACAGCATCTTCAGATAATTTTGTCACTGAAAACAATGTCATACTATAACAAGATTTCATAAATTTAAAATAAATGTTTTAAAATTTTTATGTAATTGTAAAAAAAAATTTTTCACAAATTTGACTATAATCAATAAAACGCTTATTAAGCATTCAAACTCACTGGAGCTGTACATCATCACAGGGACAAGGGAGCAATTAGCAACAAAACTAAATACATTCATATATTAAGTTATATATCAACTGTTCAAAGTAAAGCAGAGGACAAAAGAATAGGCACTAATGTGCTCCAGAAATAGAACTCCATTATAATGCTTGTGATTGGTGGAGAAATTACACACACACACACCCATTACTGGCTATTTTAGTGAGACAAATGTATTTATATCATTAACATGACAGGCATAATATAATGTCTGTTTATTAGTACCAGGGCCTAGCGATTAGCTGACAGAAACCAGTTATGAAGCATATAATCCACTTATTGATTCATTTTCTACAAAATATAATTTTCCTCCAAATTAACAGTATATATTGATTAATCACACACTCATACACACACACACACACACACACACACACACACACACACACACACTCACACACATCTCCCACTACCACCTCAAACATGTCCAAAGTCAAGTTTAGTCTTTTCCCCAAAACATCTGTTATTCCTCCTGACTTCAAGATTTCTGTCAATAGTTTACCATAAGTCACCTCAAACTCACAACTTCTGGATCATCTTTGATTCTTCCCTCTTCCTCCTCTCTCATATCCATGTTGTCACCAATAACTGCCAATTCTACTCCAAAACATCTCTTGTATCTGTGCCACTGCTCCATTTACAAGACCTTCATCACCACACACATGAACTTCAGCCAAAGCCTCTACTTCTCTTCCTTCCAACCTGTCCTTACCATTGCCAGACTAAATCTTCCATATGTAAGACAAATCACGTCATTCCAGTGCTCAAAAGTTTAGTAACCTCTTATTATTTCTATTAAGTCCTATTAAGTCCAAATTTCTTTGCCTGTCATTCAAAGCCCTACCTCATCTATCACCATTCTACCTTTTCATCCTTCTCATCAGTCAGCAGACATCTATTAAGCACTTACTATACGCCAGGCTCTGTGTTTTTATCCTTTTACTTACCTATACAGAATCTAGTTTAGCTTTGGATGTGCAGTTCCCCATGCCTGGAACATCCTCCCCTCAACGTGCTGGATTCCTATCCATTCTTTTTTTCCTTAGGCAATCAGGGTTAAGTGACTTGCCCAGGGTCACACAGCTAGTAAGTGTCAAGTGTCAGAGGCCAGATTTGGCCTCAGGTCCTTCTGATTCCTAGGCCCATGTTCTATCCACTGTGTCACCGAGCTGCCTCTCTATCCATTCTTTAAAGCCCAACTCAGATTCAGATGTCTTCCCTGATTCCTTCCAATGGCAATCACCTTACAATTCAGACTTCATCTAGCACTATGACCTTCTCCTCTCAATTGTACAGTACTTACAGAATAGCTAACCAGCAGGATTCTCACCATGGAAGATATAACCCTCTGGCCCTGCACACCCTTCCTCTGATTGGTCAGTTCCTCTGGAATCTCCATTTTAAGGAAGGAGGCAGGCCAACCAAGTTTCCACCTTTGTTCCTCTCCAGGCTCTACTCCAGACTCTCGGGACTTCTCTTTCCACTCAAACAAGCTCTCCATTTGTATTGTCTTTTCCCATTAGGATGTAAGTTACTTGAGGACAGCTACAAGGTTGTTGGGTTGGGCTTGGTTTTCTTTTTGGCTTTTATTTGTATTCCCAGAGTTAGTAAGTGCTTAACAAATACTGGTTGATTTGATAATATGTATATTAGCTACCTTTGTTTATGTTTCTCTAAATTTAGCCTAACAAAGGCTGTACCACTAATTGAATTATCTGCCCCAGTGTGGAGGAAGGGCACAACTATAATTACAACAGTGTTTTTTCTCCATAATGGCTAGATGGAAGAGAAGTTAAGAGTGCTAAACACAGAATCAGAAAGGCTTGAGTACAAACTCTCTCTCAAACACACTTACTACCTCTGTAACCCTGAGCAAGTCATTTAAGTCCATGAAGCCTCAGTTTCTCGCCTATAAAATGGAGATGATAATAACATCAATTCCCTCAAGACCACTGTGAGGATCACAAGATGATGTATGTAAATCATTCTGTAAACCTTAAAGCACTATATAGCTATCATTATTATTATTCACCAATTAAGTATGTAGCACAGTGAAAAAGAATCTTGGTGTTGGTGATGCTCACTTGAAGATCACTCCTCAGCCTACTATTTGATTCATTCTCATCATCTCTAGTTCTAGGGTAATCCAGGGGCTTATCTGGACATCTCACTAATTACCAAAATTGCAATGTTTTTCATTAATCAACTAGCTTGGAGCCTCCATCCCAACTTATTAACACAGTAACCAATAATAGCAGACAAATTATTTACAATATTTATCACTACAACTACCGACAATTACTGATTTCTCAGTTACTTGAAAATACCATGTCTGTTCGAAAATTACCTTCACTTCTTTATACATGATTAAAACCATTCTTTAAAGAAAAAAGTTCTCTTTGTCATTTGTACTTTACTCAGTCTCTTTCCAACGATAACAAGAAAAGTCTCTTCTACTTCTCAAGCCACCATGCTTACGAGTCTCAGTCTCTGCTTCTCTCTCACCCTGCCCACCTCACTTTCCACAAAATTTTGGGGTTTTTTCCATAAAATAGCAGGTAACACAACTATAAGAAATTTCTCCTTACCCTTTCTGTTTCCTCTGTAGTTTTTCTCAAAAATCCCTCTAGATCAAAATTAAACTCAACTCATTATATCTGACAATACAACTATAACTTTCTTACCGTCTCCATAGGAGAGGCTTTTGAAACAGATTACAAGTGGTTCTTCTAGTTACGACCTAGCTGCTTCTTTTCATGTGCTTATGAAAAGTAGCCAATCCCTTTCCCCTAGCCTGAACTTCCCAACATTCTAAAATCCACCTGAACACAACAGAACAGAAATGTCACTATTAACAGAGGTTCCTTCACACCGTCTTAAAGAAAAAAAAGAAAAAGGAGTAAAAGGTTATAAATAGGATGAGGGACATTAAAAGGATCAAATACAAAGGAACTTAACACAAAACAAGTAACTATGTTGCCCATTTTCAGGCAACAAAATTTACAGAATTTCAGACACATGCTTCGTAAAAGAAACTAATATATTTTACAGAAATTGAAGCCTTGAAGCCAATGGATCTCCGTGCTGAATTCCATCGTGTGTCAGATATGTGTCCACAGATGAAGAGTCGGACCCGACTCCATTAGGCAGTAAAGACACCCCTATAAACCTACATGAGATGAATTAAGCATCTGGCATTAGAAGCCATGAATCAGATTGAGTTACTCTCTGTAACTAACCTTTGAACTGGATCCTAAAGCCTAGCTATCCCCTTTTCAATTCATGAAAGACACTGTTTTCACATGCATACTTTTATCCCCTTTGACTGTCCGGTTTCTCAGCTCAAAGTGCAGAATGAGACATCCATTTCTGAACATGGGCAATGGGAAAATTTTTTCTTGAATATGTTTATTACAAGTATTGCTTTTTCCTTTTTGTATTTGGAGGAGGGGGAAAAAAGAAGAAGAAAATGAAAATCCTTGAAACATTTTTTAAAATAAAAGAGAGCCAAAGGAAGGTCAGAATACAGGTATGTCCTGCTCATGCAGGACACCACTGAAAGCAAAATGTAAAATTTATTATATATTTTTAGAAACTAAGTTGTACATAATAAAGATTCTAGTGTTCACACATGAAAATATACATATATGTACACACACACACACAAAACACATATATAAAAACTGTCTGTTCACCCAAAATTATAAACATAAGGGCAGAAAAAGCCAGTGTCATTTCAGGGAAAATGCCAGCAAGTCAACAGACCTGTACTCTAATCCAACTCTGCTATTCATTAGCAGTGCAACCTTGGGAAATCATTTAAACTTTCTGGACCTGATTTTATTCATATGAATTAATGAAGAGATCAAAACAAATGATGCCCAAGGTCCCTTTCAATAAATAACAAAAACAGTTAAGTTGAATACTTCTTCTGCATCTCCCCCAGTAACTGGTGTAGTAAATAATGTCTATTCAATAGTTACCGATTAATTTCGAGGAATATTAAAAATTTCTTAAGGGAGAGGTAAGAATGTGGGGGTAGGGGCAGAGGAGAAGAAGGAATAAAAGAATGAACATCTCAATAAATAAAGGAAAAGTGTTACAAAGATTTCCACTATTGCAACATACAATATGTCTTGGGCCTTAATCACCAGTATTAACCCCTTTCCTTGATACAAATGTTTTCAATTTAGTCTATGAGGGAGAAAGAGGTGCTGAGGAAGTGGAAACTACTTCTTTCAATAGGAAATGTTTTATTTTTTAATTTAAATTTTATTTTATATTCCTTCTCTCCTTCCCCCACCCACTGAGGCCAGAAAAGCAAAATCTACTACTAATATGTATAGCTAAGCAAAATTAATTCCCAAATTAGCTTTGTCCAAAAACAAAAAAGTAAGAAAAAAATATGCTTCGATGTGTACTCTGAGTTCATTAGCTCTCTATCTGGATGTGTATTGTATGTTTCATCATGAGTTCTTTGGAACTATGGTCAATCTTTGACCAAAGCTGGTAGGTCTTTCAAAGATGTTTATCATTTTACAATACTGACATTCTATATAAATTTTTCTTCTGGTTCTTCTCATTTCACTTTGTATCAGTTCATACAAGTCATTTCAGGTTTTTCTGAAATTATTCCCTTCAGCCCCACTTCTTACAGCATGATGGTATTCTAGCACATACATACACCATCACGTATGTATACTATAATTCATTTAGCCTTTCCTGAGGCACTCTCTCAGTTTCTAACTCTTTGACACCACAAAAAGAGCTGCTGTAAGTATTTTTGTACATGTGGATCTTTTTCCTCTTTTTTCTATGTCTTTGGGGAACAGACCTAGTAGTGGTGTCACTGGCTCAAATGATATGTACAATTTAATAGCTCTTTAGGTATAGTTCCAAATTGTTTTCCACAATGGCTGAACCAATTCACAGCCCCACCAATAGTACATTAAAATACCTGTTTTCCCAAAGCGCCTCCAGCATTTTTCATTTTCCTTTTTGTCAACTTTGTCAACTGATGGGTGTGAGGCGGTACACCTCAGTTGTTTTCATTTGTGTTTCTCTAATTATTAGTGATTTTGAGCATTTTTTTCATATGACTATTAATAATTTGGGTTTCTTCCTCTGAAAACTGCCTATGCACATCCACTGACTGTCAGCTGGGGAACAATTCTTATTCTTATGTATTTCCCCCAGTTTTCCATTTCTCTTTTACATTTAACTGCACTGATTTTGTCTGTACACTTTTTTTTTAATTTATGAAATTAAAATTTTCCACTTTATCTCCTGTGAACCTTTCTATCTCTTGTTTGGTCACGAACTCTTCCCCTATCCAGACGTAACATAGGTAATTGCCTTCCATGCTCCTCTGCTTATGATGTCACCCTTGATGTTTAGATCATATGCTAAACAACTGGAGCTTATCTTGGTATACACTGTGAGATGTTGGTCTATACCTAGTTTCTGCCACACTACTTTCCAGGTTTCCCAATAGTTTTTGTCAAATAGTGAGTTCTTGCCCCAATAGCTGGGATCTATGATATTATATACCTAATCTGTTCTACTCATCAAACTCTCTATTTCTTAACCAGCCCAAAATTGTTTGGACAATTAGAGCTTTGTAGAATACTTTGATATCTGGTACTACCAACACCTCCGCACTTCCTTCACATTTTTTTTCATTAATTCCTTTGATATGTTTGACCTTCTGTTCCTCCAGAAGAATTTTGTTGTCATTTTTTTCCCTAGAGCTATAACATAATCCTTTGGCGATTTGATTGGTATGGTACTGAGTAAGTAAATTAATTTAGGTAGTACTGTAAGTTTTATCACATTAGCACAGCCTACCCAGGAGCAATTAATATTTTTCCAATTATTTAAATGCTGTTATTCATATAAAATGTTTTTAATGTATTAATATATCTAAAATGTCCAACTTTACAAATGAAATGCAATAATCAAACACTAAAAAGTTGGGTTTCATTAAAACCAGAACACTGGACAAAAGGTTTTAAGAAAAGAAAAATTACTATATTGAATAAAATCTCCATTGTCTAAATTACAAAAATCACAAAATTTCAGAGACCATCTAATTCAACTCAATTCAAACAAACAAACAAAAAAACAGGGCTTTCTATGTGCAGGGCAACACTACTGCCAGCACCAACAAAAAAAAATTGAAATAGTTGTTACCCTAGGGATTTTATATTTTTCTAGAGATAACACTACTCATACCTGAAAAGGAATTTCCTCTATAATATATAGCCAAAAAGCAGCCCTAGGGTCTTTCCATGGAAGCCTCCAAGGAGGAAAAATTCACCACTTACTTCCTCATATGGCCAAGTCCTGCTTCTGGCAAGAAGTTTGTCCTTACACCAAAGCCTAAAGCTTCCTCTCCACAATTTCCCTATATTGCTCATACCCCACTAGGGCCAAGCAAAAAAAAAAAAATTATGTGTGTGTGTGTGTGTGTGTGTGTGTGTATATACACACGTGTATGTATATATAATATATTCTAATATATAAAACGTGTATATATTCTGACATAAAATGTGTGTATATTTAAGTTCTAATAGTAAATACATGTGCATGTATGTATTCTAATTTATAAAATATATACATTTAACTAGTGTGTCTTCCCCAAGTCTTCTACAAATTAAACATCTCCATTTCCTTTACCTGATCTTAGATCTCAAGTTTCTTCATCATTCTCATAGTCCTCCTCTGTACATTTTCTGACTTAGCAATATCTTTCCCAAAATGCGTCATTTAGAGCAATATTCCAGCCATGATCTGACCAAGGCAGAGTATGGTTAGACTACTATCTCCCCAGTACTGGACACTATATATCTCTTAATGTAGCCTAAGTTCACACTAGCTTTTTTTGGCTGCCAACTCAGAATGCTGACCAGAACGTTTTTACAAGCATACTCTAGTATCTATACTACACCTCTGGGAAACTTCCTAAAATCTTATTTCAAAAGTACAACCACTGCTACCATTTTTAAATGGAATAAGTCTTAGTAGTTTCAAACATATCAAGATTTCCTAAGGCTGTTAAAGTGTAAGAAAGCCCTTAATCCATGGGCTTGGAGCACTAACTCAAGGAGTGCTTTCCTTATCTCTTTAAATTTCATGGTATGATTCACAGCACGATGGATCAGCAACACTCAAGGGAAGGGAATGAGGCATATTGATTTCCCTAAAACATCAGGATGTTCCAGAAGACTGATAGTCTCTGACCATTTGTTCTACTCTTTCAATTTAATCTCAGTAATTTACTGTAAAAATCTAATAATTCAATCTGCACTAAATCAGAATAGTTACTAGTTCAGCAGAAGCAAAGCTGAAATTTACTTTTGTTTATTGTGCCTATTAATCAATGAAGGACACCAGAGATCTGAACAATTAAGTATGAAGAACATATCAAACCAAATATACTTTACTTCTGCACTCCAAACAATTCATGATTTCTTCAGTGTTGGTGCCCCCTCCTGCCACTAACAGAAACTGGAATCTCTGCACACCTGAGAGAATTCGTGAGTTTTCGTGTCCAGAACACTGACGATGTTTTGGTGATGTTCATCTGATGAGCCCTCCCTGCGTCCACACTTTCCAGCATAAGCAGAACCCAAGTTCACCTCCACACACCGCAAAGGGACCAATGTGCAATTGACTGTAAGTGAGTGAATAAGAAACTTAAAGAAAACATGAAGCGAAACTGTTAAGACTGACCAAGTGCTCACTGAGTACCTAGTGTATGCCATACACTAACTATGCCAGGGGTTTGAGAATTAGCATAGAAAATCTCTACCTTTTGCCATCCAGTGGCTGAATGACACACCCATTCTCTACTTGTCTCCACCTCTGCCTATTCACTGAGAGCTTTCCAAATAGAGAAAGAGAACAGGCATGCCTAGTCAGGATATTGTTTTATGCCTACATTGCTGAAGCTCTTTTTTAAAAGCTTATCAATGGATGATTTTGCACAGCTCAGCTTACATGTCAATAGAATGTCAAGAAGGTCCTATGGAAACGAATGAGAGGTGAGAGGGACCTAACAACACTTTCTGGTTCCTGGTAACATGACTTCTATCTGACACTAAGCACCTGTTCTTGTAGCTTTGAACAAACTGTGGTTGGAGGAAGAGTCAACCTTTACTTTTTAAAATGCTTTACAGTGTGAGAAACAAACTTTTATTAAGCACCTACAAATTCTGAGAGCAGCTGTAAAGTTAACTGAATAACTATGAAGATCTCTGCTTGCCTACAGGGAAATCTGAGGCGGGGAAAAAAAGCCACAAGCTGAAACTCCCTGGGTGGTGGGGGGAAGTGTTTATTTAGTCAATTAATGAAAATCTGCCTTCTTTCCCTTCCACCCCAACTGAGAACAAAAGAAAAAACAAAACTCTGTTACAACCTTGTATATAGTCAAACAAAACAAATGTGCCCCCTGGCCATATCCAAAAAAATATATCTCATTTTTCACTCTGAGTCCTTCCTCTCTCTATTAGAAAGTGGGTAGTTTCATCATTAGTCCTCTGCAATTACAGTTGGTGATTTCATTCATTCTAGTTCTTTTAAATTTGTCTTTACCATACTGTTGTTACAGAACAAATTGTCTCCTAGTTCTGTTTGCTTCACACTGCAACAGTTCAGTTTTCCCAGGTTTCTCTGAAACCATCACCTTCATCATTTCATACAGTACAACAAAAACCACATAACTACACCATTACTGTTCAGTCATTCCCCAAATGATAACCACCTCCTCAGATTCCTATTCTTTGCTGCCTCAAAAAAAATATTGTTATATATCTTTAGAATTTGTTGTGCTTAGGACTAATCACTCCCTTAATTTACTCTCCCTTTAATTCCCCCTTTGCCCTTCTGTTTTTCTACTTCACTACTGGGTGAAATGTATTTTTATACAAAACTCTGTGTGTGTGTTTGTTTTCTCATGTTCTTCCCTCCCGTGACCAATTCTAATGGGAGCAAAGTTCAACTGTCAGATATTCCCCTCAGCTCTGCCTTCCTGGTCTGTGCTGATTATATGTGATAATTTTTTCTAGCCTTCCTTTCCCCTCCCCCACCAGTGTATTCCTCTTGACTTCTCTTTCCATTCTTGTTTTAAAAATCAGTAAGAGATAATAGAAGCACTCCACGGGCCTCCCTCTATGACCCATAATGATGAGGTTCATCTCCCTGCATGCAGGAATGTAAACAGTGTGTCCTTGTTTAATCTCTTCTAATTATTAACTCACGTTTATGTTTTTCTTAACTCCTGTGTTTGTACTTCAAAGTTTCTGCACAGCTCTGGTGTGTTCATCAGGCTTGCTTGGAAGTCCTCTACTTCATTTAAGATCCATTTTTCATCTATGTAACATTATACTCAGTTTTGCTGGGTGAGTTATTCTTGGCTGTAAACTCAGATTCTTTGCTTTCTGGAATATCATATTCCAAGCTCTCTCAGGGCCAGCTGCTAATTTGTGTGATCCTAACTGTGGCTCCTTGGTACTTGAATCCTTTCTCTCTGGTTGCTTGTAGGTATCTTTTTTTTTTAACCTAGGGGCTCTGAATTTTTACTATAATGTTCCTAGAAGTTCATTTGAGGGTTTCTTTCAGAAGGTTATTGGTGATTTCCTTCTATTTCTACTTGCCCTTTGGGTCTAAGACACCTGGGCAGTCTTCTTATAAGATTTCTTGAAATATGTTATCCAGAATCTTGTTTCAGTCATGGTGTTCAGGTAGTATGATGATCCTTCAATTTTTTCTTCCTGTTCTGTTTTCCAGGTCAGTTCTTTTTGCTATAAAATATTTTACTTGTTCTTTTTTCTTCTTTCCAGTTTTTTGACTCTGTTTTAATATTACTTGTTATCTCATGGAGTCCTTGGCCTCTATCTGATCTATCCTAATCTTCAGGCAGTTTCTGTTGCCTAGGAAAAGTTACTTCTAATGCCAAGTTTTACTCCCTTTCCAATTCTTTCTTCTATAGTTCTCATTTCTTTTCCAGCTTTTTCCTTTGGTGTTCTCATTTCATTGACAAAAACATTTAAGTTTTTTTTTTAACTCTTGTTTCATCTCTTCCAGGAATTCTAGCTGAATTTGTTCTCCAGCTGTGTTCTCCTCTGAGGCTTTGCTTGTAGATGTTTTGAAGTAATTCTCTTCTGGATTGGTATCTCAAGTGTCCATCCATGTCACTCTTTATGATGGGATAGTTTTTTTGTTTGCTCCTTCTTTCAGTCTATTTCCTGACTTCAGACCTGATGTTAGGGCTAGGCTCAGACACACTTCTCGAGGGAAGTTCTAGCTAGTCCTGCTTTCTTGGGGTATCAAGTTTTATGTTGTTCCAGGCTCTCCAGGACAGCTCAGGCTGGGGACCTGCAAGCTTTCAGTGTTCCCAAAGGAGTCTAATCCAAGGCAAAGTCTCATCACTGTCCCCCTAGACTGAGATAAGCAAGTTCCTGATCTGCGTTTGGTTCTAAGCAACAGTAGACAGCTAGACTCAGCACTATTAGCCACATGGAAGCTCTGCTGGTTTAGTAACAGAACGTCCTGCCAGGCTATCCAACTGTAGAGTTCAAACTGGGCTAGATACTGGAACTGAGGCCCTAATTTGCTCCTGGTATCCAAGTCACCCTACTGCTATTTACTTCTGAACCTGCTCCTCTCAGTACCCAGCCCAGGGACTGAATCAGGGTGGCGATTCAGTTTGTTACATTTTCTAGATCTGTCTGGAAGAATCAAGGGATAAGTGGGGAGGAAACTCTACCTACTGCTCCCTGTTACTCCACCATCTTGGCTCTGCCTACCCACAAAGCATTTTAAAGAGATACCGAGTTACCTAAATGACACCTCACCTCCCCAACAAAAAAAGCTTTTCTAAACATTAAGGCTACAAACACAATTTAGTTAATGTTTATTATTATTCAGCAGATCTGTTTGGTTTCAAAATTGATGATCCAAGTACATTTTTAGGCACTATATACACACTACAGAAGTTGTAAAGAACAATATATCACAAAAATACATGTATTTTATCAATTAATACATACTAATAGTGTAATCAGTATCATATGGAGGTCAGTGAAATTTTTTTACATTAAAAAATGCACCTCCACTTTTTAAAAATTCTTCATTACAAGGTATGACACTCTGGGAAGGGGAAAGAACATATTTGAGGAAGGGAAAAGAAAGTAATAATCATGTACAAGATGTCTACTATGTACCAGGCTCTGTGCTGAGAGTTTTATATATTATCTCACTTTAACCTCACAAAAATCCTGCAAGTTAGGTGCTATCATTATCCCCATTTCACAGTTAAGGAAACTAAGGCAAATAGGTTAAATGACTTGCCCAGGGTCACACAGCCAGTGAAGTGAAAATGACAAAAACAAAAAATTGTAGTAAAGTTTTTAAATGCCAGGGTAGGGGGCAGTCCCTACAGCTGAAAAGGCTGAGAACGATTATGCTGGGCAATATGGGCTATCTATTTATAGGAGGCCAGAGAGGGTAAAGGATTATGGGGAAAGAATTTGATTTAAACACTGATCTGACCAGAAATACTGGAAGGTTATTTAATAATTTTATTTCATCCTTTCTCTTTCAGGGGCCCCTACCCCTACCCCACTGTGCTCAACCCCTACTTGCTATCTACTCCAGACAGAATTAGAGCCTAACAGACGGAAGCTACAGGAAGGATGGTTTCTGCTGAATGTAAGGAAGAACTTCCTATACAATTAGAGCTGTCAGAAAACAAAAAGAGGCTGACTTAAAAGCTCTCCATCACTGATAGTCTTCAAGCAGAGGTTGAATGACCACTTATTAGGACAGAAGAAATTCATGCTTCACTCAGGTAAGGAGTTTGTCCACTCGCTAGAACTCATTCCGCTCTGTAATTTTATAACGGCACTATGCTCGGAATTAGGCATGATTTCCTAGACTAATGAAAGGCATCAACTAGTTTCCTTATTCCAGAGAACATTTGAAAGAGGAAAGATGTTTGAATTTGGAGTTATTCTAGCAAGGTAGATTATCTTGCCCTATAAACAAAATAAAGAGTTAAGAACCTAATAGTCAAAACCTAAAAGCAAGACACACTTTAAAAAAGCCCAGATGTCAAGTATTACGAACTGACTGTAGAAATATAATGGAGGTTTTATAAGCTTCTACCTCATTGCTCCTAATTCTGCCCTCTCAAACCCAAACCTAATTGCTCTTCAAATACTCTTAGACAGCTATCATGCTCTATGTCTTCTCTCAAACATGCCCAGAACCCACAAGGATGATGTCCATTTATCTTGGCCAGGTGACAAATTCATCAATAGCAGCTACATGCTCTCTGACTATCCACATTCTTATCTTAGGCATCAAATTCCTCTTAGCCGTTTTTTCTGTCCTTTTCATGATACTGAAAATAGAAGCAAAGAAAGAACTAAGCAGGCCTGCATTCTCTCTGTCATCAGTTACCACTGTCCCATCTACCCTGAGCAGTGAGGGGCCTTTACCACTTTTTTGATTCTTCTCTTTTCCTTCTAGGACTTTCTTTTTTGTAGTCTTTATTCCTCCTAACCAGCCTCAGAAATGCTCAAACTTAGAATTAGCTAATGCTTATTGTTACAGTATCTTTTGTCAGACGTATTCACTTCCCTTCTGCTATCTCTCTCTGTTTCCATCTTCCAGGCATGTTGTTGATATTGATTTCTTCCTCTTGACAGCAACTACTTCTCCTTTGGTCTTCAGAATTTCAAAGTTGAGAACTTCCCATCCCTCCTACACTGACTTTCTCAGTAGAATTTTAGTTCATAAGCTCTTCCCTAGTATTCCTCTGAACCCTTTCTAACTGTTCTCCCAAAGTTTAGGGTAGCTGTTAAACTACTCCTGGCTCTCCTTCAAGATTCTTACCTTTTCTATCTGCCTCAGTGGTTTGATGTTGGTAAGAATCAGATCCAGAATTTCCCCTCATTGGTTCCTCTACCTTTCAGAAGATAAATGTACTCTCTGTTCCAAACATCTTAAAATTTTTTTTAAAAATGTCTCCTTTTTCTACAGGCATTGTCTAGTAGAAAGAATACCTGTCTAAAAGCCAAAAGATTTGAAATCAAATCTCAACTCTGCCATTTACTAGCTGTGTAACCCCTGGCAACTAATCTATAAATAGGCAATCAATCACTACCAAACATTTATGCTGTGTGCCAAGCACTATGTTCAAGGTGCTCAGATACAAATACATAGAATAAGATAATCCCTACTCATAAGTAGTTTACATTCTATTAAAGTAGAAAAGGGTACTCATTAAGTAGCTACATCTTTAAAATATATACAGAATAAATACAAACTCTAAGGGAAAATCCTCCTCCTGGAACCCTAGTTGTCAGTACTCTCTTCCTTCGTATCATGTGACACTTATCTATGTGACTACTCCTCTCTTCTTCCACATTCCCGCTCAAGCATGTAAAGATGGTTTTTCACTTTGTCTTTGTACACAGTAGGCACTTAGTACTTACTGACTAAATGAATTCCAGAAACAAAAAGTACAGAACACAGATGGGGAAAAGAAGCGTGAAATACTACTAGAAGTGAGCCTTGAACCACTGGAAAGATCCATGAAGACCAACAGTGGGCCTTTTGAGAAGAAAGTCTCCAGCAACCTCTCACAGGCAGAGATGACTGGTAAAGAACTAAATTTAAGCCTCCAAAGAAAGTATCTGAAGCCGCAGAAAATCTCAATTCTCTGGCTCCCAACTGAATTTGACCCCATGCTTTCTTTTAGAAAGACCTTTACAGGACTTTTACCCTCATTAGGAAAGTCACAGATCAATTTGCCTTTCTTCCCTCCAACTACATCTATCCTCTCAACACTCCCTAAACAGCCCTTATATAAATTTCTACCATCAATCCTAACAATGATATAACAAACTCAGAAAGATCTCCCATACTGCTCTAAAAATAGCTTATCCCTAAATACAGGCAGGTCAGACGCAAAAAATGAGAGTTCTCAGAAAAGAAAAGAATATATAGCATACACTGAAAAAACCTCTATTACAGATAATAGAAATGAGATTGGGGAGACAGGGAATATGAGCTACAGCTCACTTATTCTACAGCACTCATTCCTTTAATTTAAAATAACAAAAGAATCCTTTCTAAAAACTAAACTTTGGATTATAGGATTTGGAGGTGGAAGACCCATTAAGAGATCCCCTAGTCCACTGATTTTACAAAAACAGCCCCCAGACAAGGAAAGTGATATACCCAAGGTCACAGGGAGTAAAGTGTTTAACAGAGCCCGGATCAAAACAGTCTCCAAATAAAGGACTCTTTGGCTACTCTGAATCTTTTTTATAAACAGACATCAATAATGGCATACACTTGTGTGTGTATATGCACACAGACACACTCAGAAAAGGTGGGGAAAGACTCTGGAAGCCTGTTTTATAGCTAAAATATAGAAGGTAAGGAACTTCAGTACTAGATCAGTACAATTTCTTACAATGACAGATTTATGGACAGGGCAAGTCTAACCCTCTTATTTTCCATGGGAGAAAACCAAGGCCCAGGGAAGGAAATACCTTGCCTAAGGTCACATGGGCAGCAGGTAACTCAAGCAGGTCTCAAATCTGACTCCGAATGCAGTAGTCTTGCCTTTACACCTCAGGTTCTCACCTTTTTAAATTGTCCATCACACATCCACCTAAACCCCATATTTAAGCATCCAATCTGCACTCCTACTAAATGATTTGGTGCAAGGGGAAGGCCGAAGGTGACATTTCTTCAAGCTTAAAGCAAAATTAATCCTCAGTTCCAGTAACTATCCAGATCAAGTCAGATTCCATTCTGGGAGAAAAAGCCAAAACTAACATAATTCAAAGGGCAAATCACAACACTGAAAATGCTCATCTACTAGGAAACTCCAAGGGAAAACCTTTAACATAAAGTCATTAATCTCTAACCGTAATTGGGAAAATGTACTTTTGTTTTTGTCCTTTAAGTATACAGAAAGAAAACAGACTCCCACCTAGATGGGAAACTCCTAATAGAAGAGCTGCATTGTTAGTATCACAATGCCTTTAACCCTAGCTGAGAACCTCCTAGTTGTCTATTTTGCTCGTAATTATAAACTTACACTACCCAACTGAGTGGGTTCTCTTTTTCAATTACTACAGTATCTTTAGCTCCAGCTTCTCACAAAACCATTTTCAAGCTGACATTTAAAGTAAGGATACCATTACCTTTCTTTGGCACTAATCCTGGTTTCATCAATGGTCATCATTAGCATTGTTACAACAGGAAGGCAAAGTTAAATCTGAACCCTTTCTATCATTTGCTGAAAGAAAACCTAAGAGAAAAACCAACCTACTCAAAACAAAAAATTTTGCAAATGTTAGAATTCTAGATCCTATATTCAGCACAGTAATAAATCTGCACTGAAAGTTTGGTGCAAGACATTAAAAAAATTCTAGTTTGACTTCTAATTAAAAGCTTTATAACTTCCACTAACCTGGTATTCCTGACACAGAAACTAAGAGCTATGTTAACTCCATTTAAATTAGAATTTGATCCTTTCATAGAGTATTGCCATAAACAAGGCCTGTCAGAATGAAACAAGGCAGGCTCTAATTCCACACTTCTTTCTGAATAAAAGATAATTAAGAGTTCTACTAATTTGGCCTCAATAATGAAATCCTTAGAAACTCTTCTTATATGCCTCTCAGAATGGAATTAAAAAAAAACACATTTTTAGAAGCAACCAATTCTTAAAAACAATAACAACTCTCTAACAGCATCTCCCAAACTGGCAGAATCCAGACATTCCATAAAGGAATTTTAATGCTAGGAAGATTTTTCACTACAAAATAGTCAATATGAAATCACATTAAGTATCATACTACTATGGTGTGGTGGGCAAGAATATCAGTCAAGTGGCTTGGATTAAAATCCTAACTCTGCCTCTTATTAGCTAAGAAATAATCAATCAATAAACATTTATTAAGCATCCACTATGTGCCAGGCACTGTGCTAAGTGCTGAGGACACAAAAACAGTCAAAACACAGTCCCTGCCCTCAATGAGCTTACAATTTAACAAGTGAGACAAACATACATAATACGCAAACAAATATATACAAAGCAAGCTATATTCAGGACAAATAGGAAATAATTAACAGAGAGAAGGCATAGAATTAAGAGAGGCTGGGGAAGGCTTCCAATAAAAGATGGGATTTTAGCTGAGATTTTATTAAAGAAAGTCTGGAAGGTCAGTAGTCAAAGTGGAGGCAGGAGAGGGTTCCAGTCATAGGGGACAATCAGAGAAAATGCCTAGGGCCAAGGAATGGAGTGTCTTGTTCATGAAAACAGCCAGGAGGCCAGTGTCACTGGATCAAGGAGTATCTGTCAGGGAAGTAATGAGTATGAAGATGGAAAGATAAGAGGGTGCTGAGTTATAAAAGGCTTTGAAAGCAGAGTATCTTGCATTTGATCCAGGAAGCAACAGGGAACCAACCACTGGAGTTTATTCAGGGGGTGGGGGGATGATGGACAGGACCCGACTCGTACTTTAGGAAAATCACTTTAGTGGCTGAATGGAGGATGGAATGGAGCAGAAAGAGACTGGAAGCAGACAGACCACTAGCAGGCTATTACAATCAATAATCCTGGCATAGGATGACAAGGGCTTGAATTGGAGTGGTGGCAGTTATCAGAAGAGAGAAGGGGGAGAGACAGACAAAGAGAAAGCCAGAGGCAGAAATACAGAGACAGAGTCCAGGATGACTCAGGTTGCAAGCCTGAGGGACTGCGAAGATAGTGTCGTCCTCAACAAAAATAAGAAAGATAGAAGGAGGGAGGAAGGATTTAGAGGAAAATATTATGAGTTCAGTTTTGCAGATAAGGAAACTTGTATCTGAAAGGACAATTTTGACAAATTGAAATCCCAAATCTCTCCTGATTCCAAATTCATTGTTCTTTTTACTGTGCCATACTGCTTCCTTAAATCACTTAACCTCTCTGAGCTTCACCCATAAAATGAGGAGGTTTGTACCAATTGATCACTAAGGCCCCTACTATATCCCAGACTCCCCTTGACTAGCATTTATGGGCTCCAACAATATATTAGAGGTTCCAAAGCGATCAAACACGGTCAAACTGGCACCCCTAGCATTAAATATAAACTCCCCTATTTGGGCTTTAAAGCCCTTCACAACCTAGTTCCAACCTACACTTCCAGCCTTAGTCATTTTTCTTGGCATTCTCTCTGTTCCTCACAGAAAGTCTCCCATCTCCAGCCTCTGTGCCTTTGCACTGGCCATTTCCCATTCCTAGAATGCCTGCTCTCCTCCCTGTCACCTCAAAGAATCACTAGTTTCCCATAAGGTTCCCTCTTCCTACATGAAAACTAACTCCCCAGCTGCTAGTGACTCCCCTTCCTTCTCTCAGAGCATCTTATAAGATAACTATATATGGTCCTGCTCTCTCCCCACTCCCATCCCCCTTCCACTAGACTGTGAGCCAATCAAGGGCAAGAACTTTCACTTTTGTTATTGCAACCTGAGCACCTAGCCCAGTGCTTGACAGGGGAGGCACTTAATAAGTTAATGGAAATGCTGCTCTTCAGAATAAGAAAGCTTATTTCTTTATACTGGAATGATTTTGTATTTCCAAGAAAGAGGAGGAATATAACATCACTCTTCCAGCCTGAGAAGAATTGATAACTTCTTAAGATCATTTCCCTTGTTAAAGTAAATACAGTTACCAGAAGACCTCTGTGTACTGTACCTATGGACACTGACAATTCATAAGGTTAAAATTTTCTTCACACAATTTAATGAACAAATTAAACAATTCCTTTTACTGTAGGATGGAAATAGGTATGGCCTATGTCTGCTCAAATAACTTAAAAGTAGCAATAACATGGAAGTGTACTTTTCAGGCATTAAAAGTACACAAACTACCACTGGTAACAGCAAAATTTTGAGGAGAAAAATCAAATCCTCAAATAATGAAGTAATTAAACTCTATGTGGGAAAATAAAAGTAACATGAAAAAGCACAGCATAAACAAAATCTATGCTCTGGTGTACAACCTGGGATTTTTGAGGTAGAAAGGACTTTAAAGATTATTTATTCCACTCCTTCCTCTTCCAGAAACTACAGTCCAAGAAGCTGGGTAAATTAGAGAGGTATCATAGTCTGGACCAGGAAATCGGAGAAGCCTGAGCTAAAGGTCACACAGATATCAAGTTGTATATCCAGGGTCTGAACCAAATTCAGTAGTCAATCTATCATACCTTTACAAAAGCTTAATAAAAGCCAAGACCTCTCAGTTTGTTAGTTTCTTAAGTCAGACCTGCAAAACTAAAACGAAGTTTTATTCAGTGATTATGAAGTTACATTATTATTTAAGAATCCATTATGTTACTTTAAAAAAAAAAGAATCAATTTTTAATCATCATCGACCAACCTCTACAGAAATTCAATACAACTCCAAAATGGAATTTTACACGTGTCTTATAAAACTGCTAAGAGGTTAGAAGGTTGAAAGGATGGTTTGATTTTTTTTTCAGATCTTATGACAGTTTTATAGCTCTGGCAGTTTAAAAAAAATTCTTAAATATATAACTATATGGGGGCAGAGCCAAGATGGCAGAGAAAAAGAAACAACTTTCGCCAGAGCTCTCCCCAAAACATAATTCCATAAAACAATACTTGGAGCAGCAGAACCCACAAGAGGATGGGGTGAAGTAATTTTCCAGCCAAAGACAACTCAGAAGGTCTGCAAGTAGGGTCTGTTGTACCAGGATGAGGGAGGAGCGCAGGCCTCTCCAGCGCAGCCCTGGCCCCTGAAAACCAGGAACAGGCCTTGAGGCAACTGAATCAATAGCAGCAGTGGTAGTTTCCAGACCTTTCAGCCCATAGATACCAAAGACAACTTACACACCTGGGTGAGAGTGAAGCGCAGTCCAGTACAGGCCCTCACTGGCACAGACTCAACCCCAGGAAACCAGGAGCAGGCCTTGGGAGTGACTGAATCATCAGCTGCAGCAGCTGATTCTGGAGCTCTCAGCCCACAGACAGTAAGGGGGTCAAACAACTGGTCAGAAGATTACAGGAGGCTGTGGCTTTGCCCACACTCAGATCTGGGTGAAGGGCAAGGAGGAGCACCAGCACACCACAGCCGTGGCCACAGCGGACAGTACACCCTCCTCATAGTTCCAGGACAGAAAAGAGTGCTTGTGACTGCTCACAGGCCAGGCCAGGAGAGGAGTAAACACTTCTCCTTAGATCATATCACCCTGGAAGAAGTGAAAACTTATAGGTCCCTAGGAGTATCTCTGAAAACAGCTGCACAAAAAATCCCTAAAGCTTGGGACAGTTCACCCTCCACCCTAGAAGCAGAGCCCCACTTCAGCAAAGAGTTAAAAGTCAAGAAACAGACCGGAAAAACGGGCAAACAGAAAAAAATTCTGACCATATTAAGTTACTATGGTGACAAGGAAGATCAAAACATACAACCAGAAGAAGACAACAAAGTCAAAGCTCCTACATCCAAAGCCTCAAAGAAAAATATGAATTGGTCTCAGGCCATGGAAGAGCACAAAAAGGATTTTGAAAATCAAGTAAGAGAGTAGAGGAAAAACTGGGAAGAGAAATGAGAACGATTCAAGAAAATCATGAAAAAAGTCAATAGCGTAGTAAAGAAGACACAAAAAAATACTGAAGAAAATAACACCTTAAAAACCAAACTAGGCCAAATGTAGAAGAAGTACAAAAAGCCAATGAGGACAAAAAAGCCTTGAAAAGCAGAATTGGCCAAATGGAAAAAGAGGCACAAAAGTTCACTGAAGAAAAAACTTCTTAAAAAGTAGAATCGGCCAAATGGAAACAGTACTACCCTCGTACCTACAAGATTGGCTAACAGGACAGAAAAGGAAAATTACAAATGTTGGAGGGGGATGTGGGAAAAATGAAATATTAATGCACTATTGGTGGAGTTATGAACTGATTCAACCATTTTATAAAGCAATTTGGACTATGCCCAAATGGCTATAAAACCATGCATATCCTTTGACCTAACAATACTACTATTACTAGGTCTGTATCCAAAAAAAAAAGAAGAAAAGGATGTACAAAAATATTTATAGCAGGTCTTTTCTGATGGTAAAGAATTGGAAATTGAGGGGATGCCCATCAATTGGGGAATGGTTGAACAAACTAACATGGGATTGTAATTGAGTATTATTATGCTACAAGAAATTATAAGCAAGGATGCTCTCAGAAAAACCTTGAAAGACTTACATGAGCTGATGCAAAATGAAACGTACCATGTACAAAGTAACAGCAATATTGTAAAATGATAAGCTGTGAATGACTTAGCTACTCTCAGCAATATCCAAGACAACTGTGAAGGACTTATGACAAAAAATGCTATCCATCCCCAGAGAAAGAACTGATGGTGGTCTGAGTACAGATTGAAGCACACTTTTTTTTTACTTTCTTTGTTTTTCTTGGGGTTTTTTTTGGGGGGGGATGTTTTTTTTCACAACATGACTACTACAGAAATGTTTTGCATGACTATACGTGCTTGACTTCTTAATGATGGGGGTGAGGAGGGAGGAAGGGAGAGAATTTGGAACTCAAAGTTTTAAAAACATGTTAAAAACTGTTTTTATATGTACTTGGGAAAAAATAAAACACTAAACATATATGTAAACTAGAACAACAGACAGAACCTCAACTATTTTTTACCATTCTGACTTCAAGCATACTGAAATTTATGCACTGTTATTACCATACATTATCCAATCCAAACATTCAAGGGAAAAACATTTACTTATTAAAGTTCTAAACCAGTGTGTTTCATACATACACACACAGACATACATACATTGTTCAAATGATATAATTTACATAATTAACTTATTATTTAATGGACTTATTTTGTCAGCATTTACCTGTGATTTTACTATATTAGTACAAATTTATTATAGGTATTCCTCTAAGTTAACAGCTATTAACACAATTTATCAAGTTAAGCCAGTTTACTTTAAAAACCCTTTGAAGCAGTATGTATTACTATTACTATTACCATTACCACTACTGGTAAGGAAACCAAGGATCAGAAGTGAAGTGACATATTCATAAACACCAAGAAGCCAGGATTCAAAACCAGGTCTTCTGACTAAATCCAGTCCTCTTAACACACAACCATACCTGCATAAGAAGTGAACCTTAAGTCATATTTACAATGAAAATAATATATAAATTGAAATTAACAATGATCTGCTATGTGCTGAGAAGCATAACAGAATAGGAACAGTAGACTAGGACCCAAAAAACTTTATAACTGATAACTAATCAAGTCTATAATCTATCTATATATAACTCTGGACAATCATTTCACTTTTGAGATTTTTTTACTCATTCCTCAATCCTCTGCAATCTGACTTTTAACTTCACCACTCAATTTAAAGTGCCTTTCTCTTAAGTCATGATCTCTTAATCACCAAATCTTTTCTCAGTCCTAATCATTCTTAACCTATCTGCTACATTTGACACTGTTGATTGACTCCCCTCTCTCCTCCAAAAAGCTGCTAGGCATCAGTGGAGAGAAGGCTGGACTTGCAGTTAAGACCTGAGTTCACCTCAGGCACTTACTAGCTGTGTGACCCTGGGCAAGTCACTTTAAGCTGCTTGCCTTGGTTTCTTCATCTGCAAAATGGGATAATTAACAGCATCTATCTCACAAGGTTGCAGGAATGATCAAATGAGATAACATGTAAAGCATTTTGCATAATTTTAAAGTGCCACAGAGATGCTATCTATTATTAATATTCCTTTCTGGGTTTTCAGGACACTATTCTCTCCTAGTTCTCCTCCTACCTGTCTGACCACTTCTCAGTCCCCTCTGCTGGCTCATCAGCCACATCATGGACCCTAACTAGGAATATTCCCTCAAGGTTGTATTCTGAACCCTCTTTCCTTCTTCCTTTTTATTCTCTGCCTTGGTGACCTCATTAGCTCCCTTTGTTTTAACTATAACTTCTATACAGATGACTCCCAGGTTTATATATCCAGCCCCAATTCTCCCCTTGAACTTCAACCCCAGATCACCAATTAGCTATTAAACATTAAGAAACTGGATGTTCTAGAGACATCTTAAACACGTCTAGGAACAGAAGTCATTATCTGACTCCCCTAAAGTCTGTTCTCTCTTTCAGACTTCACTAGTTTCTGCAGAAAGCATATTTCCAGTGTTTCAGGTTCATAACTCAGATTATACTAGCATTTCCCAGCATCTCTCACATATCAGATCCCTTCCCTCCACCCTCATACAGTTACAACCTTAGCTCAGGTCCTTAACATCTTGCCTAGACTACTGCAATAGCATTTGTAACTGGTATTCTTGCTTTAAGACTTCCCACTCTAGCCCATTCTATACACACTGCAGCCAAAGGATTTTTCCTTAAGTGAAAATCTGACCATGCAACTCCCCTAACCCAGTGAACTCCAATGGCTCCCAACTGCTTCCTAGGATAACCTATGATAAACTCCTCTGTTCAGCTTTTAATGCCCTTCAAACCCAGTCTCAACCTATCTTTCCAACTTCAAGGGTCAGCACTCTTCCTTCACTCATTCTCCAATCAGGCTACACTGTCCTCCTTGCAGCTCCTCAAATACAATACTCCATCCCCCATCACCCTGGCCTTCCTCCAAGCTGGAATGCACTCCCTCCTCAATTTCAACTCATGGCATCCCCTCACACCTTCTTTAACAAGCACCTAAAGCAGAGTTCTTCCAGTCCATACTTGGTTTGTTATTGGGAGCTGTCATGGACGTGAAGAACTTTGGCATGGTTACTTCCAAAAGAATTGCCTTATGTGTTGGCAGGAGAAAAATTAAGGACAATGCTGAAGATTGGTACAGTTTATCATTGAAATGAGAGACTCTCAACAATATGGGTTTTCTACTGCAAACAAAATTGTTATATCTTATTTAGCCATTTTTCAGTCATGCCCAACTCTTTGTGACTCCATTTGGGGTTTTCTTCACAAAGATACTGGAGTGGTTTGCCATTTCCTTCTCCAGATCATTTTACAGATGAGGAAAGTGAGGCAGAGTGAAGTGACTTGCCCAGGGTCACACTACTAGTAAGTATCTGAGACCTGATTTGAACTCAGGAAAAGAGGAATCTTCCTGACTCTAGGCCCAGCTCTCTATCCACTGTACCACCTAGCTGCAAACAAAACAGGAAACACCAAAATAAGTGCAATGACTGAAGACAAGATGGAACTAGAATGCAAGAACATTGCTTCTGGCTTTCATTCTCAAAAAGCACACCCAAAATATGAAGAGCCTGAGATGTTGTTCAATGAACTTCATGACACTTTGGAAAACTTGATTAAGTTTCCCATAAACTTTCAGAAACATACAACTCAAACATATCATGGTTGAAGACCTCAACCATGCCATAAACCAGGATCTCACATTAAGCTACAAATCTATGGGGCTGTACCAGCACTATATTGAGAACAGGCTTGACATGGAAAGCAGGCTACTTGAAACTAGACATCAAGTAATATAATTACTCCAAAACCATTTCATTTTTAAGCCCAAACTCCCAATACCAGAATAAACCTTTCTCTAAATACTTTAGCTCTTCTAATATATGTCTATTGTTGCCTCAAACATTTCCTCCAAGGTCACAGCTCTATTTCTTTCCTCACAGAATGAACTGCTTCAATTCCACCTTACGAATCTCTTAACACCACTCGAGTATTAACTTTTTAAATTGATGCTAGTCATCCATTCAGTACCGTCTGCTAAAACCATGACTCCCCTTATTTGACAAAAACTATGCGGAAAACTGGTTATGCGTCTGGCAGAAAATGTTTAAGAGCAGCACTTAACACATTTCCATAAGAGGTTCCGATTAGATATTCAACCGAAATATAAAAATAACATTTTTTTTAAAATAACACCCACACAGTGGGGTGAGATCAGGAGAATGAAAGGAGGTACCTTTCAATTATAGCTAGAAGAATTCTAAAGAATTGAGGTGTTCATACAAAATAAACCAATTGAATTACTTAAATTAAAAAGCATTTGCACATAGAAGCAGCAGGTGGCGCAGTGGATAGAGCACTGGCCCTCAAGTCAGGAGGACCTGAGTTCAAATGCGACCTCAGACACTTGACATTTAACTAGCTAGCTGCGTGACCCTGGGCAAGTCACTTAACCCCATTGCCTGGTCAAAAAAAGAAAAAGCATTTGCACAAACAAAAATAAGAAACTAGATTGGGAGAAACAGTTTAATCAAGTAACTGAGAATAAAATCTGCTATAGAGAATTGGTACAAAAATATGAGACCGAGAATTGCCTAATAACTGAGTGGTCAAAAGATATTAACAAATGACCTTCAGAATTAGAAAATGCAATTAACAAACAAAAAATTATAGGAAATCACTCACACGAGAAATGAAAATTATGACAACACTGGCTTCACCTCACATTAAATTGGTAAATATGAAAAAACTCAAAACTAGTAACTTTGAATGAGCTATGGGAAGACAGGAATACTAATGCACTGGTGGCAGAACTTTGCACTGATCCAACCATTCCAACAATTTGGAAATTTTCAAGAAAAGTCATACTATTCAAACCCTTTGATTCAGCCAGACATCTCCTACCAGGCATATAACAAAATAAAGTCAAAGACTGGTGGAGGGGAAAGCTCCATGTTAGTAGTACTTTTTATGGTAGAAACAACAAAGTTGAAGAATTCAGAGAAACTGGGGAAAACTTGTATAAACTTATGCAGAGTGGAAAAAAAAATAGAATCAAGAGATATATTTCATGGAAAGAAAATACTAAAAGAAACAAAAATTCAGATTAAGTAACCAATACTGATTCCAGAAAACCAACAAAATCTGGTTTTTTTGTTTTTGTTTTGTTATCTCAGCAGAAGTTTGAGGGATTATGAGTATGGAAGAATATGTCAATAGTGTGCCAGTTTCACTTAACTGTTTTCCTTATAAAAAGGGGTAGGTGTGAAGACAGACACATTTGGTAAATGCTATTTTTTTTAAGTCAAAAAGCTTCAATAAAGTTTTTTAAACATTGGGGGGGGAAGGAACAGCTCAGGTGCCATATTCTGCATGAAACTTTTCCTCATCCCCCAAATGCTGGTTCCCTCCCTCCTAAACTACCTTGTATGTGTGTATACGTAGTTACTGACTCTATATTTATTCTCTATCTAGAGATTTTTTTTCTATGAACTCATGTCCTCCATTAGGCTAATCTCTTTGCAAGCAGAAATGGTTTTATTCTTTGTACTTGTATCCCCAGCACCTAGCTTACAGAGTAGCACTTAATACTTGTAGACTGTAGGTAAAGTGCTTTAAGACCATAAAATGTAAAATTTAATTTCTTATTAATCACAAGTCTTCATCACACTTAGAAGTATCTCATTACCATGTTCCATAGTGATTACTTCACACATCACAATTTCAACTTTAATTCAAAGCAAAATAATGGTATAACCATAGAAAGATGTAAGCCTAATTATATACTATAACATTTTCTAATTAATTTAGCCACAGAAAACTTTGGGCCTTGCAAAATACTGATAAAACCTATAAATGTGGATGGGATGGTAAAAGGAGATAGATTGGGGAGGAGTATCTGAGATAAATACAGTAACTCCTTAAAAGCAAGGGTTAGAGCAAAATAGAGCCTTTTTTATGTCTAAAAGCTGCTGTACCTAATAAGTCTTTCTGATCCAAACAATTTCATACTTAATATTTTAAGAGAGGAAGCTACAGCCACCATCAAAAATCTCACCAAACCCCTATTACCGAACACACAGAACCAGAATTCAAAAGGCTGACCTATTCAGCTTCAGAAAGCCAACTCCAGTTGGCAACTCATAGGCACAGAAGTGAAAAAAGGTCATTAAACTAATCGGTGTGTTCCATTTCTTTGAGTAATAAAGTATAGTATGTTACCAAGGGTTCAGTAAAAAGGGAATGTGGGGTATTTTGTGACAGGCCAGTGCATGACAGCTGGAGAAAAGCTGTTGGAACAACAGCTGTGCAGCATGTACTGTTCATTTCAAACCACAAACTAAAGTTGCCCATGTCAGACTTCTTTATTAACTGGTTTGACCAGGACTGCTTTCTGAAACTATGTGCCTGCTTACAACCGAAACATGAACCAAAGTCAAATACGGCTGTGGGGAAAAAAGGACATAAATCCCTACTTCAATATCTCTATAGGCCTGCAAAGTGAAGTTACAGACAGAGCCTCACAACTGAATACTATAAATGAGACTTCCTGTAACATAGCAGCAGCAGCTCCTAGAAGTGTGAGCACAGCTGTTTAAAAACACCACACTTATGAGGGAAGGAGGACAACCAAGTAGGATTTAATGCGAATTACTACATGCAACCCATCCTCCCCACCCCCAACTTTCAACTCAATAAAAAGTGGATTTGTGAGCTTAACAAGAGGTAGAATAACCATTCTACTTATAAAATTCACCTGTTTATAAAACAGTTTGAAACCAGTATTAGTTAGCCTAGTCACCTTATGCATCTAGTCTGTTTAAAATGGCTAACATATATATAGTGTCCCCCCCTTAAAGGGAACCCTCTTGTCATGGTTCAATGGGCTATTCTGTAATCTCTGAGAGTCCCTAAATTCATATACATCCACTTCCTTTTCTCATTCTAAGTCCTCTCTTAGCAGAGCCAGATGGTCACCAATGGTGGGGGAAGGTGGAGGGAGAAGGATTTTTTTTAAGGCAAAAATGTCCCACTCCAGAGATGCCATCCATCTCTTTTAGCTCTGTCTTTAATTCAGAAGCCAGAGTAGAAAAGATATTTCTATATGCACTCTTCAATAGCTTATATTACCACTAAATGCAGTGCTTAGCACAGTACTAGGCAAATAGTAGGTACTTAATGTTTACTGAATGATAAAATTTTTCAAAATCACAAATCCTCCTTTTGTAGTGCTGGCTTGAATGTTTCTATTCCTTTCCTTTCACTTCACAAATTGCTACATGTTGTAATCTCAACTCTATATATCATGTAACCATGTAATCAGTAAGGCACTGGGAAGAAAACCCACTAGAAAATGTACAAATTCATAAATCTTTAAGACCACATTCTCAAACTGCTCAAAATCTTCCAAGTCAGAACTTCCAAAGACAAATTAAATGAAGATGAAAACTTTTTTATTAATTTATTCTGATTTATCAACAATCACTTCCATAAGCTTTTGAGTATTACATTTTTCTCCCCGTCCCTTCCCACCTCCTTCCCTAAGATGGCACACAATCTGATATAGGCTATACACATACATTCCTATTAAACATATTTTCATATAGGTGATGTTGTAAGGAAGAATTAGAACCAATAGGAGGAACCACAAGAAAGAGCAAACAAAACAAAACAGAAGAAAAACAGTATGCTTCGATCTGCATTCAAACTCCATAGTTCTTTCTTTGGATGTGGATAGCATTTTCCATCTTGAGACCTTTGAAGGTATCTTAGATCCTTGCATTGCTGAGAAGGGCTAAGTCTATCAACGTTAGTCACTGCACAACGTGGCTGTTACTGTATACAACGTTCTTCTGGCTCTGCTCACTTCATTCAGCAAGTCTTTCCAGATTTTTCTGAAGTCAGCCTGCTCATCATTTCTTACAGCACAATAGTATTCCATTACATTCATATACCACAACTTGCTCAGCCATTCCCCAATTGATGGGCATCCTCTCAATTTCCAATTCTTTGCCACCACAAAAAGAGCTGCTATAAATATTTTTGTACATGTGGGTCCTTTTCCCATTTATATGATCTCTTTGGGATATAGCCCTAGAAGATGAAAACTTTTAAGACATTCCCATGTTTTGAATCAACCTGTTAAAACATCAAGCTTCAAGTAAATCTATGATGTATTAAGCAGATCACAGCTCATATTAATTTGCAGCATGTAACCTCTCAGCATGATAGATTCTTTAAAAAGAAATCACAAAAACTGCCTTAGCCTCTCAGTAACTGTTGCTGACCCAAAAGTAACCCTAGATTTACCTTTCTTCCTAAGACCTTTCTTTTCAATCATTTCTTTATGTCCTATAAAGCACCAAATTCTATCATTAATAAACAGTATACAACATGTTTAGTGCCAGAATCTAAATAAATTCCCTAAGATGAACAGATAAAGTCAATCAATAAATACATGCCAGGCGCTGTGCTAAACACTGGGGATTCAAAAAAAGGCAGAAGGTGGACATCCCTGCCTTCAAGGAGTTCACACCTAATGAGAGAGACAACAAGCAAATATGTTCAAACAAGTTATCCTCAGTACAGGATAAACAAGAAATAATTAAAAGGTGGAAGGCACCAGAATTAAGAGGGTTTAGAAAAGGCTTCCTATAGAAGACAAGATTTTAGATGGGGTCTGAAGAAAGCCAGGGATGCTAAGACATAGAGATAAAGAGGGAGAGCAATCCAGGCATAGGGGACAGCCAATGAAATCGCCCTGACTCAAGAAATAGAATGTCCTGTTCTCATGGAACAAGATCAAAGAGTACCTAGCTAGGAATAAGGTGTAAGACACGGAAAAGGTAGATAAAGCTAAAGGAGGTGAGTCCATTCACAAAGAGGATCTCAATATGGCAAGCTGGTAAAATGCATGACAGAACCAAAAGATTTAGAACTAGAAGAAGCTTTAAAGATTATGTGATCCTAATCTCTTACTTTATAGAAGTAAAAAACCTAAACCTAGAGATGCTAAGTTATTCAAACTCAGGTCTTCTGATCCTTTTTGGTTCTAGATTTTAGACTTATGGAGTTAAGATAGGTTTCTGACAAGTCATGAGTTTTTTGGGAAGGATGTAAAAAGTGACTTAGGACCGGAAGAGGACACTGAGGCCCAAGGAAAGGAGGTGATTTGGTCCAAATCTCACAGCTAAGTGTGTAGCACCCAAGAAGCCAGAGTGACCCTATACTGTGCTGCTTCTTCCCAAGAGCCACAAGGAATACAGGAAGGGTAGGGTAGGCTCTATAGCTGTGGGCCTTCTGTGGGGCACTGTGTCCAATAGAGAAAATGTCCAATTAAGCTTTCATTGATGCCCCAAACTCATCATCAGAGGTCAAGCCATTTCAGATTCAAGGCTGGAAATGCAGGTTGGGGCCACAGCAGACAGGGAACCCCAACCAGAACTGCAATTCTGAATCATTTATCTGGAAAAGAGGATGGTAGAGCTGCTAGCCTAAAGCCTCAACTCCAGGGAGGAAGAGCCATGGCACCTGGGAAAGGCAATTAACCTCCCTCTGAGATTCACCTGACAAGTGGAGCAAAGACACCAAGCCAGGTATTGTGAAGTCCCCTCATGAAAATGAAGGCAGTGAAGCAACTTGCTGACACGTGCATTTCTACCTCATAACACAGTCGCAAAGAAAACAAGTAGCTATTTGTACCCTTTAAAGCACTACCCAGAAATGTGAGGTGTCAGAAGCCCAGAAGACCCTCAGGAGGACCTGGGAAATAAGCATCCTGTTTTACACACACAATTAGAAGACATTAAGTTGGCAAAACCCCTCCAACACCATCTAATCCAAATCAGAATTAAAGAGGCCTACAATATCCCCCACCAAGGGGTCATCTAGCCTCTCCTGAGCAGACAATAAAGACCATGGCAGCCCACTCTATTTTTGATGGTCCTCACTGTTAATTACATTGAGCTGAAATTTGCTTCTCAGAAATGTCAACCAACCTAGTCCTATCCTCTGAGATTAAACAATACAAGCCTATACCCTCTTCCTCCTGACTATCCTTTAAATAACTGCATGAATACTATCATCTTCCCCCTAAGGGGAAGGCTGAACATCTCTAGTTTTGTCAGACTCATTACTGTAGGGTCTTCAGTCCTCTCACCAGGGAGTTTTAATCACTTCTCCAATGGGACCAACGTGGCTTTCACCCAAACTGGACACACCTGTCAGATGAAAGGTCTGAAGAGGGCTCCACCGCCCAGCAGTCTGCTAAATACAGGAAATGTCCCAGATGTGGGGTCAGAACAAGGGAAAAGTCTACCAATATACTCATTCCATAGTAGACGCTGAGACTTTACAGTCCCATATATAACTGACCAAAACAATTAAACAAACACATCTTTGATAAGCTTTTATTTTCAACAAGGCAAGAAATACCTGAACAAAGGAAGTACAAACTTCCAGGTTTTATTGGGGTATTTTTTCACATCTGAAGCTTTATGCTAAAGCAGTATAAGAGGTTGTTAAATATCACAAAATTGTGTTTTAAAAACATCGAGTTTTGTTTGATTGTTTGTTTTTAAAAGCCTGGGTCTCCCTATCTCACCCAAGTTAGCAGTGGCTGTTCACCAGCCCACTACTGACTGGCTCTGGAGTTTTGACCTGCTCTGTTTTTCTGACATGGGCCAGTTTATCCCTCCTTGGACAACTTAGCTGTCTCCGGCTTCAAGGGGGATCACCATACTGATGCTGGACTTTTTGCAACCACTCCATTGACTTACTCATTATATAGCTAGGAACTTCCCAGCTCAAGAGAACCAGCTTCACAGCTAGCTAAACTGAGACTCCAGATATCTGTGCAACATCAGACCTAAAAGATTTGGGGTTTCATTTTGATTCTCTCACAGAAAGAATCCCTAATTTTTTTTTCATGAACCCTTCAGCTAAAAAAAAAAGTATACAATGTTTAAATTGGCCTTATAAAGCATTTCAAAGGACTGAAAAAAGTCTAAGCTGGGAAATTTTACATTGATTGCGTCTACATTTACCAACATCTTTTCCTCCCCAATAATCAGCGCAACAAATTTTTTAAATTTATTTTTAGTTTTCAACATAAGATTTTAGCCCAAATTTTCTCCCCATCTCTCCCCTCTCTCCACCCCAAGACAGCATGCAATTTGATATAGACTCTACATATACATTTATATTGAACCTATTTTCACCTTAGCCATGTTGTAAAGAAGAACTAGAACCAATAGGACAAACCATGAGAAAGAAGAAACAAACAAAAAAAATAGAGAAAGAAAGCAAATAATACGATTTGATCTGCATTGAGACTCCCTAGTTCTTATTCTGGATGTGGACAGAATTTTCCATCATGAGTCCTCTGGAGTTGTCTTGGATCCTTGCATTGCTTAAAAGAGATGAGTGGCTGTTACTATGTTCACTTCATTCAGCATCAGTTCATTTAAGTCTTTCCAGGTTTTTCTGAAGTCTGCCTGCTCATCATTTCCCAATTGATGAGCATTCCTTCAGCTTCCAACTCTCGGCCACTACAAAAAAAGCTGCTATAAATATTTTTGTACATGTGGGTCCTTTTCCCATTTGTATGATCTCTCTGGGATACAGACCTAGAAGTGGAATTGCTGGGTCAAAGGGTATGCACATTTTTATAGCCCTTTGGGCACAGTTCCAAATTACTGTCCAGAATGGTTGGATCAGTTCACAACTCCACCAACAATGTATTAGTGTTCCAATTTTCCCACATCTTTTCCAGCATTTATAATTTTTCTGTTTTGTCATGTTAGCCAATCTGATAGGTATGAGGTAGTACCGGAGAGTTGTTTTGATTTGCATTTCTCTAATCAATAGTGATTTGGAGTATTTTTTCATATAACTATAGATAGCCTTAATTTCTTCATCTGAAAACTGCCTGTTCATATCCTTTGACCATTTATCAATCAGGGAATGACTTGTATTCTTATAAACTTGACTCAATTCTATGTATATTTTAAAAATGAGGCCTTTATCAGAGACACTGGTTGTAAAAATTCTTCCCCAGTTTTCTGCTTCCTTTCCAATCTTGGTTGCATGGGCCTTGTTTATGCAAAAACTTTTCGATTTAATCAAAATTATCCATTTAATGCAACAAATATTTCACTGTCTACTTTGTGCCAAGCTTGTGCTTAGCACAAGGAATACAAAGACAGGGACAGGACAACAGTTCTTGCCTTTAAGAAACCGTATCACCTAATTTTCAGGAGGTGAAGATGGAGAGAGAACTAGGAAGGCTGCATGGACAAGGTAGAACCTGAGCTAGGACTTGAATAAGGATTTCCAGCCCACTGCCCACACCCACCTCAGCACTGGAATACAGACATGAAATACCAGCCTACAGAGCAAGCAGCAAACTCTTACAAAGATGTTCCTTAGAAAGAGGTCTAAAAGCAATGAGGAAAGTGGATGACAGCAGTAAAACTAGATACAGAGCCTTCAATTCCAAGAAGGTTCCTTGACCAAGGAGGGGAGAGATAGGAAGGACAGGTACACAGAAAGGCAGGTGTTTTTTTTGATCCACTGATGGATTTTGTTGAACTTTTTCTTCTTCTTCCTCTTTTTCTCTTTAAATTCTTTGTTTAAAAAATGACTCTCCAGGAGGAGAAGGAAAACCAGGCTAGGTAAAAACAAAAAATATCAATAAAAATCTCTTTTTTTAAACTAAAAATCCAGGCTTCCTCTAGGGCCAAGCATTTTGATTTTCTAGGCCCTGGCTCATTCTACAGGCCTGGCAACAGCACTTCGAAGCTCTCTTTTATTTCAAAGAATTCCTGATGCTTCATCCTGACACTTCCCCAGAGCTACCTCCTGAAGGTCTAACTACTTACTCATTTAAAGTCCCGATTTCCTCCTCTAGGATAGAATAACCCTGAGAGGCAACAAGGACAAGGCTAACTCAAACATACAAAAACCCACAAATTCTATTTTCCTAAAAGGTAAACGCAATTCACCAAATCAAGGACAGCAAGGAACTAACTCATAACTCAAAGGACATGCAGTCCAGTCTATCCCTGAGCATCTGCTTCACTCAACCTGGTTTAATGATTGTCTTCTGGGACAAAGAAGCACAACCCTGAACTTACTTTCATGCTACAAGGAAGTGGAATTAAACACTGAAATAATTACAGAGACAGCCAAGCCTCAGGAGGGTAAAAAGGTAAAGAAGGGCCCAGGCCCCATTGGAGGAAGGAAGAGGACTTGCTTCTTTCAGAATCCCAAAGAAACTGTAGAAGAGAGAATCTGTAATTCTCAGTCTCAATCCAAAAGGTTTGAAACACATCCTTCTTTGATGGTATGATCAGAAAAGTTCCAAGGAAATTAAACTCAAATTCAATAGTAAGCTAACATTTACATATTGTGTATAGAATATCCTCTCGTTTGATCTTCACAACAAGCCTGGGAGGTAGGTGCTATTATTATTCCCCTTTTTACAGATGAGGAAAGTAAAGCTGAGAAACATGTGACTTGCCCAGGGTCACACAGCTGAGAGTCTGAAACAGGATTCGATCCCAGGTCTTCATGACTCCAAGTCTAGTCCCCTATTCTCTTCACCACCCCAATACTTCACACAATGTCACTTATTCTCATGATCACTAACCTAAAGTAGCCAAGGCCCTGGAGAAGAGTAGAATGAAAACATCTTTGGGAAGGCCCCATGAATTATCCTCACTTTACAGATAAGGAAACCGAGGCCCAGGAAAGTTAAATGATTTGTCCCCGACAACAAAGCTAATAAGCATCAGGACCTGAATTCAGATTTTCTGTCTCCAAGATCAGTGCTCTTCTCTCCCCCAGATCTTTCTACCTATGATGTCCTCTTTTCACTTTGCCATGCTTCTTTATTTCAAAGCTTGGGATACTGAAGAATTAAAATTCAGTAAAAAAAAAATAATAAAGTTAAATGTATTAAAATCCTGTCCTAGTGATTAGCATGTCAGCACTGGACATTCTAATGCTACTTTAAAAAAAAAGCTACTAAAATATTCTTTTCTGACTGTCAACTGAACACCCCAAGACAAAAGATAAGATCCAATAAGGATGACTAGGGTCGAGAAAACTTTAGGCTGGAATTTTCTTCTACTTCTATTCTGACAAAGACAACCACTCTCAAAAATGTTCCTCCAGCCACTGGAATTTGTATCTGGGAATTACTAGCAGGAACATTTCAACTAACTTGAGTTACCACAAAGAGATTGTTGCCACCTTGGAGAATGAGGAAGGAGGATGAGGGGAGGGAAGGAAGGAGTGTGGCCTTTAAAACCACAAACAATTCATTTGGAAATTAGTTTGAAAATGGTTGTTTTTTCAAATCCTGAAATAGATTAAAAAGCTCTCTAGTATTTCCAATTCACAGGCAGAAGTAACCAAGTTATTTTGAATATCCATGATTATAGAGGGAAAGATTTAAATTTAGGAATGAGATTGCAATTCAGGAATCCCAGCCTCCTAAGCAAATTCTAGACTCCAAAAGCACCATAAAGTCTATCAAACTTTCCTAAACAACTCTGAGAGGTAAGGCAAATTACAAATTTGGAAACCAAGATTCAGAGAAGTTAGGTGATTTGCCCACGATCACCTAGCTCGTTCAATGTTGGCTCCAAGGAACTTTCGTTTTAGTTCCAAATCCAGCACTCCTTCCCCTGGCCCATACTGTCTGCATACTTAAAAATTCACTTAACTATTTACAACTGACTGACTGGGAGGATGTTTCCATGAGGAAGAAGTACACAACTGCCAGCAAACAACAAATACCAAACTATTCTGCATCGAGTCATAGTACACTGGAAAAAACACGGGTTCTGGGATCCAAGGATACAGGTTCAAACCCTGCCTCAGATGCTTATTGTGTATGACGCTGCACACGTCATTTAATCTTCACATCCTCTTTCCTCATCTGTAAATGAGCTCTCAGTTCTGGATCTAGGAGACTAAAGCACAGTTCAGACCATGTCAATCCCTTACTGGGGAATCTTCAGCAGCTCCCTGTCCTCAAAGATAAAAACACAAACTCTTCTGGCATTTAAAGCTCCTCAGACTCTGAGCCCAAACTACCTTTCCAGCCTTATTTTACCCCCTTCCCCTCATACGATGTTCCACCTCCCCCCTCTGCACCTCAGTTCCCATCATTCCCTACACCAGCAATTACAGCTCCCCTCTCATGTCTTGAAAGCCCTAATTCCCTTCAAGATTCCTAATCTCCCCTCATTCATACAAATACATACAACACCTATGGCTTTCACAGCTCCAGAATTTACCATATGTGTGTATAGGTCTATATATACATATATTTATAAAATCTACATATATACATACGTGTGTACACATACACACACACACTCTTTCCTAGAATAGGAATATAAGTTCCTAGAGAGCAAGGAATATTTGGCTTTGGCATCCTTAGCATATGAGTACACAGAAGGTTCTTAATAAATGCTTATTTAAGTCCCAAATAAGAAAAAAAATCACAGGAAGAAAAAGATTTTGAATGTGGCCAACCAGGCTATACGAGACACTAATCAGGTTGTAGCCTTTCTCCTTGTCAATGCAAACTCCTCTAAAGGGCCCTTTGTCTTCACCAGAAGATTGCCTTTGCTATCATTCCCACTCTCTCTAATCTTCCATCTTTCCCTATCTATTGGATCTTCTCCTACTGTCAAAAAATTTAAAAAAAAAAACAAACCCATCCATGTCTCCTCCATCCTTAAAACAACATCACTGTGACCTTGCCCAATAACCACCAATAATTTGGGACTCCACTTCTACTGCTCTTACTCTTTTCTAAGCCCCCCTGTAAGGAGGCTCCTGACCTCATCATTCAGAAGAAACTGCTCTTTCTGAAGTTACCAATAACCTCCTTGTCAATTCTACTGGGCTTTTCTCAACCCCCACTCTGTGACCTCTCTGCAACCTCTGACACTGTAGATCCCCATCTCCTCCTGGATACACTTTCCTCTCTAGGTTTTCAAGGTAGTCCCCTGTCCTGGTTTTCCTACTACCTGTCTGACAACTCTTCGGACTCATTTACTGGCTCTTCACTCCAAGGTATGTCCACTAACCCTAGGTGGCAACCAAAGCTCTGTCCTCTCTTTTCCCCCTCTATGCACTTTCATTTGGTCATTTCACCAGCTGCCATGAGTTTAATTATCATACCTATGTAGATTATTCCAAGATCTAAACATCCAGCCCTAGTCTTTCTCCTGTCCTACATCATCAACTGCCCCTTCTACCCCACCCCTCAATGGATGTGCATAGTTATCTCAAATTCAATATATTCAATATAAGAACTAATTATCTTTCCCTTGTCCTTTTTCCAATTTTCCTGTTACTGTAGCAGGCACAGGAATGCTCTCCCTCCTCACCTTCATCCCCTCTCTTCCTGATTTCCTCTGAGACTCTCAAAATCTGCAGTCACACAATCAAATATGTGTCATAAATGGGAGTTGACCCAGACCTGTCAGGTTTTCTAGACATTTTGCTATGCTTATTTATATGGTGACTAAAAATTATTCTCTAAGCATTTTAACTTTCCTCAACTAGACTGCAAATTTCCAAGGGAAGGATCATATGTCTCAACCTCCTTTGCATCAATGAGCACCTAGCTCAATGCTTTCTACAAACTAGGCAGTCAATGCTTACAAAATGATGTTTATTACAAGAGCTCAAAAAAAGCACTTGTATTTTAAATGACAGCTCCCATTTATACAGTGTTTTTACTTTTACAAAATGCTTTTCTCACAACCACACTATAAAGTGGCTAGCGCAAGTATGATCAACCCCATTTTACAACAAGGAAACACAAATTCTTCTTAAGTTGTAAGGTAAATTTCCTTGACAAAAATCACAGGGAAATGAAGTGTCAGAGGTAAAGCTGGAACAGGGATCTCTTGACTTCATGTCCAGTGTTGTGTCCAATACCCAGTGCCTTTTCTCACAAGTTTCTCCTGCTTTTCTTCACTCAGAGAAGTTCTAATCATTATACTCATTTAGGATTCAAACAGTCGGATATCAAAGTTTTTAAACACTTGTGGTTTTGAGTGTTTTAAGTAAAATAATTTATCAGTAGTAGAGGCAGGAAAAGAATCCATAATTCCTACCTCCCACCTCCCCCTTTGTTTTAACCATGAGACCGTACTCCCCAGAGAAAAGCCTGCTATAAATTGCTTTGCTATCAGTTTCCTAATGTTACCCTAAGCCCTTGGAAAATAGCTACACAACAGCATCCTAGGTTCTCTAGCCAAACCATATGCTCACTGTCTACTCTTACTCTTCACATATTTTTAATAGCTAATGGGCACCCAGAAAGAATAAGTCAATAATGGGATAACACAGGCATTCCTTCTTCTCATTTCACCAGCTGCAATAATTTTTAGCAACCCAAGTCTCAATTATTGATATTACTAAAACACAAATTTGACCATGTCACTCCCAACTCAAACTGTTTGAAAGCTACTAATTGCTTTTGTATAAAACATAAAATTTTCAGCCTGGAAACTATTTTTCCAGTGTTGTTTAATAGCATTCTTCTTGACACACTTTCCATTCCTGTCACATTGGCCTGAAAGCTACTTCCCACACAGAGCATTCCACTAACCACCTTCAATCCCTAGTCCAAATGCTCCCCAGTGTTTAAAATATATTCCCTCCATCTCCAGGTGGTAGAAGACCTTGCTTCCCTCAAAGCCATCACTCAGCTGCCATCTCCTACACCACAGTTGTAAAGATCCCATCGGTGGCTAAGCGCTTGCTCCATCTAAGAACTACTTTAGCATTACTCTGTAAATACATTTATATTTACATATCAGAATGTATGCCACCCTCCCCAAACTTATAGATGGCCAGGACCAGGTTTTGTTTTTTTTTAACCTTTGTACCATAGCACCAGTCCAGCTACTTAACAAGCATCTGTTAAACTGAAGTAACGGCTTTTAGGTTTAGTCCCTCCTCACACTATTGCAAAGATTATTACTCATAACATCAACATAACAGGTGATTATGTCAACTTCCACATGTTACTGATATCGGTAGTTGTTAATACCCATTAAGTAAAAATGGAAGGACAGGCTATTTAAGTATCCTGTTTAGAACAATGGACTGGAAAAATACAAAATCCAATACCTACTGAAGCATTTCAATTATATTAATTGCCATACTGTTCAGGATATGCCAACAAAACCAAGCAATGAATATGGATCACTGCCTGCACCAAATAGCCACCTAACTTATCTTTTAGGACTCAAGAACTGACAAAAGTAGTATTATAAAGATTGTTAGTACATTAGTACCTGATATTTTGGATTGAAGAAATCATGAATTAAAAAGATCAGATTCCTGTTACTAGCCACAAATTCTAAGTAATTAATTTTCTTAAGCCTAAAAACTGTCCTCCATAGCTCCATCTGTAGAAAACCTTTCCTTCTTTTCCTTCTTTCTAGTTTAGGCCACCTCCTCCCTGAGGCCTTCCCTGATCTTCCCGGTAACCTCCCCCCACCTTCCACTATCTCACAATCTCACCTTTCACATACCTTCTTCATTCCAACTCATATTTATTTGTATACAGGTCAACTCTCTACTAAATTCTAGGTTTTGTAGGGCAGAAGAGAATACCATTTTCTCTCTTTCCACCTATGGCATAATACTTTGCAACAAGCAAGGACTTAAAAATTATCTGTTGAACTACATTTAAACGAAGTATTCCACCTCTGATCCTCTTCCTCACCCAGATGCAAGCCCACAGCCTAAGGGTGGTTGACCCACAAAGGACAGTAAATTGCACATAGGAGGCACTTAATAAATTAATAAAAAATATGGGGCAGCTAGATGGCGTAGTGGATAGAGCTCCAGCCTTGGAGTCAGGAGGCCCTCAGACACATAACACTTATTAGCTGTGTGATCCTGGGCAAGTCACTTAACCCCACTGCCTAGACAAAAAAAAAAAAGCAAAATAAATAAATTAATAAAAAATAAATTGAAAAGAAAATATCTTAGGGTGGGAAGGTAGAGCTGACGCACAAGTCAGTTAAATCTAAAACAAAGGAAAGGTAGTCAAATAGCACTGGATGTGGAGTCAGAAGATTGATTTCAGTCCCTGCTCTATCACTTATTACCTGTGTGATCTTGTTGGGCAAATAATTCAACTGAGCCACAGCTTCCAAATGATTGCTAAAGTCCCTTCAAACTTTCCAAAATTTCACAGGGCAATGTGGTATTGGTGTAAAGAACTCTAGACTTGGAGTCAGCAGAGCCTGGGTTTCAACTCAGCCTCCTGCACTTCCTAGCTGGGTGACCCTGAGGAAGTCACCTAAACCTTCCTGAGTCTTGGTCTGCTCATCTGTAAAAAGGAGATAATACTTACAATAACCATTTGTGAAAAAAGTATGCACACTATTATGATGCTAGGTGTATCCCAATCTAAGTTCCACCATGGCAGAACAACACAAGGAATTCGGAGGAATGAAATGGTTTCTCTAGCTGTATTTTAATTTCTCCGCAGGCACCATTTTCCCCATATCTTTATAATCCCACCCAAAAGAGGGATGGTTTTAACACATGTATAAAGTGCACAAAACAATTTCATGTCTTTGTCTTACCACAAGTCAAACATGAGGCATGCCCAAGGTTGGACCCCTCCTAACACGACCTCAAATTGAAGGAAAAGTGTTAAGGACACACCATCCCATCCTGGAGGCTCCCAAAATCATCAAACAGATGGGGGGAGGGAGCAATGGGGGGTGGGGAGTGTGTGGGGAAGCAGAGATTCCAAGGCTCTGAACCCACCAAGTCCGGGGGAAGAGACGAAAAGAAACCCCCAGCTCTCTCCTCCCCGGCTGGCCCCAGCTCGGGAGATAAGGTGGATTAAAATCTTCTCCGCCCTTCCCTTCCACATTCCAAAGGAGTCTGGCTCCCTCGGCACCGACGGTACGTAAAGCAGGGTAAGAAAGCGGTAACCATCTAGGGGATGGCTTTGGGAGGCCAACACCGACAACTTTCCGGGTCCCGGGCTGTCCCCGCACTGGGCAGCCTCAGACCCCTCTCTTATGGGGCAGCCCCTCTTCCCCTCCTCCACGGGGCAGCCTCAGCTCCCTCCCCCCCCTCACGCGGCAGCATTAGCCCGCTCCCCACGGGGCAACCTCAGCCACGCCCCCGGGGCAGCCTCAGCCCCCTCATCCCCCCCAGCCGCGGGGCAGCCTCAGCTCCCCTCCCTGGCCCCCCCCGCGGGGCAGCCTCAACCCCCTCCCTGGCCCCACCCCCGCGGGGCAGCCTCAGCCCCTTTCCCCCCTTCCCCTCCTCGGGGCAGCCTCAGCCCCCTCCCCACGGGAGCCCCCCGCGCCAGAGCCGCGTCGCGGTCACCTGGATGAACTGGATGGTGAGCGCCGACTTGCCGACGCCGCCTCCTCCCACCACCACGAGCCGGTACTTCTCCTGCCCGGAGCCGTCCCGCCAGCCCGCCGTGGCCATGGGGGCGTCCGGCCCGGCCCGGCCCAGCCCGGCCCAGCCGGGGCCGGCCCCTGCGGAGGCCCCGCTCCCCCTACCCACCCCTCCGGAGCCGAGCGCGGGCCGCGGCGGGCGGGCTGCAGGGCGGCCCGGGCAGGGCCGGGGGCACCGCGGCGGGGGCTTCGGGGCAGGGGCCGGGCCGGGGGCGCCGCGGCTCCCGAGGGGCGGCGAGGGGAGGGCACAGGCGCGAGCCGCCGAGGCGAGAGCGGCGGGGGGGGGCCCGGCCGAGGGCCGGGGTCCGGGTTCGCGCTCCTCAGCCTCCCTCCTCAGCGCCCAGGCAGCGAGCGCAGCCTCCCGAGCCGCGACAAATGGCGGGGCGGGGCGGGGCCCGCGCTAATCTGGGACGGGATATTCATGAGGGGGCGGGGGAGGGGGCGGGGCCTCCCGGCCGGGAGGAAGGGAGGGAGGGGAGGAGGCTTCCTGCCGAGTCCAGCTTCGCCACCCGCCCTAACGTGGTGTGGTCGTGGGCGACCCTCTGTGTGCGTGCGCGCATGCGTGTATGCGTGTGTGCACGCGCTGGGATGAGTGACCACGTGTGTTTCTGTGTGGGCGTGATTGTGTGATGGGGGTGTATGTGCATATGTGTGTGTGAGTGAGAGATTGTGTGACCACGTGTAAATCTGTGTGGGTGTGGGTGTGTGATGGGGGTGTGATTATGTGTCTGTGTGTGACTGATTGTGTGACAGTGTGGGTGAGGGATTGTGTGACCACGTGTGTCTGTGGGGGTGCGATTGTGTGATGGGGATGTGATTGTGTGTCTGTGTATATGTGAGAGAGACAGAGATTATATAACAGGGTGGTTGAGATACTGTGTGACCTCATGTGTATCTGTGTGGGTGTGATTGTGTAATTGTGTATATGTGTATGACAAAGAGATTGTGCCATCAGGTGAGTGAGAAATTGTGTGCCCTGGAAGTAGCCTCTATCATATTGCTCTTCTACTTCTTAGATACTTTTATCTTTGCCTCTTTTTCGGTAGACTATAAACTTCTTGCGGGCAGGAGCTATTTGGAAAAAATTTATTATTGCCTTTGACTTTACATATAATAGGGGCTTCATAAGTGCTTGTTAAATCTTGTATCATAGGATCGTCAATTTAGAACCAGAAAGAACCTTAAAGTCCACAGAGTGCAAACCCCACATTTTATATGTAAGGATAGTGCAGACTCACGCTTCCAGGGCGAGCCCAGCCCCTCCAGGAGATTTCTCACCCTACCCTCCATATACATAGATGGAAAAATTAGGGCTCAAGAAGTTCACTGCCTCAACCATGGTCACACAGCTAACATCTGAGGCAGGGTCTGAAGCCGAGTGTTCCTGATCACAAGTCCAGTGCGTGCTTGCCCTCTCTCTCTCCCTCTCTCGGCTTTCTAAGGAGTCTTCAAACACAGAATAAAAGGACCATTTGCTTGCGGTGTCGAGGGTTTTGTCGGGCTAGTGGCCTCTGATAACCCCATCCAACTCTTGAGGTTCTGTGACTGTAATTGTCTCAAAGAATGGGCGTGTCCTGTCTCTCCCCACCTCCCAAGATGAAGCCTGGTACCCACCTCCTGATGGAGAAGTGATGGACTCAAAGTGCAGAATAAGAGATACATTCGAATGTGGACATTTGTTTTACTTGACTAGACACATTTCTTACACGGATTTTGCTTTTTCCTTTTTTCCATTTCCAATGGGGTAGAAGGAAGGAGGAGGAGGAACCTAGGGATAGCCTGCCAAGAAAAAAAGACAAAAAAAAAAGATGGGGGAAAAAAGAAGAGGGTTTTTGAAGCATTTTTAGGACAGTACACAAAAGAATAGAAGGAAGGCCAGAAGGAAACACTAACAAGCAGGACAATTCTGAACACTACATGCTGAATTTATTGTATTCTTAAAAGGAAAAATAAGCTGTATGTAACGGATTCATTATTTCATGTACAATCCTCTTTTTCTGATCTACTTTATATATGGAAATGCTCTTTTTATTTGGTGTTTAATTGAGAATGAAAGAATAAAATTTAAAGAATGAGTGTCCCCTAAGGTGCTATCCTGGGGTTTCCTTCTTTTCTCTCTCTATACTTGTTCCCAAGGGGATCCAGTCTCTTGGGTGATGAACTCCTTGAAGTCAGGCGCTGTCTTTCGCCTTTCCTCTTGTCCCCAGCGCTTGCTTAATAATGGTGCTTGATAAATGTCCGCTGAATACTGAATGCTTCTCGAATGGATAAATGATGTAATACTCTGTGTGAGAGGTACAGATATGAGATGTATATTAGTAGTAAGTATTGTGATAGGAAGCGTGGGTGTGTACATGAAACTGATTGTGTATGTGATGATTGGAGGTGGGTAATAGGGATGTGAATATGAACGGTGGAGGTGTGACAGTGACTGTTCTGGGAGTATAGGAAAAGGAAGGTGGTTGGATGTAGGACATTATGCCTGGGTGTCACAGAAATTGTGTGTGTGTGTGTGTGTGTGTGTGTAAGACAAAAGAAAGGCTGAGGAAGAGGAGAGAGACAGACAGAGATACAGAGAGAGAAAGGATAAAGACTGCATATTGTGCGGAGTGGTAGAGAAAGGGCTGCCAGGCCTTGGATCCAGTACGCCTCTGTGACTGCCTGTCCCTGAAGAATAGCCCTTCAGAGGCATAAAGATGGTTATTCAGTCTCCCTTCTCTCCAGCTCCTCCTCTCCTCAACAATCCGAGCTCCTTCTGCCTGTGTCTGCAGGCCCAGAGAACAGGACAAGCTAACAAACCCTACGCCATAGAGACACTTATATTTTAGGAGTCACATGCTCTGGCTGCGTCATCCAAAAACAAAATAAAATCAGCCCTAAAAGACATCAAGTCATTGGCCTTCAACAATTGGGATTCCCTCATCTTTCTTGACCCAAGAGCTTCTTCGACTCTTGAAGCCCTCCTTCACTGGTTCCTTTGCTAATTTCTCCTTCTTCTTGAGTCCCTCCAAAGATGTGTTCTCAGCTCTCCTCTCTTCTCTCATACACTCTCTTCCTTGTTGATCCCATTCACTACTGGGGCTCTAACTCTCCAGGTAGAATGGTCATGGAAAGAGCCCTGGGACTTGGGAGTCAGGAGATCCAGCTTCAAATCCCAACTCTAATATCTGCTACTGCATGCCGAGTGAGGAAGCATCATCTAATGGGGGCTCAGTTTCCTCCTTAGTAAAGTAAGGAAAACGATAGGGTTGAACTAAATCACACCCAGCTGTAAATTTCATGTCACAGATTCCTCTTGGCCTCTGGAGTCTCCCTCAGCTCCCATAGTCAAGCCACTGCCAGGCTCTGTTCTTTCCACCTCTATGGTTTCTGTCCCCTCTGCACCCCCAGGACAACTCTCGTTCAAGTCCTCATTGCTTCTTGTCTAGATTATTGTCATAGCCTCAAAACTGGTCCATCACTTAAAAGTCATTTTAAAAAAATCATAGGGAAGGTGGCCTAGCCGTTCCAGATCTTAAATTGAATTATAAAGCAGCAATCATCAAAACTGCTTGGTACTGGCTAAGAAATAGAGTGGTGGATCAGTGGAATAGGTTAAATATGCAAGACACAGTAGTTAATGACTATAGTAATCTATTATTTGATAAACCCAAAGACCCCAGCTTCTGGGACAAGAACCCGCTCTTTGAAAAAAACTGCTGGGAAAACTGGAAAAGAGTATGGCAGAAACTAGGCATTAGACCCAAATCTCGCACCATATACCAAAATAAAGTCAAAATGGGTTCATGATTTAGATATAAAGGCTGATACTATAAGCAAACTGGGAGAACAAGGAATAGTTTACCTATCAGATCTATGGAGAACAGAAGAATTCATGACCAAACAGGAGATAGAGAACGTTACGAAAAGCAAAATAGATAATTTTGATTACATTAAATTGAAAAGGTTTTGCACAAATAAAGCCAATGCAACTAAGATTAGAAGGAAGGTAAAAAATTGGGAAAGAATTTTTACAACCAGTCTCTGATAAGGGCCTCATTTCTAAAATACATAGAGAATTAAGATAAATTTATAAGACTACAAGCCATTCCCCAATTGATAAATGGTCAAAGGATATGAACAGACAGTTCTCAGATAAAGAAATTAAAGCCATCTATAGTCATATGAACAAATGCTCTAAATCATTACCTGATTAGAGAAATGCAAATCAAAACAACTCTGAGGTACCACATCACACCTATCAGATTGGCCAACATGACAAAACAGGAAAATGATAAATGTTGGAGAAGATGTGGGAAAATTGGAACACTAATGCATTGTTGGTGGAGTTGTGAAACCATCCAACCATTTTGGAGAACAATTTGGAACTATGCCCAAAGGGCTATAAAAATGTGCATATGCTTTGACCCAGCAATAGCACTTCTAGGGCTATATCCCAAAGAGATCAAACAAATGGGAAAAGGTCCCACATGTACAAAAATACTCATAGCAGCTCTTTTTGTGGTGGCAAAGAATTGGAAATTGAGAGGATGCCCATCAATTGGGGAATGGCTGAGCAAGTTGTGGTATATGAATGTAATGGAATACTATTGTGCTGTAAGAAATGATGAACAGATCGACTTCAGAAAAACTTGGAAAGACTTGTATGGTCTGATGCTGAGTGAAGTGAGCAGAACCAAGAGAACATTGTACACAATAACAGCCACATTGTTCAATGACTGATATTGATAAACTTAACCCTTCTCAGCAATACAAGGATCTAAGACATCCTCAGAGGCCTTGTGATGGAAAATGCTATCCACATCCAAAGAAAGAACTATGAAAGTTGAATCGCTGTCATTTTTTTTCTCTTCTGTTGAGTTTTGTTTCCTCTTTCTAATGGTTCCTCCTATTGGTTTTAATTTTTACTTGCAACTTCACTAATGTGAAAATATGTTTAATAGGAATGTAAATGTATAGCCCATATGAGATTGTGCGCCATCTTGGGGAGGGTGGTGGGGAGGAAGGGGAGAAAAATTTTAAACTGAAAAGCATATGGAAGTGATTACTGATAAATCAAAAATAAATTTTAAAAAAAATTTTTAAATCATAGTTAGAAGGTCCTGCAGAGGGCCAAGCCAGAGACCATGTAGTATAATCTCTACCTGAGTGAGAATCCACTCTACAATACACCTGAAAAGTGTTTATCCTTCATTAGCTGGAAGACCTCTAATGGCAGGGAACCCACTGCCTCCTGAGGAAATATGTTCTGCTTTTAAATAGTTCTAATAGGGGTTTTTTTCTTACAGTGAGCCTGACTCTTCCTGCTCTCTGGGTCCAAGCTCCCCCAAAATGAATCCCTCTTCATTGTTTATTGTTGTTCAGTCTGGTCTGACTCTCCATGACCCCATTTAGGGTTTTCTTGGCAGAGATACTGGAATGGTTTGCCCAGTTCATTTTACAGATGAGGAAACTGAGGCAAACAGGGTTAAATGACTTGCCCAGGGTCACACAGCTAATAAGTGTCTGAGATGGGATTTAAACTCAAGAAGAGGAGTCTTCATGACTCAGGCCCTGCACTCTTATCCACTGCACCACCTGACTGCTGAATCCCTCTTTAATTCCATTCAATTCAATAAACATTTGTTTAGTACTTACTGTTTGCAAGGCTCTATGCTATGTGCTAGGATTCAGTCTCTGTTGTCATAGCTGGGCAGTTGGGGGAAAGTATCAACAAGTAAACAAAGAGAAAGTTCTGGTTTCAGAGGTGAAATAGGCGCAGCTATGAGAAGGAAGCTAGGGATCCTACAAAGTGGAGAAGAAGAGGGAGTATATTTCAGAAATAAGGTACCATTTGTACAAAGGCATGGACATGAGTGATGGAATATTATTGTATCTGAGGAATTGGAAAACAATAGAGTGAGATATGTGGAATAATTTTTATATTATGCTGAAAAGGTAGGGGAAAGTCAAATTATGGAGGGCTTTAAAAGCTAGAATGAGGATGTATTTTAACCTAGAGGTAATAGGGTGCCATTGAAGGTTTTGGAGTAAGGGGTGATATGATCAGTAAAATATTATAGAAATATCAGTTTGGCAGCTGTGTGAACGATGAATTGGAGAGGAGAGAGACTAGAGTTGGGAGAACAATTACAATGCTATTTCAGTAGTCTAAGCCAGAAGGGATAAGGCCATGAAATAGAAGAGAAAAGAGGCTAGAGGCAAGAAATATGATAACCGGAAATAGACTAGATTAAGACACAGCAGATAACTGGATAAGAGTTGAAGAGAGAGTGAAAAGTCAAAGTTGAGTCTAAGGTTGTAATGATTTGAATGATTTGAAAAGCCCTTCAAATACAAGAAGGCAGCTCTCATGCTCCCTCTAAGGCCTCTCATCTCCAGGTTAAACGTTCCCACTACCTTCAGACAGTTCTCATATGACATGATTTTGAAGCCCTCCACAACTCTGGTTGCCCTCCTCTGACACTCACCATCTAATGATGATGATGATGATTAGCATTTATATAGCACCTACTGTGTACCAGGCACTGTGCTAAATGCTTTACAAATATAATCACATTTGATCCTCTCAACAGCCTTGTGAAGTAGGTGCTATTATTATTATTCTCATTTTATGATTGAGGAAATTGAGGCAAACCGGGTCACCCAGCTATTTATTGTCTGAGGTTGGATTTGAACTGGAGTCTTCCTGATTCCAGGTCCAAAGCTCCATCTACTACATCACTTCACTGCCAATGTCCTTCCTAATATGGCAGGCTGCTAGGTTGAACAGTGGATGGAGCATTGAGTACATATTTAGAGCTGAATAAATGTTTGACTGAATAACTGACCGACTGAAACTCCATTTCTTGTCTCTATGCCTTTGAAATGGCTATTCCCCCAGCCTCAGATGCTTAAAAGCAAGGATAATAATAGCACCTGCCTGCTGGGGGTTTTGTGAAGGTAAAATGAGATAATATTTGTAAACCTTGAAGTACTATATAAATGCTAACTATTATTGTTGTTGTTATTACGTACTCTAAATTTGGTCCGGTTAAAGCAAAGTAAAGTGAGATTAACTCCCTAATCCTAAATACTATATTACCCTCAATTCAACCCAATAACTGGGGGGTTTCTGACTGCCATATTATATTGTTGGCTCATAATGAAATTGAAGTCTGCTAAAAACCCCAGATCTTTCTTTTATTAAACAAACTACTATGTTGTCCCTCCCTTTACATCTTGTATTTGTAAAGTCAATTTATTTGAATTAAAATGTAAAAATATTAAATTTCCCTATTAAATTTCATTGTATTAGATTCAGCCCAACTTTGTTAAGATCTTTGAGGATCCTAACACTGGATTTCAATGTAGTTCTCTCTCCTTACTTTGAATCCTCTGCAGCCTGCCCCATTCCAATCTGTCCTGTACTTAGGTGCTGAGGTGATTTTTCTAAAGTGCAGGTCTGATCATGTCACTCCTTCCCAATCCTCCCCTAAAGAGATTCAGTGGCCCCCTATTGCCTCCAGGATCAAATAGGAAATCCTCTATTTGACATTTAAATCTGGTCCCATCCTGATTTTCTAGCTTTCTTTATACTTTACCCCGCTCCTGGCATTCTAAAGGCTGGAAACATTACACTATTTGTAGTTCCTCAAACACCACACTCCATTGACACATATAGGTTCCCAGAGTGGGCGATACTACCCCCTGGGAGGTACTGGAAGTGCAGGGGGGCAGTAGTAGCCTCGGGTGCAATTCGGGGCCATCAAAAAAAAATAAGGGGGCAGTGGAAGCATAAGGAAAGAAGATAAACAAAATTTTGAAAAACCATTCATACATGTTTCATCTGTTGTGTAACAGAGTTAAAGTTGCCGTGACCATATTATTTTCCAAATAAACACACAAAATGCAAGTTATAACCCATCAGTGGTCAAGTCCACCAACAGGTCTTAACAAGCAAGTGTTGGCAGGCAAGCATGTCATGCATTGTCAGGAAGCCCAGTACGCATCAGTAGGAATATGTATGTGTAATGACTTGTTCACAATAAGATACTGTATGGTTACATGATGCAATATTGTATCATCAAAATTTCAATGCAGGAAAAAAAATCACAAATTTATAATAAATTACTAAATTTAAGATGTAATTTAAAAAACTGTATTTTATATTTTTTGAAATGATTCAAATATATAAAAAACATTAAAGGATTAAAGAAAGATTTCCAGGGGGGTGCTGAGTAATTTTTTTTTAAAGGGGGTGGTAGCCTTCTGCTCCAGACCATACCATTCTGCCTTAGCTGCCTCTTCACTCCACTCCTGAAGGTCCCTTCTCCCATTAGTGAGTCCTTCCTGGAACTTCCATTTTGGAGAAGGGACCAGACCAGTGATGGATCCTTCATTCTCTGGTCTTCACCACCATGAACCCCTATGGATACCTCCTTTCTCCTTTCTCTTCCCCCACCCCTTGCCTCTCTGCTCTTCAGTTCCATTTTTATGTTTTATCTTCTCTTATTAGAACATAATCTTCTTTAGGGCAGGGACTGTTTGTTTTTTATGGAATTTGTATCCTTAGCACTTAGCAAAGTACCTGCTATGTAGTAAGACCTGAATAAATGTTTGATGACTGAATAACTGACTGAAACTCCATTTCTGGTTTCCATGCCTTTGAAAAGGCTATCCCACATACCATGTCTGGTATGCACCACCCTCTCCCTCTCACCTTTCCCTGGCTTCCTTCAGAAATCATCTCAAATCCCACCTTCCGGCAGAATGCTTTTTCTGGTCTGTCTAGGAGCTAACACCTTCCCCTTTCTAATTATCTACTCTGATTACATCATGCATATACCTAGTTATTTATGTATGCGGCTTATCTGGACATGCCCAGATTTCATAAGATGGAAGCCCTCTTGGTCTCCTAACATGTGGGTGGAGAGAGCCTCTTTTGATTGGCTGTGTAATTGACCAGAACAGGCGACATCTTTAAAACTGGACAGACTGAGATTGTCACTCTTTCTGGTTCACTCTCATTCCACAAGCTCCTTCATACTTGGTTCTTGAAGGGACGAAGCCCCACAGATTGGGAGGTAAGTTTGTATATTTATGATTATACCTTTGAAATAAATATTCCATTGTGAAAGCAAATGCAGTAAAGTGGCTAAAAGAAACTGGGGTGCAGGGGAGTTACAACTAAACTTAGAGAGGGCCTGGGGCCATTGACAGAGAGCAGAGATAACCCCAAACCCCGTTAACAGTATGGGATAAGCCTGGGGGAGTGGTGCAATGTAACTAACACACTTGTCCTTCAAGCAATGAGGCCCGGGGTGGTTAGTCAGTGTTTTAAGTACGAGCCTAATTCCCAATTAGAATTACAGTCCTGCAGGGGAGCAACAGTTTTTGCCTTTCTTTGTATCCCCAACACTTAGCACAATAAAGGCAAATAGGTATTTACACTATAATAAATCCCTATAGTAGGTGTTTAATAAATGCATGTTGAATGACTGATCTATGCTTTTATTCAAGTCATCGATAAGAATACTAGACAGCACAAAAATAAACACAAGTCCCTGGGCCACTGTCCTAGAGACCTTCTTCCAGACTGACTTCAAATCATTAATGACTATTCTTTTGGTCCCTCTGTTTGACTGGTTCCAAATACCCCCCCGACACACACCTGTACTATCGTCCAGCCCATTTCTTTCTACCTTGTCCCACCAGAGCAACATGAAAGATTTTTGTCATGTGCTTTGTTAAAATTTAGGTAAGCTTTATCAACATCATTCCTCTGATTGGCCAATCTGATAACACCGTCACCAAAGGAAATGAGGTTAGTCAGGCAACAACTACACTTGATGCTTCCTTTTTTAGTTGTTTCCTAACCATCATTTTAATAATGCATTGTAAAACAACAACATTAGTAGAAAGAACAGGTACAGAACAATCAGAAATGATTGTTGCAAAATTACTGAGAACAGGCATGGCCCAAAAGATGAGATAGGAGATGATAATCTTCACCTCATTCCTTTGCAGAGGTGAGAGGTCCACCGGTGTGGAGCACTGCATATATTTTCATTTTGCTGATGGAGTTTGCTGATTTTTTTCTTCTTCTTTGTTTTTGCTTTAAAAAATTTTTTTTTGTTATATAAGATGACCCTTAGGGAGGAGGAGGGAAGAGATACTAGGAGAAATTTGGTAATAAAAAAAATAAAGATAGCAATAAAAATGTTAAAAGTTCAATGTAATTTAACTTAAAAAATAATATATTGTAGAATTTTGCCAGGAACCTAGTCAAACTCACTGGCCTAAAGTGTATAGATTCAGATGTCCTACTATTTTTGAAAATTGTGAAAGCATTTGCCTTTCTCCAGTCCCATTCTCTATGATCTTTCAAAGATTGTTGACATTGTTTCAGCAATCCCCTCCAACAGTTCTTTCATACTCATATTTCATGTGGGCTAGATGACTTGAATACTTTTTTTTTGGCAAGGCAGTTGGAGTTAAGTGACTTGCCTAGGGTCACACACACAGCCATTAAGTGTCAAGTGGTGTCTGGTCAGAGACCCGATTTAAACTCAGGTCCTCCTGACTCCAGGGCCAGTGCTCTTATCCTGACTTGAATTCTTTAAGGATATCTAAGTGTTCTCCCTTGCTTATGCCCTTAGGTAGCAAGATTCTGGACTTATTTTCCCAATCTCAGGCAGGATAACAGGTTGGGTTCCTGTGGGGGGTCAGTGGGGGATGTTTCCTCCCTAAAGCTATTGATGTAAGCCTCCATTCTAGTGTGTTTTCCCCATTGTCAACCACCAGTGGTTAATACCCAAGTTCCATTTAACCAATTAAAATCAAATAGCTTTTACAAAATTATGTTTACTGAGAAGATCTACTATGAAGAGAAATCAAACATTTAATTGGTGATTTTCTAAGTCAATGTGTGGCCTATAGGGATCCTTTAGTTTCCCCATTTCTATTTGAGTTTGACACCATTGCTATAGACAGCTTTGTCTATTTTAGGACCATCAGAATTTCATTCTTGCAAACTTCTCATCTTCCCTGGGGTTGAATGCCCCTGTACCCTCTCTTTAAACCAGGGGTGGGGAACCTGAGGCCTCGAGGCCACATGTGGCCCTCCAGGTCCTCGTGTGATCCATTCAAAGGGCTGCACTTGAGGACCTAGAGGGCCACATGTGACCTCGAGGCCTCAGGTTCCCCACTCCTGCAGTCTAAACCCTTTGCAATCTATTTTCCAAAAATCTAAGATATGTGTCAGATTGTGCCCAGATTTCTTCTTTCTATCTTCCTCTACTTACCTACTCAGACTCCTATTGAATTTTAGCTGCTGGGTCTCATCTATCCTTGACCTGAACACTCTGGAATTTATTCTCCAAAAATTTCTGGGGTGTGTGTCAGATGATGCTTGGTTTCTTTTTCTTCTCTATCACAAATTCTAAGATGGAGTCATCCCTTTCCCAAAATGTTCCCATCATTTGTACCCCAGCAGCCAGTTCTACATTGTTGTCAAGAACTGAATTCAGAAGAGTTAGTCAATAAGCATTCATTGAGTGCCTACTGTTCCTCTTATGCGCCAGACACTGTGCTTAAGTGTTGCTTGTTCTAACTTTAGAAATATAAAATTATTCTAGCTGTGGGCCCTGGGCAAGTTACTTAACCCCAATTGCCTAAAAGAAAAAAAGAAATATAAAATTATTCTAAAGGTAATCGAGAACTGACTCGCTGCTCTACTTTTGTCAGAGAGCAAACTCCAGCCTGTGTCTGAATAATTGAAGTTCACCATCACTAGTCTAGACTCCATGCCAGTCTTTGGATCTGTTTCCCAACCTCCCTATGTATTTAACCTTTCTGGGCTTCAGTTCCACATGTGTTAAATCAGAATATGGGACTCTATTGTCTCTAAGGTCAATCTTGGCCCTAAATCTATGATCCTATGAATGGCAGATACTGACAGCCACTCCTTAGAGGAACAGAATCTCTGGCTAGCCCCAACTGCAGAGGTTTCAGATGTCCTACCGCTTCCATGGGACCACAAAGCTAAATAATTGCCTTGAAGATGGAAAGAAAGAGGCAAATTACTGACCACAGAGATCAGATTGACCTGCCTCAAGCTTTCCTACAAGGAACCTGGAAGCCCCAGTCTTGATGTGAGGGAAAGAAACACCAGTTGAATATCTGAGGATAAGATTTCACAAAGGCACCTGCTCCAAACACAAATATTTTCAATTCAATTTTAACTTTTGCATCCAGATTAACTACAAATCTTTTTCAAGTAAATTCCTTCAAGTGAACATGCCACAGCAATCTACCTCTCATTGTACCACCTCCCCAGTCCCAGTCCACCAGCATTACAACCTTTATTATGATGGGAATGCTTATATTACCTTCCAAATTGGCTTTCTTAATCTAATCAGCCTGACAGCTCTCTGGGCTCACTTGTACCTGTTCCACTCACCCGTTAAACCCTCTAGAACTCATATTATCAACAAACTCTCCTACATTCTCAAAGTTTTCAAGTAACATTCCTTTCCCTCAAACCTGGTTTTCCACTGAGGACACTATTAATTCTTTGCTTCATGTCCAGAACAGCACTGATTATCTTTCCCCCAAACCCTCCTCTTTTCCAAACTTCCCTATTTCTACCTAGGATATCATCATCCCCCTAGGTTGAGTGACAACCTCAACTCCTCTATCAGTCACCCTACATATCCAATCTGTTGCTTACATCTCTCATTTACACATATGTATGTTACGTGTATATATATGTCCATACATATATGTGTATGTGTATATACATGTGTATATGGTATATATATGCATTATCTGTGAGTGTATACCTCTAGCTGTGCACATATATGTTTACACCTATAGGTATATACCGACATATATTTGTATACACACCCACCTCCTCTTTTTTCTGCTCACAGCCTTGTCACTTCTCATGTGGACTATTTCAATAGACTTCCAATTTGTCTCCCTGTCTCAACCCTCTCCCCACTCCAGCTTGTCTTCCATTTAGCTGCCAAAGTAATTTTTCTAAAATACAGGTCCTACACAGTAACAGCAACATTGTGCAATGACTAACTTTCATAGACTTGGCTCTTCTCAGCAATGCAAGGATCTAAGACAACTTCAAAAAACTCGTGATGGAAAATGCTATCCGCATCCAGAGAAAGAACTATGGAGTCTGAATGCAGATCAAACCACACTATTTACTCTCTCCTTTTTTGTTTGTTTGTTTTGTTTCTTCTTTCTCATGGTTCCTCCCATTGGTTCCAATTCTTCTTTACAACATGGCTAATGTGAAAATATGTTTAATATGAATGTATATGTAGAGCCTATGTCAGATTGCACGCCATCTTGGAGTGGGGGAGGGGAAGGAGGGGGAGAAAATTTAAAACTCAAAATCTTATGAAAGTGAATGTTGAAAACTAAAAATAAATTACTCAATTTTTTAAAAAAGAAAAAAATAAGTCCTCTGATTTAGCAATGAAGGGGTCACGGGTAACTTTGGAGAGAATAGTTTTAGTTGAATGGTAAAATCAGAAGCCATATTGAATGGGGTTGAAAAATGACTGGCAGGAGAGGAAATAGAGGCAATGAGTGTAAATGGCTTTGTTTTATAGTTTGACTGTAAGAAGGGAGAAGTACAGGATGGCAGCTTGAGGGGATAGTAGAGTCAAGTGAAAATTTTTGAGGATTCTGGAGACCTAGGTGTATTTCTAGGTAACAAGAAAGAAGCTGGTATATTAGGAAAAATCAAAGATGAGAGAGGAGATGATTGAAGGGCCAAGCTCTCAGAGGAGAAAAAAGGAGATGGGAAGAAAAGCACGATTAGAAGTGCTGACCATGTTGAGTAGGAGGAGCCACTTCTTTGTCAACAATACACGCAAATGATAGAATATCAGATAATGGGGAGACCGTTGTTGTTGCCGTGGTTGTGTTTGTCCTTTGTTCTCGAGGACAACCATGACATCAGGAAGGTGATGCCATGACTTGCAATTGACTCTGATTTGAGTGAGGGAGGGCTGTGCAAGGTCACCAGCCTCACTTTCTCCTCCAGAGCCGTCTGGGTCTAGTGGCCAGATATTCATCAGGATGACTGGAGATGGCTCAGGATGCAGTGGGAGACCCTGGCCCCCTTTTTTTTTTCAGCCAAAGACAAGGTTTATTAGAACATCTGTCATATTGGGCAGACTCTTAAGGAGTCTGAACATTAGTAAGCTATTGGCTAGATTATAAGAATCTGACCAGTGGCTAGATTTTAAGAATCCAAGCCCAACCCTGGCCCTTTTAAGCTAAGGTCTTTTCAGGTTCTCTCTTTGAATGAGGCAACGCCCATTCAGTGAATAGGCCTCTTTAAGAAATGAATCAAGGGATGGCCCCTTTAATAAAAAAAAAAATCAAACTGGGAGGGGAAGATCCTCTGGGTTGCTGGCCACAAGAGAAAATAGTTACTATTTACATTCACTCTAAGCCAGGAGGGCCCAAAAAAATAGCCATTAAGTGGTGCTTAGGAAGGAACCTATTGTTATCCAGTCCACCAGCTCCAGAGTGAATTGGGTTTAAGGCTTGGTCTTTGAGAAAGAAATCTAGCCAGTGAACCCCAGAGAAGAGAAGGAGAGTGAGAGGGAGAGGGAGGGAAAGAGGGAGGGGGAGAGGGAGAGGAAGAGCATATAGGATTGGGGCAAGAGGAAGCTTATATTGAATTCCTTAGCTTTCTGAGAAAATTAGGAGTCAAGGTCATCTGCTGAGAGGGAAAGGGAAGAAAGTGGAAGTAGGAGGCTTGTGGGAAGAACAACATTATTTCCACACTGGGTAGAAGAGAACATCAGAAAATGGGGAGGAGTTTTAGGAGATAGGGTTGGGGCAAGAGGAAGCTTATATTGGATTCCTCCACTTTCTCAGGAAACTAGGAGTCAAGGCCATCTGCTAAGAAGGAAAGAAAAGAAAGTGGGAGTAGGAGGCTTGTGGGAAGAACAGCATTAGATTTCCACCATGGGTAGAAAGTCAATCAGGAAAAAATAAAAGAATTGTAGTGCAGCCTTGAGGTCCCCGTTGAGATTAGATAACATAAATCGTGGTAGACCCTGGCAGCAGAGTGGTGTGACTTCCTCTGCTGGCTTTCAATAGCATTGTGAGTAATAATGGAAAAGTTAGATAATGAGGATGACGAAGGTTAGGATTTAGCGAATCATGAGGCGTGACAGGACAAGGGAGCGAGGGGTTCAAGGATAGAGGACAAGGTATTGTTGAAATGGATCAATATAAGATCTAAAGAAGAAAAGAGAGGGCAGAGCAGGAAAGAAAGCACAGGAGAGCAGGGAGGAGCGCAGAGACCAGGGCTTGTGGTGAAGACAAAGCATCAGATCAGGCAGAATAAAAGAGAGGAAGAGATGTGGAAAGACAGGAGTCCATGGTCACAGGAGAACTTCAGAGTTCTAGATCATGGAAGTCAAACAAACAGTCATGGGCTTTTGATGAGATCAAAGGTATGAACATCCTAATGCGTGGCTGAGGTAGAATGAAAGTTCAGGTTGATGAACTGGGAGGTCAGGTGTTTGAAGGGACATAAACATGCACATTGATGACCGCCAAATAAGAGGGCAGGCATTGGGTTGGGGAGGAAGACTGAGAGCTAGGTGAACTGAGGAAAAAGAGAGAAGGGAGGGATGGGAGTGGGCATAGACAGTTACAACCAGGGCTGAGGTGGATAGTGGTGAGAGATCTGGAAGTTTTCTGAGTCACAGGGATTTGGGGAGGAGGCAGAGGAGAAGGAGGCAGTGATAGAAAATGAGGAGGGAGAGGAGGAAGTCTGATAGTTCCATGGAACTGAGAATTACCATTTGATATGGGCTCTTACTACAAGAAGTCTGTGAAAATGAAGAGAGGCATAAGTATATTCTTTCTCAACCCCTAAGGAAAAAGGAAGACTGGTATAGTAAACGCCCGGTGACAGCAAATACAATTTAAACACAGAAGGTTATACTGGAGAGATCAGACAAAGAGCTATAGGAAAGTTTGAGGTGGGAGAGGCAGCTAACACCTGGGGCTATTTGGAAGATTTGGGGCCCCTGCCTCCGAGTCTTGAAGAGAGGAGAATCCATTCCAAGCAGACCCATAACTACGGCAAAGCAACTGCAATTTTGCCTCTGGGTGGGGGTAGTAGACCTCAGACATGCTTCCTCCTTCCCCCTTCCCCTTGAGGATCATAGTTCTGTCGCCTCTGAGTCCTCCCCAGCCTTCTACCCCTATATCTGTGATACTGACATACCTACACACCTTGCCACCCCCAATTCTTCTGCATTAGACAGAGAAAATGCCGAGGATGCCAATATGATGCACTTGCTGTGATGAAGATAGTCATCATAGGACCTTGGAAGGTAGGGAGTCCTAATTAACCAGTACTTTCTGCATCCTTTTTTTTTTAACCAAATCTCTTATTTCATTGGTACAGAGAACTCTGGCTGAGAAAACTCCCTCTATCAATATAGCGAAACAAATCGTTCTACATCTTAGAGTCTTCTAAAGTTGCCTCAAGCAGCGGTCTCCAAATTTTTCTGCTCAGGATCATTTCTGGATCATTTCTGACCCTTATTAGTAAAAAAAAAATTTTTTTGAGCATGCTCCCTGATATGTATATATTTATTTTAAAATAATATCTATGTACTACTGTAGTAACATTTATGTACATTTTAAAATGCCAAAAAATAGAAATTTGAAAAGAATGAGGTGAAGATGAAATAATATTTGATTTTAGAGTCCATAGGGAGCTGCCATTGGAGTTTATTGAATATTAAACTAATCTGGTCAACGTTCCTTTGATCTGGGAAGATCACTTTGGCAATTGTGAGGAGGGCAGGTCAGAGTGGAGAGAGACCTGAGGCAGGGGGGGCAATTAGGAGGTTCTTGCAGTAGACAAGGCAAGAGATGAGGGCCTAAACTACCCTCCTAGCTGTACAAGAAGAGCTGTTTGGAAGGTGAAAATGACTCAAAGTTTGGTGACTGATTGGATAGGAGGGTGAGAGAGAGTGAGAAGTCAGCATGGTTTATGTTTAAATATTTATAACACCAAGGTTATAAATGTGCTTGTTTGGAAAAACAGGAATGTTCTCAGCAAAAATAGGAAAGTGTAGAAGAAGGGTAGATATCAGGAAAGATAACGTAATGTGGGCTTTCTTAACCTATCATTAACTTGTTTTTGTTTTTTAAAATTTTTTAAATTAATTTATTTTGAATTATCAACAATCACTTCCATAAGGTTTTGAGTTTTAAATTTTTCTCCCCTTCCCTCCCCACCTCCCTCTCAAGACGGTGCACAATCTGATATAGGCTATATATATATACACATTCCTATTAAACATATTTTCACATTAGTGATATTGTAAGTAAGAATTAGAACCATTAGGAGGAACCACCAGAAAGAGGAAACAAAACACAACAGAAGAAAAAAAATAGCAAATAGTATGTTTCAATCTGCATTCAAACTCCATAGTTCTTTCTTCTTTGTGGATAGCATTTTCCATCACAAGGTCTTTGGAGATGTCTTGGATCCTTGTATTGCTGAGAAGGAACAAGTTTATCAACATTAGTCATTGTACAACGTGGCTGTTATTGTGTACAATGTTCTCCTGGTTCTGCTCACTTCACTCAGCATCACACCATACAACTCTTTCCAGGCTTTTCTGAAGTCAGCCTGTTCATCATTTCTTACTGCACAATAGTATTCCATTATATTCATATACCACAACTTGTTCAGCCATTCTCCAATTGATGGGCATCCTCTCAATTTCCAATCCTTTGCCACCACAAAAAGAGCTGCTATAAATATTTTTGTACATGTGGGTCCTTTTCCCATTTGTATGATCTCTCTGGGATATAGCCCTAGAAGTGTTATTGCTTTGTCAAAGGGTATGCACATTTAAAAAATATTTTGATAATTGTATTTCTTTTTTATTTTTAATATTTATTTAGCATTTAATTTTTCCTCAGTTATATGTAAAAACAATTTTTAACATTTGTTTTTAAAAGTTTTTGTTCCAAATTCTCTCCCTTCCTCTCTCCCCACCCCTCCTCCATTGAGAAGGCAAGCAATTCCATATAGGTTATATATATGTAGTCATGCAAAACATATCCATTTAATAGTCATATTGTAAAAGAAAACAAAGAAAAAACTCAAGAAAAATAAAGAAAGTAAAAAAAAGTATGCTTCAATCTGTATTCAGACACTCAGTTCTTTCTCTGAGGATGGAGATAATTGTATTTCAACATACTTGGTTTCCTTTGTAATCCTATGGATTTTGTTTTATACATTTAGAACCATTATTCTGAGAAGGGTGCATGGACTTCACCAGAGTGCCAAAGGGGTCTATGAAGGAAAAAAAGATATGACCTTCTCTTGATGTAATAAGGTAAGTGATGAATACTGCAGCCCATCCCGGCCTGCTCATCCCGTGTGACTCACTCTATCCGACCAAAAATGAAAAGGAGGGAGGCGGAGTTCTTACTCATGGGCCACAGAGCCTGGGAGCCCAGTGCCTGCAGATAAGAAGTGATCTATGGGGAAAAGGGTAAGTATTCTTGGGATGGGAGAAGGGAGATTTTTTTCCAGTTACACCAGCACAATTGCTGTGAGGGTCACCAAGTAGATTTAGGCTAAAACTGACTTGAGGAGTCAGTGTCCCATGCAGAAGGAGGAGGTAGGAAATTTTCACAGTAAAGGGAGGGAGGTAAGTGGGAGGGGGCTGGGGAATGTGTGGTTGTGTTGGAAACGAGGCCCACAGCTGGCTGTCAGGAAGTGAATGGGAAAGAATTGCTCCTCTCACCCCCCTACTGGTTGATGCCACACCCCTTGGGGTCAGACTACTGTCCCCTAGTGCCCCACCCTTTTGCAGATTATTGGCCTAAGGTACCAAGAAGTTAAGTGACTTGTCCAGGGCTGGGATGTGTCAAGGGCCCAATCTGAGGACTGGTCTCCTGGCTCTGAGAGTTGCTCTGTATCCATTACTCCAATGACAGCTCCCTATAGGCTCTATTACTCCCACTGTCTGATCTTATGGCTAGCAAATGCCTACTTCCTGTTCACCTAATCCCTGGGATCCTGAGTCCCTAGCTGCCAAGGTAAAGAAAACTCCCCACGTTGTCATCTTCACGCAGCGTAGCCCCACCAGTCCCTGTGGTCTTCTGCACTCTCTAGAGCCTTATGCTATTAACAAATTTCCTTTCAACCTAGACCTTTCTCTCATCCTCTTTCCATCTTCCTCAAAGAATCACTGGCCACAATCTTCAATGCTGGTTGCTCTTTTTCTTGTGCTACTCAGCCTAATGAGCCAGGAGGATGAGTAGGTATATGCCTAGCTCCACTCTGCCCCTTCCAGACCCTCCCTCTGCCACTGTCACTCAGCAACCTTTCCTCGTTTGAGGTTTTCCCCTGGTATCTATTCATGTTGCCATGATCTCCCTGCCTCCTAGTGACTCTTCCCTCTTTCTCAAGAAGTCCAGTTTTTGGCCCTGGAGCCCATGCCCTCATACTTGGGACTTTATTATATGGATTGGTATCTTTTCAAAAACTCTGGTCTCCCAGTTTACCCTCTGCACAACTTCCAATCTACCTCCTCACCTTGCCCCAGATCCTCATGGGGATTGTCACACCTTCAGTCTTAACATCCTCCATTGCCGTGCCACTGCCTCCATGGTCTTGAATTCTGAAGTCCTCCCTTGACACTAATCTTCTGCTCTTCCATTTAGTCTTCTTCCTCATTCCTCTTAAACCTATCATTTGTCTTAGCCATGATTTCCAGTCTATCTCTCTCTCCCTTTTCTAGCCTCACTTTCCTCTGTTGAGCGACCAAGTCAATCCTACAAGATGATGCAACGGATAGAGCACTAATGCAGATAGTACGTCACTTTCTGCTGTTATAATTTGCTGATTGTTAACAGAAAGGAAGGACGTGGGCTTTAACTTTCAAAGTATGCCACCGACATCGTCAATTGTCCTATATTTGGCCCAGATTCTGTTATCTCTTAGTGTTGCCTTTATTAACATTGTCATTGTGCATATTGTTCTTTTGGCCCTCATTTCTTCCCTCTTTATTTCTTCATAAACATCTTCCTATCTATCATTTCTTATGGTTCAGGCGTATTTAATTACATTCATATGCCATATGTTATTCAATCATTCCCCATTTACTGGGTAAATATTTTGTTTCTAAGCAATTTCTCTTGCATTTGTCCTGTTCTTTACATGACTGGTGCTACCATCCTAAAGGTGCTCATTATCTTTCCCTTTCTATGATAACAGATTCCTAAGCAGTCTTCCTGCTTCCAGTCTATTCTTTCTCTGATTCCCCTTTCACATGACTGCTGGATCACTATAGTGATCACTTCATTTCTATTCTCAAAAGCTCCCCATTATAAATCTCCTCCTGCTTAAAAGCATAATATTCTTCACATAGCAGGTGAAAGTTCATTGAATGATAGGATGGATGAATGAGTGAATGGGTACTTGGAGGATAAGAAGCAGGCCCAATGAATTTCCATTAGAGACTGCTATAAACTAATAGAGAATCAGAGCTTCTAGAAGGGATTTAGATCCTAGTCTAATCCCCTCCTTGTACAAGTGAGAGCTAGAGCCTTTGAGTGGCTCATTTGTATATGAAAAGAGCAAGAAACTTAGATGAGCCGCTAGCAGACACTGACTTCTCTCCTCTGTCCCTCTCCTTCACCCATTCATTTATATAAATGAACAGGAAAAACTTAAAGACTGAGGAACTTCAAGCCCCAGAGCTGACTGGTTATTACTGAAAAAAATGGCCATTGCCTGGTTTGTAGTTTAGCCTCCAGAAATGAACACTGCAGTGTATTAGCTCAGGTGGGGTGCTTACTAGACACTGCACTTCTATTGCAACCAAAAATTGCATTAGTTATTAAGGCTACCACATCATACTTTAATTCATGTTGAACTTGTAGCCCAATAAATCCCTAGATCTTTTATTTCGGACAAAATCCTATCTAGATATGCTTCCCCCTCATACTCGTCAAGTTGATTTTTTTTAAAAACCAAATGTGAGACTACACTTATCTCTATGAAATTTTGTCTTGTCAGCTTTGGCTCAAAATTCTAGCCTCTTGAGATCTTTTTGAATCTGGATTGTCATATATTATGGTACTCGTGCCTGTTAGCTTTGTGTCATCAGAAAATTGCATGAGCATGCCATTCATACTCTATCTCAGTCATTGACAAAAATGTTAACTAGCACAGAGTCAAGTAGAGACCTCAAGAGCACTCCACTAGAGTCCTCACTCCAAGCTAACATCAAAGCATTAATCATTACATTTTTGGTCCAGCCCTTCAGCCAGTTCCAAGTCCACTGAACTGTGTTATCATTTGGCCCATACCTCTCCGTCTTGTTCACACGAAAGATGTTGTCAAATGTTTTGCTGAATTCTAGGGACATTATGTCTACAGCATTCCTCTGATTTTACCCGTCTAGAAACCACATCAAAATAGGAAATTAGTTTTGTCTCACATGATCTGTTCTGGGTGAATCTATGTTGGCAATTTGTTATCATCACTTCCTTTTCTAGATGTCTACTACTAATCCTTTTAATAACAGATCTTGCATTTTTGCCAGGCATCAAGGTCAAGTTTCCCAGAAGAGATTCTACTTTTTCTTTAAAAAAAATTCTACACATTTGGCTTTCATGAGTTGCTGTGGTCAATGGCTAAACAAATCATGATATATGCATGTCTTGGAGTATTATGGTGCCGTCAGAAACATTGGGTGTGATGAATATAGTGAAGTATTGAAGAGATCTATGTGTACTGATGCAAAGTGAAGTAAGCAGAGGCAGGAAAACAATATATACAGTGACTAGAACAATAACCCCAAAACAATCAAAACTGAATGTTGTGAAATTATAAAGAATAAACTTGGCTCCAAAAAAGAAATCAGAGAAAGCATCTCCCTCTGCTCATTTGAAGAGGTCAGAGTTCACAGGTAAGGGGGGGGAGGTTTGCAGAGGAGGATAGGAAAAGGCTACCTGTCATCAGACCCATACCTATAGCTTTCCTATCAGAAGAGGCAGAGTGACATCAGTTAGGAAAGGTCATTATATTGAGTATACTTCTATAATTCAATGAATCTTGAGTATTCCCTCCAATAATTCAGATAGCAACCCATCCATTCTTTTCCTCTCACCCTGGGTTATTCTTGTCTATGGCCTTCTATTAATCCTGCACAGGGAATCCATCCACTATGCTTTAATTCTCTTTAACTAAAGTTCTCTTTAGCATGAGGACCAGAGGAGCCCCTCTTCTCTACATTGGCTATTCCTCACTCTTACTGCATGACTAGCCTACCTCTTTTTTTTTTTTTGTTATCTCCCTAATGACTCAATCTCCCTTTATGTTTCTTCTTTTGTACAATACTTTATTGGTGTGGTCTAAAGTTGACTGTGCCTCTAGAAACAGAGTTGTAGTCTAGGACAGCTGTTGTTGGGGACCATTGTTGGGACAAAAGGGAATACAGAGAAGAATGAGATGAACCAGACAATACTGAAAGTAATAGACTTTTTCATTAGGCACTTAAAATTTTTTTAAAAAATTTTTAGGCAGTTGGGGTTAAGTGACTTGCCCAGGGTCGCACAGCTACATTAGGCACTTTTAAGTGAAGGCCATGCAGCTTAAATGGAGATATCTAACAGGCTGTTGGCAGTTGAGGTCGGGGAGGAGGCAAAGACACCATGGGAAAGTACTAGGAAAAGCTAGTGCCCTAGATACTAGTAATCCTTCACTCTCTGCTAGGGCTGGGGCCGACACCTCCAAAGCAGGACTAAAAAGAGTACCTCCAAGGATGTATCACCAGGGAGCCTGGAGTGTGATGAGCCTGGTAGGAAGAGAGTTTTTCTAAGGTCTTGCAAGAGGATGATCCCAAGACTTGGTTATCCCAAATTCTCATTGAGATTTCTGGCTCTATCTTGACTTCATCCATAAAGGCAGTTCAGGCTGCTCCAGGGTCAATCAAGGTAGATCAAATATTTGATAAAAAGGGATGGGGTCCTATCAGGCTGATCCAATTGGTTTCCTACCTCTGAGAACACAGTCAGGGAGGTGTAAAGGGCAAGAAGATGGAAAGTTTCTAGTCTAGAAGCTTTCAGGTCTAGAAGAGCCAGCTATGGAGGGGAAAAGGGTACAGTCAAGGAGGGTTCAGGATAATAGCTTGGCATGTAGCTAGGCGGGCATAAATAGCTTGTTGGACAATGAAAGATTAGGCCAGGAAAATAAAACATATGGAAATTTTTCTCTAGACTACAATCGATAACAGTGGGAATCCTAGCTGAGGACAATCTAAGAAATTATTAGTCCATATGAGAGAGCACATAACCTTATTACACCACTTGAATAATATCTTTGTGTATTATTAACTTTCTAATAGAAAATGAGCAATGTTAACACATGAAATGCATATATTTCTAGAAATAAATGTATAATAGGACATATTAAATGTTTGTATTAATAAATATATAACCTTCTAAGAAGACTAAGAATTCAGCAGATATATTACAATTCATGCATATATAAGTATATATGTATATATAAACATATGTCTGCATATATATAATATGAGTATTATATATATGCCTATAAGTATATATGGATATATATAAGAATATGTGCATACATGGTTATTTATGCTGAATTTATGTAGTCTGTTATTTATAGTCTGAATTTATATAGTATGTCATATGTGTATATATATATATGTTATATCTATGCTGAGTTCTTATAGTCTTCTTGGAAGCTATGATAATACCCAGTGTTTTCTTTCAAACATTGTATTTGTGTGTATGTATATACATACATACATACATACATATGTGCTTAAAACTGTACTAAGACTTTTGGGATACCCTGTACTTGTCCTAAAAGCATTTCTTAAGGTTTGAAATATATATTTATATATCACTATAAAAAAGGAGATATAACCCACCAAAGCTATTCATTGCCATAATAGACAGGATCCACTGTAGTACTCAAATTAAATAGTGATTATCATGGATGGCGTAATAATCCTGTTTGTGGATGACATTATATTATTTGTCTTAAGCTTACAGAACCTCACAAAAGAGATTTATAACCACTCAAAAGAGTTTGGCCTGACCATTCACAGAGGAAAAACAAAATGGATGAAGACTATTTCTTGTCCAGATCATGTCATACATTTGGATGCACACTCTATCATCCGTATCTTTGCCTGGGGCACGAAGTACAAATGGACAATGAATTAGGCCCAGAATTAATCAGGAGTTGTAGAAGAGACTGGATTGCCTTCAGTGAAATAGCAAAGTTCCTTTAATGACTTCTAGCTTGTCCCAGAAACAAAGGCCCATCTTCTGAATACCAATATCCTGCAGCTGGTTGGACTTCCTCAAAACTGAAAGTGAACATCACATAGAAGACAATGGCAAGGCACATAGTGAACATGAGCTGGGTGCAATATGTAAGTAATGAGAAACTTCCAAGAAGAACAGGTGTAAAAGATGTCTTCAGGGAAATTTATGGAGAAGATGGGCTAGTCCTGTAGCAAGGGCAGGAGATAACAGGTGGAGCAGAGTGATCTCCTGGAATTCTTGCAATGTCTGGAGAAAGCAAGGAACCCCTGTGGTGAATTCAAGGGAGGACATAGGCAACAACAGTCATGTAGGCTAGGCTAAGGAGGTATGGATGGGTTAGCATCTATGTTCTTGGAGGGAACCCCCAATCAGTGAAATCCTAAATCCCTCTGAGGCCCTAGCTTTACCCTCTCCCCTGCCCAAGTTTCTATTAAATGCTTTTGGAAGTCAGAGATGAATCTTCCCATTCCATTAGACATCCAAAATCTAAATAACAATGAAAAATACTGAAACAAAATGGTGTGCTTTAGGAAATAGAAAATCATTAGGGATGTCAGTGGGGCCGAGGCTTCTGGCTTCTAGCTTCTAGCTTTCCAGATCCAAAGCAGAGGACAGCCTAGCCATAGTTTCCAGTGGGGCAGCATTTTGCCCATCTCTCTGCTGGAGTCTTTTTTTTTTTTTGCTGCAGTCTTGTTGAACCAGGAAGATATTTCTCTGGATGGAGGTGGTTGGGGGCAAATGGTGGCCAGGACATTAAAATAGTAAAAGAATTCAGGGCTTAGGAGTTGGGCCAGCTGCTGCTTTGCTGCACTAAGCAAACTGCTTAGAGAGAGGGAACAGAGTTATGCTTAAGTAGGAAGAACTAAATGCCCCCAAGTTAACTTTACTAGAATCCTTGGAAGGCTGCCAAATTTGAGCCGGGGCAGTGGGGAAAAACAGATTCTGATCCTGTTTATGCTGCAAAGAAAAGCTAACTTGTAACCATGTCAGGTCTCTATGTTCAAGGTCCAATCACTGATTAAAGAGGACCTTGACCTTAACACATAAAAGGGGGACATCTTGGAAGACTTTGAAGCCAGGTAAATTGCATGTACGCTACTCCCCTTCCCTTTAGATCTACTCCCAGCTGATGTCACTCCTGGCCACCTGCCTTGTCACCCAACCTCAAACATATGGGGCCAGGGGTAGGCCAGCCAGTGCAAACACTAATAAATTATACATGCAATGAAAGCCCTAAGGGGAAAATCAATAAACAGATTACCAGCATGCTTCTAGATCTGGATGATCAGAAAGCCCATAGTGGAGGGGGAAGGGTACTACCATCAGAGCAGAAAACCCCAGCAGCCTGGCTCCATGCCCTCTACTCTCTGCTTGTACCTTGATCTTAGTCAATTTAAGAACTCATAGGCAGAGCTGGGCTGAGGTCCAATAAGGGAACGAAGGCTTCCTTTTACTCACCTTCACTGGAATATGGGACCATTGTCAGATATTATGATGCACTGAGATGATGAAAATGACCAGGTATTTGAATGTCCTATACTCTGGCTCAGAAGCAGCACTATTCTGGGAGATGAGAACTGGGAGGCTACACTGATTCATGGGTAATAGCCAAAAGTATTGCTGAATAGTTAAATATGGAAAATACTAGGTTGGAAGATTAGAGACAGAGATAATGGGTAGGATCCTTTAAAAGGATTTCACTAGAGGGGGACAATATAATTCCTTCCATGTTAACACCAAGCCAAAATGTCCTACCATGGAAGACTAGCTCTCTAAAGATGTCTACAGAAGCCAATGCAGGAGGCTACCTGGAAGACCCAGCCCTTAAGTGATAGACCTCGAGCAGACAGGGTGGAAAGGGTGGAAAGTGGTTATGCATGAATGAGAAATTAAGCCATGATATAAATCAAATCAAATCTTGCCCCTGTAGTAGTCAGCAGCATCAGCTTGCCAGCACATATGACCTGTCTTTAGCCTCAGGTATAGCAAAATACTCCAGGAGAGTCATCTTGCCACATGGTAGCAAACTGACTATATGGGACTTATTGTAGCCTGCCTGGAATTACCCTGACTCCTATTGATACTTCCTCAGGATTTGCCTGAGCATTCCCAAGCTGCCAAATAGTGATAGAAACTGCCAGTAGGAGACTAACAGAATGCTCACTACATATAGATATATAGATATATAGATATATAGATATAATCTCACCACAGAATTCCATACAGCTTCCAATTAATGATCTACTTGACCTTTATAAGTCCAATAATGGGCCCTGAAACATAAACATGGGATAGACTTTTCCTAGACCATATCACCTTCAAGCAGCTGGCATTAGAAAAAAGCTAAAAGGGCTTAAAACAGCTTCTAAGAAGTGAGGGAGGTAAGTATACTGCTGACTGCAGTTTGTTTCCTTAATCAGTGACGATTATGTAAGGGTGGGGTGATTGATGTACTCAACCTGGGTCCCATTTAATGTAAGTGATTAGAGAAGAGGCAGCTAGTTCAGTGGCTTTGGGGCTGAAATCAGAAAACCCAAGCTTAAATCTAGCATCAAACACTAGCCGTGTGGACCTAGGCAAGTCACTTAAGTTTTCTCTGCCTTGGTTTCTTTATCTGCAAAATGGGAATAAAAATAACACCAACTTCCCAGGGTTGTTGTGAGGATAAAATGAGATACTACTTGTTAAGTTCTTTTCCAATTTTAGAAGCACATTTTAAAAGCGAGCTACAATATTATTATTATTATTATTATTATTATTATTATTATTATTACTCAGTCGTAGGCTTTAGACTAAGTTAGAATATGTCTTTCATACTTTAGTGATATTACAGAAGAATGATCAGAGAAGTTTGGCCATACCCCAGCATTTTCTATAAATTGTCATCCTTGAAAACCAGAGTCATTTGAGAGATTGATGAAAATTTAGCTTTTCAGTAAACCCCTAAGGAGAAACTGGAGGAGGGGCACGTAAAAAAGGAGGAGAAGAGGTGAGACCTCAGGTTTGGCTTTGACCAGGTTTTCTCCCCTTCCTCCTCCCACTGTGGTCGGTGGAGGACTTAATAAACCTCAAAAAGTGATGTTTGATTTCCCATCACTTCCCATTAAGGTCCTGGACATTCCTAGATTAGCTCATGGCAGTTTTTGCATCAGGAGCCAAGGCCAGAAGGACACAGATCCACCATGCTTTAGGAGAACTTTTGAGCATCCCATGATAGGACTTGTAGCGGCCAGGATTGCTACACATACTCTCTGAACTTGAGCCCACTCTCCCTTGTGCTCTGTATGTACCGTGGAAAAATGTACTGTAGATTTCTGGGGAGGGGAAGGAGTGTTTCATAACAACTATTCTTTTTTTAAAAAAAAACACAGCTGTTTCATAACAACTATTCCACTGCTGGGCAAAGGGGAAGGAGGGAGCTGTTCCCAAAGGGTAGCATTGCCACACAGGAATGGCAGCCATGGGAAGAAAGCATATGCGGATGGGAACAGTATCAGTGGGTGGTCCCCACCCTTCCCAGATCGGTGGGTCAGCTGCTGGCTCCAGTGTGCAGCAGGATGGACACCAAGCTAACACGCAAAGCTGGTCAGGGCTCAAGCTTTATACAGCGTAGAGAGTGTTATACAAAGAGATGAGATGACATGGCACCAGTAGAAGCCTGCCCTATAGTTCCAAGAGGCAATGAAGTGGGCTGGTCTAGACCACCGAAATCAGGGTATTCTTTGAGTTCCAATAGGGAATGAGGGGCAGGGACTTGGGAAATTTAACTCTAACTGTGCCACAACAAACAAGCAGGTGGAGGAGGACAGGAAGCAATACTCTATCTCCAGGTCAGTTAAACCTTAGCATACCATGCATCCTGGGAGCCATACCGGTCAAACCGGTTTTCACTGGCTTACAACCACCTTAGTAAATACTGATTTATAAAAGCTACATAAGGCAAGCTAACTAAATCATTCTCAGCTGATAATCTTGGGGGATGCACACCGGTGGGAGTTTGAGATAATGGCATGAGAGAATCTCTGCTAACTTCCCAGGGACACCCCTAGGACTCCAAGAGACAGATGTAGCCAAGCTCTAGGGAGAAATTTGTAAGAATGAGAGTAAAAATAGATTCTCAGAGCTTACATGATCTATAAAATTGCATAGCTCAATCTTTTACAGAATCATAAAAATCTGAGAGTTGGAAAGGGTTTTGACATCTAGTTCAAAGCAAATATAACCTACGTGACAAGTTATCGTCCAGTCTTAGCTTGAAGACTTCCAAGGATGGAGAACCTAAAGTCTGTCAAGACAGCCCATTCACTTTTGGGCAGCTCTAAATGTTTTTAATATTTCATTTTTTCCCAATTACATATAAAAACAATTTTAACATTCTTTTTTAAAAATTCGAGTTCTAAATTCTCTTCCTCCTTCGTTTCCCTCCCCACTCCCTGAGCAATTTGATATAGGTTATACATGTGCAGTCATGCATTTTAGTCATGTTGTGAAAGAAAACACAGACAAAAAAAAAAAAAGAAAAATGAAGTTAAAAAAAGGTAAGCTTCTGATCTCTTAGCAGTTTTTCTCTGGAAATGGATAGCATTTTTTTCACCATAAGTCCTTTGGAATTGTCTTGGATCATTATACCGCTGACAATAACTAAGTCATTTACAGTTGACCATTGTACAATATTACTGTTACTATGTACAGTGTTCTCCTGGTTCTCTTCACTTCACTTTGTATCAGTTCATGTAAGTCTTTCCAAGGTTTTCTGAAGTCATCATGTTTGTCATTTCTTATAGCACAATAGTATTCCATTACAATACATACTACAACTTGGTCAGCATTCCCCAGTTGGTGGGCATCCTCTCAATTTCCAATTCTTTGCCACCATAAAAAGAGCTGCTATAAATATTTTGTACATATAGGTCCTTTTACTTTTTTAAAAAATCTCTTTGGGATACAGAACTAGTAGTGATATTGCTGGGTCAAAGGATATGTATGCATGGTTTTATAGCCCTTTGGGCATAGTTCCAAATTGCTCTCCAGAAAGGTCGAATCAGTTCATAATTCTTCCAACAGTGCATTAGTGTCCAGATTTTCCCATATCCCCTCCAACATTTGTCATTTTCCTTTTCTGTCATATTAACCAATCTGATAGATGTGGGCTGGTACTTCAGAGTTGTTTTTAATTTGAGTTTCTCTAATCAGTAGTGGTTTAGAGCATTTTTTCATATGACTATAGACAGCTTTGATTTCTTCTTCAGTGTATTCATATCCTTTGACCTTTTATCAGTTGGGGAATGGCTCTTATTTTTTATAATTTGATTTAGTTCTCTATATATTTGAGAGATGAGGTCTTTACCAGAGAAATTTGCTGTAAAAATGTTTTCACAGTTATGATTACTCACTGTGTATTTCCCTCCATCCTATTTTTCCCCATTTAACCTACCATCTCTCTCTCCTTTCCCCTTGCCCATCCTGAAAAGTGTTTTGCTTCTGATTACTGCCTCCTGCAATTCACCATCCCTTCTATTAACAACCTCCTTTCTCTTATCCCTTTTCCCTCCTATTTTCCTGTAGGGTAAAATAGATATCTATACCCAATTGAATATGTACATTATTCCCTCTCTGAGATTATTCTGATGAGAGTAAGGTTCATGCACTCTCCCTTCCTCGCTTCTCCCATCTTACCCTCCACTATAAAATCTCTTTGGTGCCTTTTTTATGTGAGATAATTTACTCCATTCTACCTTTCCCTTCCCCTTTCTTCTGGTGCGTTCCTCTTTCTCACCCATTAATTTTATTTTTTTAGATATTATCTTATCATATTCAATTCACACCCATGTCCTCTGTCTATGTATATTCCTTCTAACTGCCCTAATAATGAGAAAGTTCTTAGGAGTCACAAGTATTTTTCCATGTAGGAATATAAGCAGTTTAACCTTATTGAATCCCTTATGATTTCTTTTTCCTGTTTACCTTTATAAGATTCTCTTAAATCTTGTATTTGTAAGTCAAATTTTCTATTCAGCTCTGGTCTTTTCATCAGGAATGCTTGAAAGTCCCCTATTTCATTGAATATCCATTTTTTTTCCCCCTGAAGGATTATATTCAGTTTTGCTGGATAGATTCTTGGTTATAATCCTAGTTCCTTTGCCCAACAGAATATCATATTCCAAGTCCTCTGATCCTTTAATGTAGAAGCTGCTAAATCTTGTTTTAGCCTAACTGTAGCTTTACGATATTTGAATTGTTTCTTTCTGGTTGCTTGCAATATTTTCTCCTTGACTTGGGAGCTCTGGAATTTGGCTGCAATATTCCCAGGATTTTTCATTTTGGGATCTTCTAGGAGGTGATCAGTAGATTCTTTCAATTTCTATTTTACCCTCTGGTTCTAGACTATCTAGACAGTTTTCCTTGATAATTTCTTGAAAGATGATGTTTAGGCTCTTTTTTTGATCATGGCTTTCAGGCAGTCCAATGATTTTAAATTATCTTTCCTCAATCTATCTTCCAGGTCAGTTGTTTTTTTCCAATGAAATATTCCACATTTTCTTTCTTTTTTTTGTTCTTTTGATTATATCTTATTGTTTCTTGATGTCTCATAGATTCATTAGTTTCCACTTGCTCAATTCTAATTTTTAAGGAATTATTTTCTTCAGTGAGATTTTGCATCTCCTTTTCCATTTAGCCAATTCTACTTGGAGTTCTTTTCTTCCATGAATCTTTATACATCTGTTTTCCATTTGGCCAATTCTGTATCTTAAGGAATTCTCTTCAGTGGATTTTTGTGCCTTTTTTGCCATTTGGCCTATTCTGTTTTTTACCAAGTTACTTTCTTCAATATTTTTTGTGCCTCCTTTACCAAGCTGTTGACTTTTTTTTCATGATTTTCTTGTATCACTCATTTCTTTTCCCATTTTTTCCTCTATCTCTCTTATTTGATTTTTTAAAAGTCTTTATTTTTTTTGGCTAGGCAATGGGGTTAAGTGACTTGCCCAGGGTCATACAGCTAGTACGTGTCCACTGTGCCACCTAGCTGCCCCTTAAAATCCTTTTTTGAGCTCCTCCAGTGTATTATTTTGGGCCCAAGACCAAATCACGTTTTTTTTCTTTGAGGCTTTGGATGCAGCAATTTGGACTTGCATCTTCCGAGTTTGTGTTTTGATCTTCCCTGTCACCATAGTAATTTTCTATGGTCATGTTTTTGGTCATTTGCTCATTTTTTCCAGCCTATTTCTTCACTTTTAATTTCATATATTAAAGTTGGGCTCTGCTTTGTGCAGCTGTTTTCAGAGCCAGTTCTGTGGATCTGTAAGTTTTCAGTTTTTCCAATGTGATATGAGCTAAGGAGAGGTGTGTTTTTCTACTCTCCTGGCCTATGCTCTGGTCTGTGAGAGTCTGCAAGTGCTTTTTTCTACCCTGGAATTATGACCAGGGTTCCCAAAGCTCTGGCGTGCTAGTGCTACTCCTTGCGCTAGGACTGCGATCCTGCTCCACATATGGACAATGCAATGAGTCCTGCACCCAGTGCCAGCAGAGGGACCCCTGTAACCTCCTGCTGTCCAGTAAGGGTGTCCAGACACCCTTACTGTCTGTGGGATGGGAGCTCTGGAAGCTGCTGCCACCAACTCAGTTGCCCCCAGGCCTGCCCCTGGCTTGCTGGAGCATTGCCTGCCCTAGACCCACTCCCCTCTTACCTCAGTGCAGCAGATCTTTTCTGCCAACCTTCTGGGTTATCTTGGGCAGGACAATTGTTTTACCCCATTATTTAAAGTTGTTTGTTTGGAGGGGAATTTGGTAGAGCTCAGGTGAGTCTCTGCCTTTTTTCTGCCATCTTGGCTCTGCCCCACCCCCCAGGTATAATTTTTAAGGTTTTCCTGATACCAAGCCTAAATTGGCCTCTCATTCCATTAGGATAAATAAGTCAGGAAAAGAAAGGATATGAAAAATAATAACTGTAGCCATTACAAGTGCTAAAAATTCATCAAGTTTTCAGAATTTTTTGATTGCCACAATCATGTCCTCTAGAGCTTCTGCCTAGCTGACCCTGAATCTTGTAGTGGCTTTCTCGATATCCTGTGAGTACTATAACTGGTCCTACCTGAGGTGCAAGAAAGCAATTAGTGCAACCAAAATCCTCCCCTTTTCCATGACTAGAAAAGCTCTCCATAATCACTGTGGGTATTTTAGCCAAGAGGATATCTCGATTCGATATGGCAAAATGGGTTGGGTGCTGGACCTGGAGTCAGGAAGACCTGAGTTAAAATCTGACCTGATTTACTGTGTGACCATGGGCAAGTCACTTAACCTCTCTGTGCCTCAGTTGCCCCATCTGTAAAGTGGGGATAAAATGGGGTTGTTGTGAGGATAAAATGAAATAATATTTCTAAAGTATTTTCAAACCTTAAAGTGCTATATAAATACTAGATATTATTATTATTGTTATACTATTTGCTTATCATGAATTATACACTGATTACACCCACTGATTACACAGGGCTTACCTTCTCTAATTCTTCAGAAGCAGAAAATTGATTAGAAGTATACCCAAGGGTTTAGTATCCTGAGCTAGAGACTGAAAAGTATAAGGGTATACCTACATAGTACAACCCCAATTTTGGAGGCATATCTTCATATCAGAGGAACCCCTGACTCAAGCAATCGTCCTTCAATACCTGACCCATAAATACAGGACAGTCCCACAACCCAAACCCCAGTATAAATTATGAGTATGGAGAAAAAGTTTGGGTTATACCCAGGGGAAAGTTGCCACCAGGCAGTTGTAAGACAGATAGCAAAGGAAATATTGGGGCAGCTAGGTGGTGCAAAAGATAGAGCACCAGCCCTGAAGTCAGGAAGACCTGAGTTCAAATCCGGCTTCAGATCAAATACTTGGCACTTACTAGCTGTGTGACCTTGGGAAAGTCACTTAATCCTAATTCCCTAAAAATTACAAAATAAAAAAAAGAGGAAATATTGCCTGGCCAACTAGACCAGATGACCCTAGACCACTAAGACCCCAGAAGCAAATAAAGAAAAGGGGACTTTTCAGGGTTTGGGTTTTTTTTTTGCAATTATATAAATTATTGCTCTAAAATAGTTTGAATGGCTAGCTCTTTTTTGTTTATTTGTTTATGTTTTTTAAATATAAAAATAGAGTCATAGATATAGACCCTGGAAGGGAACTTAGAGGTCCAATCTTCTCGTTTCATAAATGTAGAAAATGAGCCCTAGAGACGAGAAATAACCTGCCTAAGTTCACAAAAGCGGTAAGCGGCAGAGCTGCCAGTTTCTCTAACTCCAAAGCTCTTTGATTCCAAACCCTTCCAACTACACCACACTGCAGAAAAGCAAATGAATTCTGACGGGGACCTAGAGGTAGTTAATTGTGTTATAATACTTCATGTGCTGAAATTCACTCATTCGTATGTAGCTCACTACTAAGCAAGTTCAGTTACATGTAGTGATGCTTAATTTTTTTATTTTAAAAATTTTCATTATTATTATGAACTTACAATAAACACGAATATTCTGAAATACAAAGCACAAAAAGAGACATATACATGAAACTGTGAACTTCTATTAGGTAGTTTAGTTTTTAAGTATAGGTTAAATTTAACAAGGTAGTAACTAAATTGCCCCGTTGTCTCTTTCTGGACTTTTTTATTTTGTGTATTTTGTGATAGAAAATGATGTCTTTCTTTGTGTGATGTTCAATGTTAAGTTTTTAATTAAACATTGAAAAGGTTTATAGTGGAGACTTTAATATTCTCTCTCTTCATTTAAAAAAAAAAGAAAAAAATTTGGAGGCAGCTAGGTGGCTCAGGGGATAGCAGCATTCTGAGACAAAAGTCAGGAAGACCCGAGTTCAAATCGGACCTCAGACACTCACTAGCTGTGTAACTCTGGGCGAGTCATTTAATCTCTGTTTGCATTAATCCATTGGAGAAGGAAATGGCAAATCACTCAGTATCGTTGCCAAGAAAACATATGGTAAAAAGTTGGGGGCAGCTAGGTGGCGATGTGGGTAGAGCACCAGCCCTGAAGTCAGGAGTACCTGAGTTTAAATCCGGCCTCAGACCAAACACTTGACGCTAGCTATGCGACCCCGGGCAAGTCACTTAACCCTAATTGCCTTTAAAAAAAAAAAGTTGTACACGACTGAACTACAACGAAATTTCATTAATGTTTGAATTTCAGAAATTTGGGAATTATTATTATTTTTTTTTGGTTAGGCAATTGGGATTAAGTGACTTGCTCAAAGTCATACAGCTAGTGAGTATTATGTATCTGAGGCCAGATTTGAACTCAGGTCCTCTTGACTCTAGGGCCAGTGCTGTACCACTGTGCCCCCTAGTTGCCCTAGGGAATTAATTTTGGTTGTTGAATTTGATTCTTATATGTGCTGCTCTGATATTCTGTGTTAAGAACTAAGTTTACTTTGTATATTAAAATGGGGTGGGGGAGATAGAGAGATAATATGTCCCCTGTCTTAACTTTGCTGAATGTTTGTTTAACCCAAGGCACAGATGCTTATAAAGTTGCTCAGCAGGGTGGTATACACACTGTGATCTCTAATAGCCACCATATCATTCTGGATGCATCTCTTTGACAATATTTGAATGCAGACCCATAATTAGAAATTCTGTAACACACAACAAATGTCACAGAACACAACTCCGGGCAAGCAGCTTTCAGCACCCTCTAAATTTTGGCACTCTTAGTCAAAGCTCTGATCTCCCTACCCTAGTTAAAGATTTGCTTTACCATCACCACTTGAGCTTCATTTTTTATTTTATTTTTTACTGCTGCTGTGCTTTCTGGGGAATAGCACTACAGCACTATGTCTGTAGCCACTGCCAGGACCTAAAATATTTGATGAATGGGCCTTGGTCATTTCTCATGCTGGAAATCTTTTTCTCCCCCCTGGAAATCTGCTTTCTTTAATCTTTTAAAAAATTTTCATTAATTTATTTATTTTTAGTTTTCAACATTCACATCCACAAGATTTTGAGTTCCAAATTTTCTCCCCATCTCGTCCCTCTCCCAACCCCAAGTTAGCATGCATTCTGAATACCCCTTCCCCTAATCTGCCCTCCCTTCTATCTCCTCTCCCCTTCTCTTATCCCCTTCCTCTTCTATTTTCCTGTAGGGCAGGATCGATTTCTATACCCCATTGCCTGTATATCTTATTTCCCAGTTGCATGTGAAAAAAATTTTTTTAACATTTATTTTTAAAACCTTGGGTTCCAAATTTTCTCCCTTCCTCCCTCCCCACCCACCCTCATCGAGAAGGCAAACAACTCGATACAGATTGGACTTGTGTAGTCATGTAAAACACTTCCATAATAGTCATATGTAGAAAACTAACTATATTTCCCTTCATCCTAACCTGCTCCCCCGTTCATGCTGGAAATCTTCATGGTATTTGGCAAATACTGTGTATTATTGAGAAGGATTGTTAGAAGGAAATGTTATCCCTTGCGCCATGAATTGTTACTATTCATACACTTTTATTTTAGACTCAGCCAGGTTTTTGTGTATCAGTTTATTGGTATTAGGCACCCCTGAGGTTAATTCCTATGAGCCGTGATAACCAATCCACTCCAACAATCCATAGAGTACTTACTGTAACTTATCCTACACGAAATACAAGAAAGCAATTAATGCAGCCAAAAGCTTCCTCCTGATCCATAACTGGAAAAGCCCTCCATAATCACGTTGGATATCTGGGCCAAGAGGAAAATCTAGATTTGGTGGGGAACAAGTTCTTCTGGCCCAGGTCATCAGTGGATGTGTATAAGAAATGGGACATCTGGGCCTGGTATTGTTGACGAAAAGTGCTTCCAAAGTGAACTCCTTATTTGGAAAGTACAAGCAATGGAACATGGACATCCTGGCTCTGGAAGGAGCTAAGAATAATATGTGATATTCTAATGGTGATAGAGCACTTTACCTGACATGTCCAGGCAACCTGACTTTGAGAGCCCACTTGAGACAGTGTTCGACCTGGTAGGAATGAAGTCTAGGACTACAATTCAGAGAAAACTGAAGCAGAATATCTTTGTGGGAGGTGTGTCTCGGTTCTTTATTGCCCCATTAATATGGCCCCTTTGTTCTTGGACTGAGATATTGACTTGATAAGGTGTGAATTTCTTGTCTGCTCTTGGGTACTTATTATCCTATTTATATCACATTGATAAAGATTAAAGGTTGATGATTGATTAATGGTCAGTTCATATAATTGAACAATATCTTTGGGGTTGGCCTATAAAAGAGGGTAATTCAATTCCTACCTCAGACACTTTTTAAAAATTTTTTATTAATTTATTTTGATTTATCAACAATCACTTCCATATGCTTTTGAGTTGAAAATTTTTCTCCCCCTTCCTCACCCCCAACCCTCCCCAAGACGGTACACAATCTGATATAGGCTTTGCATTTACATACCCATTAAACATATTTTCACACTAGTGAAGTTGTAAGTAAAAATTAAAACCAATAGGAGGCTTCAGACCAGTTCATATTCCCTTTTGTTGTTGCAGATGTGGGTTTGTTGACAGTGTTGTCCTCTTCAGAATTTCTGTCTTGATCTTCACTCTTCTTATAATATGAATCTATGGTACGTTTCTTTTTTACTCATGGTGTTTCTTTATTCCCTGGCCTTTAAGAGATTGAGCTCTCCTGCTGGGGAACAGAGGGTACTGACCCAAGCTTCTTGTGTTGGGAGCCTAGGCTTTGCGTGCTGGGGCCTCTTATGCTGGGAATTGGAGGCTGTAGGTTTCTGGCAGCTTACCTTGTGTTGGGCTGGAATCAGCAAGGCTGGAACTTTCAGGCAGTTCTAGGTTGCCTGCTTTTCCTTTCCTTTAGCTTTCTTCAGCTCCTTTTAGATGGGTGCTGCAGGATGTTTATCTGCTGGGGCCCCCTGCAGTGTTGTCTCCCTCATTTCTGCTAATGCACCGGGAGATTCCTTTGCAGTGGAGTGCCGAGGCTCCTGGTGGTTTTCTGAGCTGGTTTCCACCTGTTCCCCCCGCCCTCACTGAGGCACTCGGAGGTCCAGGTGTTGGTGTTTGCCTGCTCTACCACCTGGGCTTCAGGATTTCTTCACAATTGGAGGCTACAGGGCTCCCATAGCTCACCTGTTGTTGGGTTGGAATCAGCAAGGCCGGAGCTTTAGGAAGCCTCTAGGTTGTTTTCTTCACCTCCTTTCAGATGAATGCTGCAGGGTGCTTATCGGCCTGGGGCCCCTTGTAGTTCTGCCTCCCTTATTTTTGCTGAGGCACTGGGAGACCCGTTTGCTGGGCTACTGCACTGCTGCTCCCGTCTTTCTTCTAGTTCAGGTGTTCCAGGGTTTTTTTTTCTGGGGTGATATTTTCTGGGTTTTCAGAGGTTAATAGGGGAGAGTGAGAGCAACTACCTTTTCACTCTGCCATCTTGGCTCCCAGAAACCTACCTCAGACACTTTCAAGATGTGAGACCTTGGGCCTGTTTCCTTATCTATAAAATGAGGGTGTTGAATTCATAAGCTCCCTTCTAGTTCTAAATCTGCCAGTCCTTTAAGAGAGCTAGGGAGCTGATGAAAGGCAGGGGCAGAGAGGAGAACTACATGGAGACTCGGCCTCGGCTGAGGAAGGCTGGCCCGTTCCTGCGCCTGCTCCTAGGAACCACATGGCCCAGAGACTGAAGCCTGCAGAAACAGTGACAGAGCAGCAAAGAGTTTCTGGGTCAAGCTTGGAGCTCTGGGAGTTCAAAATGGCAGCAGGGGAGAAGTACTGATCAAATAAGAGAAGCATTCCTGGAGTAAATAGGGGCCAATTCTTAAGCACAACAAGGGAGACAGCATAATGTGAAAGCACAAAAGTGGACCTGGGTTCTCGCTGGCACCACCATCCTCCCAGTGCCTCAAGCCTGCACCTTCAGTGTCATCCTCAGCTCCTTACTCACAGTCAGCTCATATATTCAATCTGTTACCAAATCTTATTGTTTGGACCCTCACAACATCTCCCACATATGTCTGTTTCTCTTCACTTACATCTCCTCTAACCGTACTTTGGGGCTTTTTCTCCTCTTACCGGTAGCTTCCTAATTGACCTCCCTGCCTCAGGTCTCTCCATCCTCCATTTCATCTGCTGCCAACGTGACCTTCCCAAAACTCAAGGCTAATCGTGTTACCTCCTTGCTCAGTAAACTTCAGTGGCTCCTTATCACCTTCAAGATCAATTATGAAATCCTTTGTGTGACTTCTCAAGCTCTTTATAACCTGGGTCCTTCCCTTCTTTCTCGTCTTCTTACTCTTGAGTCTTCTCCATGCCCTCTACAATCCAGTAACACTAATCTACCTGGATTTTCCTGTCTCTGTCTTCACAGTGACTGCCCCTATGACTGCAGCACTGTCCTTCACATCTCTGTCTCTTAGAATTCTGGGCTCCCTTCAAGAATCAGCTCAAGAATCACCTTTTACAACAGGTCTTTCCCATTTCCCCGATTCCTCAAGCCTTCCCCAATAGGACCCTTTACGTATTTGCATGCCCCTAATTATTTACTCCTTGTTGCCCCTCACTGGAATGTCGGCTTTTAAGGGCAGGAATTTTTCTAGCATTTCCTCCTATCTTGAGCTCTTAGCACAGCGCCTGGCCCATAGTAAACACTTAGTAAGTGTTTGTTGACTAACTGATTGACTGATCATTCTTGCTGGAAAGGGGTGAGCTGTTTCTTCCCTTAATGGCTCGCATGGCTAAGATAAACGAATGTTTGGGGAAAGCTCAAAGCCGCCATCGAAGACTGTGTGCATCAGAAATGAGGCAGAAACACAAATCTATTCCTTGTTTAAAGATCATATTGCTAAGAATAGAAACTGAAACACACACACACACACACACACATCATTGCTGCCGAGAGTGCAGTTGGCACACTCATCAGCTAGCTAGGGCTGAGGATTCATCTGAGTAGAATGATAAACTGTCAGAGCCAGAAGGGCCTTTAGAGAGCACAGAGCCATAAGATCATAGAGATACAGAGCTGGAAAAGATCTCAGAGGCTACACAGTCCAAGTCCCTCATTTTACAGATGAAGAAACTGAGGCTCAAAAAGATTAAGCACCTTACCTTTACCCAGTGATCATCTGGCTTTTTTTCTGGGGCCAGGAAGAAGCAGTCTTATCTCTCTTCCACATGACAAGGATCTTCTTTTCAGATACTTGAGGACATTACCAACCCACCCAGCTTCTGCCCCAACCCCTTTCTTTTCCAGGCTAAACATCCCTCATTGCTTTAGTCAATACTTGTATGACATGGTATTGAGACTCTCCACCATCCTGGTCACCCTCCTCTGTCTTCTCTGCCAATGAATATCTCTTCTAAAACATGGTGGCCAGAACTAAACACAGTGCTTCAGATGTGATCTGATCAGAACAGAGGACAGTGGATCAATCCCCTCTCTGGTCTTGGATGTCCTGCCTTTTTAAAGGCAGCCTAAGATCACACTAGGTTTGGGGGATCGACTCCTATTAAGCTTGAAATCTTCCAAAGCCCCCAGATCTTTTTCATATGAACTTATTTCTTGCAGAGATAGCTAGCATTAAGAATTCAACTAGGAGGGCTGAGAGGGTAGAAGTTGATGTAGAGGAAGATATATAGATAGAGATATAGATACTCCCTTACCCAGGCCTATGAAGAGACAGCCAGCCTTTGAGTCCCAGCCTACCTCAGTGTCCTGGGGTTGAGGCCTAATGAGAAAGAAGAATCCCAGGTACTGCAGTAATGGTGATCCAAGAGAGAACAGATGCAGACAGAAGGAGCCTTGTCAGCTTGGCTTTCATCTCTAGCCACTTTTCCAGTGAAGAGGTCCCAGTAAAGGCCCTGGCTAGTCCACCCTGAATGTCTCCCAGGAGTGCAGACCCCTTCCTCCATCTGCTTTTAGGCCTAAATTTTTTGAGTTCCAAACTGGTCTCCTTTCATCCACACAGCACTGTCCTTAACTGTGACAATACCTGCGTTGTAAGAAGTGCCTAGGACCCTTGAAGAAAATCCAAAGAGGAGCAACCAGAATGAAATGAGACAGTGACATGTAGAGAAAGAGGCCTGGCCAGTGTCCAGAAACCTGGGTTCATGTGCCAGCTCTGCCTCTAACCTTCTGTGTGTTGTTTGACAAGGCTCTCCCCCAACAAAGCTTGCTTCACTTTCTATAAAATGAGGGGGCAAGATCTGAGGACCTCGGAGACCACTTTCAACTTTTTTTTTTTTGGTGAGGCAACTGGGGTTAAGTGACTTGCCCAGAGTCACACAGCTAGTGAGTGTTATGTGTCCGAGGTCAGATTTGAACTTGGGTCCTCCTGACTCCAGGCCTGGTGCTCTATCCACTGTGACACCTAGCTGCCCCTCACTTTTAACTTTGACATGCTACATACACTCTCTGGTTTTGTTGAGGTCAGATTTGGGAGAATGGTTTGGGTGTAAAAGAATTCACTTAGACCTCTGTACCATTCATTGGGAGCTTTATTTAATGTGTAAGTAGGACGGGCCCCATTAGCAAAAAGCTAAGTGAGACCCTGATATTTGGGGGAGTTATGCTTATATAGAGGTTTCAGAATGATGATGTAGTTTTAGAGGTTTTATGGAGGTTAAAGATTAAAGACGAGACAAGGTGAGGGAGACAAAAGGAATTCTTTATGGTTTAAAGATTTAAGGACAGGGCAAGGGGGAACACAGGTTAAATATTACAGGCAGGGGGAACACAGGATAAGGGAGCTTAGAAGATAAAGACAAGTTTTGTGGTATTTCAAGATAAAAGAAAGAGATTTTAGGATGCCCTCAAGTTATAGGATTTCCTAAGTACTGGAAAAGCAACCCTTAATATTCTTTTTAACCCTTAGGGCACTGTTTGTATTCACATCAGTTTCAAGCACTGAAAAATAGAAAGGGTGAAAGACCATGAATGGTATAATTAGAAGGGGAGATTGAGAAGGAAAGAAAGTACACTCTTATCCATAACTTGGATGAAGGCATAGAGGGCATGCTTATCAAATCTGTAGAAGCTAGGAAAGATAGCAAATGGGTTGGATGTCAGAATCAAGATCTCAAAAGACCTTGACAGACTGGAGCCCCCAACATGGTACAGTAGAAAGTAGGCTGGACATGGCATCAGAGGACCTGGGTTTGAAGCTTGCATGATCTTGGACAAATCACATAAGCTCTGTGGGCCTTGTTTTCCTCATATAGAAATTGAGGAGGTTGGTTAGATAACTTTTAAGGTTCCTTCCAGAGTTAATCTATGATTCCATTATCCATCATTACTCTTGGAATAAAGCAACTCCACGTATAAGCACCGCTGGAGGTGAGCCAGTAGGTTGCCCGTACTCTGTGTGGCAATGCAGCATCATAACTGGGGAGATAGTATCGTTTGGTGGAAATGATTCTAGGCTTGGAATTATCGAATCCAATCCTCATTCTGCCACTTATTATTTGTATGACCTTGGGTAAGTCCCGTCAACCCCCCTAACCCCACCTCACCCCACCTGAGTTTCTTCAGCTGTAAAATGAGGGGATTGGATGACACGACCTCTTCGGTCTCTTCTGGTTCTATATCTATTATCTGGATGGCCACTTCTTGGTGACATCAGAAGGGATTCCTGCTCAGAAAGGAATTTGTTTAAATGATCCTTCCAATGCTGAGATTTTACTGAGTTCTAAAACTCATATCCAAGATAAGCAAGACCGTCGTAAGGAGAGGAATTGGTTGCTCTCTATGTCCGCTAAATCCATCACAGAGAAGAAACAGACTCAGGTTAGACGACTCATGGGAACTCACATCTTGGCATTCAAGATTGGGCCTCCCTAAAACATGTGATTGTGAAGTTGCCTTGGAGGGATTTTTTAAATGCCATATAAACACTTCCCTATGGGAAGATTGGAAAAGAATGCCTTATGATTCATTAAAACTAGGGATAAGGATGGAGGAGGGGTGTAGAAAGGCCTTTTACATTTAAAGCTAGCCTTTAAATCTCCTCAAGGAAGCCAAATATATTTCCATTACAGTTATGAGATTTCCGTTATAATTGTCTCTGTTCTGAGTAAGGTCCTGCCTTTCTTGGAGACCAGGGGATGGGTTAAATGGCCTTGAAGAAGGCCTTGACAATCCAATCTGCCCTGACTCTGGGAACTTCTCCAGGGGCCAAAGGCTGCCTCAGGCCCCAGTGGCATCTGGAGAAGTTTCCAGAATCATTCCTCTGATGAGGACACACTGAACTCTACAGAGAAGCGAAGTTGGGAAATATGGAGAGCAGCTTCTAGAAGGTGCTTAGGACCTCCTTAGTCCTGCTTAGGACTCAGGTTGAGAAGGCTTGAGTTGGGGGAAAGATGGCCATTTTGTCCTTGGTACTCATCCATACCTTTGTATTTGGAGTGGGACAGAGAAGGCTTTGGTACAAATCATTGACTTACCCATGTTTCTAAGTGGTTGAGGGGTATTTGAGTGGTGAGACATTTGGGATGTGAGGATAGCCAGTCAGGGGGCTAAGATGGCTTCCCATTTCTTGGTCCAAGTCAGTGGTCTAAGGACAACTCACAAGTCTCTCATTAAGATTTGCATACCTGGAGGAAGTCTACCTCGTCCTCCTCTTCTAGGTCTAGTGTCTAGGTCCTGCACACATTGGCAGAGCTCAGATAGCAGCTATATCTAGGGATCAATAACAATAACAATAATTCACACCTCTATAGTGCTTTAAGGTTTACAAAGCATTTTCCCCACAAAAATTCTGTGAAAGAAAGTAGTGCTAGTGTTGTTATTCCCATTTTCTAGACTAGGAAAACAGTCTCCGAGCAGCGAAGTGACTTATATAATGTTACTCAGCTGGTAAATGTTAGAGTCCGGATTTGAACTGTGGTCTCCTGACTCCAAGTCCAGCAGCTTTTTGAGGATACCACTCTGCCTTCTCTCTACCTGTTATCATTGTCCCATCTATCCAGGAGTAGTACTGGAGCCAGCTCTTTCTGGCTGTCCAGAGCCAATTGTTAAATTTTCAATGTAAACATTTGTACTTCAGAAATCAGCAAATGCTACAGATCAGGAATTGATTTATTGTTTGTTGATTATCTAAACTTAAGAAAGTGATGGAGAAAATAATAATAATGCAGATTAAACTTAAAAATGTGTCCTGTTGCATTGTGGGGGTGTTTTTTGAAAGCCAGTTGTTAAACATTTATCAGCATTTATCAACATTTATCTATCCCAAGCAGTGCTACATACATTTTAATCTTCTTGTCTAAAATATAATTTTGAAAAGTTATATTCTATATATATCATATGTAATATAATATATTACATTTTTTAAAAATACTTTTGATGTCATTAGAATTCATTATTCACTACAGCCAGTTCTGGGCGTTAGTGCTGCTAACACAAAACTGTTACAAGCTGGCCATTCAATTGTCTCCCTCCTCAGTGGCCTGTCCAGGCCTCCATCTTTTGCAGTTTGTCAGTGAGAGGTGTGGACCAGATAGCCCCCATCTCTAAATCTATGATTGTAGGATTTTGAGATGGATGGGGAACTTAGAGATGACTAAATCCAGCTCCCTCATATTACAGATGAGGAAGCTGATTCACAGAAAAGGTAAATGACTTACCCGAGGTCACACAACTAACAAGTATCCAAGGCAGGATTTGAATCCACATCCTCCTGACTCTAAGTCAGGACTCTCCCCACCACACCATGCTGCCCACTAAGATGGGCTCCCTTTGCAGCCACATTGATCTTTTAGATACCTGCTTTTCAGGTCATTTGTGTTTGTATACTAAGAATTTTATTCTTGACTTTCCCTTTTCAGCACACTTTCTTTTTTAGAGTCTCACCATGGAATCTACCTGTCCCTTCTTTGAACTCTGAAATCTACTTAGGTACAAGTCCAACCCCTATTGCTAGTGTCCCCCACTTTATCTATCATGGACTCTTTTTCTGAAAATTCATGTCATTGCTGTTCTTTCTTGCTGGTCAGAATCAGGTTTAGAATGGAAGATCCCCTTGTTTCTTTTTTTGCTTTGTGAAAAATGAATTTATCAATCAGTCAGTCATTAAGTGCCTACCACGTCTCAAGCACCGTTAAGCACAAAGAAGCATAAAAGACACTCTGCCATCAAGGAGCTCACAACCTAATGAGGGAGATTACATGCAAATAACTAGGTACAACAAGCTGTGGACAGGATGAATTGGAAATAATCAACAGAGGGAAAACACTAGAATTACTGGGGATTGGGAAAGCCGTCCCAGAGAAGCTGGAATTTGGGCTGGGACTTAAAGAAGGCCAGGAGACAGAAATAAGGAGGGAGAGCATTCCAGGCATGGGGACAGCTGGAGGAAATGCCTGGAATCAGGAGATTGAATGTCTTGGTTGCATGTTCTTGATACCAGCAAGGCAAGAATTTATTATCTTTTCTCCTCTTAGCAGAAAGAGAGTTTCAGTAGACAACCAGGGAAGGTAAAGTCTTCCATGATAATTACACTTTGTGATCTATTTGAGTTCCACTCTGTCCATTTGGCCATTTGGTGTTTTGTTTTTGTTTATTCTCCTCTAAAAGTGATAATACTTCTACTTCCTTGATTTTTATCCAAATCTTCCCCCATAAAATTTTACACACACATATGTATATGTCTGCATACATATTTGATTTACAACGTTATTTCATTATCACTTCCATCTCGCTGACTTCTTAGGAACATGTATTCCATCTGAGCATGTCTCATTGATACCTAAGAGGTCTTCCTTAAATTCTCACATTAGGATCAATAGTTAACATTGCTTATTGCTTCTGTGCTGAGGAATGGTGCATAGCCTGAGGTCATAAACATTGTCCATGTCTTTCTTCATTGTCATTTTCTCCTGTGAATTATTCTTCAGCTGTCCCTGCTAATTTCTATGGTATCTGTTTTAACACTTTTATTGGGGCTCTTCATACACACACACACACATACCTCCTACACACATACACACACACACACACATATCCCTAACACCTCCTCCACACACACACACACGCCCCTAACACCTCCTACACACACACACATCACACACGCCCCTAACACCTCCTACACACACACACATACACACACACCCCCCAACACCTCCTACACACACTTACACACACACACAAACTCTGACACATCCTACACACACACACGCACATCCCTAACACCTCCTACACACACACACACACACACACACACACACACATCCCTAACACCTCCTCCACACATATACACACCCCCAACACCTCCTATATATACACACACATCCCTAACACTTCCTATACACACACACATCCCTAGTACCTCCTCCACACACACACACTCACACACAAACTCTGACACCTCCTCCACACACACACACACACACACACACACACACACATCCCTAACACTTCCTATATACACACACATCCCTACCACCTCCTCCACATCCACATCCACATACATATATACACACACACAAAAACCATTTTGAGTTTCAAGTCCAGTAAACAAACTCTAGACTCCTTAGTTTAGAAGCCTTCCTTTCCAGACTTATACATGACGCTCCTTCACCCACATTATGGTCCAGCCATACTGGCCTCCTTACTGTTCTTGATACGTATTCCATCCCCTATTTTCATGCCTTTGCACTGGCAAATTCCTATGCCTGGAATGCACTCGCTCCCAATTTCTGCTTTTTAGAAGCCCTGGCTTCCTTCCCAGTTCAGCTCAAGTACTCTTTTTTACATCAAGGCATCTTAGCCTATAGTTCCCTTGGAGGTCCATGGATACATTTCACGAGGTCTTTGAATTTAAAAAAAAAATTATAATGATTATATTTTAATATAATTGGTTAATCCTTATGTATTTTATTTTATTCACTTAAAAATGTTATCCTGAGAAGAAGTCTATAGATTTTACCAGGCTGCTAAAGGGATCCATGATACAAAAAAGGTTAAGAACCTCTGTTCTCCATGAAATTTTTCTTGATTCACTACCTACCACCACCAAGTCAAGTCAATAAGCATTTACTAGGTGCTTGTTGTGTCTGGGGAGTCAGGAGTAGAGCCAAGAGAGGCTGCTAGTATCTCCTTGCCTCTCCTAAAATATCTCAGGTCAATTTTGTAAATATCTGCAAACACATATAAATGAATGAATGAATAAGTGGATAAATAAATATATACACTCTTCTCCCTCTTGGCTAGCTTTTAAGATTTTTGTTTTAATTCTTGTCTTTGTTTCTCTGGGCACCTAGCACAGTGCCTGGTATAAAACAGGCACCTAATAAAAGCTTCTTGATTGATTGAGAGATGGATGCATTCTTCTTGGAGCTCTTTAAATGTAATCCATCACTAGCCAATGGCCCATCCCAGGATGGGGGAAGGATGACTATTACTTGAGTCGATAGAAATAATATTTTGGACTTTTAGTGAACTCCGAGCTCATCATTAGTCAACAGTGTGTCATGGCAGAAAAAAACCCCCAAAAAACAAAAACAAAAACCCCAAACCAAACCTCCTAGAAGCAGTGTCTATAATGGGTGAAAAAAGAGCTCTGCTGTCCAGGAAGCAGAATGGCATAATGGAAAAAATGCTGGCTTTAGCTTCAGAGGATGTGGTTTCAAATTTCACCTCTGCTCTAGTGAGCTTCAGTAAATTACTTCTCCCTCTCTGCCTTAGTTTCCTTACCTGTAAAATGAGGGGCTTGACCTAGATGGCCTCTGAGGGTCTTCCTAGCCCTAAATCTGTTTTCTTCTGTTCTGCTCAGGCCATATTTGGAGCATTATGCTTAAAGGAAAATGTGCCCAAACTGGATAAGGAGCAGGAGGACCCAACCAGTGAGGGGCCTGAAGACTATGCCATAAAAAGCCTGGCTGTAGAAACTAGAAATGGCTCATTTGGAACAGAGATTTAGGGGGAACATTTGAGTTGTCTTCAAATATTCAAAAGCGTTAGATTTATTCTACCTGGCCTCCACCTGGTAGAACTAGGTAGGAGCAGTGGGGTAGATGTTGCAAATGAGACTGGCTTGGTGCATAGAAGAACTTCTGAGCAATTAGAATTATCTACAATGACTCCCCACTTTGTGAATTCCTGTGCTTGTGAATTTCTACAGAGGTGAACATGTTCTTGATAAACACCACCAAGCATTTGGCCATCTCTTTTTTCTCAAACATTGTAAGGTAAAACAGGTCATCTCTGTGGGCTTTTCATCACTGTAGCTCTACAGGAAGAAGCTGAGTGATTGCCTTTCAGGAATCTGTAAATGGGAATCATTCTCTGGTACAAGTTGGACTAGATAACTGACCTATGAGACCCCTTCCCACCCTGAATACCTTGGGATTCCTGTTTCTTAGGTCCTAGTGCAGAAAGTACAATCCAATTATTCTAGAGGCAGTTAAGAGGTACAGTGGGTAGAGTTTGAAAGACTGATCTCAGACACTAGCTGTATAACCCTACGCAAGTCATTTAATCTTTGTCTGCTTTAGTTTCCTCATCTGTAAAATAGAGACAATATTAGTACCAACCTCTCAAGGTTGTCTGAGGATCAAATGGGATAATATGTGTAAAGTGCTTAGCACAGTGCTCACGCATAGTAGGCACTTAATAAATTCTGATTCCTTTCTTCCTTCCTATTCTCCTTCCTATTCTTAGCCAGTCAATATCCCTTCCAATATCCTCCTTTCTCTTCTTCACCTATATCTTCAGTCATCGATGCTATATTGAATCCCTTTATATCCCTAAATTCTTTGGTTTTCTTCTCAGGACTTTTTAATCCCTAAACATTTTATCCCAGCTTCTTCATGGTGGTATCCCTTTTCTTTATGTAACCTAAGTCCTAGAGCCCATTGTTATGAGACTCTCTCATTGTTGGTAGACATTAGTTCCTCCACCCCATTGAGGGACTGAGTAGTACTGGGGAGAAAGGAAAGTTCCAGTCTCTTCGGTCTCTTGACCTTCTTCAAGTCTCTTCAGTTTCTTTGGGCTCTTCAGTCACTTTGGGTGCTTCTGGCTTTCAGCTTTGAGACAGAAAATGGGTGATGCCAAGCCTACTTCAGGTTGCTGCAGGGAAAATAAGGCTCTGGGAAGAAGCCAACAAGATAGGAGCTGGGAGTCTCCATCATGTCCCTATCTCCAGCTTGCTATACTAGAGTCTTCAGGGGATTTTCCTGGGGTGGGATCTAGGCCTCTTGGTTGAGCTGAGTTGCCTCACTTCCAGTGGGGAGATCTCCTTCACTCTACGTAGTCTGGTACACAGTCTCCTGTGATTGCTTTCTCTTATTTCTGTTTTGCTACCAACCTGACTAAATGGGTTTCTTTGCTACTTGCTCTCTGTGTTCATTTTTCATATTTGATGTGAAGGGAGATAAGTCTTGGATATAGAACATGGATTTTCCTTTCCTGATTAATGAATAGCAATCAGAAGTTTAGCTTGAACCTGAAAACGATATCCTCTAGACTAACACTGTTTAATGGAGCAGATCAATAATTCTAGCCTGCTACCCTTCTTCTGATAAGAGCAGAGTAGATTGATGGCCTCTATTCTCCACTTCCTGTTTCTCCTCCTGGCAGGAATCAAAGTCTCTGTTGGAAGAAAGATGGGGGGAGAAGAGGTTAAAGATGTCTCTTCTGCCTCCTTCAGAGCCACACAACACCCCCGTGCTACATGTCAGGGACAGCTTCAGGACATTTACGTGAGTCTTCAGAAGTAACGGTTATCAAATGTGACATGATGGATGGCCTAGGAAGACAAGTAGATCCCCCGATTGGTCACATCAGGTCTATATTTGGCTCCTTCCCTGCCCCTTAGCAGGAATTCCCTCACTGCCACATTATGTCTCTTCTTTCACATAGTAATGGATACTCTCACTCCTGGTTGCACCTGCGGATCCTCATTATTCTGTACAGTTTGTGACAATACTTCCTGAGAAAATTCAGAATCACCCTTTATGGGAAGAGCTTCATACTTATTATATTCAATTGTCCTTTCCTTCCTTCTGAGTTCCACTCTTCCACTTTTCAACTTCTTGACCAAACTTTGGATTATTGCCTTTGTTTTCCACTTGAGACTTTTCTTTAGTCCTTCAATCAAGGAAGCTTTTGCCTTCCTTGAAAAACTAAGGGAAAAATGTGATTATTCCTCCTGTCACTTCATCTTTACCTCCAACAGGGAGACCAGAGTATATTTAATAAACTCATAGTTGTTGATATCTGGTGGAAAAAAATGGGAATGTGGAACTATCTAGCAAGTCAGGGGAACATTCCCTCACTTTTCATATCTGTTGAGGCCGAACTCCTTAGTGAGTGAGTGTGTATGTGTGTGTGTGTGTGTGTGTGTGTATATGTAAGTATGTATGTATGTGTGTCCCTTTGTCTAATCCCACTGTTAACTGCCTTGGCATACTTCCTGGCTGCCCCAACTGCTTGGTCTTATGGGAGTTGTTAAATTATACCGGAACTATGTACTTTATATTTTCCAACATTCTTGTTCTTAACTGGTCCAAATGGATTCAAGTGTGAATTGGTAGCACAGAAACTATTTTGCAACCTGCTGCCCTGGCCCCACTGAGCCTCTGGGCTCATACTGACTTGATCCAAGAGTCCCCAAGCGAGTCATCTGATCTCTTCAGCTCATTGTCACACCTGAAATTACTCTAGGAGAATCTCCACAATAAAATTGAAGTATATAGACTGGAGTGTGCTGGTAAATGTTTAACAACAAGCTCTCTGGAACATAGTGCATACATACCACACTTTTAAATTTAATCTGTCTTATTTTCTCCATCACTTTCTTAAGTCGATGACTGTAATCATTGAAACAATAAATTAAGCCTTTTGTGTTGTTTGCCAATTTCCAAGGTATGAATGCTCACACTGAAAATTGGGTCTCTAGAGGTAGTTCCAGCTGACTCCAGCACATCCCTGCCTAAGGCCCACCAAGACTCTGGGTTCAAGCTAACTGGATCCAAGATACCCCAAGAGAGTAATTTTCTCTCTTTGATTCATTGCCCATACCAGAAGTAACTCCAGGAAAATCTCTAAAATAAAGCTCATTTTTTCCCCCAAATGTGGATAAAAGAGGTTCCTAGGTAGTATACAAGCACTTGAGGTAACACATGAAAATTTGTTAGGAGCCAGTTAGAAGAAGAGACTCTATTATGGGCTTCTATCAGCTGCTGTAATACCTTGAGCTGAGAAAGCCCACTCTCAGGAACATAGCTTCTGTCCTGTGCTCTGAAGCTATGGGCAAACACATCCATCTGGGATGTTCCCTTACTCGGAGATAAGGGGTAGAGCTGAGGCTGGGGGAGAGTGGGAGAAGATGGTGTGGGGTGTGGGGTAGTCCACATCCTGAACTCTGGCATCTGATCTCTGTAATGGTGCAGATGACTATGGAGCCAAGATGAGAGAAACAGATTTTCCTGAGCTCTAAGCATCTTTTTCTCCCCTAACCACCTCCCAAACTTGCCTCACCTTGAATTGTGAATACAATGAATGACAGTACCCTTCTACTATGCTGAAAAGTTAGAGGGAAATTTCAATGATCACTTCCCTAAAAATGGTAGATTTGTACCCCTATAGAAAATCCCTTACTATTTGATTAAATTAATTATTATCTGTCATTTCATGTCTTAATAGTTTTCTATTAGACTTGTGTTTCTTGTATTTCTGGCAATAAAATGACACATCAGGTGGGAACTTCAGCTGTGATTTCAATAGTTATCACCCTAAAGCAGTGACATCAAACCTAGGAGTAAGCAAGGCTACTATACATAACTGATAACTAAACCAGACAGAACAATCTCTAAATATTTCCATTATATGAGGAAGGAATTGGATCAGGGAAGTGGGAAACAACATCTTCCAGAACATTCTTTCCCTGACAAGTGCCACCTTAAATTTCACAGTCCCATTGGTAACTGGGGCTGAAATAACTAAACATATCTTTATTGTGCTATCTCTCTCAAAGGCTGCCAGTGCCCCATTTTACTCCTTCCTCCCCCTTAGCCCCTGCATTGAAACTGTTGCCAAATTTTTATCAATTCTACCTTCCAAACAACTCTCACATTCTCCTCTTGCTTTCCAGTCAATTTAGTTCAACAAACATTTACTAAGCATATACTAAAGACAAAAATCAAAGCCCCTGCCCTCAAGGGGCTTCCTGGGGGAGGAGGGCTGTATGTAACCCTAGGTCCCCTATAATGTAACCCTAGATCCCCTATAATCTGCTACCTAGTAATTACATAATATAACCTGTAACAAATAATATAACTGTACAAAGTAATTTTAGGAGACAGTAACCACAGGGGAATCAGGAAAGGCTTCCTCTTATAGGTTTGATCTGAACCTTCAAGGGAGCCAGAGAGATACTTCAGAAACAAAGAGGAAAAAGGAATGCATTCTGGCCTGTACAAAGACATGGAGACAGGGGAATGCTGTGAATGGGGAACAGCAAATGTGCCAGTTTGACTAAAAGGTGGAATACATTAGGAGGAATAATGTGTAATCACCATCAAAAAAATAATTAGAGTCAGACTGCAAAGGGCCTTACATACCAAAGAAAGAGGCATTTTAAATTTTACCTTAGAGGCAATAGAAAGCCACTGAAACTTCTTGAGTGAGGTAGTGCCATGGTCAGACCTGTCCTTTGGGAATATCAGTTTGGCAGCTGTGTGGAAGATGGATTGGAGGAGAGAGAAGGTGGAGGCCAGGAGCCCCATTAAGAGGCTATGACAATACTCTAGGACAAGGATGGCAAACTTAACTAGAAATGGGGACCAGTAATCCATAGATAAGCATCCCTGTGGGCCACATATTGACTTAGTTTCAAATGTAATGTTATATTTGTTCTATTGTATTTTTACTTATTTTGTTAAATATTTCCCAATTATCTTTTAATCTGATTTGGGCCACACTCAGGAGAGGGCCTTGGGCCAGCATGTTGGACACCTCTGCTCTAGGGGGATTGTGGGCCTGAACTAGGGCGGGTGTGGAGAGAAGGGGACAGGTGGGAAAACATGTTGTTGGGGTAGAACTGACAAGACTTAGCAGCTGATTTGGGGGGGGGGGAGTGAGAGAGAGCGAGGAGTCAGAAATGATTCCTCGATTAGTCACATGCCTAGTTTGGGTGCCCATTATCCCTCTCCTGGCCATTGAAATTATCTCCTAACCAATCTCTCTGCCTATAGTCTCTTTCCTTTCCAATCCTTTCTTCCCATAGCTACAAAAATAATTTTCCTGATGTTAGGTCTCCCTGTGCTACTTCCCTTTACCTCCAATGGCTTTCTAATTGCCTCTAGAATAAAATGCTAAATCCCTTAGTCTAGTATTTAAGTCCCTTCAGAAACTGACTCTAACCCACACTTTCAGCCTCATCATTCCCATTCATGCATTCTCTGTTACCAGATTGCACTCTTCCATGTTTCTTGATGACAGTCTAGTCCCCACCTCCTGCCACCTAAGACAAGCTGTCCCACATGCCTGAAATGTCCTCTTTTCTTATCTCCACCTGTTCAGATCTTTTGCTTCCTTCAAGGTTCAGTTCAGGTGGCGCCTCTTCCGTGAAATTTCCCAAATCTTTTTAGTTAAAAGCGTTCTCTACTTCCACTTTTCTTAGAGCACACTGCCTGGATGCCTTTGTTTGCCTCCATTATACTCTAGATTACATTATACTTGTCTGGATATGTGCAGTAATTCCTCCCCTATTTGAATGTCAGCTTCTCTGTGAATTAACTCAGCCATTTTTTGTTTGGTCTTTGTTTTGGCAAGGGATTCAGGGTTAAATGACTTGCCGAAGGTTGCACAGCGAATGTCAAATGTCTGAGGGCAGATTTGAACTCAGGTCGTCCTGACTCCAGGGCTGGTGCTCTAGTCTTTGTGCCACCTAACTGCTTCTGGTTTAGCCATTTTGGAAAGCAGCTTGGAACCATGCCCCAAAAGTCATCATCTGAACATCCTCTTTGACCCAGCTATACCAGTCAGTTAGCCAGCAGCTATCTGGTACTTATGTGTCAGGCGCTGTGCTAAGCACTGGGGATACAATAAAAGGAAAAAATATAAAGGGTCCTTATTCTCAAGGAGCTAATATTCTACTGGAGATGGGGGAGCAACAAATAGCTAGAGGTGTGCTGGAGCCATCTCTCAGTTGTTAAATTTTCAGTGTAACCATTTATACCTTGGAAACCAGCAGAACACCACACATCAAGGCTCGATGTATTGTTTCATTGATTGTATAAACTTAAGAAAGTGATGGGGAAAATGTTAATAATTCAGATTTAACTTAAAAGTGTATGTGCAAGGGAAATGACCCATATATACAAAAATATTTATGACAGCTCTTTTTGTGGTATCAAAGAACTGGAAATTGAGGGGTGCTCATCAATTGGAGAATGGCTGAACAAGTTATGGTATAAGATTATGATTGGACACTACTGTTCCACAAGAAATGACAAGCAGGATACTCTCAGAAAAACCTGAAAAGACTTACATGAACTGATGTTGTGAAATGAGCAGAACCAGGAGAACATTGTACATAATAACAGCAATATTGCATGGTGATCAACTGCAGATAACAGCTATTCTCAGCAATACAATGATCCAAGGCAATTCTGAAGGACATGATGAAAAATGCTATCCATCTCCAGAAAAAAAGAACTGAAGGAGTCTGAATTCAAATCAAAGCATACTTTTTCTTTACTTCCTTTTTCCCTTTTTTTGTCCGTGTTTTCTTTTACAACATGACTTATATGGAAATATGTTTTACATGATTGCACATGTATAACCTATATCCAATTGTTTGCCTTCGCAATAGGGAGGGGTTAGGGGAGGGAGGGAGGGAGAGAATTTGGAATTTAAAATTTGAAAAAAATGTTAAAATTGGTTTTTTTCATGTAATTGGGGAAAAATTAACATTTTTAAAAGTGTATATATACATTTCCTCCCAAACAGCTAGTTGCTAAACATTTCTCAGCACAACTTTGCAAATAACTATGTACAAGAAAGAAATATTTAGTACAAATGGAAAGTAATTTCAAAGGCAAGGAGCTAGCAATAGGGAGAACCAGAAAAGGACTCTTACAGAAGGTGAGATTTGAGCTAAGCCTTAAGGGAAGCCAGAGATGGCAGGAGGCAGTGTTGAGGAAGAAGAACAGTCCAAGCATGAGGGACAGCCAATGAAAAGGCTGGGAAATGGAGTGTTGTATTTGAGGGATGGGAAATAGGCTAATGTAGCTGGATTATAGGGTGCATGGAGAGGAGTAAAATATAAGAAAAGTAGAAAGCTAGGAATGGGTCAGGTTGTGAAGGCTGTGTTTGTAGGCAGCAGGGAAGGATCTAGCAGATAGGAAGAAGCTGAAAATCTAGTAGTACCACTACTAGGCCCATACTTCAAAGAGATCAAAGAAAGAGGGAAAGATCCTGCATGTATCAAAAATATATAGTAGCTCTTTTATTTAGAGCAAAGAACTGGAAACTAAGGGAGTGTCCATCAAGGGGGTGTCAATTGATTGGGAAATGCCTGAACAGATTATGATATAGGAATGTAATGGAATAATACTGAGCCAAAAGAAATTAGGAAAGGATGGTTTCAGAGAAAGATGGGAAGACTCATATAAACTAATAAGAACCAAGACAATAATTTATACAACATTGGAAGAAATAAGAACTTTGATTAGTATAATGACTACCCACAACTCCAGAGTAATAATAATGATACATGATATCCACACCTTGACAGAGAGGTGATAGGCTCCGATGTCGAATGAAAGACACATTTTTGGACATGACCAATATGGGACCTGCATTTTCTCTTTGCTCTGCATATTTGTCACAAGTGTTTTGTTTACCTTCACTTTTCCATTTTATTTTGGTGGGGAAATGGAAGAGAGGGGAATAGTAGGGACAGAGTTTTAAAAAAATAAAAAGAGAACAAAAGAGAAAGCCAGAAGGAATAGCAAACAGGAGAGTTTTGAAAGCCACATGTTTGAAAGCTACATTGTTATATCTTTTAAATGAAAAGCAAGCTCTATAGAATAGAAATTCATAGTTCTATGTACATTTCTCTTCTGTTCTGCAATGTATATGGAAATACTCATTTCATTTCGTGTTTGTTAAGTTCAGAATGTCTAATAAGGGAATTTCCTCTGCTTAACTATGCATATTTGTTCTGAGAGGTTTTTTTTTTCTTTTTGGTTCAATTTTCTTTTGAAGGGGGTGGTAAAAGGGATAATTCTTAATAAGAAAAAAAAGAAAAGCAAATAAGAGAACATTATTGGAATTTAAAGAAATAAATAAAATCTTTAAGAAAAAAAGGCTTTTTGGGTAGAATGAAAATGAATGTGATATAAAAACAAAAGACATCAATTTCTAAAAGTCCAGTTGAGGGCACTTTCATGCCACTTACCCTCGTTACATTGTTTTTAATCTTATTTTTATTGATCTCTTCTTTTTACATCACCTTCATTTCAAATATACGTCTTCTCTCTCCCTCACTCAGAGAGGTATCCTTTGTAACAAAGCTTTAAAAATAAAGAAGGGAGAAAAAGCAGCTTAGCCAAACAAATCACGTCAACAATGTCTAACACTATCTTCAGTATTCTACAGCCATGATTCCCAACCTCTGCAAAACGAGGAGGTGCATTTTCTACGCCTGTCTCATCCTGAGTATGTTTTTGTAAAGCATGCCCCCAGTGCAAGAAAGACTAGTCACAAATCAGAATACTATTGCTGCTAATGTATTACGACTGTTAATTTACTACTACTACTAATTTACTATTACTATTATTGCTATTACTACTTATCTACTAATACTCATCTACTACTACTACTCTATTACCACTACTACCAGTCTACTAATATAATACTAATACTTCTAATCTACCAACACTACTCCATTTAATACTAATACTGCTGCTACTACCACTATTAATGTATTAACCTACTAATATAATATTAATTATAATTTTCATTACTAATACTACTAATACTACTAATACTACTAATATACCATTCTACCAGTACTGCTGCTGCCACCACTACTATTACCACCACCAATCTACTAATCTTCTAATATAATACTACTCCTAATACATCTACTACTAATCTATTAACGTGCTAATATGATACTAATACTGGTTATCTACAACTACCAATAATAATCTGTTACTGCTAGTGTGCTACTACTACTATCTACTAATACTAATAGTACTATTGCTACTATGAATAAGGAGGAGGAGAAGGAGGAGAAGAAGGAGAAGAAGAACTCACATTTCTATAGCATTTTCGGGTTTCCACACTGTTTTCTTCAAGCAACCCTATGTATTATTTATCCCCATTTTAAACTATGGAAACTGAGGCTCAAAGGGGTTCAAAGAGACTTGCTCACAATTAACTAGTAAGTTTTGAGGCCATGATATGAACCCAGGCCCCCTGACTCTAAGTCTTGGGTTCTTCCCCTTATGCTATTGGCAACTCTCTTACCTAAGGGCCATGGTCTGCCTGCTTCCCAGTAAAGGCTCTAGCCCTGGGCCTCAGGTTTACTGGCCCACAGGTCACAAAGTTCACAAAAGAAACTGTTTTTTTTTTGCTTTAAGCCACTTCCCCCAACCCCAGCTAGCTTCCATGTCCCATGTGCAGATACTCCCTTGATTTCCAGTCATGATGCTGACTTCCATAGAAACATGTTGGGGCAGCGAGTGGAAATCCTGCCTCCACCAATGGGATGGACAGTAATGGAATAGTGATGACATGTGCTAATAACAGAGGTATGAAGCTATAAGCTTCTGAAAAGCCCTGCAAAGGAAGAATAAGTTGTTCTGAAAGAGACAATTTGACTAAATGGGGACCCTGCCAAATTCTGTGCCTATAGGACATGGTTCAGTTCCTATAAATGAGAACAGCCTTCCTTATCACTGAGTAAGGTAGTCTGCCTGGTTTTGGAAGTCATCAGGGAAAGTTGAGCCAGCTTACCTATTCTTTCTTTTTCTCTCTTTCTTTTCTTTCTTTCTTTTCCTTCCTTCTCTCCTTCCTTTCTTCTCTTTCCTCCCCTATCCCTCTCTTATTTCCTTCCTTCCTTCCTTCCTTCCTTCCTTCCTTCCTTCCTTCCTTCCTTCCTTCCTTCCTTCCTTCCTCCTCCCTCCCTCCCTCCCTCCCTCCCTCCCTCTTCCTTCCTTCCTTCCTTCCTTCCTTCCTTCCTTCCTTCCTTCCTTTCTTCTTCCTTCCTTCCTTCCTTCCTTCCTTCTTTCCTCCCTTCCTTCCTTTCCTTTCCTTTCTTCTCTCAATCTTGCCCAGGCTGAGAGTACATAAGCCACTCATGGGCCTGATCTCACTGCTGATTCCAACCTGGCCTGTTTTGCCCAATTAAATAGCCTAGTTCCCACCCCACCACCACTCTCAAAACCCTCACCTTCTAGGCATATTGTTGCCAGACTTAGTCCGGATACCTGGTTTGCTCAGCCTATTACATCTCAGAATTCAAAGAAATCCACCAGGAAAGAATTCAAATCAACAAATATTTAAGTGTCAACAGTGTACTAGAATCAAGTGAGATAAGACACATCAAATGCTTTGCAAACCTTAAAGCACACTATAAATACTAGTTGTTATCGTTGTTGCTGTTGTTGTCATTGTTTAGGCATTGGGGGGGATTCTGAATGTAGCATTCCTTATGGTCGCTGAGGAATTATGGGCACTACAGATGGACAGCAGCTGGTCAGAATGGAAATTGCCAAGTATCCTTATCTTTGACCCCTCAGGAAGTATAATGCAGCCAGACTTGACTGGTAAGACTGTCCTCCCCACCCTGGGGAGGGGGACTGGGGTGGAAGATACTCAAGAGCTTATACCTGGTAGGGGGAGGGAGCAAGGGGACCAGCAGAAAGGCAGGCTGATATTGCTATGGGCAGACAAATGGAGTCACCACTGCCACCCAGCAGCAGTGCCAGTCACCCAGAGATTACCACCTCAGCGCAGGGGAGCATGCTGGAGAATCAGCCTTAGAGTGAACATGGAGACTGAGAGGTGAGCAGGAATTACTTTGGGAAAGTAATGTAAAAAACAGAAACTAGGTGAGCAGAAACAATAGAAAGAGAGGTATTATCGGAGGCACAGAAATGCTGCTGGGTTTGCTAAAGCTTTTCAAACTATGAAGAGCAAAACTGCTCATGTGTTTTTTCTTGCCCTCAGTCTTTTCTTCTTGGAAAAGTTTTCATATTTGTTCTCTAACCCTCATTTCTTTTCTTTTCTTTTTTTTGAGGCAATCATGGTTAAGTGACTTGCCAGGGTCTCACAGCCTGCGGCTAGATTTGAACCTGGGTCCTCAACTCCAGGGCCAGTGTTCTATTCACTGTGCCGCCTTGCTGGCCCATGCCAATTTGTTAAGTGTGTGTTTGCTTCCCATTTCTTTATTATTTTACGCAAAAGCCAGTTTTCTAAGGTAAATGTGATTAACTATTGCATTACTGATCTATGTGCTTCATTACTCAAAGACAGCAGAGAGAGACAATAGGAAAATATGCCTGAGATAGAGAAATAGATTTTACAATTGTAATATAAAAATTCACTAGGGAAAATTGTGTCTGGGGGCTCAAGCTGAACTAAAGAGAAGTATTGATTCCTATTTTATAATTTCCCAGGACAAGGAAAAACTTTAGTAAATTAGAGGCAGCATGGTATGTTAGATACTGAACAGGCCTGGGAGTTGGCAAGAATTGACCTCAAGTTCCGCCTTTGGGACAGTCGCTCACTAGGGGCTTCTTAAAGTGATAAAATCATAAGTGTAGCAAAAACAAACAAACCCCCCAGGAGCACAGAACATGTGGTTCATTCAGTATTTCTTAGTTTTCATCAGAGAGGGTGCTGTGCTCTATGAGCAAAGCAGAATTGAAGTAACTCAAAAGAAACCTGAGATGCTCACATTTAGAGAATCCACCCCAAATGTTCACATGGGCTATTTGTGCCCAAGCTGTGGTCAAACATTCCGAGCTCGTATTGGTCTGATCAGCCACAGTCGGACACACTGTAATTGACGCTAGCATAGGGATGTCATTTTAGTCCTCTTCGAGAATGAAGGACAGCAACTGAGTCCTCTGCCCACTGGACTGTGAGCCCCCAAGGTCAGAGACCAGACCTTGGGCTTCCATATTCCATAATAAGTACTCACGAAATATTTTGATTAAAAGCATGCTTTCCAAAAGCCTTGTGCTGCCTAAGCGCGAAGTGGATTTTAAAGGTCAGGTTGTCCAACCTTCTGCCATGATCTAGGAGTGTATTTTGGGGAAAAGGAAATAGAGAAGTTAGTTATGAGCTTAAAAAAAGAAAATTTTTAAACATCAGCCATTTCCCAGTATTCCAACTTCATACCCCCACCTCCTCACCCAGTGAGACTTCCTAGGTAACAAAGAAAAACCATTAACAAAAATCAATTGACCCAATGTCCATGTTTGATAACCTATACAACATCCTGCATCCATAGTACTCCATCTCTTCAGCAAAAGAAGATTCCTTGTCTCCTCTCTTCTCCTAGGCCAAGATTAACAATCAAGCATCTTTAAGTTTTCTTTCTGGTATTCTTTTCGTATACAAGATTGTAGCTGTACTATTTATTTCATTATTATTATTATTATTTAGGCAATTGGGGTTAAGTGACTTGCCCAGGGTCACACAGGTAGTGTCAAGTGTTTGGTCTGAGACTCGATTTAAACTCAGGTCCTCCTGACTTCAGGGCCGGTGCTCTACTCACTGTGCCACCTAGCTGACCCTATTTATTTAATTTTTATTTATTTTTTATTAATTTTAATTTAATTTTTAATTTTATTTAATATTTAATTTTTTTGTTGTAAGCTTGTTGTTGTTGTTCAGTTTTTCATTCCTCTCCAACTCTTTATGACCCCATTTGGGGTTTTCTTGGCAAAGATACTGGAGTAATTTGCCATTTCCTTCTAAATTTAACAAACACCAAAAAAGAGAGAGAGAGAGAGATACTATTTCCACATACAAATAACAGAAAAAGAGGATTACTTGTGAAACCATAAATCTGTATTATGCATAATTTACTTTTTAAAAAGTATATAATAAATTCAGCATGTTACTTTCAAGGCTGTCCTGCTTGTTTGTGTTTCTCAATTTCCTCTATTCTCTTCTGTGCATTTAGAAAAAATACTTCAATAACCTACTTTTGTTTCTTTTCCTCTTTTTTTTAAATTGCAACCTATTGCTAATCCTTGTCTACCTCCCAACCCCACCCCCCCTCCATTAAAAAAAGAAAAAGAAAAATACAATGCTTGTAACAATTAAGCTTAGTCAAGCAAGACAAATCCACATATTTGCCATGTCCAAAAATGTACGCTTCATTCTGTATCCTGGGTCTCTCAAATTTCTGTTAGGACTTGGGCAGCGTGCTTCATCCTCGGTCCCTTTGGAGTTAACCACTACATTGATCAGTGTTTAAGTCTTTCAAAGTTGTTTGCCTTTACAATGTGGTTGTTATTATAGAAATTGCTTTCTGAGTTCTGTTCATTTCACTCTGAATCAGTTCATACGAGTCTTCCCTCCCTGTTTTCTCTGAAACCATCCCTTTTGGGGTTTCTTACAGCTCAGCTGTGTTCCATTACATTCATCTACCATAATTTGTGCAACCACTCTCCAGCAGAGGGGCATCCCCTTAGTTGCCAGTTCTTTTCCACCACCAAAAAAAAACCCTAGAAATATTTTTGTATGTATGCATTTTTCTTCTTTCTTTGATCTCTTTGGGGGTATTAAGCCTAGTAGTGGTATTTCAATGTCAAAGGGTAATGTACAATTTAATGGCTTTTTCGGCACAGTTCCAAAATGCCCATATTAACTCCACTGACAGTGCCTGTCTTCTCATGGTCCTTACAAAAATAATATTTTTTCCTTTTTTTTTTTTGTCATTTTTGCCAATCTGATGGGTGTAAGGTGGAACCTCAGAGTTGCTTGTTTTTAAAATTTGTATTTTCAATTTTATTTTTTTCTTAATAGTATTTTTCAATTATATCTAATGATAGTTTTCAACATTCATTTTTGTAAAATTTTGAGTTCCAAATTTTTCTCACTCCTTCCCCATCCTCCTCCCCAAGACAGCAAGCAATCTGATATGGGTTATACATGTGTAATCATGTTAAACGTATTTCCACATTAGTCACGTTGTGAAAGAAGAATCAGAACAAAAGGGGAAAACCACGAGAAAGAAAAAAGAAAAAAATTTTAGAAAGTGAAAATAATATGCTTCAATCTCAGAGTTGTTTTAATTTGCATTTCTTTAATTATTAATGATTTGTAGCATTTTTTTCACATGGCTACTGATTGCTTGGATTTCTTCATTTGAGAACAGCCTTATTGTATCTTGTGGCTCCTTACCTATTGGGGGTCATTCTTATATATTTGAACCAGTTCCCTATATGTCTTGAATGTGAGATCTTTATCAGAGAAACTCATTGCAAAGATTTTTTTTCAGTCTTTGTGTATATTATTTTCAGTGCTCTGATTGCTCTGTGTCACTTCATGCAAATATTCCTATGTTCCTCTGAAATCTTTGTTATGGAGTAATCATATTCTGTTACTTTGATATACCATCTGAGGATTTTTTTTCTTTTTGGCTAGGCAGTGGGGTTAAGTGACTTGCCCAGGGTCACACGGCTAGTAAGTGTTATGTGTCTGAGGCTGGATTTGAACTCAGGTCCTCCTGAATCCAGGGCCAGTGCTCTATCCCTGAGGATTTCCTAAAAGGAAAGATTAATGTCAAACTAAAAGGAGAAAATCCCTCTTTGGAACCACATATCAGGGACCTAGCCACCTAATAGGATATGACAGAATGACCTTCTTCCTTTGGAAATTTTATGTGTCACTCAGTATCTTATTGTTATTGTAAAACTTGTGCTAAGATTTCTGAAAATCACTTCCATTGGTGACCTCAGTCACTATGACATAAGTTGTTATGTCCTGCCCCTTATCCCCATACAGGAGGGAGGATTTGTCCCTGGTTAGGGGCAATTAAGAGACTTAGAGTGAAGAAACATTAAGTCGGTTAGGGAGGGTTGGGAGGAACATACCATGCAAGTTGTGATCAGAAACAGCTTTAAACAGAGCAATCAAGGTGGTGTTGGGGTCAAAGCCAAGAACTCTCACGGAGGGCTGGGCCGAGAGCCATAAACGAGAAGCTGAAGCTACAAGCAAAGTTGGAGGAGTGAACGGGTAGTTCTGAAAGGAAAGGAAAAATCAGGAAAGGCCCCTGAGAGAGAAGCAAAAAAGACATTGGCGAATGACCATTGTCTCATGTGAAAATCTCCAACTGCCACAGTGTCCTTTCATGCCAAGCCTGTCCACACCCTCCCCACCACCCCAACCACCCTTCACAACTATGGGGTAGGATTGAATCAGAGAGCTGCCTAATTTCACATAGTAGCATGTTTGAAGGTCGGACTTGAACCCAAACTGAGGTCAATTCTTTATCCATTGCTGTCTCTGTCTTGCTCTCTTTATATTCAAAAATAAGTGTCATACTGAAAAACTTCTAAAAAATCACAACTTAAAAATGGAAAACAGACTTACTGTTCTATTATTTTACTCACAAAATTTTCTTAACATGTTAACTTATTTTTAGATAGCAATGGAAAAATAAACCATGAATACACTCTTTTCTTTTTAGGACATAGCAAGGCCTTATAAAGTTGAAAAAAAATTTTTTTTACCAATGAATGAGCATTTATTTTCTCTCTCTTTCACCTTCCCATCCTCCTTCCCCCCAAAAACAAGAAACAAAGCAAAATCTTTATAACAAATAAGCAGAGTCAAGTAAAACAAATTCTCCCTTTGAAGGCCTTGAAAAGTTAATAAAGAAAAGCCGCACGCAGACTGAGGTCGATTGTCAACCAAACAATATACAGTACAAGGTATATTAGATTTAAATACAACTGATTCAAGAAAATTTTAAAAAAAATCTTCACAAAATATTGCCCCCTCCCAATGCCCCCAAACAAAAGAAGGCTATGACCACGGGCTAGGTAGAAGAATATTGGGTCCTTCCCTGGAGGGTAGAGTTTGCAGAAGCTGAGGTCCACAGATAAGATATCAGGTTCAGGCTTGAGGACAGTAGGTACTCCTCAGAGCTGTTGGTTGCCAAGGTTGTTTCCTAGCTGAAACAAGTCTAGGTGGGCACCTAGAGCCCAGGGGTTCAAGGTAGCAAGGGGCTGAGTGGAGAGAGCAGGATGCTCCCAGTATATAGACCCAGGGTTTCTAGGACAATCACTTCCCCTAATCCTGGGGGGGCCCCTTTAGGCACATGCCTAGTATTTCCATAGGGAAATTTAGGCCTGATGAAAGAGAACCTGGGAGTGGGAGGTGCTGGTAACCTAATTAGGGACCTAGACCCAAGTCATCTCTGCTTTGCCCACAAGCTGAGAACTAGAGGGGGAGGGGGGAGGGGCGTGGGGGAGGGAGCTGTCCAGACCCACAGCTGCAGAAGATAAATAAAGCAATGTGGCTAGCATGTCACTCTGGTAAAACGGTGCTATCTCTGGCTGAATTCTTGTGAATTGACGCTGGTGGGGATGCTTTGTGGTTCTCCCATCTCCTCCTGCCCCACCCTCCCTCCCTGTTCTATCCTTCCCCAGTGAGGTTTGCCTGACCTTACTCCCAGCAGACTTCTCTCTGAGTCTGGGGCTCCTGGCTTTTCAGGCACAGTTCGTAACTCCCTGACACTAGCCCCGAAGATCAGTTGTCTTTGTGAACTCTTGGCTTTGACCTTGGCCCAACTTTCTGCACACCCACCTACATCAGTCATTCATTCACCTCCTTGATGTCATGGTCCTCTTTGAGAACAAAAGACAAACAGCCTCAGCGGCAGCAAAGTACTAGGCACTAGAGATACAAAAACCAAAACAGTTCCTGTCTTCTAGGAAGAAACAAATGTACATTGACAGAAAATGCAAAGTGTATATAAAATTGATGGGACTAAGAATTAAGGGTTCAGGAGGAGCCAAACGTGGGAGGTTGCTTTTGCTCTGAACCTGGAATAGAGAGCTGTGGAGTACAAGAGTCAGGAATGGTGGGGGACATTGTAGGCATGGGGCACAGCTTGTGCAAAGATACAGAGATAGGAGATGGAATGTCACAAGTAGGGAATCACAGGTTAGGCTGAAGCATAGAATATATGAAGGCAAGGAGTGTTTATTTGGGTCTTGGCTTAGGCCCACCCTGGTCTGCCTTTTCAATAAATCCATACGTGCACTACACACACACACACACACACCCACACACACACACACACCCCTCTTATCTATGTTCTCCTCCTCCAGGACTACTCATCTTTAGCACATAAGAGAAAGGACCTAACAGTGCCAATTGCACAGATCCCACCATCCTTCCTGGGGCCCAGCTAGGGATTGAAAGCAAGAGACTTCCCTGACGTGGCTGTACCATGCTCATTGGACAGTCTGGTCTGAGTGGGACCATACATAATGGTAATAACTCATGAGTGAAGGACTCAGTCATTTAAGACAACAAGGTCTATAATCAGACTGATTAACATGAAGTAAGCAGCAAACAGGAGCCAGGAGTCCAGGTCAGCTGGGAGGCTGTGGAATGTAAATTCCATGAGGGCAAAGACTGTTTTGTTTTTATCTTTATTTTTCTAGCATCGAACACAGTGCTTTGCAGTAGTAGTTGCTTTTTTTAAAAAAATGCTTGTTGAACAAATTAATGAACAAGTGGGATGAAATCCAATGGGAAAATCAGGAAAACATTATGTAAGACAGGAGTTCTTAGCCTAGGACCACAAAAGGGTTCGTGCAGAAATTTCAGGAGACCTGTGAATTTAGAGCAGAAAACAATTACATCTTTATTTCCACCAACATCCAAACTGAAATTTAGCACTTTCTTCAACTGTTCTAAAATATTCTTCTGGGAGTGGATCTGTAGGTTTCACCAGGTTGCCAAAGGTCCATGCCACATAAAAGGTTAAGAGCCCTTCTAAAGTTCAGAGGGAATTCACAAAACTGGAGGTTTTAAACAATAAGGTTTAAGCTTGTTTAAAGAGGCACATTTCCATCTGTGTCTTAGCGTCCTTTTAAGTCTTAGGGTTTGGGGCAAATCCCGTGCCTCCCCCCTAGTTATTCTGATTGGCTCTCAGTTTGGGGCAGTTCCCAAAGAAGGCCCCAGGTGTTTCTTCCATGGGAAATAGGTCTGTTGGTGCTGCGGCAAACCCCCCTGAGAGAAGAAACAGGAACTTAGTGGGAGGTGCAAAGGGAGCCTTGTTTTGCCGCAAGAAGTGACCACAGTTCTAGCCTGGTAGGTGGAAGGAGTGGGCGTGAGGCAGAGAGGTGGCTACCATTTAGGCTACGTGGCTTTGAGAGAAGAGCTTAGAATCATGGGGGAAGAAGCTAGTTCTTCCTGGAAGGCTGAATCAGTGGGCTGCTGGATATGATTTAGGCAACCCAACTAGAACAGAGAAAAATAGACTTTGGAAGAGCCCAGCAGAGCCATTAGGACACCTCCCCTAAGAGGAGTGAAGGTGACACCTATAGGAAGGGGAAGGAGCAAGCATTTACTAAATATTTGCCTACTACGTGCTAAGCACTTTACAAATTTTATCTCATTCCAGCCTTACAGCCCTGTGTGTGGTAGGTACTAGTATGATCTCCATTTTATAGATAAGGAAACTGAGGCACAGAAGCTGTTAAGTAATAATAATAGCTAGTATTTATATAGCACCTACTCTGTGCCAGGCACTGTACTAAGAGCTCTAAAATTATTACTCACTTGAGCTCTACAACAACCCTGTGATGCTGATGCTAGTATTATCTCCATTTTACAAATGAGGAAACTGAGGCAAAAAGAGGTTAAGTGACTTGCCCAGAGTCACACAGCTAGTAAGTGTCTAAGGTCTGATTTGAACTCAGGTCTTCCTGACTTCAAGCTATCACCTTCATCAATAGGCTCCCCACTATAGGGGATTATTGGTCCCTCAAGGATGGCTTGATAGGGAGGAATCAATCCTCGAACACTTATTTAGTGCCTGCTATGTGCCAGGCTTTGAGTTAGGGGCTAGAGATACAAATATTAGGAATAAGACTCCCTATTCTCAAAGAGCCTACATTCTATTGGGAGAATATCTTGGGAACAAATAGGAAAAGGCTTTCTTCCTCCCTTAGATGCCAGGGGACAAGGATTAGAGCATGACCAAAAACGGTCAGAGCAGTGTAGAGCAAAAAACACAAACTTTTTTTTTAAAGGCAATTGGGGTTCAGTGACTTGCCCAGGGTCACATAGCTAGTAAGTGTCAAGTGTTTGGTCTGAGGCCAGATTTGAACTCAGGTCCTCCTGACTTCAGGGTTGGTGCTCTATCCACTTTGCCACCTAGCTGCCCCCAAAAACATAAACTTTAAAAAATAATAATGGTATTTTAGTGTCTTTCGTTTTTATATTACCTTCATTTTAAAATAAATCATCCCCCCCACCTCAGTGAGACATCTTATTTACAAAGATTTAAAAAGAGAGAAAAAAAGCAGTTATTTTCTGTTGTTTATCGTAGTTAGTTACATAGCCAAACCAACCAATGTATTGACTATATGTGACTCTGTATGCTATACTCCACCCCTATAGTCCCCAACCTCTGAAAAGAGGGGAGGAAGGTCTATCTTCTCATCTCTACCTGGAACAGTTTTGGTCATTATAATGACACAGAATCAGGCTTCATTTTTTTTCTTTCCATTTAGACTGTGGTAGTCATTGTGTATATTGTTTTCCTGATTCTGTCTATTTCATTTCTGCATCAGTTCACAGAAACCTTCCTGTGCCTCTTTGAACTCTTCATAATTGTCATTTCTCATTCCCAGCTCAACTCAGTCTCTGGATCTCTCCACTCCAGAGAAAGCTCAGCCCTGACACCCGCTTTCCTGCTTGGTGAATCCATAGTCTGGACCCCCATTTCATGAGGGTCCCCATCTATAATTGCTTCACTCCCAAATCAAGTCACTCTCAGGACTTCTCGGCCTCCTCACTAGGTACCTCGCCCCCACACGGATACCCAGCCTAATCCCCAACAAAATGTGCAACTACTTTGTTTCCAGTTCTTTACTACTACAAAAAATATAGCTATAAATACTTTGTTTTGGGTGGACAGAATGCTTCTTTCTGCCTTTACTTCCATGAAGCCCAGCAGAGGAATTTCTGGGTCAAAGGTATGGGCATTTTAGTCTGATTTTTAAAATGCATAATTCCAATTGACTTTCAGTGTCAGCCCAGTCTTTTACTGCAATGTGGCTCCATTCATCTTCAGTGGAGACCAACTATAAGCTATTCACAACAAAGAGATATGGCATGTTGCATGGCCTCTTAGGGAATATTTCTATACTCTGCATTCATGATCTTATTAATGTGGGTTCAGACAAAAAATGAAATGCAATCCACACCAAAGCTAAGTCTGAGAAGTGAGTTCAGGAAGGGACTGAGACTCCCACCAGCTGAAAGCCACCTTAAGCTTCGGATTTGATGTGTCTTAATTCAGAAGTGAAGCTAAGAGCCATAAGTAGGATCTTGCTAGGATTCTACCATATAGAAAGCTATTCACCTGTTAACAAAAAAGTGTAGAGAAGGGGACACAATAGATAAGGTCAAGGTGTAGGCAGTAGCCCCCACAATGGTCCAAAAGGCCTCTGGATATGAGTTAATGGGTACAGGACATATTTCACTACTGCTTCCATATTATACTAATTCTTTGGCAGATATGGTCTACCTGGTTCCCTGGCTACATTGTAGGACCTCTGCTATTTAGTGGACATTCCTGGACCTTTAAAAGCCTCTTATTTCTTTAATGATGCTCCCAGGTTGTCTGCAGGATGGTCTACAGTCTATCCATTATCATGGAGTATCACTTAGAATTCAGCAGTCCAGCTCACTTGGTACTTTTTCACTAGGGGTTGGGCAGTCAGTATAGTTAGTCCTCAGCTCATAGATGGAAGGACTAAGGCTCAGTAACAGGACTTACTTCAGATTCTCCTAATGACTCAGGTGTGGAAATGGGACGAGAACCTCATGGATCTTGATCCTCTCTTCCTATATCTAAACAGGAAATTTATTAGCAGCTTTGCCCCAAGAGTATAGGAGTGTACCTAACCATCTGCAACATATTAAATGATGTAAGTAATTACCTAGTAAGTGATGATTTACATGTATAAGGGGGGGGTTGATCAGGGGAGTCTCTGATCAAGTCAATGAGTGTCTCAATTATAAGGTATGACATTTTATTTAGACATATCTGAAAGGTATCTCCCTGTCATCTCACTGAGAGGGCCTGGAACTCCTTGCTAATATTTTATTTAAAATGTTCATATCGCTATTCATGTGGGATATTGGTCTGTAATTTTCTTTTTCTGTTCTAACTCTTCCTGGTTTTAAATATCAAGAGCATATTTATATCACACAAGGGATTTAACAGGATTCCTTCTTTTCTTATTTTTTTCCAGTTTTTGTAATGTGGGAATTAATTGTTCTTTGAATGTTTGATAGAATTTGCTTGTAAATCCATCTGTTCCTGGTTGTCTTTTTTTTTCCCTTTAGGAGTTAATTTATGGGTTGTTCAATTTCTTTTTTCAAGATTAAGTTAATTAAGTAGACAAGGAACTCCTAATTGGTTCTTAGGGACTAGGAGAGGTGCCTATATGGTGATTGGTTGGCTGGGACTCAGGAGAGTAGGCTTTGGTCAGATGACTCGTCTCTCCAGGTGAGCTATAGAAGTTAGCCAATACACTACCTTGGTCTCATTTGGACTTCCTTTCGATTTCCCTCTATTCATAAGACAGACCGATACATGACAGAGAGAATCTTTGTTCTTAGGACAACTCCTTACTAGAGCAGCGAGATGGTACAGTGAATAAAGTGCTGGATTTAGGAAGACCTGAGTTCAAAATCCAGCCTCAGACACTTACTAGCAATGTGACCCTGGGCAAATCACTTAGACTCTGTTTGCCTCAGTTTCTTCATCTGTGAAAATGGGAATAATAATAACACCTACCTCCAAGGGTTGTTGAGAATAAAATGAGATAATAGTAAAGCATTTGGCTTTATAGATATTATTACATATATATTATACATTATACATATATAGATATTATTACACATGTATTGTTGTATATTGGCATTATTTTGCTTGGGGGCGTGGGGTGTCGTTATTGTTATCGCTAGTTCCAGTGGCAATGATGCTCATGAACTGAGTTTCTTTTCTGAGACACGAATCTTCAGGTTTACATCTGACATATTTATTCCTGCTTGAAGTAAAAATCAACCTATGTAACTCGTCCGCATCCTACTTGACCTTAGCTGGGAGACCCTTTGATAGAGGTGCTCTGAGGGCAGGGTCAGGATGTTTTGTGCTGGGTAGCGATGTCCTGATCCTATGGGGAAGGGATTGATGGTGCCATGTCTCCTCCAGCCACCTCTCAGGGGGCTTTTCCCTCAAATCCCACCTGAGATTCTCCTCCAGTAGATCATGAACTCTTGGAGGTCAGGGATTGTCTTTTGCCTTCCTCTGTCCTGGAGTGTTTTCTTAGCATAGTTCAGGGCACATGGTGGGCACCTGTAAATGCTGATTGACTGACTGACCTGGTCATAGAAGCCACAGGCATTTGGAGGACAGGAGGAGGGGTAGGATGAGGCTGTCCCCGTGGGGCGGGCTTGTCTGGGGAGGGAGGAGTTGCCCACAGCTACTTGGGCACTAATTGGTAGGTCAGCTTCAGGGAAAGTGTTTTCCCAGTTGCCTCCAGGGAATTTCCACCAAATTACCCCCTTGAACGAGGAGTCTAAAAATACTTTGCATAATTCCTAGAAGGTAACTGGGCCAAGACACTAAATGCAACCCAGGGGAGACATTTATTGCATTTGAAAGAATAATTAAATGAATTTCAATGAATATCACTCTGGAGAAAAGCCAAGTTTTCAGAGGGTTTGGGTAGGAAAATGGATAGAGAAAGTTCTAGAGAAGCCTCATCACAGTATCCATATTGTGGCTCCACTGGAAGAAAATTCCAGGACCAGGCTCCTTTTGGATCCTGCCTGACATTACCGGGAGAAACTCTCCAGAGGGAGGGACTTCTGAGGAGGTGCAGTCAGACCCAGGTGCCCAGTCATCAACTGGGGTGAGGAATTAAAATTACTCACAGACCTTGCCTCTCTGTTATTTACCTTCTCTTCTGCCTTCTATGCTGTCTGAACCCCGGATCTCTCCTCTTGCTAACCCCTTTGCAAACCTCACTCTGGTTCTTGGTTTTGACCCTTTTCCCTCCCTACTTCCAGTTGAGGAAGCTGAGGCAGACAGAGGTTAAGTGACTTGCCCAGCTACCTCCGGTCAGCTGGTGTTTCCATGAACAGAGAACTGGTCCTGGAGTCAGGAAAGCCTGAGTTCAGATCTGGCCTCAGATACTTACTAGCTGTGTGACCTCAGGCAAGTCACTTAACTTCTGCACGTCTCAGTTTCCTCATCTGTAAAACAAGAATAATAATAGTACCTACCTCACAGGGTTGTTATGAAGATCAAATAAGATAATATCTCTACAGTGCTTTGCAGAATGCCTGTTACCTAGTAGCCATTCATTCTATCAATGCTCATCCCTCCTCTCCCACCTCCCTACTCCAGACACCATCTCCTACTATTGCCTCTTTCACATCCAAGACTCATGGGCCTGTTTCTTGATCTTGGCAGCTCAACTCTGACCTCTGTCTTTTTTTTTTTTCGGTGAGGCAGTCGGGGTTAAGTGACTTGCCCAGGGTCACACAGCTAGCAAATATCAAGTGTCTGAGGTAGGATTTGAACTTAGGTCCTCCTGACTCCAAGGTCAGAGCTCTATCCACTGCGCCACCTAGCTGCCCCTTGACCTCTGTCTTTACAAGGACTTCTAGGCATCTGCTCCCCAACATAGAGGATTAAATGAGTGCAGGACTCTCTCAGTCTCCGTGCTTAATAGCTCTGCTTCCTGCCCTGCCCAGGAATGAGTCAGGGGGAAATCACTGCAAATTTAATTCACTTCAGTACTTAGACAGTGCCTGGCACATAGTAGGTATCTTGATTGATTGATTGATTCAATTTGACACTCATTTACTAAGCGCTTACTTGTGTGAGGCACAGGGGTTACACAGAGAAGAATGAAATGGCATTTGCCCCAAAGGAGTTTACATGCTACTGGGTACAACATGAGCCCATTTTAACTCAATAAGTATATATACCATGGATAGAATAGTGGACTTGGAGTCAGGAAAGTCTGAATTTGGACAATGCCTCAGACACCTGCTGGCTGTGCAACCTTTGACAAATCGCTTTAATCTCTTTCAACCTCAGTTTCCTCATCTGTAAAACGAGGATAATAATAGCACTTCCCTCACAGGGCTGTTCTGAGGATTAAATGAGAAACTTTGCCCAGCTCAAAGTGCTATATAAATGTTAGCTATTATGATACAAATAATTAAATACAAAATACACACCAAAACCTTCAAAAGTGGGACCCGAGAGTCCTAACAACTAGAAGAGATAAAAAAAAAAGCCTCCCACAGGAAGGGGCCCTGGATCAGAACCTTGAAGGAGCTGGGGATTCAAAGATGAATAGGGAGAGAGCCTTCCAGATATGGGGGATGGCCTGAGCTAAGCTTGGAGATAAGCGCGGAAAGGCCACTGTCCCCGAACCAGGAAGTAGGGCTGTTGGGCTGGAATGTAGGGAACATGAGGGGGTGTAACATACAATGAGTCTGGAAAGGTAGTTTGGAGTCAGAATGTGAAGGGCTTTAAGTGGTAACTAGAGGAATTTGTGCTAATCTGAGAGTCTGGTTATAGGTTGCACCATGGGATTGTGGGCCATACCGTCTTCAGGACAAGTCTCCCTTCCCCCAGCTTCCCTGCCTTTCTTCTCCAGGGGCACTGCCCTACTTTGCCCTGCTCCCTTCCTATGGGCAGCAGCCTCCCCATCCATGGTGTCAGGGTAACTCATGGTCTCTGTCTTTCCCACAGGGCCATAATCTCTCTCCCCACTGGGCCTTATGTCCTGAGCACTGAGGTCTCTCTCCTCAACCCCTAACCTCTTCCTCCTGCCTTGGTGCTTGCCCCAGGGTCCAAAATTCCCAATTATGCCTCTGATGACAATGGGTAAACTTCAGGTGTTAGTGAATTGGACAGGGTAAGGGAACCAGCTGCCTAGAAACATGAAATCTCACGATCTGGAGGGGGCCAGTTCCAGAACATATGGGGGAGACTATTCCTTTCTTGGAAGGGTGTCTAGGTCTTCAAAGGTTGGTCTCCCACCACACCCAAGGACCATCCATTATTGGGTAGATGTAATTATTAAATGTACTTCCCTGAGTCAGAGACAGTGCAAAGAATCTGCTCATAGCTAAGGTTGATGAGGTTGAAACAGAAAATCTCCTCTCCTGCTTCAGAGAGGCTGAGCTGGTCACTTCTGAGTCACAGCTGTGACAGCTGGCTCAGAAATAGCCTTTTACCCCATCCTCCGCTCCCGGGAATGTTTGCAAGAGACCTCTTTGGGCCTCAGTTTCCCCATCTAGGGTGTTTAACTAGCTAATCTCCAAGTTCAAGTGGCAATTTCCTATGATTCTATAAAATAATAACAGCTCCTATTCATATAAGCTTTTTAGGTTTGAGAGAGCATATCATAAGTGGCTAGAGATAGGCCTTGAAGCCAGAGAGACCTAGGTCTAAGCCTTGGCTCTGCTACATGCTGGCTATGTGACCCTGAGCAGGTCACTTTCTTTTGGGTTTTTTTTTTTTGGCTGTTTCATCTGCTTTGGCAGTAGCTGTTAGTGGTTGGGGCTGTGGGTAGCTGTGGGGCAAAAGAAATTCTCTGTGTGGAAGAGCCAAAATAATGGAGCAAAAATTTGAGCATCACCAAGAGGACAACAGTGGCCTGAGCTGTCTCCAGGTGAACCTCTGCCCTGTCAGTTCTCCAGACATCTCTCTAAGATGCCGTGTTGCACAAAAGGCGCCAACCTCTATCGGTAGGGGGATCTTCTTCACCTTCACCCTGGTGACCAATGAAGTCACAGGGCTGGTCCTTATGCCCATCCCTTTAAGCTTTATGATGCCTCTGACTTAACAGCCCTATGAAATGGGTAGAACAGGGAGTATTGTCTCCATTCTATAACTGAGGAAACTGAAACTTAGAAAGAAGTCACTTGCTCTCTTGATCACAAAACTAGTAAGCATTTGAACTCAGATTCAAGCTTTTTTTTTTTAAGTTTGGTGCTCTTTTCCCTAGACTATGAAAATCTTAGAGGCGGAATGAAATCCCAAAGTTCACCAAGTCCAGCCCTTAGTCTTCAGGCATCTCCATCTCCTCTCCCACCCCCAGGAAAGAAGCTCCTTTCTTCTATTCTTAACCATCTCCGAGAACAGTAAGTCAACAAATCTTAAGTATCAGTTCCAGGAAGTTACTTCTTGTATCCTACCATAATCCCTCTTGCTTTAGTTGGCACATTATGGAATAGGATAGATCCCAGAGAGTAGATTCTGAGGTAAATGAGCTAGATAGAGGGGAAGGTGGGTGGTGTGGATCCCCAAACTGGCCTACTCCTCAGGGCCTTAGGTAGGAAACAGGAAATGGAGGGAGTGTCCTTCTCAGAATTTCAAGGGCTTCTAAGAAAGTTAAGCCCACAGAGATAACTCAGCTAGAGACAAGGGCAGTGGGTTGGTGGGGAAGAGTGGGGGAGGAGGAGGAATAAAGGGGGATTTCAGTCACCTCTCTGAACATATGATATCATACATAGGTTCATAGAATTTCAAGCTAGAAGGGATTTTTACTAACCCCTAGTGCTTTCAGGGGATCCACAAAAGTTAAAACTATTTTCACAGCAATACTAAAATGTTTTCATTTCTAATATAGTAAATATCAATAGATATGACCCATAGAAACTAAAACTCTTTGGGGTTCTCAATGATTTTTAAAAGTATAAAGGGGCTTGAAACAAAAAAACCCTGAGAATTACTGTTCTAGTTCAATCCTCTCCTTTTACAGGTGAGTAAACTGAGCCCCAGAGAGATAAAGCTTGGGGTAACCTAGCAAGTAAGTAACTAAGTACCCTTTCCACAACATCTGCTGACACACAGCATAGCCGAGATCCCTCAGGCCCAGTCCCAGGACACAGGCAGGATGGGGTCAGTGTCACAGGCTTTTAGTTACTGAGTCAAACTATTTCTTCCAGAAACGTTAGGGTTAGCCCACCATTTGTTGTTCCTTTGAAACAGAGGAAGACAGTATAAAGAGATTTTCTAGCTTGGGACCACCTTGGAACAGGAGTTCTCAACTTTTTCTTTATGTCATGGATCCCTTGAGTAGTCTGGTGAAGCTGATGGACCCCTTGGTGAAGTCTGAGGAAGCCCATCGACCTCTTGGGCAGCCTGGTGAAGCCTGGAGACCTTTTCTCAGAATATGTTTTAAAATGCATAACATAAAATATATAGGATTACAAAAGAAATCAATTATGTTGAAATACAGTTATCAAAGGTCTCCAGACTCCTAGGCTTCTATAATAGTGATAGGTAATGTTCCTATGTCCCTTTCACAGAAACAAAGACTATCAGTGCTAACTAAAAGGTCTTGAGAGATTATCTAATCCTCCTCATTTTACAGATGGGGAAGTCAAGGTCCAGAGAGGTCACATAGAATCATAGCTTTAGTGCTGGAAAGAATCTTACAGATCACCTAAGTCTTCTTTTACAGATGAAGAAACTGAGGCCCAGGGAGATGAAGTTGAGTAGCCCCAGTTCACACAGATGGCAGAGCAGAACTTTGAAACTAGATTCTCCGACTCCTAACCCAAAACTCTTCCGTTGTGCCACTTGTGACTGCCAAGGTCACACACCTCCTGCAGTCCGTCCTGGACCACATTTGACTTATTTTCTCTTCCTTTTCTCCCTCCCCACCTACCTAAACGCCTCTACCCCCAAATTCTGGAACCTTGAACCAAGGTGGAATCCACAATCCCATTGTTCCTAGATGGGGAATTACAAAAGTAATTCTACTCCCCATAGGTTTTATTCTCTATTTCTCTTAACTTTCCAGACCAGAATTCCTGGCTCACAATTCCTTCTAGTAGTTTCCCTTTACAATGTAAACTCCTCAAGGGCAGGAACTGGGTTTGCCTTTGTCTTTTTGTATTTGCATTCCCATTTTAGTTCAGTGCTTGGTAAGTAGTGAGTCCTTCTGTCTTCCCTCCTTCCCTCCTTCCCTCCCTTCCTCCCTCCCTCCCTCCCCCCTCCCTTCCTTCCTTCCTTCCTTCCTTCCTTCCTTCCTTCCTTCCTTCCTTCCTTCCTTCCTTCCTTCCTTCCTTCCATCTCTTTTTCCCTTTCTCTCTCCCTTCCCACTTCTCTTCTCTTTGAAAGTCTGATGCTACCAGGACACATTTCTTCTATGGGAATTTGGACCATATGTAGTATCTCAACTAATCCTCACAATAAGCCTGGGAGGTAGGTCGTGCAAATATTCTTATAGATTGTGAGCTCATCTAGCACAGGGACCCTCTTCTGCATTTCTCTGTATCCCCATTGCTTTAGCACATAGTAAGCACTTAATAAATGCTTACTGACTGACTAAGGAAACTGAGACTCAGAGGAATCAAGTGATTTACCCAAGGTCATACAGTGGCCTAGTCAGGACTTTAACCCATATCATCTTACTCCAAAGCCAGTGGCTCTTTTCATTCCACCATACCACCTTCTGGTCCCAGTTCATCCAGTAACATGCTGTGTGGCCTTGGGCACATTGATTCCCTTCACTTCAGTTAAGTAAACATTTATTAAGTGCCTACTGTTTATTTGAGGACAGGAAGATCTATTCAAGCTTGGGGAAGTAGGGAAGAAGGTGAGGAAGGATCCATGGAGAAGATGACACCTGAGCCAGGTCTTTAAAGATGGGAAAGATATAAATAAGTGGAGATGGGTGACAGGGGAATCCATTTCAGGCATGAGGGATGGTGTGAACAAAGGTGTGGAGATGGGAAAGGAGAAGAATAGAAAGGGGAAAAATGAGTAGTCTAGTTTGGCTGGGAGACTGAACAGGGACAGGTGGCAAGCTAGTTTGTCAAGGACCTTGAATGCCAAGAATAGGAGTGTATATTTTCTTCTAAAAGTTTTTGTTCAGGAAAATGACATGATTAGGCCTACGCGTTAAGAACGTTACCTAGGAATTAATGAAAAGAAATGCAGGGGAAAGGTGGCCTAGCCATTCCAGATCTTAAATTGTATTATAAAGCAGCAATCATCAAAACTACTTGGTACTAAGAAATAGAGTGGTGGATCAGTGGAACAGGTTAGGTACACAAGACACAGTAATCAATGACTATGGTAATCTACTATTTGACAAACCCAAAGGCCCCAGCTTCTGGGATAAGAACTCACTATTTGGCAAAAACTGCTGGGAAAACTGGAAAAGAGTATGGCAGAAACTAGGCATAGACCAAAATCTTACACCATATACCAAAATTAAGTCAAAAGGGGTTCATGATTTAGATATAAAGGCTGATACTATAAGCAAATTGGGAGAGCAAGAAATAGTTCACCTGTCAGATTTATGGAAAACAGAAGAATTTATGACCAAACAGGAGATAGAGAACATTATGAAAAGCAAAATGGATAATTTTGATTATATCAAATTGAAAAGTTTTTGCACAAACAAAGCCAATGCAACCAAGATTAGAAGGGAAGCAGAAAACTGGGAAAGAATTTTTGCAAGTATCTCTGATAAGGGCCTCATTTCTAAAATACATAGAGAACTAAGGCAAATTTATAAGAATACAAGTCATTCCCCAATTGACAAATGATCAAAAGATGTGAACAGGCAGTTTTCAGATGAAGAAATTAAAGCCATCTATAGTCATATGAAAAAATGCTCTAAATCACTATTGATTAAAGAAAATGCAAATCAAAACAACTCTGAGGTACCACATCATATATCAGATTGACCAACATGACAAAACAGGAAAATGGTAAATGTTGGAGAAGATGGGAAAATTGGAACATTAATGCATTGTTGTGAAATGATCAAGCCATTCTGGAGAGCAATTTGGAACTATGCCCAAAGGGCTATAAAACTGTGCATACCCTTTGACCCAGCCGTAACACTTCTAGGTCCGCATCCAAGAAATCATAAAAATAGGAAAAGGACCCACATGTACAAAAATATTTATAGCAGCTTTTTTTGTGGTGGCCAAGAATTGGAAATTGAGAGGATGCCCATCAGTTGGGGAATAGCTGAACAAGTTGTGGTATATGAATGTAATGGGATACTATTGTGCTGTAAGAAATGATGAGCAGGAAGATTTCAGAAAAACCTGGAAAGACTTGCATGGACTGATGCTGAGTGAAGTGAGCAGAACCGGGAGAACGCTGCACACAGTAACAGCCACGCTGTGTGATGACTAACTTTGATAAACTTAGCCCTTCTCACCAATGCAAGGATCTAAGACATCTCCAAAGGCCTCATACTGGAAAATGCCATCCACATCCAGAAAAAGAACTATGGAATTTGAATGCAGATCAAAGCATACTATTTGCTCTTTTTTCTTCTGTTTTGTTTTGTTTCCTCTTTCTTGTGGGTCCTCCTATTGGTTCTAATTCTTCCTTACAACATGACTAATATGAAAATATGTTTAATAGCAATGTATATGTAGAGCCTATATCAGATTGCACACTGTCTTGGGGAGGGAGGGAAGGAAAGAGGCAGGGAAAAATTTGAAACTCAAGAACATATGGAAGTGACTGTTGAAAACTAAAAATAAATTAATTAAAAAAAAAAAGAATGTCACCTAGGCAGGGGAGGGAACAAACATTTATTTATTTAGCTCCTGCTATGTTGCAGGCACTATACTAAGTGTTTTTGTTTTTATAAATATTATCTCATTTTCCCTTCAAAACAACCCTGAGAGTTAGATGCTATTATCATTCCCATTTTTAAAGTGAGGGGACTGAGGCAGATTTTAATTGACTTATGCAGAGTCACCCAGCTGGTAAGGCTAGATTTGACTTCAGGTCTTCCTAATTCCAGGACCAGTGCTCCATCTACTGAGCCACCAGCTGTCAGGAAGACTTGAGTTCAAATCTAGTCTCAGACATTTCCTAGCTGTGTGATCCTGGGCAAGTCACTTAACTTCTGTTTACCTTAATCTGCTGGAGAAGGAAATAGCAAACCACCCCAGTATCCTTGCCAAGAAAACCCCATGGATAGTAGTAGCACGCTATGGCCCAGGGGGTCATGAAGAGTCAGACATAACTGAACAACAACAATCTTCCTGACTCCAGCACCATCCAGGGGCCTCATGGAGATTGTGGGCTAGACAAAGGAGGAGTTAGAGGCATTAAGAGGCTATGACAGTGTAACCCTGGCTCAAGCTGCACATGCTCCCAAGGCCCCTTACAATGGTAATGACAGTGAGAGGTCATCAGTCAATCAACAAGCATTTATTTTATTTTATCTTATTTTATTTTATTGGTAGACAATGGGATTAAGTGACTTGCCCAAGGTCACACAGCTAGTAAGTGTCAAGTGTCTGAGGCTGGATTTGAACTCAGGTCCTCCTGACTCCAGGGCTGGAGCTCTATTCACTGAGCTACCTAGCTGCCCCAACAAGCATTTATTAAATGCCTACTGTGTGCCAGGAATCATGCTAAGGTCCTTACTCTCAAGGAACTTACAGTCTATCAGGAGAGAGCACAGGTATATATATGTATATATGTGTGTGTGTGTGTGTGTATGTATATATGTGTATATATATGTGTGTGTGTGCGTGTGTGTGTGTGTGTACGTATGTATATATATGTATATGTATATATGTATATATACCTAAGGTATAAAAAATACCTACCAAAAAATACAAAGGGGGCAACTAGGTGGCACAGTAGATAGAGCTCTGGCCTTGGAGTCAGGAGGACCTGAGTTCGAATTTGACCTCAGACACATAACACTCATTAGCTGTGTGACTCTGGGCAAGTCACTTAATCCCAATTGCCTGGAGAAAAAAAAAATACAAAGGAACACAAAATACCCACAAAAGGAAAAAGCTAATTTGGAATGGGGGGGGCAATAGCAACTGAGGGGGCAGTAAATAAACTCATTAGGAGGAAGCACCTCAGCTGAGTTTTGGAGAAAGCTAGGGATTCTAATAAGAGGAAATGAGGAGGGTGAGAATGATCACTCCTTGAGTGACTTTTTTTCCCTTTAGTATTTTAATTTAAACTCTTGCTATTCTGATCTTGGCAGACATCAAATATGAATATTTCCATAGACAAAGAAGAGAAGAGGGGGATTGTATCAGAAGCCTCTACTCTCTATTATGTGCATCTTTTTCCAAAGCATATAATCAATTCAGCACATTAATTGCTAAGCCAGCCTGCTGGCCTGTGTCTTTGGGTGACCTTTTCAAATGATTTCACTTCCCCAGGTCTCAGTTTCCTCATTTGTAGAATGAAGGGGTTAAACCAGATGGCTTCAGAGGTCTCAGTGCTCAGCATAATGCCGGACCTTCATTGGTGTTGTTCAGTTGTTTCAGTCCTGTCTGACTCTTGGTGACCCCATTTGGGGTTTTCTTGGCAGAGATACTAGAGTGGTTTGCCATTTCCTTCTGCAGTTCATTTTACAGATGAGGAAACTGAGGCACACAGGGTTAAAGTGACTTGCCCAGGATCACACAGCTGATAAGTGTCTGAGGCTGGATTTGAACTCAGGTCCTCCTGTCTCCAGGATCTAGCTGCTCAGCCTGACCGATACTAGGCACTTAATAAATGCTTGTTCACTCTTGCTCCCTTTCAGCTCTAGGGTGATCTGAACTAGTCATGATTCCAGGGGAACGCATGCTGATTCTGGGAGGCAGAGAAACCAAAGCTATTATACATAGGTAAACTGAGGTCCAGATTAAAGGGTGACTAATATAAGGTCCCGCAGCAGATCAGGGACAGAAGCAGAAGGAAAACCCAAGTGTTCTGTCTCCTAGCCCTGGGCTCTTTCCCCCGAATCAGGTTTTCTCTTGAAAAGATCTTGAGAACCCATGGGAAGCTTCTATCTCTGTGGCCCGTCAGTTCCACCAGCCTTGGGGATGGCCAGAGGAAGCCCTGGGTGGGGATGGGCCCACCCTTCCGGAGGCCAGGAACAGCTCCTCAGAATCAGCGGGTCTCCCCCTTCCTGCCCCACGAGCCCACATGCCGAGGCCACGAGTCATTTGTTTTGCCCAAATCCTGCTCAGATATGATAAATCATTGCCAGGCTGGCTCCTGAAACATGATTCAGCTCCAGGGGGAATACTGAAGCCGCATATTCTGCATGCCAATGGCCTGAGGTCAGGCCAGGCTTCGATGATGGACAGACAGGCCCTGGCCTGGCGACAGACAGACCACGGATCTGTACTTGTCTCTCTCTGGGAGCTCCGGGTATGAATGTCTCAATGATTGGAAAGGGGAGGCAGGACCCAGCACGCGAAAGCAGAGACACCTTCACGAAGCCCTTACTACATGCCGAGCACTACGCTGAGAGTACTGTCACGTGAAGGGGGCACGCACGTGTGGCAGGATGTGTTCATTCACTTTGATCATATGTTCGCGTGTATGCAGGATGTGGAGTTTGAGGGGACCTTCCAGTTCATCCTGGCCAATGGTTCAGGGGTCCCTGGGGTTCTCGAGACCCTTTCAGAGGTCCATAAGGTCACAGCTATTTACAGTTAAAGTTTTAGTATGGTAAATAGCTTAGTGCTGCACTAAGACTTTGGGGACACCCCGTGTAAGACACATAAATAAAAGCTCTTTGGGATCTTTAATAATTTTTAAGAGTCCTGAGGGGTCTTGGAAGTCCTGAGGGGTCCTTAAGGAGTCCTACATCAGAAAGTTTGCTAAACCATGATGTAATCTAACCCTCTCATTTTATAGATGAGGAAACTGAGGCCTAGAAAGGCTGAGAGGTTAAGCCATGAACAGGGAGCCTTGGGCATAGTAGGTACTTTTTAATAAATGTCTATTAATTTTAATTGAGTGACTTACTCAGAGTCACACATCTGATAAGGAACAGAGCTGGGATCTGAACCCAGCTCCTCTGACTCTTTTAGGCGGCCGAGTCAAGAAGACCTGCTTCAGACGCTTGATTAACTGTATGACCCTGGGCAAGTCACTTACCCTCTGTCTGCCTTGGTTTCCTCATCTGTAAAATGGGGATAATATCAGCACCTACCATCCCGGGTGGTTGTGAGGGTAGAATGAGATAATAATTGTAAGGAGCTTAGCTAGTGCTTGGCACATAATATCGATCCTTCTGTAACGCCCCACTATCACAAAGTAGGCATGTATGTATTGGTGTTTGTGGGTTTTGTGTGTGGGTTGTTCATGTCTATGTTCTTTAGTGTGGGCCTGTTGTAGATGCGAGGCATGGGTTCAGAGTGTCAGTGTTCTAGATTCCTCTTTCTAACCGCCCACTTATTTCAAGACAGAAGCTGGGAACAGTCAGGAGGCCAGGGTTCAAAGCCTGGCTCTTCTGACCTCAGCCAACTCCCTTTCCTCTTTCGTGCTGTTTCCTCTGCTATAAAATAAGGGAGGGTGGCCAACATGACTTTTCAGGGTCCTTTCAGGACTGACATTTTATGATTTAATAGTCCATTCCCACTGGAGGACACTGAAGCTTAAGGTTGGCCTGCCTCCCTGAAGGCCTGGGAACCCAGAGGCACATGAGGAGATGGAATTTCTTCTTCCCCAGAGAAGACCTTCCCCTGAGGAAGGACTGGACAGTTCGGTCAGCACAATCCCAAGGGCTGCTGGGACAGGCCTGGCCACAGCTCAGACCTCAAGTCAGATATCTGCGCTCCCCTCCCCCTTTTGGTACTGGACAGAGAAGGGAGTGAGTGTGGGAGGCAGGCCACTTGCCCAAATGCCCCACTGAGGGTTCCAGGTGGGGGATGGGGTGTGCTTCTCCTGAGCTAGCAATAGTATTCTCAGGGGTCAGTGACACTAGTAATGACCCGAGACCAGCAGGGCCACATTTGTTTATTTTTTATTTTTATTTTTATTTTTTGCTTTTTGATGAGGCAATCAGGGTTAAGTGACTTGCCCAGGGTCACACAGCTAGTAAGTGTCATGTCTCTGAGGCCAGATTTGAACTCAGGTCCTCCTGAACCCAAGGCTGGTGCTCTGTCCTCTGTGCCACCTGGCTGCCCCAAGCAGGGCTATGTTTGAAGAGGGACATTCGTCCACCAAGACTGTGAGGAGCCCAAGAAGCTGGGGATGTCTAACCTGGAGAAGAATAACAGACTCATGGAATCTCAACCCTGAAAATGATGTCAAGGGCACTTAGGCCCACTCCTCCCAGAGGAGGCCTCAGGGTGTGGAGAGAAGGGCACTGGGGGCACTTGCATCCAAATAGAACCTCAGGCCTGGGACCTTGGGCAAACTAATTAACCTCGCTGTGACTCAGTTTCTTCATCTGTAAAATGGGGGGAGGGTGGGACTTGATGACCTCTAAGGTCCTTTCTAGCTCTAACTCTATAATTCGGGGATTCTTCTACAACATCCTTGGAAAGTGATCTTCCAACTCACAGTCTTCTTATTTTTAAAATTTTCTTTGTCTTTTTTTTTTCAATAACAAGGAAGGAAGCACTTATTAAATACCTTCTATGTGCCAGACATTGTGCTAAGTGCTTTCCAGACAGTATTTCGTTTGATTCTCACAAGATCTTGTGAGGTAGGTGCTGTTATTATCTCCATTTGACAGATGAAGAAACTGAGGTAGAGGTTAAATGACTTTCCCAAGGTCACAAAACTAGTAAGTGTCTGAAGCCAGACATTTTACAAGTATTAACTCATTTGGTCCTCATAACAACCTGGAAGGTAGGTGCTATCACTATCCCAATTTGACAGATGAGGCAACTGAGGCAGGTGGTGGGTAAGTGACTTGCCCAGGGTCACACGGCTGGTAAGTGTCTGTGGTTGGATTTGAACTCCAGGCCCAGTATTCTGTGAACTAGCTGCCTCATACATGAGCTCTTTTCTCTGACCCCCCAATGGCCCTTGCTATTGTATTTCATTACAAACTTGGGTTTGAATCCCAACCCAAGTATCTGATAGCTGTGTGACCTTAGTCCCTCAGTCTCTCTGGCACTCTGAGCCTCAGATTCCTCATCTGTAAAATGGGGATAATAATCCTTGCCATGGCCTAGCTCACAAGGTATTGGGGGTGGGTGAGGGAAAGCACTTTGTGAAGCTTAGGAGATTATAGAAACACATCCCATTACTACCCGTCATTGTCAGAGAACCCTTCCCTTTGGGCCTGGCTGCGTCTACAAAGTGTTAAGCAAAGCTCCGGTTGCCATGGCAGCGATGTTCCTGGAGTGAGTTGTCTGTAATGACAACATTCTGACATACGCATGAAATCTGTCCAATCTGGTGGCGCTGGAGACAGATGGACCCTTTTATCACCAAATACCCTAAGCCTGTTATTTTTTGAGAAACACAGATCATGGCCACCACCCCTGGCTTGGCATATTGTGTTTCTAATTAAGTGACGAATGAAGTCTTGGGTCCCAGCTGGTCTCTGCTCCAAATTGGCCTTAGCAGCCTCAGGCACTTGTGAAGGAGGGAAGAATCACTTGGAGGTCTGTGTCCTTCTTATCCCTGTGATGAGATAGTGTGGAGAGACAGTTCAGATGAGGAAAAATCCTCCCTGCATCTGATTTCTACCTGTACAACCTTGGGTATCTGAGCCTCAGTTTCCCCATTTGTAAAATGGGGATAACACCTGCATTACCTATATGAAGTGTGAGTGTGTGAAAGTGATTTCTTAATGGATACTCAATGATACTTTCTTATTTGGTCATATTTTCATTTTACGTAAAATCTGGCTCCTGTTTAAGAGGTTCTACTGCTTCCAGTGGTGAGGGGATGCAGTAGGGCCCCTGAGGGCCTACTGCCTTCTTTCCTCCCCAGCCCACTCTCTCCTGGGCAGGGAGAGCCCCCTACTCCAAAGCCAGCAATTTCCTTGGATCGTGGACTCTAAATCCTGGAATGATAATATGCAAAAGCTGGAACAGCCCTTTAGAGATCACCTGGGTTAACCTCAATGTGTCCAGCTGGAAACTGGAGCCTAGAGAAAGCAAATCTTTGCCCAAGGTCACATTGCTTGTAAATGCCCAAGTCCAACCCACACATCCTCACTCCGGGACCAATGTCCTTTCTGCAGCAATGCATGGCTTAATGGTGTCTTCCTTGATTTGGCAGACCCATTCAGCTTCCTCTGCAAGAAAGGCTGTATGATCTTTTCAGTTTTAATACAATGAAAATTAGTCTTTGTTTTGAAGATGTTGAGATTTCCCTGGAAATAACCAAAGACAGCTTGGGATGTTCAAAATCAGGACTCTGGGGCCCACCTACTCAATTTAGGCCTTAAATGATTTTGTCTGCCTAGGGAGGGAATGGTCAATCACAGGACCCTCCCCAAGCAGGGGCTGCAGTCTCTAGCACTGCATTGTACTCTCTTTAAGGCCTCCAGGAGTCTAACCTCTGGGCACTGGGTCAGCCACAGGCATTTATTCCTTTGACCAAAGAAATTACCCTCTAGGCATTAGTTGGTCTCCCTAACAGAATGGACAGCATCAGTGAGGTGCCAGTAGTAGTAGTAGTCATTAATTTAAGAAGCATTTATTAAGCACCAAATGTTCAGAGAATTAAGCTCTGCACTGGGGAAATATCCAAATTTAAATAAGACCTGGTTTCTGCCCTCATGGAGCTTATAGTCTAATAGGGGAGTAAGAGACAAAGACAAATAACAGTGGGGTGGTAGCTTGGGGTGGGGTGGGGAAGGCCCTGTCCCACAAGGTGGGGTGGGTGCTGGCTCTGGGCCAGATTCAGGCCTGGAGGACCCTGACTCCAAAGAGAGGAGTTTCAGGCTTTTCCCTCTAACTTTCTGGCTCATTATTTGTCCCTATCCTGGGATTCCAGAGAAAATCTCAAGTTCACAAGGTAGTCAAAACATCCATCATTCACCTGTGCTCAGGGAAAGAAACACAAAGTGGCAGAGGCTGCCAGAGACTTGAGATCCAGCCTTAGACTCCTGGGCCTTCAGGACTTATACTTGTTAAGTGCATTTACCTGCCATTGGTAAATCCTTCCTCTGGCTCCCACCCCACCTTACCCCACCCTGAAGGCTGGTGTTGGCTGTGTCCTGACAAAGAGGCTAATTAAAAAAAAAGAGTTTTTTTTTCATGTCTGTTATGGAGGGGGTAGATTTTCTTGGCTTAGCTGCCAAATATCTTAACACAGACTCCCCCATGATGGGGACTAAGGGACCACCCCAGAGCCTCTGGTTGTACGTGCCCTTCAGCAAGGATCCAGAGCACATGTTGCATGGAATGAGCCAGGGCACAGGCCCATCCCCATGCATGCTGCCCGAGATGGCCCTGCTACACGTAATAATAAGGGCAGAAAGGGGGGAAAAGGACAAAGTATGAAGTGCACAGCAGAGAACAAAAGAAAACTAACAAGGAAGCAGAGAAAAGGTGGACAGCTCTGAACATGAGTAGTATTTATATTTATTATACAGGCTTTCTTGAAATGGAAATTTATCGCTATACATTTTGAATCTTTTATGTTCTGCTGCGCACATGACATGCTTTTTTTATTTTCTTATTATGTATTTAAGTTTCAATATTTAAGTTTATAATATGTTTCTTTTTCTTTTCTTATTGTATATTTAAGTTTCAGTAATAAGAAAACATAAGTTAAAAAAATAAAGGGAGCAGGTAGGTGGTACAGTGGACAGAGCTCGGGGCTGAGAGTCAGGAAGACCTGAATTAAAATTCAGCCTCAGACACTTACTAGTTGTATGTCCCTGGGCAAGTCACTTAACTCAGTTTGCCTCAGTTTCTTCATCTGTAAAATGAAGGAAATGGCAAACCACTCCAGCATCTTTGCCAAGAAAACCTCAAATATCATGGAGAGTCAGACATGACTGAGACAACTCAACACCACCACCACCACAATAATATATTAAAGGGGGGACAAGGGGCAGCTAGGTGGCATAGTGGATAGAGCACCGGCCCTGAAGTCAGAAGGACCTGAGTTCAAATCTGGCCTCAGACCAAACACTTGACACTTACTAGCTGTGTGACCCTGGGCAAGTCATTTAACCCCAATTGCCTAAAAAATAAAATAAAATAAAATAAATTAAAGGGGGGGCAAGCAAAATGCTTCCTAGGACTTTGTGAAGAACTTTGGAGTGGGAAGGGCTCTCAAAAGTCATTTCGTCCATCTCCTACCTGAACAAGGTCCCCTCTCCAAAATCCCTGCAAGCAGTCACCTGGACTCCACTAGACCTCCAGGGAAACTATTCTTTCCTCTGCTGTACTGCTCCAATTGTTATGATTTTTTTTTCTCATTCTGCTGGGAAATCTGCCTCCCTGAAATTTCTTACTGTGGCTCCTAGATCTATTTTCTGAAGCCTGGCTGCACAAAGCTAATTGCTCTCCCTGTGACAGCCACCAAATGCTCAAAGGTGGTCTTCATGAACTGAATTCGCCACTCTTCTCCTCTCTTAGATGGGAAGGGAAGAAGGGGAACCCACTTTGCCAGCCCACCAGCCAAATCATTCCAGCGCCAGACGTTGCAGTGACATCACCCCCACATCCCACAGTAGCTACCTGAAGCGTCATTGGTCAAGCTTTCACATAAGGCCACTCTGGAGCGAAAACTCCATCTACTCAAGCCATTCCAGTGGTCGTACTCCATAATTAAGGAGAGAGAGGCAGATAGTGTGGTGTTAGGGGAAGAGCATGAGACAGGGAATTAGGAGATCTCTGAGTGACCCTGAGTCAGAGATCACATAGTCTAGGCTCTTCATTTTGCAGCTAGGGAAACTGAGTCCCTGACTCCCCCCCCACACACAGAGAGCCTGTGAAGGCCAGAGGACAGACAAGAAAGATACAAAACAGGTCCATGAAAAGGCCTTTTTCACAACTGCTTTCTTGAAAGGGAGTGACCAATTTTGTCTACCCCACAAAAAGGAGGGTTGGCTTAGCTCCTTCATGATTTGTGGCCTTTTGAGCTGCACTCACTTCCTGAACCAGGGAGATATTGCCAAGGGGCTTCCCTCCCAGGTCCACAGGGGCTCAAGCGTCCCAGTGGCTGCTGCACTGCTAAAAGCAGATGCATTTCGGGAATTTGGTTCTTCTTCCCCTCCCCCTTTCCCACTCTGGTTGGGCGTGTTTCTGAACTCATTCATTTACTCTGCTGTAAGTTGTTATTTTTTACTCACCTAGTTTTACTTCTCATAAATATCTGTGGTTACCCAGACGTACATATTTCCGTGTGACCCTCTGAGGTCTGAGCACACAGCAGAACAGCCCTGGTGGTTTTAGCTACACACAAAGACACTGGGGCTGGGAACTTTTCTTCCCTGGTTCTGGGCTAGGAATCCCAACGCCTGGTCCTTTGTTGCTTTCTCAAAAGCTATTTATCCCATGTTTCCTTATAATGTCATAAGCCCCTCCAAAACAGGACTTTAAAAGGAAATCCCGGGTGATTCACCTCCTTAAGTCAAATGAGCCTAATTTTCTTGGTTACTGTGACCCCTAAAGCTTACAATGGCAAGACGTGAGTAGAGCAGGCCTTGCAAACAGCAGCAAGGATCTTTTCCTCCGAGGTTGGGGGAAACTTCTAAGCAATAAAAGATGTTCAAGGAAGCTGGTTCCTCCTCCTTGGAATTCTTTGGGCATGTTACAGTGGAGAGTCAAGTGTTCACTGGTCAAGGTGGCAGCTGGGCTTTCTCTTCTGTGTGTGATTCTTTGGGAACACTCCGCGCCCTGTCCCCCCCGGCCCCCCATGGTTGTACGCATCCTTGCCATGGTTCCCATAGAAGCTAGTTGGTCCCCAGAAAAACTCCCTTCAAGTTAAGCTCTAAGGACCAGGGCAGGCTCACCTTGGGCAAGAGCAAAGCTCTTTAGCCAGCTTGCTGCCATGAGTAAGAAACAGCAAGGTTAAGAAATCCCTTGGAAGGACAGAGTGGAACACAGCACCTATTAGAAACAAACTTCCAAGACTGAGGGAGGTTAGTCCCATGGTCCCCTGCCCTGGTCAGGTTACATCTGGAATATTGTGGGTAGTTCTGAAAGCCACATTTGAGGAAGGACCTTGTGCAATGAGGGAGAGCAATGGACTTGGAGTCAGGAAGGCCTAAGGCACTTTTTTCCCCCAAAGTTTTAATTAATTAATTAATTTTTAGTTTTCAACATTCACTTCCATAAGCTTTTGAGTTTTAAATTTTCTTCACCTCCCTTCCAAGATGTTGTGCAATCTGCTATAGGTTCTACATATACATTCTTATTAAACATATTTTAATTTACTTAGTCATGTTGCAAAGAAGAATTAGAACCAATGGGAGGAACCACAAGAAAGAAGAAACAAACAAAAAAAAGAGAGCAAACAGTATGCCTAACACACTTAATAGCCACGCAAGTCGCTTAACCCCTTTCAGCCTCAGTTTCCTCATCTGTAAAATAGGGACAATACCTATTGAAACAGTAAAAGAAGGCTTTCCCCCCCCCTTTTTTAATAGCAAAGAATTAGTAGCAAATTAACAAAAGGCAGTGTCCTACTTTAAAAGTGGTCTGTGTTCCAAAATTTTACTTGTAAGTTGTTTGGAACTTCATCTTTTCACAGAAATTATTTTACCTTATTTCCATCTTATGTTTTTTACATTACTTTTACTTCTGAAAATAACCTCCTTCTCCTGCCCTCCCCAGTAAGCCATCCCTTGTTAAAAAAAAAAAGCCTAGAAAGTTCAGTAAGCAGTTCAGTAGAATCAGCACTTTCCCCAGCTCTGATAGCATATGGGGTGTGTGTGTGTAATTCTACTCCTTGTGTTCCTTCTGTTGAAGTCACTTCTGCAAAAGGGAGGGGTCATTATTTGCTTAATTCTTCTCCTAGGCTTGGTCATTATAGGTACACAGTCTTCAGTTTCCTTTTTTTTTTTAATTTTCCCATTTACACTATTATAATCATTGTATATATTGATTTCCTAGTTTTCTTCACTCTACCTCAATTAATATGTCTTCCTATGCTTCTGATTCATATTTGTCGTTTCTTAAGGTATAATTACACTCACATGCCACAATTCTGCAGTTTGATTTGTCCCTTACCTGGTTTCTAATTCTCTGCCACCACAAAGAGGTAGCTATGAATATCTTGGTGGTAGCACTGTTGTTCAATCCTTTGTCACATGTACCTGACTCTTTGTGATCCTACTTGGGGTTATCTTGGCAGATACCAGAGTGGTTTGCCATTTCCTTCTCTAGCTCATTTTACAGATGAGGAAACTGAGGCAAACAGGGTTAAGTGACTTGCTCACTGTCACATAGCTAGTAAGTATCTGGGGCCAGATTTGAACTCAGAAAGATGTCTTTCTGACTCCAGGCTCAGCACTCTATGCACTTTGGCGCCACCTAGCTGCCCTATGTTTTCGTGCACTTGTACTCTTTTGACTTCCTTAGGGTATGGGGGCCATCCAGTCATCCTGATCTATATCTCACCACTGGACCTAGATGACTCTGGAGGAGAACATGAGGCTGGTGACTTTGCACAGCCCTGCCTCACTTAAATCCAATTCACTTGCAAGTCATGGAATCGCTTTCCTGATGTCATGGTTGTCCTCGAAGTGAGGGACATTAGATTATATACCTGGCAGTATTTCCCACAGAAAGTTAGAAATAACAGGTTCTGAGGATAATCCACAAAAGCCTGTTTAGTCTATAATCCAACATTTACTCATCCATTTAACAAAACCTATTAAATATCCATTATATCCAGGCTCAGGGTTAAAGGAGATTCCAAAGATCAACAAATAAGAAATGATCCCTGATATAATAATAATACCAAGTAAATCTATTATGTGCATAATAGAGGTACAAGGTTCCATAGGAATTCAAAGGCTAGCAGGATCGGAGAAGGCTTCTCAGAGGTGTTAGCTAGTGCTGTCGAGTAGCACCAAGGGCCAGCTGAGTTTCTAGTTTTCAGTACACTTTATATCACAACAATCTGCAGGTGTGTACAAATATCTTGCCGATGGAGAAAGTCAAGCTTGAGAGTTGTTAAATTACTTGCTCAGGTTACATTTACTAAAGCTCAGACCTTGGGCTTTTCTCCAACTCTATTATCCTATAACTGCCAGCTGGGTGGTGCTCAGTAACCCAGGGGTGAGAGTGGAGAAACCCAATGGCGGTGGTGGTGGTGGTGGTGGAGTAAGTCAGGACTGATTAGTAGGGCGGGAATGGTCGAAACTCAAAGGTGGAGGAATCCTCTGGTTGTGGCAGGCAAACTGTTGAAATCTAACCTAAGTCTCTAGGTCACTTAGTCCAAACCCTTCATATTACAGATGAGGAAACTGAGGCCAAGAGAGGAAAAAGTGACTCCACAAGGTCACACAGTTAATAAGAAGCAGGGCCAAGACTCAAGCCCAAGTCTTCTGAGGCAACACAGGAGGAATGCTGAATTTGCAATCAGAGGACATTGGTTCAAAGTCTAGCTGTCAGTAATAGTGTTACTTAGGATAAGCTATTACCCCTTTCTGAGAATTCTTCATGAGGAGATCGAAAAAGATGACCTCTAAGTCACATCAGGGAGCATTTATTAAGTATCTGGCCCCTTACACTGCCTTAACTAAGACTCTAGGAATCCCATATAAGTATTCCCTATACCTAACCATACCTTCTCTCCCTTCAAACTCTAAATCCTATGATGAGACTATGAACTAAGCCTTGGCTTGGACGCAGGACAGAGAAAGAAGAATTGGGTCCAAGGTTAAATAAATAGTGGAGCTAAATAGCATGGCTTTGGTCCCCACCTACCACATCTATCTCTAGGCTGCCAGTCCCACCTTAACCCTGCTGCTGGCCTGAGTGGTAACTCATCCTCCCCAAGGGCATTCCTTGATCCAGAATTAGTTATATTCTTCCCTCACCTTAAAAAACAAACAAAAAAAACAACTCTCCTTCTTTTAGGGAGAGATTTCAGGAGAAAAACAATCATCATCTTTAAGATGAGAAGGTCAGATTAAAATTTTGTATGTACCTGAATGATCACCAGGCTCAGAATCAGAGAAACCTGTTCTGGAGCTTACCAACCAGGTGATTACAGTTAAGTCACTCCACCTTGGCAGCATGTTACCTAGGCGGCATAGTGGACCACGTTGGATTTCAGTCAGGAACACCTGAGTTCAAATCCTGCCTCTGACACTTACCAGCTGTTTGACCCTGGGCAAGCCACTTAACCTGCCTGTTTCCCCATCAGTAAATTGAGGATAATAATACCACCTACTTCCTGTGGAGAAGGGGCCAGCTCTCCTTACTGAAATGACAGACAAGCCAGCCAGCCTAGCTGAAACAGTAAGGCACCCTGAGGGAGACAGGAGGCAGCGGGTAGCTCACCTTGAAAGTTCATGTAACTCTTTGTACTTCTTTTATGAGCTTTCCATGTAATAGTGTGAATTATAATCATCTGTGTTTGTATTTTATTCCCCTGCTAGACTGTAAGCTTTGTGAAGGCAGACACTGTATCCTGGAGTTTCTCTGTCTTCCGGCCATTAGCCGTGTTCTGTGCACAGCAGGGGTTTAATAAATGGAGGGCCCTTTCCACTATATCAGGTTCATTTGCACTTGTAGCTACAGCTACACTATACTCCTATTACTGAAGGAACCTGCTAATTTTTTTGTAGTTTAAATTTTCATTGTGAACTTAATTAACCAATATATTTAGTATACAAATAACAACAGAGTATTTTATATGAATCTGTGACCTTGTTGGTTTGATTTTTTTAAAAGGTATGCTTACTGTCTCAGGGAGTGGGGAGGTGAGGGAGAGAGAAAATTTGGAATTCAAAATTTTTAAAAATGAATGTTAAAATTATCTTTAATGTAGTGGGGGGAAATGTTATTAAAAATAAAAATAAAAGATATAATTAAGCATGGTTTAATTAAAAAATTACTATTTGTGTCACCATCTGAACTTTCTTATTCTCTACATTATAAAGTATTTTATTGATGCTTTTTTTGGGTGAATCTCAATTGCAAACTCACTCTCCTGTTTCCCTCAGTAGAAACCGGCCCTTGTCCAGCAAAATGATTCAACACATTAGCTGTGTCTGAAAATGCACGTCTCCTTTTGCATCTCAACTCTTATCCCTTGTCTGCCAAGATGCACGAAAATGAAACCCGCTGTCAGCAGTCTTCCAAAGTCATGACTGGCCACTGGCTTGAACTGATGCCTCATTCAAAGCTGTTCTCATCGTGTGAATGGTTCCCAATTTTGTTCATCCTACTCTGCATCAGTTCACATGAGTCTTTTCAGATAACCTATTGATTCCCATAAACCAAAGGTGGGATCAGGTTAGGTGACTCATCAAGCCTAAACCTTATTGAAAATCTAGGTAGACTGCAATATCGATTAATGAGTCCCTTGGCAGGGAAGCTCCTTTTAATAGTCAAGAAATGTTGTGAATATTTCACGTATGGTGTAATTAATGGAGGAGGAGAACAGACAAGGATTTACAGTGTGGAGTCCAAGTCCATCCTGTCTCCTCTCCGCAGGGCTGAAGGCTTCCAAACTGTTGGCCAGAGAGGCCTGAGGTACCCAATCTTTCTGTGGCAGGAAGAGATGCTGCTCCTCACCCTAATACTCCCTGGAGTAGGGTATAGGATATGAGGGCATACGAGAGAACTGGCACGGGTGTCAGAGAATTAAGAGGAAGCAGGGTACTCCGAGATCCACTCCCTCAATGGACTCTTCCATCTTCTTGCCAGCAGCTATCTCACCCTGGAGATGTCTCCACCCTGAGCCCCACTGGGGAGTCGCTACCTCAGACCATGCTCACTTTTCTTCTGGTTCAGCTCACTTTCTAGATTCCAATGTGGGTACCCTCTCCTGCTCTCCTAAGGCTGAAATGTGGTTAATGGAAGACCTGGAAGTAGAACACAAGTGTCCTGACGATCAGTTGAATGTTCATTTTGTTAAAACCACAAATGAAATTTGTGCAAGCAAAGCGTATTCAGCTTACCAGAACCACCGATTAACTTAGAGACAAATAAAATGCCCATTTTTATCTTGGCCAGAACCAGGCCTCCATTTTTGGCCATCTCCTCCCCATACCGCCTACTCTTTGAACATATTCATCTCTTTTCCTACTGTAAGCTTAGACTCTACTCATATGTCCCCCAGTTCTGTGATATCTATCTAGCTTTATGAGGTACACACACACACACATGCATGTCATCATACTTTATCCCGAACGAGGATGCCATGTCCTTTCCGCACCATCTCCACACTGTGCCACCATAATGATTAAGTGTCTAAAGGTTTCAATATAATGATTAATGAATATTTACCTCGAGCTTGGTGCTGTTATTGGGTTTTTAAAAGATATTTAAAACCAAATAAGAAAATGCATTTTTAAAGTTCTATTTGATCCTCTGTTACTGTCATCAGAATCCATGGGTCTTGACATTGCACACTTTGTTTTCCAACCTGCAAGTAGCTCAAACTATTCCATCTCCAAATAAGCCCTTTCCTGCTTGGTTGATAGATGCTGTCAGTTAGGCAGATATCTGTTAGTGCTTGAAGCCCTCAGAAGCACATATACCATTTGCTGAGGATGCTGTAGAAAGAGCTCATCTACTGAGCAGGCAATTGGACCTCTAAGGGCCTATCCTTGGTATATCTTACAGGAGGAATCCCTTCTACAGTATCCTCAACAAGTGGCCATGTAGTCACTGAATGAACACACACTTGTTGGGGGAACATGGGGAGGACCAAGATTCACTACTTATAATAAAGCCATCTGTTTTGGTTTTGAATGGCTCTTACCTTAATGTTCTATAGTCGTTGACTCTTTGGTGTGGCTTATGGGTTTGTGTCATGACAAAAGATATCAGCGGTAGATTTTCCTCCTGTGTAGTCCAGATAAATATCTAGGTTCTCATCCAGGCCTCTTGGTCTTCCCTTGGACCACCCTGAATAGACCGGGAAGAGAGCAGCTGGAAGGCACAGAAGCTCGAGGTTTAAGGTATTTCCCCAGATTTAGCCAGGAAGACACAAGTCTAAAACCAAGACATTTGACTTACTTGGTATCAGTCTGAGGGATGATGGTGCCCATCTCCAACACAATGGAGGAGACAGGAGTTGAGCAGAGACATCAAGGTGGAGAGTTTTCTAAATCCTCCTTAGTTTTCATAATGTGGTTTTTCTAATGAATCTAGCACTGTGAACTCATAGTAAATAAAACAGTACACTCCAAAGCCACATGTAAATGATTTTAAAATAGATAATCACTTACCAATTCTATCCATCTTCTCCATTGTGGGGACAATGAAACGTGTGTGTGTGTGTGTGTGTGTACTTCCTAACATTTCTTCATACTGAAGATGAATCTCTTTTCTTAAGTTAATCTGATACTGATTCCCCGGTGCTAAATTTCATCAAATTACAAAAACATTAAATTTAGTACAGTGGTTTCAGCAATGTCAGTGTTCAGATGTTAAATAAACACAACCAAGTAGGTAAATCTAGGCCTCTTTCTTGATTATACCTCCCTTTCACATTCTCTTCAAAGATTCATGTCTATTCATAAAAGCAAAATATACTATATTACACTGATTAAGTATTTTCTTCTGATGAGCTAACCTGTACATGGTTCTATTAATTTATAGTACAGTAGGAAAAGTGCTGAACCAGGGGGGGCACACCTAAATGCTAACCCGAAAGCATTCCTACAGGACCTAGAAGCCCACCTGGGGCTAACCTCTAAGTTTCTTTTCAATTCTAACATTCTCTAAGTCAATGAAAAATCAAAGCACCTGAACTCAAACCCTACCTTATGTCCTATTGAAAAAAACACACAGATAAGTAGCAAATCAAATTATGCATTTATTTATAAAATGACAAAAGTCCTAAGAATAAACAGATTTATTGTACTGTGAAACAGTCTTAGTACATGTGGAAGATGTTATACACTTTAAAGACGGTACACAGAATGGCTAAGACCAAAAGAGAAAAATAAACTGTAATTTTTAACTCAGTCTTGATTTAGGGTAAAAGTTATAAATTATCTGCTGGAATGCATTCAGCACAAACTCAGATTCTACATTACACAAAGCATGAAGGAATACAAGTTGCTTGGAGTCCAACAAGACACATACCTAAATCTGGAAATCTGAAAAGGCCTTTTCTGACTTTCATACATTAGTTTTCTTCTGAGACAGATTGATCTTATCTCCAAGGCTAAGGGCCATTCCCTGTAAAGAAGAAAGAACATGTTTGCATTTCTGATACCACATAAAAGCAGTGAGCCATCTGCAGGTGCCCCAATTCACTTAGCAGCCACCTAACTCCATCCCAATTCTCAGAGTTCTCCTGTTGTGTTTACAGAAGCCATAGCTCTGCACAGTGTACGTAAAAAGAGAGAGCCAGGTTCTATGCTGGTTGAACCACACTTGGAGTATTAAGTCCAATTCTGTTTTTGTTTGTTTGTTTGTTTTGTTGCTAGGCAATGGGGTTAAGTGACTTTGCCTAGGGTCACACAGCTAGTGAGTGTTATGTGTCTGAGGCTGCCCAGATTTGAACTCAGGTCCTCCTGACTCCATGGCCGGTGCTCTATCCACTGTGTCACCCAGTTGCCCCCAATTCTGGACCTGTTTTACAAGGACACTGACAAACTGGAGTATGTCCAGAAAAGGATGAGGAATGATTAAAGCAGCTGGAGGTGTTTTAGTTCTGAATAGAGAAGTCTTAGAAGGACATATGACTATCTTCAAATATCTGAAGGGCTTTCTTCTGAAAAAGGGACCACATTTATTCCCCTCCAATGAGGAAGAGAGACTGGGAAAAATATGACTAGACAGGAATTCATATAAAAGTAACTGGGGGTATGGAGGATAGGCTCTTAATGGACTGCAAATTCAAAGTATGACATACATAGCCCAAAATAGCTAATTTAATCTTTGGTTGTATTAGTATCAACTCCAGAAAAAGGGAGACAATAGCCCAATTGATCTCTGCCACAAGGCAGTTAGGTGGTGCAGTGGATAGATCGCTGGGCCTGCAGTCAGGAAGACCTGAGTTCAAATTTGACCTCAGGTACTTACTAGCTGTATGACTGTGGGCAAGTCACTTAACTGCTGTTTGCCATTATCCACTGGAGAAGGAAATGGCAGACCACTCTAGGGTTTTTGCCAAGAAAACCCAATGGACAGTATTGGCATGCTATGTCCACAGTGTGACAAAGAATAGGACGTGACTGATGAACAACAATTCTGCCACAGTGAGACCAAATTCAGAGTACTGTGCCCTAGTATGGGAATCACATTTTAGGAAGGACACTGACAAGCTGATGGGCATCCAAAAACCACCATGATCCCAATGGAAAAGGAAACCATGCCATACAAAGATCAGGGTAACGAAGCAGGGCTACAGCCTGGAAAAGAGAAGATCTGGGAGAAGAGGGAAATACTTGTCTTTAAATATTTGAAAGATTAATTTGAAAGTTTCATTCTACTTCTCCACAAAGTACAGAAACAGAAATTATGGGTAGAAGTTGCTCAGAGGCAGAGCTGAGTTACCTGTAGTGAAAGAACTTTCTAATGATCAGAGATACTCAAAAGTGGAAGAGGCTGTCTTAGGAAATAATGAATTTCTCCTAACTGGAGGCCTTTATGCAGATGCTGGACTCGCCACTTGTAAGGAATGTTTTTGAAGGGATTCAGCTCTAAGTCCTATCATCATCAAGTGGAAATTAAGAGGGGGAAAGAGTTCGGCTCAGCAGAAGAAGAAACTTTCTAACAATGAAAGCTCTCCAGAAATGTAAAGGGATACTCTGTGAACTAGCAAGCACCCTGTCATTAGAAGTGTTCAAGAGAAGCTGGATGACCTGGATGCTGTAGAGGAAATTCTTGTAACAGGTGGGATGCTGGATTAGATAATCTCTAAGATCCTCGTGAAAATTTCTGATTCTCTGCTTTGTGATGAACCTTGGACTCCAGCAATCTTTATGGGAAAGGGATCTATTCAATTAAGTTATATGAGACACAGAGAGGCTTTACACATAACGTCCAGAAAGATGGTCCCCAAACGTACACAATGAAAATGAATTAACCATCTTGCCTATTAAGAGAACATGCCTACTGCATACCTATGGAACCAGGCAAAACTATTACACGGCTATGCAGACAGTCGTGAAAAAAGTATGTTTAGAGAGAACTTCTCTTCCTACATTCAAAGACAGTACAAGGAAGGACAACCATTACCTGACTCTTTGCACGAATCCGTATGTGGCCAGTTACTGGGGCTTCTGGTCCAAGATGAATTGGCTTTTCAATACTGACATTTGCAAGTGCATCTTCTCCAAATATGGAACGGGCATAGAGGTTGGCAGCCATAAAGCCACAGTAGCCGAAAGGGCCTGAAAGAAAACAACAATGACTTCAACACTTCACCCAGGGGCTCAGCATGCAAGTCAGGTATCCCATATAAGCTTTTATTTGCAGGGCCTGGAGTCCTAGGAGTCAGGTGCCAAGAGTGCTACATCAACCAGAAGCCAATGAAATCTATATTGCAATGGAAACCACTATGCTTACTAGCAGATACATTCTGATTCATATCAGAGTGACTGCAAAAGTGAAGGATGTTTGGGAGGGGAAATAAGAGGGCAGGAAAGAGAGAGATAGAAGTTGGGGTAATTTCTAGTATTTCCTGATAAGAGTAAAAATAATTTCTCACAGAGACTCCTCTAGATAAAGCCTCTAGAAAAACGGGGAAGAAATGATTAATGGGGAAGAAAACCTAGATTGGCCATCAAATTTAAATAGATCCTTATTATGGCAGATACTCATTAGGAAGCCACCCCAGATTGTTCAACAGCAAATTCAGAGTATTACCTTCTCTGGAGTGAGGCACTTCATGTTGGTTGACTTTAGTATATGATGTAAATATTCATTTAAATCAATTATATTTGTGTTAACTGTCACCTGTAAGGAGAAAAAAAAAAGATCAAAGAGAACACTGGACTGGGAGTTAGGGAAACGTCTATTCCTAGGTCTATACTATGGCTATATGACCTCTGAGCCTCAGTTTCTTCATCTGTTTAAAAAAAAAAATCAGGGAAATAGATCTAAGATAACTTCTAAAGTCTCAGGTCTAAAATGCTATGATCTTAAAAAGAAAAAAAATTCTCACAATAATTTCTCTTAGTGTTGCAAAAATTTATAATTGCTAAAAGGCAAACTATAGCATTATTTTAATTTTATTTTATATCTCTGCTTTCAGAGGAGTAACTGTATTCCTCACATTTCCTTTCAAACTGGATGCCAGAATGAATACTTTTCCACAGAGAATGACCTCATAAAAACAAATGAATTATGCTTCTTGCTGAACATCTACAACAGTTGCCAAAGATGGAAGTAATGACTGAATGAATGTCTCCAAGAAACTGTTGCATCCAGTCCCTTAAAGTAACTGGATTCAGTCATTTTTCATATCCTGTCTGGGACACAGCCTGTAACATTTTGATCAGTTAGACTAACTATACAGCTGCTAATCTCATGCCTGAGAACAGCAAGTGGTTCTTTTGGGAAAAGTGAAACCACATGACAGTTTTCTTGGTAAGCCTAACCAATGCTAATTTCTAGGTACTATGAATGGGCTGAAGAAGTTCGAAGTTCTCTTTCTCTATCTGTCACTTGCCATGGGGAAAGATTTCACTAGAAAACTCCTGACTACTATACTAACCCAAAAGTAGGGAGGATAATAAGTTCATGAAGCCCACCACTTTCCCGCATACTAACTTTGTTTTCCCACTCAAATTCTGCCCACATCTGGCGGAACTCGGCATCAGTACAAGAAGCAGGTTGGATGTAGTCCATGATGTCAATGTGAATGTCACTGAGGACCACACAGTTTCTGTCACTTGCTGCTCCAGATACATCATATACTGCAGATATAATTTTAAAAACACACAAAACCCCCACATAACTGTGAGATTGGCAGGTGAATTCATATGAATGAAAAATATGACTTCAACGTTTGCAAAAAACAAATTTAAGATCTCATTTTAAGAGGATTTCTCTTTCACTAAACATTAACCTCATTTTTGCAATTCAACAAGCAGCATTAATGAACTAATATGTGTGTGACGGCCTTTTGCCGATGTCCTCTGATGCCTAATTGTTGACCCAATCTTGGGTTCTTAAAGACTATGCTACACGAGCACAAGTGTGGGCCAGTCCAACCCAAGCTAGAAAGGAGTTGAATATGGGCCTGGCAAAAGACTGTAGATCTGTCACCTAAGGACCAGGTCAGCTAAGGGCAGAAAGGCTGATCACTGCAGTGCTAGAACCCACAGAATGATTTTTGGGAGGTGATCCACTCACGTATACAGTTAAGGGATGGAATGACTATGACCTGAGTTGGTGGTCATATCAATGAAATATCTGAAATACTAATGGACTGTGCAAGATAAGTTTTGGGAAGGATACAAAAGTAGCATAAGACAAAGTCTATGACCTCAAAGAATCTTTAATCTCATAGCACCACCCACTTACTAGAGAAGACCTTCTTTAGATTCCCTTCTTTACAATGTATGCCCCTCATCTGTGATTGTACAACATGCATGACGTCTTACCTATATTACCAAAAATAATTCCATTTTCTGTCGAAGCTACTTTAACATTAGCCTTAATATTTGCAAAATCATGAGGTGCAAGAGTCAAAGGAGAAGGTTTTTCCACAAGTTTAAGATCCCCTGAAGGAGAAAAAAAAATTCAGTTTGTATATGGCAAAGTCTTAGACATCAAAACACAAACTGCCTAAGTTTTTAGCTTATTATAATACCAGAAAGGGAGAAATATTTAGAGTTATACCATTGTTTATCTTTCATTTTAAAAGTGCAATCTGTGCATTTCTATTTGTTTTAAAACTTGGGCACCTAAGAATAACTTTATGGTGATTCTTCATCTGAATGTCCCAGAGATCCAGAATGGTGGGTGCTGATCATTCATTTCAACGCATGTACTCAAACTTCTGACAAAGATGACCTCATGTTAAGGGTATAATGCGTTCCAAATTAAGTGAGATATCTGACCGTACAAGGCAAGGACAAATTGTCTATACTATACAACGGTCTCCATACAGATCCCAAGCTGTACCAAGGCTGACATGGAGGACTCCTGTATTTTAAGACTCCCTTTCTCCTTCCATTCTCTTCTGACTTACATGGCCAACCAAGGTACCAAAAGACTCCTGGGAATACTCCACATTTTTGCTTTTCAAAGCAAAATGTGAAAGACAGCAGGGATGTAATCTACTTCAAGCATCTGCAGTAGGCTAAGGGCAGAGGAAAAAAGGGATTAAGAGGAGGAACAAAAAAGACCCCGCCAAGGTGACGTGCATTACAGGTGAGGCCCTACTTGGCTATGCCTACGTTACAAAGTCTGTGGGCAAACAGGTGCCTAGTTTTGTACTGAGCAAATTAACCGTTCAAAAGAGTGAAGTAACAATAACAGTCTTCTATTTCAGTTGTTCCCTTCACTGACACCCGGAAAAAATCTACACTCACCAGAACTATCAGGTTTACTGAACTGCTAGCTTCAAATGCCAAAAACAGAAGAAGACAGCCAGTGTGAAAACAGGGACTCAAGGAAACACGAGCTGCAAAGCTCTGATTGTTAAGTGTAGCATTTAATCCATTAGCCCAAATGTCACCTCAAAGGCTTCAGATCATAGTTATGATAAAGCTTTACTTGCTAGTTCACTTCAGTAATGTCATTTAATAAACAAAATAAGACTAGAATATATCTAGAAATTGTAGCTTTGTAAGCTACTGACAGATATCTTGCAAAGGAGTTCAGACCCAGGAAAATGTAATTTTGATCTTGTAAAAGAAGTCCCAGGTTAGGAATTTGATAAATATAGTTATCTGAAATCTACAAATTTGAATTGTCATTTCTTCAACTCAACAGATGAGAGCAAGTGCTAAGTTTTAGTTTCATAGCTAAGATACCACAGTAACTTTCTTTTTTTTTAATTCATATTTTTCCCCCCGTTACATGTAAAAGAACAATTTTTAACATTTGTTTTTAAAACTCTTGTGTTCCAAATTTTCTCCCTCCTTCCCCTCCCCACATCGAGAAGACACACAATTCGATATAGGATATATATGTATGTGTAGTCATGCAAAACACTTCCACAACAGTCATGCTGTGAAAGGCTAACTACACTTCCCTCCATCCTATCCCCCCCCCGCCATTTATTCTATTCTGTTCTTTCACCCTGCCCCTCCTTACAAGCGTTTGATTCTGATTCCCCCTTCCCCCAATTTGCCCTCCCTTCTCTTATCCCCTTCCCCTCTACTTTCCTGTAGGGTAAGACAGAGTTCTATAACCAATTGAGTGTGTATGTTCTTCCCTCACGGTAACTTGTAGAGGATCTGTCCTCACCTAATGTGGCTAGTTCTAATGTGCAGTTCTGCAAAGTATCACTGGTCTGGTTTACAACAAGTACATCCAGAACGATATCATATTGGTTGACGTGAACATAAGCCTCTGCATAGACAGGATCTGAGAAACCTGTCAGCTGGGTAACCTGCCAAACAGAAATGCCAAACAGAAATAAAGAGATTACCGAATGACCAGATTTCTAAGATATCCATTTTACGTCAAGTATCTGCATGCCAAATGATTAAACCTAACAGACATCTGACACAGGGCTGTTTGGATCTCTTAAGCTACTCTAAGGTAGGTGCAATGCCCCAGATAAAAATTTTCTAGAATACCTAAGTGAGAAATTAATGCAAGACATTAAAACTACTCTCTAAGTGGGCTTGGAGAATTAAGTTATTCAGCAATTACAACAGAATTTCAAACTAATGTATAACTTGAATGTTCTAAAATGGATTTCCAGACCTCCATCCCCTCCTCCCGTATCAGAGAAAAGATGTGGCGCATATCTAACAAACAACACTAGAGGAATAAGGTTTTAAAATTCTAACATACTATTCCCCCTCATCATGATTACTTCTTGCTTTCTGAAGGAAAAAAAAGAATATGTTAGTAGAAAGAAAACCGACCAGGAAGCAAGAAATGTGCTTTTGAGTCCCCAACCTGCCATATTTGTATAATTCTGGGCAAATAATTTTCCCTCTGGGCCCTAGACTTTCTTTGTCTGTAAAACTAAAAGCCTGAACTAGAAGATCCCTGAAGCCCAGTCCAGCTCTCATATTCTGTGTCTGCAATTTCAAGTACAGGTTTTCTGGATATATTGAAACAGTGGGCACGAATAAACTGAACTCATGGAAATAAGGTATTTTTTTGTAATGGCACCAATGAATGCAGTAGCTTCCTCATCCTGGTTACAAATGTTAACAAAAGGATGTTAACTTATCCATTAGGGATCACATTGTGCAGGGGTTTCTAGTTAAGATAGTGACTTGAAAGGCCCTAGAAAAACCCATCTCTCCCAGAACTGCACCAGGACAGGAAACCAGATAATGATCAAGAGACCAAAGGGGAACACCAGTTACCTCTTCCATCTAGTTCAGAAATGTACCAGAAGACTGCCAGAAGTCTGTATATCCTTGGAGAGGGGACGGGTCAGAGAATACAGAAGACAGTGCAAGCGCAGGTAGGGCCTGCCCTATCAGAACTACAATGGGGGACAAAGCCAGTCTCTGCAAGTCACTACACAAGGAGACAGAGCTGGACAGTGAATCCCTTGGGATACTCAGAGCCACAGAAAGAGGTAAAGCCAGCTCGGTATCCAGGTAAATTTACTAAGAGGCCTTTTAGAAGGCCTGAGACCAGCACCATCTCCAGTCTCTGAGATCTGATTGTGGTCTGTCAGGGCCACAGAATGGGATGGAAACATCTCTCAACAGGCAAGGAGACAGTAATAGGGCTGAGGCTAAGACATATGGGGCCACAAGGAGACAGAGACAGAATCCAGGCAGAGGGTGGGACCTTGTCCCAGCCACCCCATCCAGACAAAAGAAGAGACAGGACCAGAGTGGGCCTGCCCACCCCATATAAAGACTGTGGGAAAAGGTGAAGTCTAGCCCTGGCACATAGGCTTAATCCAGGGAACCTTAATCCAGGCCAGAGATATGAGTAAATAGAAAACTCCAAAAACCAATAAAAAAGTACTATAGCTTAAGAGAAGCCCAGAGGCAAAAAGAGGTTTTTAAAAATATTTTACTCTATACCAAGAAAAAAATGAAAGGATAAAAAAATGTAATTGGAGCTCTTAAAAAACCTGGGAAGAGAATAAGTGGCTTCCCCATATGAACTAGTCATTCTCCACTGAACTACCTAAAAAGAAGAATGGAGCAAAAAGAACGCAATGATTCCATTAGACAACAAAAACTATAAGAACCAAGTTAAAAGACTCAACTCAGGCAGGGCAGTGTAACAAAGTAAATGACATCAAAAGTCAGCTAAGGACTTCTAAATGTTTTTATTGGAATTACAGAAAAAAACTTTCAAAAATATTCCATAAGTGAAAGATCTAAAGAAAAGATGATTCAGACAACTTGTCACTTTCTCTTACCTTGTTAAGTTTTGACGCTAGTGGGTCGGCTGCTTCCTTCCTCTGTGTGTTGCCCATTGCTGCCAGTAGGCTCAGCTGAAACTGGTCCTCCTTACAATTGATTTCATTTTTGGCAGTGAGTTGCATGAAGGAAATGGGGTCATCAGGCTGGACAGTCACATTCCTCTTTTCAGACTCTTTCTAGATTGAGAAAGCATTACAGAGCTCTTCTCAGCATGATGAGAGGTTTGCCTTCTACATGATGATGATTAAAAAAAATCAAGCACCTAGGACAGCACGAACAATCTGTGAGGGACCTTACCTTCTGTGAGAGCTTCTCTTCTTCCAGTTTAGCAGACAGCATGTGAGAAAGGGACTGTCTGCACTCTTTGTTGAAAATGTCATTCATTAAAGGTGAACACTCAGACAAGACCTTGAGGCACAGGGAGATACGGTCTACATCATCATCTGTAATTGGCTTCTTGGGAAGAGAGGATTTGCCCAAATGAAGAATAGTGGCCATGAGCAGCATAGCTTCAGCGATAAAAGACTACAGTGGAAAAAAGTCTGTCTTAGTTGTTCACTTCCAATAAAGAGCTTCTGGTCTTTAATATACATATCATACTAGGAAACAAAGTCAAACTTCTTTACCCTCTGCCTCTTTTTTCTCCGTATTCAATTGCCAAAAACTTTAACTGGTATCCCAGTTGCCTAGAGGATAATGCTCAAATCTTTAGCCTGGCATTCAAAGCTCTCCAGAATCCGACCTCAAGCTTCATGTCTAGGCCTCTCCAATTACTCCCCTCTAAATATTCCAGTTAAACTGGACCACTTGCCATTCCCCAAGTAGATCCCACACTTTCCCACTTTTGCTCACACTATCCTTTTCAGGTGAAAAGTTATTTCACTCTTGTCATTTTTGATAGTACAACTCCTCCCAGCCTTCCCAAATAGGCTTCTCTGGTTCCCTGAGCCAGAAGCTCTGTGTGCCTCCTCTGAATGCCCATGAGCTTGTGCTTGCACCCTCTTAGGGCACACGTCACAATCTGCCTTCTTTCATAGTTACTTGTTTCCTCCTCTAGACTGAGTTGCTTGAGGGTGGGTCTGGGACCTTACACATGCTAACTTTTGCTCAATGACCACTGTGGGGATGGACTTACATTCTGCTTCTTTTTCTCCTGAACCAGGGCCACATAACGCAAGGCGATCTTGGTCAGAGTTGTGGCAAGGGAGGCTGCGACGAAGAAGTCCCCGTCGAGGAGGAATGCTCGAAGTGGAGGCCTGAGGGAAAGAAACAAGAGGTAGCCTAAAGCTGGTAAAAAACACGCCCACTGGTACACTCTAAGCCCCTTGGAGCAAGGCTCTTGTTTCCTGTGCTTCCGCTTTTTCAGACAGTGTTTCTACTGGGGCTCTGCCATGTCCTTGATGCATGAACTCTCAGAGCCTGTTTTCTTTTGTCTTTTAACTTTTGATTTCAATTAATAAGCATTTATTTTCTCCTCCCAAGTAGGGGATGGGGGGCGAGGAGGAGAAGACCCTTGGAACAAATAGGCAGCATAAAGCCAAACCAGTTCCCATGTTGGCCAGAAACAGATATATCCCATTCTGCATCTTTGAACTCTTCACCCATCCATCAGGAAGTGGGCAGCAAGCTTCATCATTGGTCCTATGGAACTGTGGTTGGACGCTACCCTTGTCAGAGTTCTTACGTCTTTCCAAGGTTGTGTTTATTTTTACAAGGTTGTTACTGTATAAATTGTTCTCTGGTTCTGCTTCCTTTACTCTGTATCAGTTTATACAAGTCCTCCCAGGTTTCTGTGAAGCCACCCCAGTCATCATGTCTTACAGCACAATAGCCATCACTTGTGCAGGCAGTGCTAGGCTGATGGGCATCTCCTGAGTTTCTAGTTCTCTGCCTCCACAAAAAGAACCACTCTAGATATTTTTGTAAGGGTCTTTTTCTCTTTTCATTGCTCTCTTTGGAGATACAAGCCTATGAATAGCTGAGTCAAAGGGCAGGTAGCACTTAGTGCCTTTGGGGGCATAGCTCCCAAATGGCTCCCAGAAAGGCTGGACCATTTGTAGTGCCACTGTCACTGTCTTCATTCATGTGCCTTTTGTCCCACAGCCCCTCCCAACAACTTTTATGTACTAATGCCAACATATCCAGTACGAGCTGCAACCTCAGAATTGCATTAATTTGAATTTTTCTGACTATTAGCAATTTAGAGTATTTTTTCATGTCAACTGCTCCTTAGAAAATTGCCTGTTCATATCCTTTGACAGTTTATCAACTAGTGAATAGTCTGAGCCTTAGTTTTCTCATCTGCAAAATCAAAATAAGTTTTACTATCTGCCTGAGATTGGATTGAATGAGAAATGCATGTACTTTATAAACTATATGTAAAATATCTTACAGCTTTCAAAGTAAAATGTAAATAAATAAAACTTTTTTTTCTGATGACATAGAAGAAATGATATTTTCTATAATTAACTGTATCACCTGCCAAGAGCCAAATGGACAAGGAAACAAAAGAATTCAGATTATGATGACAAAATAGGCACAAAGAAGAAACCCAAGGCACACTAAATCCCAACTGCCATCCATGTTGCACAAAGGGGACTAGAGATCTTAAAGAACAGGCTTTCAAAAGGTTCAAGGAAAAATAGAAAGGTTTCAATGTTCTATTATTTTACAAGGGAATGAAGCTGAAGAAGGATGGGATGCTCTCAAGAATGAAAGTGTAAAGATGTGAAATAGAATGACTCCCACGAGAATGAAAATTGAGAACTATGTAAAGCAACTGATGTAGTTAAACGGGGAACAAGTCATATTTGGAAAAGATACGTACACACGTTGGTTGTGGAGGCCATTAACTGAGGGTGAATAACAAAGAGGAAGAGAGTCCGGTAAGAAGAGCATCAGGACTGCTAAATCCCAGAATGGACTGAGGTTGCTAACGAATGCTAAGGATAGCAAAAAAGCATCTTTTTTAAGGCTATGTTGGGTGCAAGAGGAGGATCAAAGAAGGGATGACTATTGCTTAGGGAGTATGGGATGATGACAGGTGATGGTGCGCTGGCTGAACTACTCAACTCTACTTGTGCTTGTTCCCTTCTGCAAAGAGCATTATATCTTTGAATTAAGAAGGATAGGAAAAAATGGTTAATGAGGAGTTAAAACCCAAGCATTATGAGATGGTTAAACAAAATCTAACTACCCTCAATGGATTCATGCCACGAGGGTCTTCAACCTGAAAATGAGTCAATGTCAGTGATCTCCTAGAGACACCTGAGAGGGGGATAAACCTTTCAGGACTTCATATCTGAGTCTCAATTTCATCATCCGCACGATGGGTTTTTATGAAGGAGAGAATATCTATTCTTAGAGTCCAGGTTGACTTGGTTACCTGTCTTCCTCCTTTTTGGCTGGTCTGGAACTGCTGAGAGCACTCTGAGTGGCATAAGTACCCATCTCGGTTACCAGTTTCTGAACTGGCCCCACATTGATTTCTTCTTCAGGTTTTAATTCACCGGCTTCTTTCTTTATTTCTGATTCCACGATTGGGATCTAAGAATCAACCAGAAACATGACTCTAGCAACAACTTCCACCACAGAAATAATGAAGCTGGCGTCATACTCTTCCTTTTAGATGATGCTTTTATAACTTAATCACTTCAGGAGATACTGTAAGCTCTGCTCTAAGAAAGGAAGTATAATTTTTAAAGAGAGAGAACATTTTTAAATGGAAAGAAAAAGTTATTTCCTAGTAACTATAATTCATGGTAATATACTCCAATTCCACATATTCCTATGTCTTTCAAGTTCACATCTTACCTCTTTTTCTTTCCTTCCCTTGAAATATTGATCACAAGTAATACTTACTTGTCTCAAGAAAAGTCAATCTGTCCAGCCGTCAATATTACCTTCATCATCTGAACATTTCCTATCAACTTTAGATAATAGCTTATGTTTATATAGTGTATTATGATTATGAAATGTAGTAACTGATTCCATCTTAATAACTCTTTGAGGTAGGTAGTATTAAGTATTATTATTCTCATTTTACTGATGAGGAGAGAACAAGGAATTTTTCTAATGTCACACAATTCATGAGCAGTGGTGGCAGAATTTCTTAACTTGCAGACTGTTGGAGTTAGAAGACACCTCTCATCGAGTCCTCTTTATTTTATAGATAAGGAGACTTACGACCAGAAATTAATGACTCACCCAAGGTCACATAGTTAAGATGTGATCAGCTCCAGCCCAGGTTTTTTTAAAAAACTAAATCTAGTAAATCTTTCTAACACAAAATGAGTATTAAATACAATTTTCCATTTTTATGGAATCTAAGAAATTAATAATTTGAAGGGACCCTGAGACTCTCTCATGCGAAAGCTGAAGCCTACAAAGGTTAAGGGACTTGTCCAAAGTAAGAACCAGACCTCCAACTCCCAGCTATGGACTATTCCATTGTTATACTGAAAACTATGCTGGGCTTCACTAAAAGCATCTGCCTTTCCATCTTAACATCTGTATGTGAACTTCAGAACTACAGCCTCAAACGGTCCATAAACCTCATAAACATTTTTCAGTACCACATCATCTGTCCTGGGAGAGGCGACATGTAGCTACAAAGGTAACTTTGGAGTCAGAAAAACCTGTGTCTAAGTCTTGCCTCTGGCTCTGTGATCCTGGGCAAATCATTTACTCTCTAGATGCTCTAGGCCAAGTGTCCTACTCAAATAGAAACAGGGGCCACTGAATCATGCCTGAAGATCTCTTCAAGATATACAATGCCTCAGTTTTAAAAATTGAGTCACTCTTGTTAAACACTTCCCAACGACATTTTAGTCTGGCTTAGGCCACGCATACTGCATTACGGGCCGTGTGTTTGCCTGCCCTGCTCAGTCAGGCCACACTCTAGGACCAGAAGTTGCAGAGAAGATGCTCACCTGCATCAGGACAGGGAGTTCCTTGCCAGAAGATCCTTAGACCAATTAAATCACATGGCTTTCTCTTTCCCTCACTTTGGCATTAGTTAGATAAAACACATCACTGATGAATGTACAAAAGTAAGTTTTATATCTGATACAATTGCTAATCAAAAACATACCTCCCCCAGGGACCTGCGGACTTCAGTCATCACACTCTGTATGTCTTCTTTGGTACTACAATACTCTCCCAGGATCCATAAAGCTCCCCGGTAAATTCTAAAGGAAGAAAAAACAGGTGTACTATGAACCCTGAGCCAGTAAATGAATTTAGTCCCAGTAACAAAGATCTCAACTTAGATTTTAAGACAGGCAACACCATAAAGAAGGTGCATGCGTTCTCTCTCTCCCCTCTATATATACACAGATTGTATTTCTTTGGAGTCTACCCATATATTATAAGATTAGCAAGAAAATCATGTTTTTTTTCACAATTAAGCACTAAAAACTCATTCTAAAATGTTATTAGAGCAAATGGTAAACAGGAGTAAAAATTAAATTTCAAAAGTGTTTTCTGGAGGGGGCTTCCTTCCATTATTGCCTATCTACCCTTGGGCATGTTCACTGAATGTTTGGGCCTTATTTCCTTCATTTGAAAAATGAGGGGGTTGGACTAGAAGATTCCTGAGGTTCCTTCTATTTCTAAAACTGAATAAATATATTTAGTCCTATCATGTTATATTTCATCGCTCTGAAAGGTTATGCTATTTTACTTTAGAACAAAAAATATTACTCTTCTGAAGTTATCAAAAAGGAGTTAATTTTATGCATGGGACAGTAGACAATAAAGGGATGCAAGGTACCAATTTGTAATAAACTGTGAAAAATATATAGGAGTAGAGAGAAGCCTACAGAATACTTGTTTTACCTCTTAACCTGAAACAAAGAAATACATCATAACAGAACTGTATAATTTACAGCCGAAGGGACTTGAGAAACAATACTGTTTACAAAGTTCACCCTCATTTTACAGAGGAAGGAACTGAAGCCAAGTTTGCCAATGTGCCCCAAGTCCCAAACAGAATCTTCATTAACATTTTCATCATACTTGATCAGAAACAGAAATAGGTAAATGACAGGAACTGTATAATATGATAGTATAATGGTACGTAGGGAGCACTTTGCCATGACTTTTTTCCTTTATCATGGAAGCAGCATTTGTCTACCGACATAAATGCTGGCGTAATATATTAATGATACAAATCTGTCATTTTACAGTTGCTCTTTACTGGGTGGATATCCTATTTTGGTGCATTGTCATGTGTACTTAAATAAAGTAAAGTTCAGATCTAATAATCCTTTATTAGCAACAGATTACTTTAATGAAGGGACATAATTTTAGATAAAGTTTGCCCCTTTATTTCTGCTCCCTAACACATACAAAGTTTATATATATATATAAATGTATATATAAAGATACTGGAAAAGTAGTGATATTTAATATCACACATACGAATCCATCAATCCATCTATCTACTGTCCACACTTGAGTTTTCATTACATTTCTAAGGACGCCAGGTGGGGAAGAAAAAGCTAACTCTTTAAATCATGACTCTTTCCCCCTAGAAATTATGGATTCACTAAAATGACACTGGTCCTCTCTGGACAGTTTACCCTAAATCATTCTCCTCCACTGGATTTGCTATTATTATCTATTTTGATTCTTAAAACCTTCAAAGAGAAAAAGAGACAAAATGTTAAGTTTATTGTTTTGAGAAGATTTTACACCTACTTGACAGACTTAATAGCATGAAAGACTTCAAGCATTTTCTCAACAATAAGCAATCGGAGGTTATCAAACCGCTGAATAGCTTCCCGGACAAACTCTAAGACATCAGCAGCCGCTGCTTCATTGTTGTCACTGAGAAACTCCATTAGCTAAAACAAAACAAAACAAAACAAAACAAAAAACCAACAGCAGCCACTGCATAACTCCGGAAGAAAGAGCCCAAGCCAGAAGCCAGCTAATTCAAAGGAATTAGTGTGCAAGCATTTACTAAGCACCTACTGTGTTCCAGGACAGCACCCTGTGGTAGTAAGCACAGATGGCTCACTCACCAGTCCCACATTCCACCCCTTTGGCCCCCCCCAAGATTGACACAGCACTCTTCTCAGGATCATTCATCTTCTCCAGACTCTTTACCATACAGATAAAGAAACTGTGGCTCAGAAGAGTGACATTTGTTAATGGGCACATAGGCAAAAAAATGGCAGGAACAGAATTTGAACCCAGGTCTTAGGGCTCCAAAGAATTGCTTTATCAGGTGAAGAAGGCAAAAGGTCCCACAGCAAGTATTGGAGCAGGCCTTGCTTCGGTCTTCTTCCTCTAAAGCCACTGCTCTTGCCCACATGCCAATGCCATGGTCCCATAAGGATACAAACATTCATTTTGTGCTCAGTGGGATTTCTTTGACATAACTACTGAAAGCAGGCACTGATGGTAAAATATTGTTTTTGGGTGTATTCACTGTTGGGGAAAAAGCATTACTCATTTTCTTACCGCTCACTCACTATAAAAGGGTGGCCAATTTACAACTCAAATACTGTGATGAATTTCTATAATGTCATAAATGAAAATGAAATCACACTAGGAGCCAAAAGTTCCAAGACATAAAAGATAAAATTTCAGAGAATCATAGATTCTCAGAGTGAATTTTCCACATAACTGAATCGTACAGTTCTAAGTACTGAACTTTTTTAAAAACACCTTTCGATGGAAACCTTCTTAAAAGATATTAAAGTAAATCTGCAATATTTATTACCTTTATAATGGTATACAGAGTACAACTTAATCATCTGCTGATGAATCAGGATAACGTAGTGAAATATTATTACCAAAGGAAGAGGATGTCCCTTCCAGCCCTAACGTTCTATGGCCTCTGTGGGCAGTAACAACAGCGATGCTCTCAGGGGCAGACATGTATGCTACCATGGCATCCCAGCACCGTCATTTCTCAGCAGCATCTCAGAACCTCTAGGCTCCCTGCTCATTTCTGCTTCCATGTGTTGTTCAATATGATCTAGGAGGAGCTGAAGGCTGAGAAACCAAGCTTACTGAATCAGTAAGATGAATTGTAAACATAATTCTAAGTCAAAGGCTGTGGGGCTTGAGGATATAGCTCCCTACCTGTGCTGTTCAGAAAGAGCGCAGGTTAGTGGCAGGTATTCTCCTTGCTCCCTTTAAGAGGAGTCGGACAATGTGCCCACTGGAAATATAAAAATGGAAACAGCTGTCTGAGACAGTCAGATTTCACCTACCACCGGAATGACGTTTGCAGCCATGTCTGGAAACCGAACTGAGCAAGAATGCAGCGTGCGGACAAGGAGCTGCCTGTATTTGTCAGTATCTTCATGCTCCGACACATTATTGGTTTTAATCACTTCTTTCTTCAGGACAATCACTAGCTACAAAATCGAATACAGATAAGTCCCCAAGTCATACATTAAAGTATATTACAGTGAATGGAACATGGTAATCGGAGCTTTCTTTTACCTCTTCCACATTTCTGGAAGACACAAGGTCTAGTGCCAACTGCAGAGTTTTCTTTCGCACTTCTAAATCTGGAGTACTCAACACTCTCAAGATGTCCATAACCAGATCCTAGAAAGAACAAGAACTCTGTTTAAGAAGTTTTCCTTTTAAAGAAACATTTTCATAGATCAAATATGGAAACTAAGAATTTTAGTGCGTATGCATTCTTGTCAATATTTTCCAAGAAAGTTCAAAATATGGGTATCTTTTTACTAAAGAAGCAATGTCACAGAGGGAAAGGGCACCATATAAGGAGTCCAGAAACTCCTGCTTTGACCCTGTCGGTGTGATACTGGACAAATCATCAGGCTACTTTGGGACTTGGTTATCTCATCTGTAAAATTAAGGGGCTAATCTCTAAAATAATCTCTAAGAGTCCTTCAGATCCTAAATGTCTGTATGTAACAATGTTAAGTAAACTGCAAGTATGAAGAAGATTACTGCTAAAGGAAGAAAGTTTATCTTTACACGTTATAGAATAAAATCTCAATTAATTAGAGCCTACTTAATCAAAAGTAGAGAAAGGCAAATATCAGCAAACTAGGTAACATCTGAGATGAAAACAAACTTCTAGGGCATGAATACTGTATTTTAGAATTGGCATAAACTCAATTCAATTCAACAGACATTTAAGTGTCTATTATGTACAGGGCTCTAACAGGTAGTGGCAATATAAAGAGCTCGATTCAAATTCAATAAACATTTATTATGCCTGTACTATGTGCCAGAGGGCAGCTAGGAGAAGGAAATGGCAAACCACTGCAGTACCTTTGCCAAGAAAACCCCAAACGGGTCCTGAAACTTTGGACACTCCACATCCTCTGTACTCCCTCAGTCTCCTCTCCCTCTGATCAGGAGGGCTGGAGGATGGAGCACTACATTCCACCCAAAGCTTTCCTTTATGGAGGGCACGGACCCAGACCCCCCCCCCCTTCCAGCTTTATCTTCCTTCATTAGATTATAAGGGGCTGTCTTTCTTTTTCTCATTTGTAGCCTTAGCACAGTGCTTCACACATGTTGTTACTCAGCCATCTCAGTCATGTCCCACTCTCCGTGATACCACTGGGGGTTTTCTTGGCAGAGCTCCTGGAGTGGTTTATCATTTCCTTCTCTAGCTCATTTGACAGATGAGGAAACTGAGGCAAACAGGGTGAAGTGACTTGCCCTGGGTCACACAGCTAGTAAGTGTCTGAAGTCAGATCTGATCTCAGGAAGATGAGTCTTCCTGACTCCAGACCCAGCACTCTATGCACTACTCCATGTAGCTACCAATGGTGGTAAGGAAGAGAGTAAGACACGAAGGACAGACTGTGGAAAAGGACAGACAAAATGCTAAAATAAGTGAGGGAAGGCTTACTGGAGAAAGTGGCCTCTTGAGCTGGTAAGAAAAGATATCAACAGGCAGAGATGTGGAGAGTCCTGAGGCATAGGCCTCAGTTCCCAGATCTGGAAACAACTTGTCTAGAATAAAGGGTGTACGAAGGGATGTACAGTGGGTAAGCCTCAGCTGGTCACTGCTTGGGCCCTGATGTCTCACAGTGACTATAAACAGCAACTGTTTCTGGGCTGCCCAGAAACCCTGAGGGTCTTCTCCTCCCAGACTGATCTTTTCTTTTAACTAGGTAAAAGAGGCCATTCTCTGCCTTATTTCTTACCTAGCCTTAATCACTGAATGGGTGTTACCTCAGTCAAACTGAGACCTGTTAAAGACCTTGGCTTAAAAAGGCCAAGGTCTCCCACTGCATCCAGGGCCATCTCCAGTCATCCAGATCTCTATCATGCCCCTGGACCCAGATGGCTCTGGAGGAGAAAGTGAGGCTAGTGACTTTGCACAGCCCTGCCTCACTTAAATCCAATCCACTTGCAAGTCATGGCAACACCTTACTGATGGCATGGTCTTCTTTGAGAAGGAAGGACAAACAACAGTGGGATAAGGCTGGCAAGACAGAGGGACCATCATGTGTGTGCCAAGTGCTGGGGATAAAATAAACAAACGCTAGACAGTGCCTACCCTTAAGAAGCTTATATTCGAAGAGGGAAAGACAAAATAAAGGAAAGCTGGGAAGCAAAGAGTGAAGGAGATACATGGTAGTAGCACGGCTACAGACATCTCACAAGTGCTCTGGGGGCCAGGAATTGAACAAGATAAAGCCAAACTGGCCTTTTGAAGCCTGGTTTTCAGGTGGGGAGGAAGTGGAAGTAATGGCCTGAGTAGAGAAATGTCTGGGGAATGCTGTGGAGGTTTGGGCCGGGCAGAAGGCCATGGTTGCAGAAGGCCTTATCTGCCTAACTAAACATTCTGTATCACATGACTAATATGGAAATGTTTTACAAGATTGCACATATATAATTTATATCAAATTGCTTACCATCTTAGGGAAGAGGGAGGGGAAGGAAGGAGAGAGAAAAATTTCTAATTCAAAATTTTATAAAAAAATTAACATTAAAAATTGTCTTTATATGTAATTGGAAAAAATAAAACACTATTTAGAGCCTGTATTCCATCACTGAAATGGTTTCAAAATACCTGGGAAGATATGCATGAAGTGATGTAGTAAAGTGAGCAGAATCAGGAAAACAACAGACATAGTTACCGCAATAAAGTAAAGAGCATCAACTGCAAAAGACTTAGGAACTCTGAACAACACAATGACCAGCCATCACGCCAAAGGACTGATGATGAAGCATGCAACCCAACTTGAGAGAGAGCTGATGGACTCAGTGTGGACTGAAGTGTATTTTTTCTCTTTCTTTTTCTTGACTTGTGGGGAACGGGGGGGGGGGGAGTGGAGCGAGTGGGGACTGGTATGGTGGCTGTGGGAAATTTGTTTTGCATGACTACACATGTGTGTAATAAGTTTTGTTTTTCTTGCCTTCTCAATGGGTGGGGGAAGGGAAGAGAGATAATTTGTAACACAAAATAAAGTTGACGTATTTCATTCTCAAGGCACTGAGGAGTTAGTGATGGTTTTTAAGCAAAGGAGTGACCTCATCAGGACTGTTCATTAGGGAGGTTATTTTGGCAGCCATGGGGGAGGTATGGGGGGGGCTAGCACAACAGTACCCGAGATGTAAAACAAAGGCCCAAACAACGGCAGCAGTGGTTTAAGTGAAAGAGAGGTATCGTGGAGGAGACTAACAGGGTTTGACAACCAGCTGCATACACAAGGTAAGGAAGAGCAAAGAGCTGAGAAAGAATCTCTGAAGCTCAGATCCTTTCACTTGTATCCTCGGGGCCCAGTGGGGTGCCTGGAACATAGAGGCCACAAAACAGTCACCCACCCTGGGTGACTGGGGAGACATAGAGCGTTTGGGGAAGAATGAATTAAGAACATCCTGAATTTGAAGTGTCATGAGGACACAGAGGGGACTGACAGGCAGTTGGAAATGTAGGACTAGCACTCAGGAGAGAGGACAGAGATGGACACACAGATTTAGGAGACAAGGCGATGACTGAGACCACAAGCAATGGATGAGACCAAAGGAGACAATGCAGACAGAGAAGTCAGATGAGGACAGAGCCTTCAAGGGACACTTGCAACTGGAAGAGAATGAACGAGAATAAGAAGGTCCATGAAGTCAGAGACTGTTTTATTTTCTATTTTGTATCCACAATGGCTCATGGCAGGTGCTTAAATGAACACTTGTTGAGTAAATGAAAAAGGAGCCAGACTGCTGGGCACAGCAGAACAAAGCCAAGTGAAAGCCACGTCACAGAAGCCAAGTGAGAAGAGATTAGGGAGGCTGTGGTCAGCAGCACCAAAAACTGCCGAAACTGAGAGGATAAAGATAAACCCTCAGCCGTGGGCCTGACAACGAAGGGATCACTGGGGACCACGAAGAGCCGTTTCAGTGGTGGGGAGGCTGGAAGCTGAATGGCACAGGGCTGAGGAGGGGATGGAGGAGGAGGAGGAACTGCAGACAGTCTTTTCTACAAGTTTCACAGTGAAGGTCAGGAGAGCCACAGGATAACAGGAAGGGGGGGCAAGTCAAGGAAAGGGGTCTTGTGGATGGGGAAGCTGGAGCACATCTATGGTTGGAAAGGAAGGACTGAGCAGAAAACAAACGCTCAACTCACAGCCACCACATCACACTGACAACACTTCCAACCCCGGCGGTGTTCACTTGGTCTAGGATTTATACCAACAGATTTAGCAATGACTCGGTTCACCTCTGCTCAGAGAATCCTTCCTCTTCCTTCAAGACATGGCTCAATGAGCACCACCATGAAGGAGGAGGAAGGATTCTATGAGCAGAGATGAACTGAGTCATTCCTACTACATGAAGACTTTCCTGATCCCCTTAGCAGCTAGCATCTTCTTCCCAAATTAACCTCTAGTTAACTTTGTTGTTTAGTTGTTCAGTTGTGTTGAACTCTTCGTGATCCTGTGAACCATACTGTTGGTGGGGTTGTTTTGGCAAAGATACTGGAGTAGTTTGCCATTTCCTTCTACAATGGATTAAGGCAAACAGAGGTTACATGACTTGCTCAGGGTCACACAGCTAGTGAGTGTCTAAGACTGGATTTGAACTCAGGTCTTCCTGACTCCAGGACCAATGCTCTATGCACTCAGCTATCTAGCTGCCTCTTGCAGTTAACTACTTTCTATTTATTTGTATTTATTCTCTTTATATTTACTTTGTATACATTTATACATATACATGGTTCCCCTGCCCCCCTCAAATAACATATACTCCTTGGGAGCTCAGACTGTCTCCTTTCCTTGTATTTCGAACTCTCCAGTGCCTAGCAGGGTCCCTGGCACACAGAATATATTATGTTTGCTGACTGACTGACCGAAAGCCTTTGCCATCACCCAAAGACTGCTCTGAGACCATACTCACCTGTAGCACGCGCTCGTGAGCAGGATGCTCTTTTAGCTCTATCAGTCGATCCAGGACAATGAGCTTTACGTTGTTGTCACTCTCCTTAATAATTAAGTCAATGTAACACTGAGCAGCAGCCTACAGAGCAAAAGCACAAATGTTTAAGAACGTGCTGTGGCAACCCCCAACCACACATACTAGAATGATCCACTCTAGCACCCCCAAGAATCAGAGGGCAGCACAGAGAAACCCTGAATAGCCAGACCAGGCCAGCACTTTCCACTGTGTCACCTCGCTGCCTCTAAGCAGGTCACTTACTGCTGTCTGCCTCAGTCTCCGCATCTGTAAAATGGGGATAATAGCACATCCTTCCCAGGACTGTCATGAAGATCAAAAGAGATCACATTTATAAAGCGCGTTGCAAGCTCCTAAGTGCCATATGATCTACATGCTAGCTGCTGTTATTACCTGGTTTCCCAGTTGACAGAAAATGAACAGCAGCAAATCAGAAGAGGAGACAGAGTTGCTCTAGTAGTCTGGGAGCAAGGGTGCAAAAAGAAAAACCACAAAAAAACGGTACATAAAGACCTGCAGAATCAAGCAGCTCAGCTCCCTCAGCACAGGGGCAGGCCTGCAGAGGAGCTCCAGGCCATCCAGGAGGGAGAAGCCAGGCTTCAAAGCCCTCCTCATACACCAGCTAGCACCCCAGGGCGAGCCCCTCAACTGCCTGTTTCCCCATTTACAAAATGGGGGCAACGGCACTTGTACTGCCTACCTCAAAGGGCTGTGGTGATGAGAGTACTCTGCAAACGTTCAAGTGCTATGGAAACTTGAGTGACTTTTATTATCATGGCCCAGAATACTCAGAAAATAGTTAAAGTGTGGTCAGTACACTGCTTAAGGCAGCAAGCAAATCCAAGATTCATTCTGGAAAGATTTGCATCCCAAATGATTAAAACATAAAACAGATCTCAGTGTTTAAAGAGAAACACTCAGCTATCCACAGAACCTGAGCATCCAGAATGACTCATTCCCTAAGACCTTTGCAGACTTGCTCTTTCACTATATTTCTTATCAAAATTGAGGACAGATGGAAAAAAGTGACTAGTTAAGATCATGAATCAGAGCTGAGAAAGAAACCATCCAAGACTTTAAGCCAACCAATGAAAGCTTTTCTGTAATCCATCTAAAGAAAGCTTTTGAAACCACCTCCTGTAAGGAGGAATGTTGGTATGCCCTGAGGATACCATCTCTCTTAGAAAGTAGACTAATGTGGGAATTCATTTTGACTGTGCATATTTGTTACAAACATTTGTTTGTGGGGTTTTCCACCTTTGGGACTGGGGAGAAGAGATAAGAGAGAAGAAATGCTTAATTGAAAAAATAAAATAAAAGTTACATAAAAAAGACAAAGTGAAAAGAATCACATCAGGTAAGGAAATGGCATTATGTAATCCTTATTCATTTCATGTCCCATGAATATGAAGCGCACTGTACCAAGTGACTGTAAACTCAAAATTCATAAGACATCTCATTTTTACTCAACATCATTCCAAAAGACACAGATGGCTTCAATACCTTGACTGCTGTTGGGGCACTAGAAAGTGTAACTAAGGTGCCGGCAGCTTCATACTTTACTGCAGGGCTAGATGACTGCAATAAATTATAGATGCAACGAATAAAACGAGCTCTTTCTGATGGATTTGCATGGCACACCTAGAGGAAAAAAACAGCATGGTTTTAACCAACACTAGGTTAAACAATACTTGTTCATACAATCAGGAAGTTCCTATAGGACTTGATCCTATGAAAGATCACCTTTAAATAGGATTTATATAAAGACAACAGAACGGCCCATGCAGTAAGAGACTGTGGCAAACAACATATTTAGTAACTTTTCAAGAGGATATTTTTCATTTAGACACTTACTTTGTATAAAGACTTTTATATAATATATTGGCTATGGAAAAGCAAATTTTTGTAAAATCTAACATATTATTGAAAGGTGAGCCCTTATTTAAAACAAATAACCACTCATTAACTTATCTGCTTTATAAGACTGGGTATTTATTTCAGAATTTGTTTGGTTGTAAGTAAGGGACCAGTCAAAAAAACCCCATTAGGCCATCATGGTCTAGAAATTATTTTCTATTAGGCAAAGAGGGGAGTCCTAGATAGCAAGGAATCCTACTCTCAGGAAATCTTCTGGCTATCCTAAACTACCATTATGTTAATGCAAAACAGCTATTTACCACTCCCCACTTTCAAAAAAAAACCAAGAGTTGAGCTATTTTAATTTGGTAAATTAAAATTTATCCCTTTCTTACAGAGATATTTTCTGAATTGTTCAGCAAGAACGGGCTAATTAAGCATTTCATTTAAAATTTCAAACTTAGCCTATTTCTACTTTTTACAACAATTAACTAACAAAGCTAAATCAGTAAAGTGAAGTGTCTCTGGCAAGTATTAGATTCTCTTAACCAAAATGTGACTCTGAGCAGAGAGCTGTGGAAAAATTTGAGGTTCCCAAAAGATGTGGTGTCATAGTCAAGTAAATAAATGCCTTGAGTTTTACTCCAAGCCCAGTCTGCAGCAATATGGCTGCTTTTAAAAATGTCAACTAGGAGTTGACCTAGAAGTAGGCAGGTTACTTAAAAGGCTGTTTTAAAGTAAGTTTTGAGAATCTGCTTTAACATGATGTAGATGTTCTCCCTTACCTTATAAATCAGTTCAACAATGACCAACTGAAGAATGTCCCCAAACGTTTGAACTTGATCAATGCAAGTACTTAAGTAATCCAATGCTCGATCCTAAACAATTGAAAAAAGAATAACATAATGCCACTATTCAGAGATGGTTTGTAAAATCCTGTTAGAAAAATAATTTTCACTTTACTCAAATTGGGTTCTTAGGCCTAAAGTCAATGAAATGCCAAAAATCTCAAGTGCTGCAAATGAAATTATCTTGATTATTTTAGTGTATGAACCACTAATGATAGAAATAATTTTGAATAAAGCTTTTGGTTCTAAGCTTCATTTCGAGCACAAGAGAAAAAGTACTTCACCTGGTCAGCATGGATGAGCATCATAAATGCATTTCTTTTACAACTTGCATCTTTCTCATTAACCAGGAAGTCATGGATGAGTTCAGGAGCATCAGGTATAAGATGTTCAAAATTCCTTTAAGTAAAATGGTAGAAAAACAATACTGAGACACTGAAAGAAAACTCTCTTACATATTGCTTCAGTCCCAGACTAGACTCCATGGGCCCTCCAAATGTTTGCCCCAATTGGGTCAGCAGCAGGTACCATAAACCTATGTTAGCATCTTGCATAGCAATCACTGAATTTTACAGCTGGAAAGGATCTCAACAGATAATGTGATCTCCAACCACTTTAATTTTACATGTAATGAAACTGAGGTCCACAGATTGGAAATAGCTTCTCCAAGGCCACCCTCCTGGCAAATGGAGGCAGAACAAGCTTGGAGCTCTCTTTTCCAGTCTGATGCTCTTTGAACTAAGCTAAAGTGCTTCATTTATTTAATAACTGCTCCTTACCTTAGTAAAATGTTATAACAGTAAAAGACAATTTAGCTAGGATTTTATCAAACAGAAACTTCTTTCATGACTCACACAATTTATGAAGGTAACGATAAGCGGTGATCCTAAGGTTCTACAACATGCTCAAGCACTTTCCAGACAGTAATTCCAAAATCAGTAATTCATCAACTATTAGGGATACAGCAGAGAACCAGGAAGGAAGAAAAAAAGGTACCTAAACATAAAAATGTTCATGCTCTAAAGTCCCTCCCTCCTCAGGGAGGGTGTCCCCAAGCCCTATTCTGAACTGTTTTCCTTTCACTTTACTCACAGTGTCACTTCTAGAGGCAGGCTCACAGCAAACAAGAAGTGAGAGAGTCCGGCAAAAAGGTAGGAGGCAAAAAATTCCAAAAGCAAAGACACTGGGATTGAAGTAGGAGAGGGACAAAGAGCTGTCCGCATGGCCCCAGAACATCCTGTGCCACACAGCACAGCCCTAGGCAGTTAACTGATGGTCAGAATATTGATTTGACACCAGCTCATGGGGGTTTTCTGTATCTAGCAAGGCTCACCCAATTCTATAATACACCCACAAACAAGGAGTCCTGAGTGAACACACAGATCCTCAAGTGCTCTGAAGGGGTAAAGCCATGGGCTTTGTAAAAGACAGAAGGGAAGACAAACGTAAGAACTGCATTATACTCTTGTGAAACAAACATTCTCAGAGTGAAATCTGTGCCTATTATAGAATGTATTTTTAAAACATTATATTTTTAACTAATTGAATATAGTTTACATTTTATTTGAAGATTCCCCCTCCCCCCATATTTTATATGTTGAGTGTTAGTAAACCTATTTTAAAAGTTGCCTAAGGAGGGAAGAAAGAGCCAGTACTAGGCTTTGTGTGGGAAGAGAAAAGGCATCTAACACTGCCCAGTGCTCCCAGAAGCGAAGAAATGAAAGATGGTGTCAGCTCCTTTTCCCACTTACTCATGCCTGTGCCGCAGCAGAAGCATGAACATGTATGTACCTGTAGATGGTATAGATGGCAAGGACAGCATTCCTCCGGACATAGCTGTGCCGATGCTCCAGGCAGGCCCGGATAGCCGGCATCAGAGGCTCTAGTAACTCAGCTTCTTTCAGTTTGCAAAGAAAACGAAGAGTGGACCCCCGAATAAACTCGTTGGGGTGCTGAAGATCCTGAAACACAAATTCAAACAGCAGATGCTTTCTTTTTTTCTGGAGCCCTCATTTTTTAAAAGGAAATGTGCACCCCTCAAAGTCTCTTTTTCAAAATGTTAAAGCCACCGAAGAAGTTTTTGATGTCTCAATGTTTTGAAGGAAGAGTATAGGAAAGAAGAGTTTGACCCCTTTCATATCAAATGGAACATGTTGGCCTCATTCTTATTGCTGCTCATATGAATTAACTTATACGTTTGTTATCTATGTGTCTATAGTGTAAGATAATTTTATAAAATCTCTATTGTAAGTACCTTATTTTTTCATTCATAGTATGTACACCGGGAATTTCAGCAAAGACACAAGAAATGAATTCATTTTGGAATAAAATGAATTTTCTCATTTCACAAATAGAAATCTAGTTCTGAATATAACAACATTTTCTGCTCAAAATGAAATTTTAAGGAAATGACAACTAATTTTTTAAAAAATCATTCAGAGAAAGGAGCAAAAACAGAACCAAATTCTAGCCCCAAAGCAAAGTGATTTACCTTTCGATAAGCATCACACACAAGGATCATTTCATGTAAAAGTCGACCATCTGGAGTTGTTTTGGGAACAATTTCCCAAAATACTAGTAGTAATTTTTTAATGGTGTGATCCTGGAGAGGCAGCACAAAGCGAATGATGGTCATCAGAAGTCCAGGAAGCTTTTCACCATTTAGGATCATAATAATTACTTTCTTCAAAGCCTCAGTCTTTGACTTCACATCTCCCTTTTCTAATTAAAAGCACAAGTTAAAAAGAATGCATAATAATAGTCTTAGGAAGAAAATTTTAAAAATAACAACCAAACAAAAAATGTCAAACTTCAGCCAACAAAGCCCAAAATCTGTTTCATGAAAAGTTCAAGCTATAAAGACCTATGATAAATACCAAAAACGAAAGAGTCTCACGCAAATGAAAACACAAACTAATTAGTGACAGGGTTCTGGTACAGTGGAAGAGGCTCAGACTGAGAGCTGGCAGATCTAAGTTCTAGTCTTCCCTCCAACTACTGATTTAGGCAAGACCTCCTCCCTCTTTTGTTCTTAGCTTCTTCATCTGTAAAACAGAAGCAATGGTATAGATGACTGGGAAGGGCCCTTTTGTAGTCCTAACATACTGTGACTTTCAGTAGAAAGGTTTGTTTCAATGTGGGCAAGCCCTTATTTTTCAGAAATCTGTGAAGATAATAAACTGCTGATAATCACAGCTCAGAAACTGAGACTGATTAGAGAGAGTTCCATGTAGCAACATTCAATGAAGTGGGGGCTTTCCTTCTCCTTTCCTCCTCCCTCAGCTATGATCCTGAATATAAGAACTGTTATGTACTGGTTTGGCACTATGGAAGACACCAAGTCCAGAAAATATCACTGATATCTTTGTTTTTCTATAATTTGTGTTTATTTTGTTCTTGAATTTTTACTACTATTTATAAACTAGCAAAACTAAGAGATGCAAATTTCCTTAAAAATCGTCAGTAGCTTACTGTTCAATTTGTAACAAAAAAATGTTGGGAAGTTTTCTCACTTTGATCAAGGCTAGATGTGCCTTTGTCATGTATACCCCACTGCTTCTAGTTCTGCTCTCTGGAATCAAGAACAAAAAACTGCCCCTTCCCAGAACAGAAAGCCCACTCTCACGAGCCACACCCTTCCCTCCCCAAGTTTTTTCTTGGAGATACACACAGATTACAGGATCAGAACTTTAGTAAAGCAGGAAAGAACCTCAGAAACCATTTAGTTCAACATCTTTCATTTTACACATGAGGAAATGGAGGTATGGGAAGGCTACATGATTTGCCCCAGGTCCCCCAGGCAGTAAGCACCATAAGCAGGATTTGTACCCAGGTCCTCTGACTTCAGGGCCAGGACTTCCACCTTTCCCCAGTTGAACCCATACTCATATGGAATGATCTTAAGGCCCTTCACATCCTAGCTGCCACATTCAAGGCATGTTCCAATCTATCTTTGTAAAAGGTGGCCTGTAGACTTACATTTAATATTCCAGATGCGGTCTGACCAGGGCAGAATACACTGGAACAGTCATTTCCTTATCCCTCTGTTGTGCATATCCCAATGAAGTCTAAGATAGAAGTCATTTTATTGGCTGCCATATCATCCTGGTGACATATCAAGTGAGCTTGCAGTCTACTAAAACCCCAATTCCTTTTCATATGAATGTCTATCTAGTTGTCCCACACAGTGCCCAGCAGGGGGCCTCCCCTCCATTTCATGCTAGGGAAACCATTTTTTTTTCAAGCCCAACTGTTTCAAACTTTATTCCTATTTAAGTTTCAGTAGAGTATATGCAAGATTCTACCCTGTCAAGGTACTTCTGAATCCTGACTCTCATCCAGTGAACTTTCTATTCCTTTGTGTCATCTGAAAACCTGCTAAGCATGTCACGTCTGCGTTCATCCAAATCAAGCGCAGGACCACTGTTCCCCGGGGTACTAGAAAATGCCTTTTAAGGTGACATCAAACCATTAATGACTAATTTTTACATACGTCCACTCAACCAATTCTGAGTGCAAGAACAGCGTGAGAATTTGTTCAACGCTCTACTCATCTATCTCAACCTCAGAGGGAAAGGAGTATTTCCCTATTAGCCACTTGTAATCTGTCTTTTCCAAACTAAAGATCATTTTGCTAGGTAGAGAAAAGAGAAGTAAAATAAGAGTTACGCAGCTCTGCTGTCTCTCTTCCTCTATCACTGACTCACTTACCAATCCTATCTTCTTAGATATTCCACTTTTCCCAAATATGACTTTAAAAAAACCCACCTTTCTGCCATTCTTCACCTTCCTTACAACTTTAGCTCAATCTGAGTGTTAATGCTCTTGACACTATTCTTTTTCTTTTTTTGGGGGGGGCCCCTAAGCAATGGGGTTAAGTGACTTGCCCAGGGTCACACAGCTAGTAAGTGTTATGTGTCTAAGGCTGGATTTGAACTCAGGTCCTCTTGACTTTAAGGCCAGTGCTCTACCCCACTGTGCCATCTAGCTGCCCCGACACTATTCTTACAGGACTGTGCCACGTTTTTATATTTATTTTTATATACAATTCAAGATGTTCCAAACAGAACTCATTATCTTTCCCCAAAACCCATTTCTTTTCTGAACTTTCCTATTACTGTTGAAGGTACCCCCAAATCTTCCAGACAGCCAGGTCTGAAACCTTGGTGTCATTTTTAATTCCTCTTTTAACATATCAAACTGGTAGACAAATTTTCTAATTTCTTTCTTTACAGTATCTCTTCACCACCTTTGTTCAGGACCTCATCACTTCTGGCACAGACTACTGAAAAAGTCTTCTAACTGCTCTCCTCTGTCCCAGGTCTCTCTCCACTACAACCCATCCTCCAGAGCTGCCAAAGTGATTTTCCTAAAGAGGTGGTAAGACCGTATCTCACATGCACCCGTGCCCCCTCAACAAAATCCAGTGGCTCTCTGTTACCTTTAAGATCAAATACAAAGTTGTTTTTTGGGAATTTAAATCTCTTCACTGTGTAGTCCCTTGCTCCCTTTCCAGTCTTTTTACATTCTACTCTCCTCTATACACTCTATGATCCAGCCCTACTGACACATTTCCTGTCCTTCACACATAACAAGCCCTTTCCATGCCTCTGCACAGGCTGTTTTCCATACCCACATGCTCTTTCTCCTAACTTTCAACTCTCAGAAGAACACCTGTCTTCCTTTGACTCAGCTCAAGCACCAGCTACAAGAGGCCTTTCCTGGTACCCCCAGCTGCTAATGCCATTCCTTCTAAGACTATCTCCCATCAGCTGCACGTTCATCTTATGTGCACTGATTCATATGTATCTCACCCCATTAGAATGTTAAGCTCCTTGTGGGTAGGGCTTGTTTTTGCTTCTTTTTATTCCCAGTGCTTAGTCCAGTATTGGCACATAGTAAACACTTATTTAGTAAATGTTTGATGATTGATTGAACCTGTATTACCTGTGCTTTTTTTTTTTTATCTTTTGCACATGTCTTTTAAAAATTCACTCTGGTTGGTAAGTTCCCTCTGTATCTACACCAGTCTCTTTAGACATCTTCCTCCTTATGAAAACCATTTCTCTTTGGGTCTTTAGAATCTTATTCTCAGAGGTTCCTAACCCCTCCAAGTTCCTATGCAACCTCCCCAGTAGATTTTTAAGCCATGGGATCCTATTTGTCTTTGATCTTAACTCTGAAATCTATTTTCCCAAAATCTAGGGTAAATGTTATACTATTCTCCTTTATCACGAATTCTAAGATTGAGTGGCCACATTCTCCCAAGGTTCCCAGCATGTCCATCTCAGTATCAAGTTACTCCTGCTAGTAAGAATCAGACACATAACAGAAATTTCTCTTGCTGAATTTTGTTACGTTTTGAAGAGTGAAATTATAATAATGGCAAGTCAAGAAATTATTGGCTGCTCTGCTTTTGGAATCAATAATTCTAACAGACATCTAGATGACTGACCTCTCCCTCTTCCCCACTACTATAACGAGCTTCTGCGCCATATGATCCATTTCCTGCACTGCTCATCTATTTCTCCTTTTTATCTTGGTGTTCTCTAGTAGACTCTAATGACAATGATATCTTTGTCCCTGTCTGTTGTTCTTCACCCAAACAAACTCTATTATGCTTCTCCCATCTAGCTCCTGGATTTCCTCACAAGGATACATATATATATATATGTATATATATTTACTGGATCTATGAGATCATCCGTGTGGAAGTTCCTTCTATAAATGCAGATCAGCAACTGTTCTGCGACTTACAGAATTACTTGGGGCACTGAGAGGTGCCAGATCTTGTCCTGGGTCACATGGCTACCACTTGTGTCAGAGGCGGGACCTGAACCCAGGTTCAAGGCAATCTCTTTATCTGTCCTTTGTTGTGAATAAGAGAAATGCTTCCAGAGCCATATTCTAGTTATAAAGACTTGGGTGTAAATCTCATTCTGCTACTTACTATAAATGTATGGTTTAGATGGGTCATTCCACACTCCTCTGTGCCTCAGTTTCCTACAGTTTCTGCAGAGAACTGAGGCAAATGAGAAAGCAGAAAAAACAAAGAACTTGGGAGTTCAAAGAAGTTTGTGTTCAAATACTTTCTTTGACATTTATTATTTGTATTACTACAGAAAACCTAAGTCTTAGTTTATCAATCTGCAGAAAGGGATAATGATATCTGTATCTATATGATGATATAATGATATAATGATACCTATACTTATATTTCAGTGTTTCACTGGGGTTCAAATCACACGCACACACAAATATACATATAAAAACTGCTTTGTAAATTTTAAAAGTGCTATATAATGCCAACTAATGTTGTTATTATTGCTAAGTTTCCTTCTAGCCCTAAATCTTAATAGGTGAGAAGTCAGTCTCCTTTGGTTTAACTAACATAAGAAGACCACGCAAAGGCCTCACAAAGAGACGAAGACAATCCCAAACTTGTACCCACCATCATCAATTACCCATCACTTCTTAGTAAGAAGAGAAGATCTCTAAAAATTAAGGCTGTGTTTTGTGGGAGGAGAAAGGGAATAAGCATTTATACAGCTCCTACTATGTGCCAAAGCACTGTGCAAAGCACCTTACAAATATTTCATCCACAGTCCATCTCTTACGTTCTCTTTACATTATTCTGATAGATCATGACCTATTTTAAAATTTCAATCCAATTTAAAAAATATTTGCTAAGTGCCTGATATATGCAACATACCATGTAGGTGCTGGAAATTTAAACAAAGAATAATACTTGCAAAGCCTCAGCATAAGAGAATTTTCAGTAAGACAGACATTCACAGAATGTTTAGAAGCACTTTTACTACCCTATTTATGCATGGTTTTCTTCACATAAAAACCCTGAACTAAAACCCCCTACGTTAGCCTTTCTTTTATGCCTTTTCATGTTGTGGTGGTGACCACAGGTTCACAAAGGCCATATCAACAAGATTCCAGCTCTGGCTTACCAAGGAGAAAAGTTCTGAAAACCCAGTCTTCTAATGCTTTCTTTCATTGGAAGACCAGCTTGGCAAGGTTCAGAAAACACATCCTCAGAAAGTTAGGCAAAATATAATCAACTTTTTCATACACAACAACTCATGAAGATGGTACACTAAACTTTAGGGCGGATTGTGAGCTGTGCTGACAAAGGCAGTCTCCACAAAGATGAAATCATGGATCTCTTCCACTGAAATAAAATAAAAATCTATGCTTCCAATTATAAATTAGCTTCATAAACAAATATGTCCACATCAAGGTTCCCCATCCTTCACTTACCGAGGTCATTTTTTAAGATAATTTCAGATGGTGGTTCTGAATCCATTGGTACGTTAATTAACGTATAGCATACATTTTCTGCAGCAGTCATGGTGTTTGGTTATGGGTACTCCACAATGTAAGTATTTTTGTTGATAAATATCAGAAATTCTAGAATAAGTACAAGATATCATTACTTAAAAGTTTCAACAAGTCAATAAATTTAATCCTATAAACAAAACACTCAGCTCTGCTTAATAACTTCAAAATGGTCTAAGACTGGCTGGGTATAGCACTGCATGCCTGTGATTCTTGTTACTGGGGAAGTTGAGGCTGGTGGACTGCTTGGGTTGGGAAGTTTTGACCTAAAGTCAATTGGGCTTCAGCACTAAGTTTGGCACCAATATGGTGAGCCTTTGTGGGGGAGAGGCGAGGGGAAGAGCCACTCGGCTGCCTAAGGAGAGGACAAAGTGGCCCGAGTTGGAAAAGCAGCAAAATTAAAGCTTCTGCACTAATCCATGCTGGGATTAGACTGTGTGTGGCCAACGCATTTCCAGCCTGGGCAAGGTAAGGAAAGACAGTCCCAATTTTTGATAATAACCATAACCTAAAATTCCAAGGAAGTTGTTTCACTGGAATGAATATGGAGTCACTTAAACAATGTGCCAAGCATTTGTGTACAGAGCCTTGTACTCTAAATGTATTAGTTATTTCTCTAAGAGAAAAAAGAGAAACAGTTTCCGCCCAGTCTTGCCTCTGATACACACTATGTGACACTTGCAGCACTTTACAAAACTAAGGTTAAGCTGCAGAGAAGGTGCCAACTAGCTCTGGCAGGGGAAATTCCCCCCCAAAAACGACAAGGCCAGTCCCTATTCCCCTATCTTGTCCTAACAGATTATAGTCCATTGTGATACATACTGGGTTAGCTCTAAGGCAAATGCTGGACTTGGGGTTCAGGAGACTTGGGTTTCCTTCGTTATGTTATGGCTCCTTCCTTTACAAACAGTGGGACCCCAGACCCATCACATTTGCTTTCAAAGGCTGTTTCCACGTCTGTAAAATGAGGAATATTTTTCTTCTACCTGCTTTCCCTTTTTCTTCACCTACTTCAGGGTGGTTTTGAGATTTCAAAGTGCTAAAGGAACAAGGGATATTCAATCAGTCAACGTGCATTTATTAAGCACCTGCTGTATGTCAGGCACTGTACTGAGAGCTGGGGATATGAAAAAAGGCAAAAAGCAGCTAAACATCACACAGGAGAGAATTGCGGAGGGAGGGCCCTGCGGTGAAGGAAGGCTGCCTGCGTGGCTGGGACTCGAGGGAAGCCGGGGTACAGGCGAAGAGGGAGGGCATTCCAGGCACAAGGGGCGGCCAGGGAAGAAGCCCGGGGTCAGGAGATGGAGGCCAAAGCGGGACAGGGGGCCGGGAGGGGTGACTCCGGACCAGACGGTCTCCGGCTGCTCCGCCCGGCCTGGGCAGGGACGGCTGCGGGTCAAGCCCCGGCTTCCCGGGCCGTCTCAGGCCTGCGAAAGTAAGTACCCCCAGGGGCGGGGGTCGGAGGCCTGACAGACGCGCCCCCTCCCCCAGTCCCGCCCCAGCCCCCGCCTCGGCCTGGGGGGAGGGCTCCGAGGACAGGGCCGAGCAGGCCCAGGGACGCGACCCCGCCGAAGGCCGCCCTAGGCCCCCTGCCAGCGGAGCGGCGCGGCCCGACCTCGAGGCGCCGCGGCTCGGACGCCGGCCCAGCCTCGACCCCTACCCGCTACCTGGCCCGGGCGGTGACAGCGGCAGGCAGCGGCAGCTGCAGCGGCGGCGGCGGCGGCGGCTCCTCAGAATCCGGGCTGACGTGGAAGGAATGAAGGCCGAAGCCACCTAGCGTCTACGGCGGCCCGGAGAGGACACGCCTCCTCCGGCCGCGCAGCTTCGTGTCTCACGTCCTCGGCCCCGCCTCAACCCCTCCCCGCTCACGGCGATTGGTGAACCCCTGGAGCCTTCCAGGAAGTCGCCCCCTGCTGGGCGGCCGCGCATTCCCGGGAGCGCTCCAGTTAGGCTGCAGCTCAGCTTCTCTGCCACTCTTGGCCCCAGGAAGTTCTGTTAGACCCAATGCAGTTGTGTCTGTGTGACCCTTGCAGCCCAGCACTGTTCTGGGCACTGGAGAGGCCCAGAGCTGGGCTGAGAATAACAATAATAATTATAATATAATGTAATGTAATACATAACATATAATTAATGTAATGTTATATATATATGTATATATATATATATATATATATATATATAATATATCATATAATTGGGCAGCTAGGTGGTACAGTGGATAAAGCACCCTGGAGTCAGGATGACTAGCTGTGTTGACCCTGGGAAAGTCACTTAACCCTGTTTGCCTCAGTTTCCTCATCTGTAAAATGAGCTGGAAAAGGAAATGGCAAACCACTCCAGTATCTCTGCCAAGAAAACCCCAAATGTGGTCATGAAGAGCCGGACATACACTGAACAACAGCAATAATATAATTAATACATAATACAACATAACAAATAATAGAAATCTACCAACATAACATAATGTAACATATATAAAGAATGATATATAGACAACAAAATACATAATGAACATAATATATATGACAATAAATAGAAATAATATAAATAGGGACCCTTTACATAGTGCTTTACAAATGTTCTCTTTGCCCTCATGAATCTTGCACTCCAGGTGGGGGAAATGATAGATGCTGGACCTGGAGTCAGCAAAGTGTTTCAATGGATAGAGCTCTGGGCCTGGAGTTGGGAAGACTTGAGTTCAAATCCAGCTTCAGATACTAGCTGTGACCTTGGGCAAGTCACTTAACTTCTGTCTGCCTAGTTTTCCTTACCTGTAAAATGTGGATAATAGTAGCATCTACCTCCCAGGGGTGTTGTGAGGATCTAACGAGATAATATTTATAAAGCACTTTTGCTAGCAACGATGACGTTAAGGGATACACAAGATCTAAGGGAGAAGTCATTATGAATCCTGGTGCAACTGAGAAGATGCATCTTCTTGGAAGAGATGGCATTTAAGGTTGAGCTTTAAAGGATGAATAGGACTTGAAAATCAGTAGAAGAGATGGGAGAGAAAGCATACCGGACACAGAGAGAGATAGAGAGCATCCTGGGCAAATATACTAAAGTGAGAGAGCACAAGGCAAGAGGAACAAGGGGGGAGGAGGGTGTAGGGAACTGACTAGTTTCCCTAGAGCTCAGAATGTGTGGAGAGACATAGTATGAGATAAGGTGGAAAGGTAATTTTGTACCAGGCTACAGAGAGCCTTGAATGGCAAAGAAAGGAACCCTATGTTGGCTTGGAAAGACATAAGGTGCCCCTGATGTTATGTGAACACATATCCTAATTCAGTGTTCTAAAAAAGATTGGTCTGCACATTATTGGGAAGAAGCCTTAGAGGTTATTTAGTGCAACCACAATTCCATAAGGAATTCCCTCCAGACATCCCCCACCAAGTGGGCATCCAGCCTTAGAATGAATGAAAACCTCCAGGGAGTGAGAACTCCCCAGCTCCTGTTGAAACCCAGTCCACTTCAGTCCCTTGTGAACCGCTCTGATTGTCAGGCAGTTTTCTCCTAATGTTAGATCTGCCTCTGCAACCTCCATCCATTTGATCTCTGAAGCAGAAGTGTTATTTCCTTGTGCAAATGACGTTTTCAAATACTTGAAGACAGCTGTCTTGTTCTTTTCTCTTTTCTTCCCCCCAACACCCCCAAGCTAACCATCCCCTGTTCCTTCAAACAATCCTCACATGACATGATCTTGAAGCCCTTCAAAAAGGTGCTCTGCCTCCTGGGGACACTCTCCAGCTTGTCAATGCCGTTTGGACACATGACGGACTTTTGAAAGACCTGGCGATGCTTAGGTAGGGGCAGAGAAGATTTAAAGGGGGCATGGAAGCTGCTTTTAGGTAGCCGGAGGGTCACCATGTGGACAATAGATTAGACTTGGTCTGCTTTGTTTCAGAAGGCAATATAAGGAAGAAAAAACTTCCTAGCAGATCTACCCCAGAGGGGAATGAGCTACCCTGAGAAGTCACAGGTTTCCCTTCACTGAGAGTCCTCAAGCACAGGGTTGTGATTTTGCAGAAGGTATTTTGGGTCAGATCTGAATTAGACCAGATGGACTTTGTGGTCCCTTCCAGCTCTTTGCGTCTGTACTTCTGATCTCTAAAAATCACTTCAATGTCGTCAGCGTGTTTAATGATCTATAAAGTGAAAGATTTGGATTAAATACTCTCTAAGGTCCCTTAAATATGACCCCATCTACCTTTCTTTGTTTAATATTTTGTAGTATTCCAGTTTACATACTCCAAGTCTAACTGGACTACTCACCCTTTTCCTTTCTCACCCTAGCTCCCATTTTAGGATATTTATATGTCCTTGAAGATCACACCTACATCCCTATTGGATGAAATCCTTCCTTTCCTTTGACCTTGCACTCAAATGCCTCTTACTGCACAAAACCTTTCCTTATCTCTCCAGTTGTAAGGGATCTCTCCCTCTTAAAATCTCTTACAACACCCTAGTTAAACTGTTTTATGTATTTAAACACATTCTACCTTACTCCTGATATAGGACAGCTAGGTGGCACCTGGAGTCAGGAAGACTCATCCTCTTGTGTTCTAACCTGGCCTCAGACACTTACTAGTGTGTGACCATGGGCACATCACTTAACCCTGTTTGCCTCAGTTTCCTTATCTGCAAAAGAGCTATAGAAGGAAATGGCAATCCACTCCAGTATCTTTGCCAAGAAAACCCCAAATGGAGTCACAAAGAGTCGGATGCAGCTGAACAACAAATGTATTTGCTGTTTATATCATGTCTGAGTCTTCCCTGCTACTAGATATGCAGTAAGCTCTTTTAAAGCCAGAGAATGTTTGATATTTGTGCCCTCTGCCCTTAGCAATCAATCAATCAGTAAACATTTATTAAGTACCTCCTATGTGCCAGGCATTATGCTAAGCGCTGGGGATACAATAACAGGTAAAAGACAGTCCCTACCCTCAAGGATCTTACAATCTAGGCCTTTGCACATATTAAGTGCTTTTGTGGAATGAGTGAGTGAATAAATAAGTAAAATAATAATAATAATTACTAACATTTATATAGTGCTTACTATGTGTCAAGGCACTGTGTGAAGTCCTTTACAATTATTATCTGATTTGATCTTCACAGGAATAGGAAGCAGGACTCAGGGAATTGGAGAAAACCTTTGGTTTTTGTAAATGAGACTGCTACTTCTCTTGCATCTCATTTCCAGAAAGGGAGATAAGAGGTATCAGATCTCTCTAGTCATCTTATTATCAAACAAGTATTTAGTACCTATTATACCTTATCCTCCAAAAGCCTACCCATTTGAGATTTTACAGAAAACACTCAAAATCCATTCCAACTCTGGCATAATTTTCACACTTTTTTCCCCCCATCACTGTTGTTGTTCAGTCATGTCTTACTCTTCCTTCCCCCATTTGTGGTTTTCTTGGCAGAGATACTAGAGTGGTTTGTCATTTCCTTCTCCAGCTCATTTTACAGATGAGGAAACTAAGGCAAACAGGGTTAAGTGACTTGCCCAGGATCACACAGTTACTGTCTGAGTCTGGATCTGAACTCAGATCTTCTTGACTCCAGGTCTGGTGCACCTTCCACTATACCATGCAGCTGCCATCTTATTATAGGGCAGTTAAAGTCATTTCCAAGGTGTGTTTATTGGTAGACAGCAGCTTCCATTGCTCCATGATGCTGGGGTACTGTAATTACATATGGCACATATGTGAAAAGTACAAGGGAAGAGAGTCCTTTTGCTTTTCCTTGATGATTACTCATTATGATTATCCTATGATGGGATCATAGACCTAGTGCTGGAAGGGACCTCACTGAACATCTGATGCAATATGAGAAACACACTTGGAGAGGTTAAGCAATTTAAGGTCATACAAGTAGTAAATGTCAGAGGCAGGGAAGGGGAGAAAGGCTGTCCCTATCACCTCGATCATTTATTAAGTGTATGCCAGGCATAAAAGAAAGTATAAGATTCCATAAAGAACAAGAGAACAAGAAAACCAACATTTTAGCTTCCTAATAATAACTAACGTTTAAATATGGCTCAGTATGTGCCAAGCACTGCGCTAAATGCTTTACAAAAATGATCTCATTTGATCCTCACAACTAGCCTGGGTGGTAGGTGCTATCATTATCCCCATTTTACAGATGACAAAGCTGAGGCAAACAAGAATGTATTAACCTTTTGCATTAAGCTCATCATCCTTTCAATTTGTACTTTAATAATTAATGATCATTTCTATAGGTACAGACCTTTACTGTCTCCAGACCTTTCTCAGGTCCTTCCCATGGGCAAGCCTCCTTGTTAAATGCCACGGTTACAATGATGAAAAACAATCTTGTGGGATAGGAAAGGATTGTCATGTCTCTGTGTTTGGCCAGATAGGAAGTTTTAGGTGGGATCAGAGGCATAAATGATAGCTCCATAGAATCTGAGTTGGAAGGAACCCTGGAGATCTTCTCTCCCAACCCAGGACAATACAGTGGAAAACAATAGATTTTGAATCAGAGGACCTGGGTCTGAATCCCAGCTCAGCTGCTTACATAGATAGCCCTGTGACCTTATTCAAGTCACCTCATTTCTCTGTCAGGCAGGAACTTAAGTCAATTAAGCAACCACTGATACTTAACACTGTGTTAAATTTACTCATCTGTAAAATGGGTGGGGGGAGGATTGAAGTACTTGATTTTTAAGATGCCTTCCAACTCTAATACCTATGATATCTGAGAAATGGTCATATAACCTCTGCTTGAAGGCCTTCACAGGAACTCATGTCTCAAGGTAGCCCCTTACACTTTTGCATAGCATTGTTAGGAAGTGTTTCTTTATATACCTACCTCTGTAGCTTCTACCAATTGTTTTCATTTTGCCCTCCAGGGCCAAACCCCCCCCCCCCCACAACCCCCCAAATCGATTCCTTGTAACATATGACAAAGTAACTTTAGACAGTATTGATAGATGACTATGATGAAGCCTATTAAATCTTTTCTTCAGACTAAATCAGCCCAGTACTTTCAACCAGTTCTTATATGTCAATTTCAAATCTCACCACTGTTGGTCAACTTGTTACATGTAAATGAATAACAATAGCAATAATAACCAAACACAGTGCTGCATAAATTACATAGGTTTCCAAAGTACTTTATATGTATCACGAGATCCTCGTGACCTGTAAGGGAAGTTTGATTATTATCCCCACTTTACAGATGAGGTAACTAAAGTTCAGAAAGGTCAATTCACTTGCCTATCTGGCATCACATATTTAGTTATCTGGCAGGAACTATGACTGTAGTTGCTGCAGGAACAGTGGCCAGGCTGCATTTCTCAGGCGCTGCCACTCAGGACAGTGGCCAAGGGCACTGAGCTAGAAGCACTGCTAATCCCAAGGCTCTTGGGCTCTGAGTTATGGGCTATCTCCATCACAGCCTGAGGAGAGATGGTGGGTTGCCTTGCCTGAAACTGCTTGCTATCTCTCTCTCAGGGGTACTGGCTACAGCCTGAGGAGAGATGGTGGGTTGCCTTGCCTGAAACTGCTTGCTATCTCTCTCTCAGGGGTACTGGCTACAGCCTGAGGAGAGATGGTGGGTTGCCTTGCCTGAAACTGCTTGCTATCTCTCTCTCAGGGGTACTGGCTACTTCAGCTCTGCTGGCAGTAGGTGGGGATGGTTGATCTGTTCTCTACAGGAGCTGCTTCCCAGGGTAACGGCTGAGGGCACTGTCCTGGAAGCAGTGATATTCCCGAGGCTCTAGCGTTCAGGGTCCTGGGATGTTTGTGTTAGTCTGAGGGAAGATGGGGCTGGTGCTATGACTCACCTGGCACCTGATGGCTTGACTTCTCTAAACCTGTTTCTTCATCTCAAAAATGGGACTCCTGAAAACCTGTACCACCCACCTCCCATGGTTGTTGTGGGCAAAGGCTGGCTATCCCTTGACCAGCCTGACAGTAAGGACACAGCCATAGTTCGGAATAGGGGGCCTGGGGTGGGAGGAAACACCCAATTATCTGAAGTTGATTCTTTAAAATAATTTTTTTTTCTAAAGGGAATAGCCATCATTCTAGTAAGCATCATAAACATAAGCATATGTTTAAAAATTTTTAAAGAATTTAAGCCCTTGGGGCAGCTAAGTGGCATAGTGGATAGAGCCCTGGCTTTGCAGTCAGGAAGACCCAAGTTCAAATCTGGCCTCAGACACTTGACACTAAGCTGCATGACCCTGGGCAAGTCACCTAACCTCAATTGCCTAACGGAAAAAAAAAAGAATTTAAGCCCTCCAAATTTGTTTTTTATGAAAAGGATCACAAGGACATTAACATCCTATTTGTTTTCTACTGATCTCTTCTGTGTACATCACCCAATTTTGTTATTTTTATATATAACTCCATTCATCTTTCTTTGTAACATATTAAAAGGTAAATTGTGCTTGGGAGAGATATAAAAGTACATGAGTTTTGAAGGAAATTAGGCCGTCTAAAAGGCAGAGGTAAGATGGAAATGCTTTCCAATCCTGGGGAACAGATCCTACCATCCCTCAATCCATGGATATTTGGGTAGTTAACAATTTTTCGATATTATAACAGTGCTGCAAATACTTTTGTCTTGTCGGGTCTTCCCACTTGTCATTAACATCCTTAGGGGATGTTCCCACCAGTGAGATCACTAAGTGAAAGGATATGGCCTCTCATTTCTGTTCTTAAACTTGAGAATTCTTGATCACTGGCCACCATACTCTTGACCTGACTCTTACCATCACTGTGCTAAGTTAAACTCGTTTTAATTTAAACCTAAATAAAACACTAGTAAGAAAGTCAGTATTGTCACCTGTCACCCTCATTTGAGGGCTGAGAATGGTGTATTCTTTTTCCCTTTCAGTTCACCAAATTTCAAGAAAATTAAAGCCATACACATTAACTCTGACTATGGATATGGCAAGTGACAAAGTGTTTTTGTTGAAGGTGTCAAAGAAAAAAAAATACCATAATCAGTTGAAACAATTTTATTTCACAGTTGCCTTTAAAACCTTAAAGACAATATGTTCTTCATATAAAAACAGTAGTGCTGATAACCCATTCTTTCTAGAAAATGATTACATCCTCCCTCTTAAAGAAAATGCACCCAGTTATAGTTAGGTTTCTTGGAAAAATCCTTCCAGGACTGATTCCTAAGAACATCTCATTCTGTGACTGCATCTGGCTGGAAGCATGGATGATAACTGGCATATGGACAGAAGTGTTCCTTTTAGACTTGCTAACACAGACAGACTGGCTAATACAGATCAGTGCTCCATGGGTTCATCAGCCTTCTCTGCAGGTTCATCAGCAGGCTGAGCAGGCTGAAGGGGAAATCACAAAGAATACATTAGGTCACCAGCAACCAAACAGCAGGCAGTTCATTCCACGGAAGTAAAGAAAGCCACATTCTGAATTACATTGTGTGGTTTTTGTTTTGTAAAATTATACATTTATCAACTATAGACAATAATCGAAGCCTGACCACAAACTTCCACTAACACATCACATCGATGACTCCCACTTAGTCTTAATGTTCACTTTGATCTCACCTTTTTTTCTTCTGGTATTTTCCTTCTTATATTAATATAAGTACTTTTTCATTCCTACATGAAACTACTTTAAACTCATTCCTATCAAAACAGAATTTACATCCACCTATTTCTTAATCATCATTTAGTTTGTAATCTGATTATATTTTTGCAAGAAGTTAGAAAAATCTTTCTCTGTGGGGATACAAGATATTTTCTTATGAAGGACATGAGAGAAAAGAAAGTCTTGTTTGCAGGCAGCTTCATGACCTACCTGTGCTTTTCTCTGTGGTCTTTCTTCAAGACCTTCCAGGAAAGGAGACACGTCATCATCATCATAGATTGTGAACTCCAAGTCTTTTCCAACAATTCCAATGGAAACATTCTGGGAAGCAGAATTTCAAAAATATCAAGACACTGTGTAAGCTATGAAATCCCTCTTTAAACTGGTATTAAACTGACTACTCCATCTGGAGATGGAAACAAAATGCATGAATCATGCCAAGACGCACACGGTTAAGAAAAGAAGGAAATTCTTTATTGGATTTAATGGGTTTTGTCTCATAAAAAAAAAGAGATGGGGATGGCCTGAAAAGAGACAGTTTTCCAAAAAATAAAAATCCATTTAAAAAATTTGATGATTTATAAAAGTTTTACTTTAAAAAAAATTTCACACTATATCTAGATGTATTTTTTTTCCTGATTTTTGTCAAATATTAGATAACCTACTTGTGAAATTTACCAACCACTTCATATGAAACTTTTTCAATTATTACTATCTAGCAAATGGAATAAAATTTATGATTTATCAGCTAAAATAAATTTTGGATAGAAACGCACAAAATTAATGGAAAAGAAATCCAGGACTCCCTACAACATTAGATACACCATAATAATAATTCATCATACAAAACTTTAAGGTGTACACTGTATGTTCTCATGAAAGCCCTTGCTTGGGAAATTGAGATCCAGGCAGGTTAACTGTTTCACTCAGTTATGGTCATCTAGATAGTAATAAGGTAAGTATGACTGGAGGGTATTTGGAGTTGGAAGGCGAAGCCAAGTTACTTCTTCCCAAGCTGAAAGAACTACATAATCGCCATTTTCAGCACCATTACATTAATGGAACATAAATGAAAAACGGTGAAATTTACCTTTGTGGTTAGGTCCTGTTCTGCAGGAAGTGTTTCCCGTAAGGCACGAAGACCATGTTTCACCAATTCATTCAAATTGCCTACAAGGGGAAAACAAACGATGTTGCTTTACCTTCCAAGTCAAACCTCTATTTATCAAGCCTGCCATCTTAAATCCATGTTTTGTTCAAATACTTAGCACTTTTCAGGCAAACCAGCAACCAAAATCAACAACAGTCACAAATACTTTACACAACAGATCATGAAGATCACGTAATAATCAAGATTAGGATCGCCTTCGGGAGAAAACACTTGATGGCTTCTTCAGTGTTTTCACTATGCTAGGCTAAACTGAAGTCCCGTAAGACATACTCTATATAACCGAGCCATACAAGTAAGCCTGTCAGGTGAGCACTGCCTCTTGAACTTGCTTCTCTAATTTCCCTCATTTCTTCCTAAGTTCTCTCCAAGGTGCCCATATATGTGAAGTCCAAAATGGGCTCAGTGTAACAAAGAAAGCAGACAAAAGGCTCAGGGAACTGGAATAAGCTCTGCCTCTGCTCCTTCCTTTCTCACTCCTCTTCCCTCCTCCCCTCCAAAGGGAAGCAGAGCTTTGCTCAATGTCACATCTTCTCTCTCCTTTCCCACAATCTCCTCTTCATCGTCTTTTCCCTCACTTGTTGTGGGTTGGACGGAGCGGATTATGGTCGGAATATGGGCCTGTCTAGCAGTGGGAGCAGAACCTCAGGCTTCTGGAAGGGCCTCTGGCTATGGAGTAAAGACCCGAGCAGGCAGGGGCAGGGAAAGGAAGGGACGCCCTATCTGTGGGAGGACACTTCAGCACTGGGAATCTTTTTCTAAGGCTCATTATCTTTCATTAAGGAGACTGTAGCTTTTACCCTCTTATTAAGGAGTTGAAAAAGAACAAGCCTATGACTTACAGTCACTGAACTTGGACATACACCTCTCTAAGTAAGTACGGGCCGACTGAGAGCGGGCTCCAATGGACATAGCCCGACAGTCAAAGTAGTTTGCAGAGGGGCAGGTTTGGAAGATGTGAGGACCCATATCCTGCAGAAAGGAAGAGAACACGTTAATTGCTTCAGTTAGACATGCATGAAAAGAAATTCCATGATGTTTATGATAAATTTGGGTAGAGTGGTATTAAAAGGTATACTGACGAGCTTTTAAGTTCTTAAACACAAAGTACATGGTAATTTTACTTTTTGCAATCTGGAAAAAAGATAAAAACAAATGCTATTTTGCTTAAATAAGAAAACAATAATTTACAGACTATAAATACCTCAAAAGGAGACAAATTACAGCAAACCTCCAACCAGAGTTAGCCAGTTTTGTTTTTGTTTTGCAAGAAATATGCAGGGCTTGTGTATAAAACCCGGCTATACCAGCCCACAACCCCAACTCTTGGTGTGTAGGCACTCAGCTCAAGCAGCTAGGTGGTGCAGAGGATAGATTACTGAAGCTGAAGTCAGGAAGGCCTGAGTTCAAATCCTGCCTCAGACACTTGGTAGCTGAGTGCTTCTGGCCAAGTCACTTAACTGCTGCCTGTCTCAGTTTCCCCATCTGTAAACTGGGGATATTAACAGCACCTACCTCCCAGTGTTGCTATAAGGATCAAATGAGATAATAACTGTAAAGCACTATGCAAATTGCTAGCTATTATTATAATTGCTAGTAAGTGTCTATTATTCCATATAATTACCAGTGAAGTTCAGAATGGCAGTTCGAATGTAACAAAATATCCACCATTAAGAATTCAGTTTTTCCATGTTACTCCTACTATAGCACAAAAGTGGACTCACGGTTCAGAGAGATTTTCAATAAGAGTGGTTGAAACAAACAAACAAAATTTCTGTCTGGAACTTTTTGCTTCAGATAGTGGTTAGCATACATGTGAACAGGCAAAGGATCTGAGATTTGTGTCCTCAGCACAAGGCCTTCTGGTGTGGGAATTCCTTCCACCTGCCTCATTAGGGCTTACCAGAAAAGTCCAAGGAAGTTGCCCAAGGCACACAGGACTAAGGTGATTTGCCCAGTGGTCACAGAGCCAATAAGTGTAAGAGGCAGGATCTAAACTTGAATCTTGCTGACTCTAAGCTCAGTACTCTATCCGTAACACCACATTGCCTCTGACATATATACAAAATAATTATTATAATTATGACAAAGACCACTTTACAAAGCAAAGCTACTTCAAACAGTTAATTTCAATCAAATGAAATGAGTTGGTACTTACGTCATACCCAGCGATGAGCAGTCCCACACCATATGGTCTCCGGCCATAACGCTGGGTTGGTATCTGGGTCTCTTAATCTAGTTAAAGACTTTTTCCTGATGTGGATGAGCTGACTATGTTTCTTTTTGAGATTCCTTCCTTAGTCTAAGGAAACATCTGACTCTAGGAACGTCATGTTTTAAATTTTATACCATCTTTACGACAAACAATAAAGGTCCCCCTAATGTACAGTATAAATTCTCGAAATCACCTCATTTTTAATTTGATAAAACATAATGGTCTGAGTCCTCTCTTTAGACTGAAATCCCACATTTTGGGGTCTTCATCAAACCCAAGCATAAACCCCCAAGAACTCTCTTTTCTCATGTAGGATGCCATTACATGGTGCTGTGTTTTCAGGAAGCATGGATATCATGCACTATTTGGGATGGTCTGCTGGGATTAAAAATCTCCAGTTTCCACATGGCTCCAGGAACAGTGTATGCATATGTATGCATATGTGGGATTCGAGGGAACATAATCTATTGTACATCACCCTCCATGTTCATACCCATAATTATTAACACAAAAAGATACTGCTTCCAATTAGAGACACTAGGCGAGACACTGGAAGAGGTCTGTCAAATACAAATCTGGAATCCAGACACTCCTGACGCATGAAGTTGCTAGAAAACAAACAAGAAACTAGAATTTTAGATCCCAAGACAGTTTCCCCAGATTAATACATTAGTTTAACTTTACATGGTTTGGGGGAATTCTTTTTAGACTCACAGGAATCAGGGAGATTCCCTTTCTCAAACTGCTTTTTGAAGCCAAGAGGTCAGAATTACTAGATCAAATAAAATTAAATGCACTGAATATTCCAGATTAGGCATTCTTTGCCTTGAGTTCATAGATCCTTGAAGGCATTGATATGAATTTAGATAGGAAAAAATTACATCTTTATTTTCAGTAACTTCCAAATGACATTTAGCATTTCCGTCAATTATTTTAAATCATTACTTTAAGAAGGGGTCCATTGGTTTCACCAGACTGACAGAGGAGTCTGTGACCCAATAAAAGGTTAAAAACTCCTGTTCTGGACCTACAGACACAGACTATCTCCACTGGCAAGTTCCAAGAGAACTAAAAAAGGAAACTATAAAAGACTGGCTGGAAGGTGTTACCAAGCGTGTGGCTACTTCTGTCTTTCAGATGCTTCTATCCAAAAGAAGTGTGTTAGGGGATAGATGGAAGTACCTACTGCTATGCCTGATAATAAGCAAACAACTCATTCAAGCGAAAGGCAACAACTTGATTTTAAAAGGGAAAAATAATTTCTGACTGATCCGCTTAAGTTTTTTAATAGGACAAAAACTGTTGTGGTTTTCCACCTGCCAAGGTGACTCACGGTCAATAGCCTCTGCTGTATCATCCCTCACCCGTGTGCCACACCCACGCTTCTCTCCTGGGTCTGTTCCCCTCCACTCTACACTACTGTGGAGAACTTCCTGCCTTCCACGGGCTTATGCTAATAACTCCTGACTTACATGTCAAGCCTCAGTTTTTCTTCCAAACTCCAGAACCATGTTACCAGCTGCTTGCTGGGCACTGATGAGGGAATAATGCATCGGACCCAGAGTCAGGGATACCTGGGTTCTAATCCCACCTTAGAAACTTCCTTAGCTATATGACTCCAGGAAAGTCACAACTTCTCTAGGCCTCAGTTTCCCTCACCTGTAAAATGAAGAGTGAGACTCAACCTTTAAGGCCTCTTCCAGCTCTAAATCTCCTATGTCTATGTAAAAATGGCTACGGCCTTTCCCCCCAAACCTCGCTTCTTGCCAACTTCTATATTTCTGTTGAGGGTACGGTTCAGTTCCAAAATTTAGGAGTCACCTCTGATTCTTGGCTCTTCCTCAACCCCTATGTATCATCTGTTCTCTCTCCGAAGCACTTACATGCCACCCCCTTCTCACTGCTTGCTAAGCCATCACCTTGGTTCAGCTTCTCATCATCTTTCCTGGACTACAGCAATACTTCCCTACCTGATCCCTCTCTTCAGCAGATTCCTTCTCCTATTCACCCTCCATAAAGATATCAAACAAATTCTTGACATATAGGACTGAACGTGTCTCCTCCACTCGAGAACCTTCAGTGTATCCTTACTGCCTCTACGATCACACACAAAGTCCTTTGTTTGGCAGTTAAAGGCCTTCACAATCTGACTATAACCTATCTTTCCAGACTACTATCACATCACTCCCCCTCACTCACAATACACTCGAACAGGACCAGCCCACGGCCAACATTCGTCCTCCTCTCCTGCCCCCGGGGCCCAGAATGCTCTCCCTCCTCACCTCTGCCCTTTGGGATTTTTAGGGTTCTCCAAGGCCCAGCTGAAGAGCCATTATCTCCACAAAGCCTTTGATCATGTTCTCTCAACCCCAAAGTGCACCATTCCTTTGTGTGGCTTTTATATTTACTTACGGAAGCTTCTTGAGGGCAGGGACTGTTTTGTTTTTGTACCCTCAGTCCCTGGCAGGTGCTTTTTACTGGTGGGTGCTTAGTAAATGTTGGTGGAATGGGATCGAAAAGTATGTACGTGTACAGAGACAACCTTGATCCAGGGTCTGGGATACACAATGCCCTTTGGCTGGTTCCTATGAGGGTATGAAGGAACAGAAAATAGGGATGGCCCTGTACACTCAAGGAATTCAATTAGATTAGCAGAAGGAGCAGCAAACACCCAGATAAAAATGTTCCAAATTAGAATAGGATACGAGAAATACAAAGTATTATGTGATCAGAGGACAAATCAAAGCCCACAATAAAAGAAAGTGCTATTGACTTGTTGGGGACAGGTGGGTAGTTCAGGAGACTGAGCAGAGACATAAAAATACTTCTCCACTCCAGAGGGCAATAAAAGCAGGATCATCTACCCCAAAGATTAGTGTTAGGGCTGGATTTATTTTTAATTTTTATAAATAATCTTGAAGAAGAAAGTACACAGTGAACTTTCCAAGTTTGCAGCTCACACTTAGATCTCCTAGGAGTGAAACACCAAGCCATAGTGTTGAGCACATAGCGGCATGCTAGAAGTTTTCAATCAACACTGGCTGAATTTTATTGAATAAACTATAGGAAGCTCTCCTGGGGATGTGAGAACAGGTAGAAGAATAGCAGACAAGCTTCATGTTGAGCAGTGTAGTGTGTTTAAGGAAAACTATTTCAGGTTATACTTACTAAAATTACAGTTGAGGAAAGGGGCCGGGGAGCCACTGCTGAGAGTTCTTTAGACATCAGCTCAATGTGCTGCTGTGGCCAAGATAAAGCCAACAGTTGAGTGTTTCTTGCTAGCCACTGGACTGATAAAAAGTTTAGCTAGGACAGAGGCCCTGGCCAAGAAAATGCTGGGCATCAGCAAAACTTGGGCACCAGGAAAAAAAAAAACAACAAACCAAAACAGATGACACTGTGATCCTATCAGTAGGAAACCATGGTATATCTACCTTACATGTACAATTTTAGCTGCTGCATCTTAACAAAGGGGCTGTTGTTCATCCTTTGTTTTCAAAGAGGACCAATGACATCATGGGTGACATCTTGACTCCTGGGAGAACTGGATTTAAGTGAGGCAGAGCTGTACAAAGTCATCAGCCTCACTCTCTCTTCCTGAGTGATCAAAGTCCAGCGGCAGGACAAAAGTCAGAACACCTGTTGATGGCCTGGGATACAGTGGATGACACTGACATCTTTAATGCCTGACCAAGCTCTAAGTGCTCTAAGTGCTCCAAAGCACCTACTTCAGTTGCTTTCACAGCCATTGGAACCAACTGTTCTCATCTGCCAGTTCCTTAGGGGCAAGTCCTCACATGCTTGGGGTAGACATCCCCCTAACTCTCGGATGGGTGTGAAGTCTGATGGTTACCCTCACCCTGCTTTAGCCCGTCTGCTGAGACAGTTTTAGTGGGGTGTAGTCCTGTTTATGCTACAGCTTCTTGGGGCCACTGATGAGGAGTTGGATGAAGGTGGATACCACAGGTGGACAAGTAGCCCTGAAAAGGAGTCAGCAAGCTCTCACACAAGAGGTGCTAGTCCTGCCTGAGCACCGTGGAAAGAAGGTCCAAAAGAAAGCAATTGAAGAGATCAACAAAGCAACACTGTAGAAAAAAATGCTAGACCAGGAGTCAGGAGCCCTGACTTCCAATACCATCTCTGTCACTAATCAGTTACATGACTAGATAAATTACAAGAAGATTGGACTAAGATTCTACAGTTCTACGAAGAGTACTTTGCATAAGGACGTACTAAAAATGGTCAAAACTTAGGTGTGGAAAGGTGGATAAGACAAAAAGGACATGAAGAGTCTCCAGAACTATAGCCTAAGTACCCTAAAACTCAAAAAGACTAAACACACACTTCTCTGATAAATCCCAGAAAAATAAGGAGCAATCTTTGAAGCTTGAAAGCATTAGTTTCTCTGGCATTCTAGAATACTATCTGAATTGTCCAGCATGGTCCTCTAAGAATGTGCTCCTTTACAGCATATTTCTACAACAAATTGTAGAAAATATAAATGATATGTAACAAATGTTTATTGATATACATACTCACATAGGCCCAAGGAGAATTTATATGATAACCTCTTATGGATCTGTCATCCATGAATTTAAGGGAAGCCAAGAATATCTGGAAAAAGTCTTTAATCTTTTGAAGACAACCATGCCCTCCCACAATGCTTTTCTTGGAGCTAATGCCAAAGTGAATGAAGTGTTTGTCTGATTCAAAATGATATTTCTAAAAAGAACAGAGATATTCTGTATCATTCAAAATATTTCTGGTAAATAAGTCCTCTACATTTCAAAACGTAATCTGGACTAATTTTACAGCTGCAGAGAAATAAACCATTGACTAAATGATGCATATTCACCTAGTTATTCACAAAAATAAATAGGTGAATAAAGTGATATGCTTCTTCAGGTAGGTAAGGGGTAGGGGTGTGTGTGTGTGTGTGTGTGTGTGTGTGTGTGTGTGTGTGTGTGTGTGTGTGTGTGTGTGTGTGTGTGTGTGAGAGAGAGAGAAAGAGAGTGAGAGAGAGAGAGAGAGAGAGAGAGAGAGAGAGAGAGAGAGAGAGAGAGAGAGAGAGAGAGAGAGAGAGTTGAAGACAAAACTCTTGCTGCCTGGATTGAGATGAAAACAAACATTAGGCTTCCATCTAACTTTCTATTACCAAGATGAATTATTTCAAGTGTCTCTGCCTTGATTGCTATTTGAAAATTTATTGATTCTGACTCCATAAGTAAAATGTAAACATATATTGGACACATTTTATTTCTAAAAATAAGTTTTGATATTTCTTTGGCCAGAGTCAAAAAGCAAAAAAGAAATCAAACAAGACAGACCCAATTTCCTCACTAGCTGTCTGGTTGACCTGGAGGAAGGGGAAGCTCTCTTCTAGCAATATCTAAATAGAGTTGTAATCATCCTGGGCTTAATACTGCACTCCTATGGCAGTTCTAGGCTGGCAGCAACTACCTTACCATTTAATTAGGAAACTACTAAAGCCATAGCCCTCCATAACCAGCCAGGCCCCAGGATTTCACCATTGTCTGCTGTGACCACCAAGCAGAATCAGAACCTCTCTATCTACCCTGCTACTGCACACATACACATTCTCCTCTACCTGTTATTGATGGGTGGATAAGCATGACCACTGTGAAGGGTTTAACAACCTACTGCCCTATGGCTTTACTTGGAACCCCGTGATTCTCTGGCACTATGTGCTCACCTGTGCTCATCAGCTCCCTCCCTTCCTCGTCCCCATCCTACTCTGTCTTAACCTTCCACTGTACCCTCTGGAACTCTCGTTCCATTGTTAACCAATTCCTTTAGACTTGTGCCCTTCCCGCAAAAATGATGTGGAGAATACTTAAGTTTTTTATTTACATGTTATTTTTTCCCCATAGAATGCAAACTCTTGCATTCTATGCCCTGAGGGCAGAGCCCATTTCATCTTTATCTTTGCATTCTAGGTGCCCAGAATGGAACAGTGGCTGACACACAGTAGTAGGTGTTCAGTAAATCCTTGTCCAATTCTTGCTCAAAGCTGGCAATCCTCTAGGTGTGTGACAGCTTTACATGTGATAGTTAGCACTGACACAGCACTCTGAGGTTTGCAAGGCGCTTTACACCTGTCATCTTGCTTAATTCTCAAATAACCCTGTAAAGAGGTGCTATTATCCACTTTACAGATGAGGCGACTGAGGCTGAAAGAAGTCCAGAATCCCATAACCAGTGGTCGTAATAATGCTGACCAATCCCATTTCTATAGCACCTACTCAGTGCCAAGCCCTGTGCTAAGTGCTTTTCCAATGACGTCTCATCGGATCCTCGCCACAGCTCTGGGAGGCAGGGGCCGTCATTAGGATGAGGAACCCGAAGCAAATGGATTAAATGACTTGCCCAGGGTTCCCTAGCTGGTAAAAATCTGAGTCCAGATTTGAACTCAGGTCTCTCCCCCATCTCCACACGGTGCCTCCTAAAGAGCTCTCAGGCGCAATCACACTTCTTCGAAGGACAACAGAATCATAGGATTTTGGGGTTGGAAGGAAGTGTAGAGATCCCCTACAGGAGGGGTGTCAAACTCCAATAGATATGGGTCCCTGTGGATAGCATATCAACTTCTATTTCCCAATTACAACTGAATCTGGTTCAGGCAGGAGGCGGCCTGCACGCATGACACCTCTGATCTGGTCCAACTCCGTTAGCTTAGAGAGCATCTGGTGCCTGGCACTCTATCAAACTGCTTCCTTCTCCAGAGTAGTTACATGAAATCATTAGATGTGGTCTGGCCATCTCTCAAAAAGGTAAACACTAAGTATCGCCACCCCATTCCAGAAATGAGATTATTATTCTAGCATGGAAATAGCCTAAAAAACATTCTGTACTCACCACAACAGCCTAGCATCAGCAGTGAGCCCAGCAATTGAGATTCCAATATGATTATCAACATGTAGAATTTTTTTCTGATGAGCTGCCAATTCTGACTGTGCCCTCTACAATGCAGAGACAGTAAAGAAAAAGAAAATAAACTTTAGTCCGTTATGGCTTACTCTGCAGTGAAATCTGAAGTTATAATGGTTTCTAAAAATGTGAAATATTTGTTCTGAAAATTTGACTTTCTACTTTACTTACTTTCAAAGCAACCAGTACAGCATGGGTTTTGGATTTCAGGCCCACAGTAGCCGAGCCTTGTTTGACAGCTTCCATTGCATATTCTATTTGATGAATTCTGCCCTAAAAGAGAGAGAGGGAGAAAAAAGAAATGCTACTTACATCCTAGAAAACTCTGTAATATAAGATTAGTGTGTTATTTTATAGTTGAATCAGGTCTTTTAATTTTTTTGTATCAGCTTTCATTTTAGTAATAAATATAAAGTTCCAGAAATACCTGCAGAAATCTATCATCTTCCATTTACTCAATGAGATTATACCAGATCATGAGGTATGTTCTGAATATACTCTTAATACCACCAAGATATTGCCAACAGTTGAAAAGGATTTTTTTTTTACCTGAGGGCTCCACACAGTGACATCATTGTCATACTGGTTTCGAAACTGAAAGCAAAGGAAACACTCCATTAAACATAAAGGGCATTACTGCAAATTCTAGCTATTGAACTTCCAACACACAGCCTCTTTCTATTTAATTTTTAATATTAATTTCAAAATATATTAGTTTCATTAAATATTTCCCAATTACATTAAAAAACCTTTTAACATTCATTTTTTAAAATTCCGAGTTCCAAATTCTGTCCCTCCCCCATCCATCAAGAAGGTAATCAATATATTAATTGTACATGTTAGGTCATATAAAAACATCTCATGTTGCAAAACACTTACCCTTTCTCAAATTTCTATCTCATCCTAACTCAGTTAACAGAATTCTCACAGGTTCATAGCATTCAGAGCTAGAAGGGATCTTAAGAGATCAACCACCCTGCTTTTAGAGAGGAAGAAGCTGGACCAGAAAGGTTGTACCCTGCTTAAGGGCTCTTACAGAGCAGTAGTCTACCTTTGTGTAACTGAACTTAGGTCCCCTAACTTGAAATCAGGAGCTCTTTTCATACTACTATAAGGGTGCCCCCACCCACCCAGGACAAAGGAGGAGAGGAGGAAAAGCAGAATCCAGTCTCTCAGAACTGTTTGAAAAACGAAACATCTGACCAGAGAGGATGTGAAAGTGTGCAAAGGGAGGTATACATTCACTTGAGGATGTCACACAGTAAGGGCACCAATTCTTAAGTTCCCAGGAAACTGAAAAGCCTTGTCGATGGAAAAGAAGGATACAGACAATAGCAACCAACATCAATCCAGGTGTTTGAAAAAGTCTCTGGGCCATCCTAAGTGCCTGCTCTGCAAAGATGCCCTATGGCGGTGTCAGAAGCTTTCAGGGACCCCAGTGTGAGCATGATGGGCAGGTCTTCATGTAGAGGGAGCAACATAAAATAGAGGAAGGAGGAGGGAGTGTGGTGCACTGGATGGGTGTGGGGGGGGCAGGGGACTGGGAGGTGTCTGGGTCTCTGCCACCAACGACCCTGCTAGGTCACTGTGGGTTAGTCATTTCCCTCTCTGGTCTATTTCCTTTAATAAAAGTAATGATGATGATAGTAGCTAACGTTTACATAGCGCTTTCTACGTGCCAGGCGCTTTACAATTACTATTTCCTTTGGGGGTGCGGGGAAGGGGGTTTCTTCCCCAAGGCTCTGTCCGGCATTCAGCTATGGCCCGAGGAGTCAGAGATCCTTGGGGACAGTTACAGGGGTTTCTGGGTTAGGCCCTTCCCCACTCTCGGTCTCAGTTTCCCCGAAAGTGATAGAGGGATGGACAGGAAGGCTGGGTCGCAAAGCGAAAAAACCCGCGAGGAGATGGGAGCGCACGGCCCCGGGGAAAACAGAATCCCCGGGGCGGGGAGGAGGGACACCCAGGAGTTCCACCCGCGCTAGCGCCGGCGGGACCCCCGGAGAAGGAGCGGAGGCCGAGGGCCCGGAGCCGCCGGCGGGAGAGCGGGCAGCAGCAGGCCGCGGGCGCCGAGGCCGGGCTGGGCCGGCATCCGGGGCGACGTGCTGAATCACGGCTTCCTCACCAGGCCAAGGAGGCCGGCCTGCTCCTGCCCGCCGGCTCGCCCCGGCCCCGGAGGGATGCGTTTGCCGGCCCAGGCCTCCGGAGTCCCCCCAGGATCCCTCACCCGCACCCCTTCCGTGCTCCCCCGGACGCACCATTTTCTCGGGGGTAGCGGAGCGGAGACCTCCAGCGGAGCGGCGGGACCAGGCGAGGCGGCTGCTGCTACTCGGCGCACGATACAGCGGGTCTGCGGGGCGGGGCGACGGCGGCTACGGCCCAGGCAAGAGCAATCCAGGAGAGAGACATCGATCGACTCCATCGCTTTTCCTCTCCCCCCCCCCCCCCCCGCAGGAACCAGAGCGAGAGTCAGCCTGGGCGGGAAATCCCCGCACTTCCGCTGGGCCCTCCCGACGTGCTCGAGGCCCCACTACGGGGCCTCCCTCACACTCCAGTCTCTTCCCGCCCAGGCGGCCTGAGGGGGTACTGGCCGGGGCTGCCGGGAGTGCAGGCCTCAGTTTCCTCCTTTGCCAAAGGAGACAGGCCTAGCTGATTTGGGAGGCCCCTGCCCAGGCCTCACCCTGTGCAGGCACCGGAGGAGATTTCTATCCTGAGGGATGCCGGGTATTTATATATGTGCCTGTACACACCTATAAGTAAATGTCGTCATGTCTATTAATAAATCTTAGAGGGTCTATTAATAACCCAACCTATTAATAAACCTTAGAGGGCCATAAAAACGGCGGTGATTTCCAATATATTTAATTTAGCGAAGTAGGGAGAGTAATTGTACGTGATGCCGTGATTGACAGGATACATACATTTTTGATACTCGGCATCGCTATGATGTCTCTCGTGGGTAAATATACAGTTGGAGACGTTGCCCGGCTTAGCATCTAGACTAGAGGCTTTGGAGTCAGCGAGACCCGACCCGGTTGGAGGAGGGCTGCCTCTACCTGGTATTAATGTGCAACCCTGGCCACGTGGCCTGACTCCTTAGTTCTAAGAGTGCAAGTTACAGACAAATTTCCAATGATCAACTTTGGGTGGATGGTGTTTCCAAACTTCTTATAGTGACGAAATCATAGAGCCAGACGATAAATAGATATATACTGTTGGCATATTATGTATAGATAGCAGAGCAACACAGGCAGCTAAAGTCAACAAGCATTTATTAAGTGCTTGCTATATACCAGGCATTATGTTAAGTTCTGGGGTTAGAAAGAAATGCAAAAAACAGTCCCTGGTCTTGTGAAGCTTACAGTCTAATGGAGGAGACAGCCTTGTTAAAGGTATTAGAAGGAATCAGGCAAGGTTTTGCAAAGAAAAAAATTCTACAAAGTAGACCACATCTCCTCTCTTTAGATGGTGAACTTGAGGACAGAGACTGTTTCTGCCTATCTCCAGTGCTTAGCATAGCGTCTGGCACGTCGTAAGCACTTAAATGCTTGTTGACTTAATTTGGCATCTTTGCCATTACACATTTGACTGGAAAATGTCAAGATCCTACTGTGCTTATTGTTTATTAATATTTATCAATATTATTAATACTGACTGAGCAGAGCAAAATTGTGAAAGTTCTCTTCTGGTAAGGTTGTGCTCATATACCTGTCAAAATTGTTCGTGAGTTTTTGAAAGACAGCTTTCTGATGGTCGTTGTCCAACAGAGCAGAGATGTTTAGTACTGCTGTCGTGTAGGAGATCCAACAGAGAGCCCAGTCAAAGAGGGGTTTCCTTAGAGGGTGAAGTCCTCCAGGTGTTCTTCTTTGTGGATGGTGTTGTGCTGCTTACATCAGTTCCCAGACCATTCCAGAGCCTCCTAGGTGAGATCCATAATCACTTGAGTTTTGCCCAACTAGTCACATACCAGACACCAAGTGGATGAAGAGTGCCTGTTGTCCGGACTGTTATCTACAGTTGGATGATAAACACATTGAGCTTGCCCATCGATTTGGGCAAGGATTTGTCACCTTGTGGAGACCTCCATTCCCTCTGCTCATCAGTACTTTTTCAGGCTATTTCCCCACTCTGAATTCACTTTCCTCCCTTTCCAATATCAAACCTATGTTAGTTCCACTGCACACTGACCTCTACTCTCAAATCCCTCAGTCTGTTGTCCTGTTACCACTTATTTCTTGCCAGATCTCAGGCTTGGATTACTCCCCTCTTCTACCTCTTTTCCTCCTACTCATTTGCTAAATAGGACAGGAGGAAGTTACACAACTGTGTTCACTGAGTTCATAATACATTTATGCTATCCAACTCCATTTCTTTTATTCCTCCCTAACTGATTCCTTATCTCATTCTCCACAGAAGGTATTTCAAACTTCCTTTTCTCTTCTTAAGTTTCCCACAATGCCTCTACACCCTTTCAGATGAGAGCCCCACCTCTTACTTTATTGAGAAAATTGAGACCATTTAACTTCGCTCCCACTTCTATAATTTTTACCTTGAATTCCCTCACTCTCTACCTCTCCTCCAATTTCTGATCATGAAGTGGCCCTTCTTAACGTGGTCAGCTCTTTTAAATGTGCCCTTAATTCCATCCCCTCCCCCAGATTATGAACTCTATCATCCCCACTCTCAAATCTTCAAGTGTTCCTGATCTACTCCTTACTGCCTTCAAACATGCCCAAATCTCTTACATACTTAAAAAAAAACAACGAAAAACCAAACCTATACTAGGCCTCAGTATTCCCTCGTGTGGTATCCTATATCTCACCTCCGTTTCTCAGCCAGACTAGAAGCTCTTTATACTTAGTACCTTTACTTCTGTCATTCAGCCCATTGCAATTTGTCTTCTCACCTTATCACTCAACTGAAACTGCTCTTTCCAAAGTAACCAACGATCACTTACTTGCCAGATCTGATAGTCTTCAGTCCTCATCCTTCTAGACCCTGTGCTGAACTGGACACTGTTGACCACCTTCCCTTCTTGGACTCTCTTCCACTTTGGGCTTTTTTGACACTATTCTCTCCTGGTTCTCCTACCTGTCTAACGTCTCCTTTTTAGTCTCTTTTGCTGGCTTCTCACTCATAACTTCTAACTGTGGATGTTACCTAAGGTTCTGTCCTGGGTCCTTTTCTCTTTCTATATTCTCTCTTAGTGACATTATTATCTCTCATGGGCTTAATTATCATATCTATGCAGGTGACTCACAAATCTATTTATCCGTCATTAGCCTCTCCCTTGAATGTTAGTCATTGATAATTGGATGTCCCCAAAACATCTTAAACTCAACCCATTATATTACCCACCTAACCACCCCTCTTAATAGACACTCTGTCTTTCAAAGGTACCACTGTTCTTCCAGTCTCCTGGGTTTTTGACTTTAGCATTTTCCTTGATTCCCCACTATCTCTCATCTTACATATTTGATCAATTGCCAGATCTTGTTCTTTCTGTTTCCTCAACATTGCTTGCATCTGATCCGTTTGCTACTCACACGGCTGCTACCTTAGATAGGTCCTCATCTCCTTTCATCTAGGCGATAGCAACAGCCTACTAATTGGTCTCCCTGCACCAAGTCTCTCCCTACTGCACAGCTGCCAAATTGATATTCCTGATGAGCAGGTCAGATGATATATGTCCCCTGCTCAATAAACCCCAGTGGCTCCCTATTTCCTCTGGAATAAAATAAAAATCCCTGTGTTCATTTTTTAAAGCCCTTCATAACCGGATCTCAACCTGCCTTTCTATCTTTACAACATCTCTGCTATGAATATCTTTTTTTTTCCAGTCCCATTGTCACCACCCTGGTATAGGTTCTAATCACATGCCTAGACTATTGAAAAAGCTTTCTGGTTGATCTCCCTTTTTCAAGAGTTTCCCCATTCCAATCCATCTTCCACTAAGCTGCTGAAGTGGTTTTCCTAAGGTGCAGATCTGACCATATCACCTCCCCTACTCGGTAAACTTCAGTGGTTTCCTATTAACTTCAAGATCAAATATAAAATACCCTGTTTGACATTTAAAGCCCTTCACAAATTGGTCTCTTCCTATCTTTCTAGTCTTCCTTCTTATACTTTACTTCTTCACTCATATCCAACAACAGCTGTCTCTTTGCTGTTTCGTGCACACAACACTCTATCTCTTGACTATAGATTTCATTGGCTGTCTCTCATGTCTGGAGTTCTCTCTTTGTCACCACTCCCTACCAGTTTCTCTGGCTTCCTTCAGGACAGTTTAGATCTCACTTTCTTTAGGAGTGCTTTCCTGGTTCTCCTTACCCCCTTCTCTCTCAAATTACCGTTCATCTATTCTCTTTATGTCTTGTAGGTACCTAGTTGTTTGCCTGTCCCACCCTTATTCCTTGAGGGCAGGAACCATAATGTTGTTGTTGTTGTTGTTGTTGTTGTTTTTTGTTTGTTTTCCTCCTATCTTCAGTACTTAGAACAGTGCCTGGCACATAATAAGTGCTTAATGAATTCATGTTGACTATCATTCCAGAGTTATACATTACTCATCTTCTCAGACTCTGAGATCCAGTCACCCCTTCCTCTCTGTTCCTCACACAGGCAATCTCACAAGCCTGAAATTTACTCCCTTTTTTCCTCCACCTCATGGAATTCCCCCTCTTTTTTCAAGCTGCAGCTCAAGCTGTCACCCTCTGTGTAGGCCTTTCCTCATCCTTCTGTCTCTACAACTACTATATATTTAATTACTTTGTATATTTTGTTCTTTCTATCTATTCTATGTATGTGTATGCATATACATCTGTACATGCATGTATCTGTACATACACAAATGTATATGTGTCTATTTATTTATGGCCTCCCTGTCAGAATGTGAGTTCTTTGAGTATCTCCAGGACCTATATGTCACAGTGCCTCATCCATCATAAGCACTTAATGTTTGTTGATTGATTAGTATATAAACTGTTTTATGTGTAAAAAGTCTGTTTCATTATAGTTATGCAAATATTAATAGTAATTCCTGTTGTGTGTAAGAAGATTCTTGTTCAGGTATAGGTTGAACTAGTTGATCCTTAAAATCTCTTCCAATTTTGAGATTCGATAGTTTCTTAGAGCAGATTTCAGCAGGAAACTAGGACAATAGATAACAATTTCTTTCACTTCATACTGTCTGAGAGTAGAACAGACTGCCTCGTAAGGTAATGAGTTTCTTGCACTGAATGTCTTTAAGTCATGCTGGATAACATGTCAGAGATGCCATAGAGGGGATTCATGTTCTGGTATGGATTTCACTGGATAGCCTCTGAGATCCCTTTCCAACCTTGAAATTCTATAGTTTTGATTCTTATATATGGAAGTCCTTCACTAATATTCTCTGATTTTTCCTCGAGGTGCAGAGATGACCCTGACTCCTTGAGCCTTATGTCATTGGAGTACAAGCTCTAGTAAATTACCTACCCAGCTGTAAATGTTTTTAGCAAAGGCCTGGTAATGGATTCAGTGTTACCTAAGTCCACCCTAGCTGATCAACAGAAGGTTGGCCAACAGATGATAATAACAATAGCTGTCTTCTATATAATTTTAAGGTTTGTGAAGTGCTTGAAGTATTTTATGTCACTTGATGACTTCCAGATTTGTATGTACACTTTCATCTTTTTTTTTTGTATTCCAGTCACGAATTTCCAACTGTCTGTTTAATATCTCCACGTCAGCGTCCTAGAGGTGTCTCAAACTGAATATGGCCGAAGCAGAGCTTATCTTTCCTCCTAAACTGATTCCTCCTCATAATTTCCTCATTTCTTTCCAGGATAACACTATTATTTCTTTCACCCAGGTTTGCAACCTAGGAGTCTCCCGTGACTCTTCTACTTTCACACCCCACATCCAATCAATTGCCAACTTGTTGGTTTTGGCTCCTTATTCCTTGGGTACCTTTTTCCTACTCAAACAATAGTAACCAGTGCAAGTCCTTATCCCATTTCATCTGGACAATTGCAATAGCTTCCTAATTGGTTGTCCTCAATTCTTGGTCTTCTATGTAGCTGTCAAATCAATATTCCTAAAGGGCAGGTCTGATTCTGTCACTTCTTTGCTCAAGAAGGTTCAGAAATGCCGTATTGCCTTTAGATTAAAATACAAACTCCTCTATTTATCTTTTAAAGCCATAGTCTCGCCCCAGTCTGACCTGGACCCAGTCCAGGCTGACCATATGTTTTCTGCACCAACCTGTTATCCTGCCTGAGATTGGGAAAGTAAGTCCAGAATCTTGCTACCTAAGGGCATGAGTAAGGGCGAACACTTAGATATTCTTAAGGAATTCAAGTCAGGATAGAGCACCAGCCCTGGAATCAGGAGGACCTGAGTTCAAATTTGGTCTCAGACCAGACACTTGACACTTACTAGCTGTGTGACCCTGGCCAAGTGACTTAACCCTACTTGCCTTGCCAAAAAAAAAAAAGATCTTTTTTTATTCCTCCTGTTGTTAATGCACTCTTCCCCCCCCCCCAAAATTACTGTGTGTACACCCACAAACATCCTATATTTACCTACCTGTGAGCATGTGAGGTCAGGGACAGCCTCACATTTGTGTTTGTATCCCCAGGATCCAGGACAGGGTCTGGCACATAGTAGGCTCTTAATAAATGTTTGTTAGCGAGCAGAGACTCAAAAAATTCTCCTAATGTAATAGTCCAAGTTTGGAACAATGTAAACTACCAAGTTGGAGCTAATAAACACAACTGATCAGCTCTTATAAACACAGGGAGGCAGTAGAGCACAAAGGAAAGAGCCCTATGTCTGGAGTCAGAAGATCCAGATGGAGTAAGCTACTCTGTCACCTTGGGCAAATGGCTTGACCTCTCTGAGGCTAATAAGGTTGTAATACGCCTTGCTTAGCTCACCTTGGAGGATTGTGGTAAGGATCAAAGAGTATGTCTATAAAGCATGAATCTCTATGAAAGAAGGATTATTGTGGAAGAAAAATAATTCGGCATTGTATGTGAACTGTTTTACAGCTTTTTTACCCTTCATTTACGAACCAGAAGAGAGGCCTGTACAAAAGCCATTGGCATGCAATGCAGTTCTTTAGAATTTTTTTTTTCCAGAAATTAAGCAATTATTACAGAGTGTCATGTAGCTAGTTGAGTAACACAGTAAGTATTACATGGTCATAAAAAAAAGACAACTTGGCTTTTATTTAGGATTTATTTTTATTTAAGCACTAAAAACATTGGCAATAACCATCTACCAAATAATGCTAAAATAGGAGTCTAATTCTAATTTTTCCTCCTAAAAATTCTTTATAGGCCCCATTCTCAGCTTTTGATTAAGGACTGAGGTGCTTATCTGTCCCAGGTGCTTCAGATTCTAGCAAGCAGAGCTATTTGACTAGTAAAGTTTTGATACAATCATTGAACTGAACAAACCCATCAGTCAGATTGGTTTAGGAAAACCAACAACTGACAATAGTTCACCTGCTCTATTCTTGGATACTTCTGTTTGCCTTAACAGTTTATAATACCAGTAATCAATATAGCTTTTGTGGTATCTGTTGACTAGTGAAACATTGGAAGAGCAAAAGTATGTAATATTTGGATTCATCTTTCCTAATTTAGTATGTTTAGTTTGTTTCCTCCAGTGTATTTCACTAGCCTTAAAAGGGATGTTGCAAATATCTGCTTTTTTGTGATTGTGTTAGCCTCACACAAGATACTAAAAACTGACATTTATGTAGCACTTTCAGGTTTACACAGCACAATCCTCACATGTCTTTGATGTAGGCAAATATTATTATCTTCATTCTACACATAAGGAAACAAGTTCAGAGATGTTGAATGACTTCAGGTCTCTCTTGACTTCCAAGTTTTTCTACTATATCTTTCTTACTATCACTCTCAGAACTAAAATTTTCCATGGTCTTATAAAAAGGAAAGTGAAATGTTCCCAAATATAAGCTTTCTTTGTAGAAATTAAATTTATTTAATTCAAAGACCTATTTTGGCTTCTCATTAGAATTTAGGGACACACTTTAAATATTGTAATTAACTATATCTTTCTCCCATATACCAAAGTCAGTGTTTATTTGTCTTCAGCGTCTTACGACATTTATTCAACTCTGGCCTTCCTGTGGGTTGTCAAGGAAGGAGAACGAATAAGGATTAAGAAGGGTTTTTCGCTTATTGGCAGCAAAACCCTTTTCTGTTTCTTCTTTCCTTCCTTCCTTCCTTCCTTCCTTCCTTCCTTCCTTCCTTCCTTCCTTCCTTCCTTCCTTCCTTCCTTCCTTCCTTCCTTCCTTCCTTCCTTCCTTCCTTCCTTCCTTCCTTCCTTCCTTTCTTCCTTCCTTCCTTTCTCTCTCTCTCTCTTTCTTATAAGGAGAAATAGCAATTCTTAGGTAATGCTATGCAAGTTATCTCTGAAGCACTTAATGTTCCACAGCTTAAGTCCCAAACAAATCAATTCAACAAGCATTTATTAAGTGGTTACAATATACAGAGTGCGGTGTAGGTACTGGGAGTAGGGGGACAGTCTAGTGGGGGGTGTGACACATATAGTAATTAATTTCAATAAACATTAAGTAGCTAATATTTATAAAGCACTGACCTCAATAGAAGGGGCATATGAAGTTGAGATATGACAGGGTTTCTGGCCTCATGGAATTTATGGTCTAGTAGGGGGATATGACTCCTTCATAACTTCAGTGGATCTGTGATCTCATCAGTGGGGCTACTTTTTCCATAGGAGGTTACAATCCCTTCCTGTGTGATTCTTTTTCCCTCAGAGATCCTTCAGAAAGAATATATCAAGGTTCTACAGGTTTCCCTTTAGGTCTTTTTTACATTTTGTATATATCAGTGCAGTCCTTGGACTGACACACCTTTTTTTCCAATTCATATTTCCTTAATGACATCCTTTATTCCACTTCTTGTGTGTCATTGGAACTATTCTGTAATTATTTGTGTTGCTCCATTGCCTTTTGGGTGACCCCAACTTTTGTTCTTCAGATTGTGATTTTCCCACATTTGCTATTTATACAGCATTGGAATAACAAAATTAATGTTAAAAATACAGAGCATCTTGGAATTCTTTTTTTCCCCCCTTAGGCAGTTTGGGTTAAGTGACTTGCCCAGGATCACACAGCTAGTAAGTGTTACAAGTCTGAGTTCGCATTTGAACTCAGATCCTCCTGACTCCAGGGCTGGAGCTCTATCCACTTCACCACCTAGCTGCCTCTGCATCTTGGAATTCTTGAGAACAATGTGTAATTTCCCCAAAGTAATACAGCCTAGTCTCTTCCTCCTAGTCTGTTCTTGACTCAACTTATCTGTCTGCGGTGCTATCCCAGATAGTTGTGTTAAAATACTAATTCAGTTGTCTGTACATGTAGTACTATGTCATGGCCTGGACAACAGGCATTTGTCTTCCATTTAGTTTTTCTCTATGGATTATTGACCTGATCTCTTTTGAGTAACGATATACTTCATTGAAGAGTAATGTTATGTAATGTCCTGGGGTTTGAGTGGGATAGAGACCACTTACCCAAAATTAAATTCACAGGCTTCTCTAGGTAGGAACAGAAGTTTTATTTAGCAAGTCTCTCTCGAGAATTGGGCATCACCTACCCAGGATGGACTGGAGTAGGGAGGCAAGATACAGGCAGCAAACAAGCAGTTATATATCCTTAGACAAACAACTCTAAGAACTCCCCCCCCCCCAACTTGTTTAGCTCAATCTCTTTATCCTCATTGGTTGAGGTGGGAGACCTTACATTTTATTTAGAAACTAAGAGATACATTTTACCCAAAACAAGCTTGGGAGCTAGAAGATTGCAGTATTTGGCAAAGATAAGGCTGGGGTAGTGGTTGTAAAAGGAGGGAGGGGGTGGGCAACAGATGTATGACCTGATCACATGATTTACAAGAAAACAAAACTTAGGCCCAGCTAATACTAAAGCCTTAACTAAATTTTGGGGCATAGCTTCCATTTCATATGAGAAACTTTCACTTGTCCCACACAGGTTTGATGCAAGTGGCATAAGACCATGCATGAACAGGAAGATCTGGAGGATTCACCATCTATAAGGAATCCATCTTCCATTTTAGCCTTGAATTAGATATTCATTCTCTGTAACAGTGGCAAATATCCTTAAGGAGTATACATTATTCAGTTTTGTGCCTTGCTTGACAATAATCAGAGGGTCTTTAAACAACATTATCTCTATAATTTCATCTACCAACAAATCTTGTATGATCTTCATATATACACTCACACACACACACACACACATGCACGTGTGGATTTTTTCTTGTACTATAGCCTTTTAGGCTATGTTTTATTGTGCTTAGTCAAATGTGTTTTTATAATCAATAAACAGTAATTATAACAGGATCATATATTTCTTCCACCTTTTAGCCAATTATGTGACTGTAAAGATATCAGCTTTGGAGAATTGTTTTTGAAAACCTGTGTGTTTACTTTTATATTTTCATCAAGGATTTCACCAATAGGTGTATAGATTATTCTTGTGATGATTTTATAAAGATGAGAAAAGAGGGTATGGCTCATTCACAAATAACTTTAATATAGAATAATAGGATCAGAGCCTTAAAGGACTTCAGGGGTCATGTAGGCCCTCCCCCCCATTTTACAGATGAAGAATTGAGACATTAAGTGACTTTCTCAAGGTCACCCAGGCAAAACTGGCATTTGAATCCAGGTCTTCTGATTCTTCTGATAGCATGCTTTCCAATGTACCAGGGAGCCTTCCATATGTGATAAGTGGGTAAAAGATGTGCAACCTTAGTGCTATGTTGGGTTTGATTATTTTTAATTGGGGAAGATGTTATAGAGGAGATAGCTGTTGAGTTGAATTGTCTAAGCTTAATAGAATTTCAGCATTGGGAGAAGATGAGTGGGAAGGAAGGGGATTCCAGACACAGGGAATTCTGAGCAAAGGTATGATAGTGGGAACCTGCATTCCTGCCTCAAGACCTCTCCTCTCTCCAGTTTATCCTCCACCAAACTGCCCAGGTGATTTTCCCCAAAGCACAGGTCTGACCATGTTATCCCCCTATTTGATAAACTCAGTGGCTCCCTGTTCTCTCCAAGATAAAATATAAAATCTTTTGTTTGGCATTTAAAGCCCTTCACAGCCTGTCCCCTTTCTACTTTTCTGCTCTTTTTCTATTTTACTTCCCTCCATATCCTTTGTGATTCAGGGACACTGGCCTCTTTGCTGTTCCTTGAACAAGACATTCCATCTCCTGACTCAAAGCCACCATGCCTGGAACTTTCTTCCTCCTTATCTCTACCTCCTTATCTCTACCTCCGCTTCCCTGGTTTACTCCAAGTCTCAGCTAGAAACCCACCTTCTTCAAAAGCCTTTTCCGTCCTCTTTAATCTTGGTACCTTCTCTGTTTATTGTCTCAAGTTTATCCTATATAGAGCTTATTCGTGCAGAGGGCTTTACATGCTGTCTCCCCCTCTAAACTTTGAGCTCCTTGAGAGCTGGTACTATTTTTTGCCTTTGTATCCCCAGTACTTGGTACTTTACAATTCAGTTACATTGGTCAATTTACTTTGCCTCATGTAGGACACTCTTATCTCCTGCCTCCATGCATTTGTTCTAGCTAACTCCTAGGTGTGGAGTGCTTTCCCTCCTTCCTTGGCTTCCTTCAAGACTGATGTCATCTTTTACAGGAGACCTTTCCCAGCCCCTTCCATCTAAGGAGACCTCTTGTTTATACTGCACACATCGTGTGTGTACATGGTTATTTTTACGTTGTCTCCTCCATTAGACTGTGGGTTTCTTGAGAGCAGGGACCGTCTCTTTGCCAGTGCTTAGTACAATGCCTGGCACATAATGAAAACTAAATAAATACTTATTGATTCACTTAGTAACTGAAATAAAGATGTCAAGTCCCTTCTAGATAATGCTCCATAAACTTCTCTTTCTTCTGTTCCTATGAGGTTGCAGTGAGAAAAAGGACTTTAAATTTAGGATGGGGGAAGGTTTGGGAAGGGCCTTAAAGTAAGGCTAGGCCAAGGACTTTTTTACTTCAATAGCTGTTGAGCCATGAAATAAGGTGACTGTGCTGGACCTAATATTCTTGGTGCTGCATCCGTTCATTGTCATTAGTTTACATAAAGAAAGCTACTCTGAACTATAACTATTTAACATCTCCAATCATATGGACTATATTGATGCCTTTTGCTTTTTTTTTTCATCCTCAGTTCTTAGCACAGTGCCTGACACATAGTAGGTGCTAAAGAAATGTTTATTGAATGGTCAAAGGTTCTCAGGTGAGGAAATTAAAGCCATCTATAGTCATATGAAAAAATGCTCTAAATCACTGTTGATTAGAGAAATGCAGATTAAAACAACTCTGAGGTACCACATCACACCTGTCAGATTGGCCAACCTGACAAAACAGGAAAATGATAAATGTTGGAGAAGATGTGGGAAAATTGGAACACTAATGCATTGTTGGTGGAGTTGTGAAATGATCCAACCATTTTGGAGAACAATTTGGAACTATGCCCAAAGGGCTACAAAAATGTGCATACCCTTTGATCCAGCAGTAGCACTTCTAGGGCTATATCACAAAGAGATCAGACAAATGGGAAAAGGACCCACATGTACAAAAATATACATAGCAGCTCTTTTTGTGGTGGCAAAGAATTGGAAATTGAGAGGATGCCCATCATTTGGGAAATGGCTGAACAAGTTGTGGTATATGAATGTAATGGAATACTATTGTGCTATAAGAAATGATGAGCAAGTGGACTTCAGAAAAAACTGGAAAGGCTTGCATGGACTGATGCTGAGTGAAGTGAGCAGAACCAGGGGAACGTTGTACACAGTAACAACCACGTTGTGTGATGACTAACTTTGATAGACTTAGCCCTTCTCAGCAATGCAAGGATCTAAGACATCTCCAGAGGCCTCAGGATGGAAAATGCTGTCCACATCCAAAGAAAGAACTATGGAAGTCGAATTACTATCACTTATTTTTACCTTCTGTCGAGTTTTGTTTCATCTTTCTGATGGTTCCTCCTATTGGTTTTAATTTTTACTTACAACTTCACTAATGTGATTGTGCGCCGTCTTGGGGAAGGTTGGGGGGAGGAAGGGGAGAAAAATTTTCAACTCAAAAGCATATGGAAGTGACTGTTGATAAATCAAAATAAATTAATAATAATAATAAAAAAAATGATGAGCAGGTGGACTTCAGAAAAGCCTGGAAAGACTTGTATGGTCTGATGCTGAGTGAAGTAAGCAGAACCAGGAGAACGTTGTACACAATAACAGCCATGTTGTGCAATGAATAATATTGATAAACAACCCTTCTCAGCAATGCAAGGATCTAAGACATCTCCAAAGGCCTCGTGATAGAAAATGCTATCCACATCCAAAGATAGAACTATGGAGTTTGAATAGAGATCGAAGCATACTATTTGCTATTTTTTTCTTCTGTTGTGTTTTGTTTCCTCTTTCTGGTGGTTCCTCCTATTGGTTCTGATTCTTCCTTAGCACATGACTAATGTGAAAATATGTTTAATAGGAATGTATATGTATAGCCTATATCAGATTGCGCGCTGCCTAAGGGTGGTGGGAGAAGGAGGGAGGGGGAGAAAAATGTAAAACTCAAAAGCTTCTGGAAGTAATTGTTGATAATTCAAAATAAATTAATAAAAAAAATAAATGTTTATTAACTGATTAGGTCTTAAATTAAGACTTTGTCTCAGGGCAAGGCTGTATCTCCTGCTGTACTTTTAGGTGGTGTGGCTAGCCCTGTTTGATCTTGATCTGGAACACTTGGGTTCTTGTTCTAATTTTTGCATTCTGGGGTTAGGCTCTTCCTGAATCTTTGAGGATCAGAGTGCTGGATCTTCAGGGACACCTACAGTGTTTCAGTAGAGAGTGCCAGGGACGGTGGAACCCCAGGGCTGTCCATGTTTGAGTGCTGGTGTACTGAACTGATCACTGCTGATCACCATCCTTTTCTAGATCCTCCCTGTGGGCTTTCAACCCATTCTAGGGATTTCTATCACTTTGGGGGCTTTCTGAATCAAGGAAGAGAATGTTGATAATTGTGGATAATGGAGAAAATGTGGAGTTGCTTAATTCTTATTTTTCTTCTGCCTTCTCTACTAAAAGAGAATACATAATCTTGCTCTGGAAAAGACAGAACAAAATTGTCCATTGGGGGTTGAAATCCAAGATAAGAGAGCATTTGGTTGCCCCTGATGAGTTCATCTCACCAGTTTCAGATTACATCCCAGGGTACTGAAAGAGCTAGCTAGTAGCTATCATTTTGGAGCCATTTTCGGTGATCTTTTAAAGGTTGTGGTGAATGGGAGTTAAAGACAGGCAAATATTCCTCTTTTCAAAAAAGGAGAAAAGAGTAGTTTGTTTATGGTATCCCAGTGAATTTGACTTCAATTTGTGGCAAAATACTAGAATGTGTTATCAAATGGATGGTTAGTGAGCATCTAGAAAAGAAAATGGTGGTCAGAAAGAGTCAAGCATAACTTTCTCAAGGACAGGTCATGATATAGTTAATTCCTTTTTTTTTTTTTTTGACAGGATTACCACTCAGGAGATCATGGGAATGCTTTAGATGTGTGAAACATAGGTCCCCTTCACCTTTGGAACTCCTTGGCACTCCAGGTTCATTGTTCGAATGTTTTGGGTACTTATGTCCCATCCAATGAATTTTCTATCAACAAACCAGGCAGGAGCCACAAATCCAGTAAGAAAATATTTAATTGAGACAGAATTACAGGGTGAATAGGTATCAAGACAAAAATCATGCAATAGAATAATTCTCAGCACCATCTCCCAAAAGAATAAAAGGTCCCATCATGTCTGCTTGAGATTCAGGAAGGGGATTCCTCCAGACAGCCAATACTTCTTGGTGAGGAAGGCTTGTGTCATGTATAGAATACTTTGTATGACTCATGGACCCTAGAAACCAGTGATATTTTACTACTTCTTTACTTGTGGGAGCTCCCTTAGCCTAGTCTTAGAGCTCACCTTGCTGCTGCCATCTTGCCAGTCTTCCTCAGTGTGAACCCAGTCAGTCCCACACTGCTTTTGCCACTGTTATCTGCTGCTGTGCCTTCCTGGATGGTGGTGGGGAGAGTTATTAGCTAGCTGTTAAGACCTTATTTCCTTGCCCCTGCAGGAATCAGGAAGACCTGAGTTCAAATTCTGCCTCAGACACTTGCTAGCTGCTTGACCCTGTGCAAGTCACTTAAGGGGAGGAGAAAGTAACAAACCTTTATTAGGTACCTACTATATGCTAAGAACTTGGCAAATATGATCTCATTTGATCCTCAAAACAACTCTGAGAAGTAGGTGCTATTATGATCCCAATTTTACAGTTGAAAAAATTGAGGCAGACAGGTTAAATGACTTGCCCAGGGTTACCTCTGCTAAGTTTCTGAGGTGGGATTTGAACTCTTGACTCCATTGCACCACCTAGCTACCTTATACTCTTTGAGTCTCAGTTTTCTGATTTGTAAAATGGGGATAATATTATCAATCTCATAGAGTTGTGTTGATCAAATAAAATCACACCTAAAGAACTTTGCAAACTTTCAAGTACTATATAAATTATTTGTTCCCAGAATGGGGCCCAGTCCTCATTCTTACTTGCATCAACATTGAGTGCATTTACTTTTTTCCTGACCTCCAAATGCAGGGGATACAGTGAAGATCCTATTAATGTAAGTCCTAGGGTTCTTCCCCCCCCTCCAAAGTTTACCTAACAATTTGAGCTGCTAGATTCTTCTGAGCTGCTAGATTCTTCTGGCAAGTGGCCAGGAGTCAGAATCAATGATGATCACCAACAATATATGAAGACAGTATGGACTGATGGTGGTGAACTTTTAGCTTATCATTTCCACACCTCTGGTCTTGGAAACTGCAAGTGCTGGTTGACATTCCCCTTCTCAAATAGCTTTTGGACATAGCTAGCAGGTGGGAGTGGTGGTACAAATACTTCTTTCTGCACATGCTTAGTTTGAGTGAGCTGGTGTAACTCAAGCTCCACATGGCCCCTGGTGGTTGGCATAAATATAACACCTGAAGCCGCATCTCTAGTGAAGAAACACTGTCCATGAATGTCACCCACGTGTTCATGGAAGGAGAGGGAGTTGTTTCACTAATAATTAGAGCTGTCCAAACATGTCGAGAGAGGCAGTGAGACCTCTGTCACTGGAGGTCACCGAGGGGAGGCTGAATGACATTTGTTGGGGATGTTGTAGATGTGCTTTGGGGAAGGGTTGGACTACACGACCTCTGAGGACTCTTGCAATTTAATTTTATCACATCTCTGCTTTGAAAGTGAAGTTTTTATTCCAAAGCAGCAATGGAGAAAGAAAACAATTATTCTTTTTTTTAATTATCTAGGTTTAGAATTAATGTAGAACCAATAAAGAACGTAAGCAACAGAGAGTTTCAATTTTGCAGACTCAGAAGAAGGCACTGAGGCAGAGGACAATTTAAAGGGCATCGGTTTTTTTTTAAGGTGGTAATCTGTATTTAGCATATTCCTAGCAAAATTATTGGTGAATTTGCGTTTTTAAGAAAAAAAGGATAACAAGAAGATAAACCGTTTGATATTGTTTATGCAGTGTTGTTTATGAATGTGCATGTTAAATCCCAAATGACAAATTTACTATCCACAGGAAGTCATTACTTTGACATCTTAATCCACAGGATTTCCTCCATGCTGTATTTAAAGTCTAATAACAAAAAGAAAAGTTTTCTCTGATTTTCTTGGCTTTCTTTTCATTTAGATAGCTTATCTGTAGACCAGCAAGAACCAAGCCCTACTTATTGCTTCATTTGTGCTGTTCTTCGATGACAGCCTTCAGTTACACTAGTTACCATAGTCCTTTAAATAATTTCACTGTCCAAGAATTTTAAGTAGAAATAGGACTTTAAATAGATTTTGGTATTCTCACTTTAGCCTACTCATCCTTATCCTCACCCTATTACTTTTCTTCCAAAGTATCATAATGGACTTCTCTGAAACACAGTTTGGAAAGAGAATGTGGACATCTTGTGAAATGAGGCTTTTGATTTACGAGTGATTCATATTGTCACTTCAACTAATGCTTGACTGCTGTTTTTCTGAAACATTCATTATAAAATCCATAGCAATTCTCTTGTTTTGGTTGGGGGTTGTTGTGTTATTTTTTAATAAGGGGGGTAATTGGTTTCTGACTAACCTAATCTCCCCATGCCAGTTGACATAATCACTGAAAGCAAGGAGCCGATAAAAGAGATAATGAAATATTGTTCACACACAAAGTGTGAAGATGTATTAACACTTATTCCAAAGTATGAAGCATTTCCCCCTGATTGAGTTGGAAGATGCAACACCATTGGTTGGACAAAGATTGGCCACGCTTCTGACAGCCCTTAAAATTTGAACCCACTGTCTTTGAGGCAGTCCAGGCAGGGATCAGGCTTTGTGGAGTGCCACCCCTGTGCCTTTGGAAGGGAGAGGGAATTTTTTTTCTTTTTGCTATCCCCTCCATCTACAATGTCACTTTTTAATGAGAGCTACCCAGCCATCTAGTAGAAGATACTACATGCACCAGAGAGCAGAGGCACATAAAAGAGAGACCACTGTGGTTCAGGTGAGAATTAGCTCCAGTAGGTAGGAGCAAAGCCTAAAAGAAGAGCAGGAGCCCAGTTGAGTAAACTGCTGAACACAGATGCTACACCAAGAGGGAGTAGCATGGGGACTCCTTGAGTAGATAAAGGACGTTGAAGTCTTATGGTACTGAACATGAGGTGCCCAGGCCACGTGGGTTCCCTATATATGTGCCTTATTATATCAAATTCTAACTTTGTTCCTATTCTTCCTGCAAATGCTGTGTATATTTAATGGGAAACTGTGCCCTAGATTTATGAGAAGATTTGGAAGTTATTGTTTTTACTTTGCCATCTTAGAAAATATTAGGTCTTTGAGCTAATTGTATCTAGTGGCTCACTGTTAATAGGAAGTCAGGGCTTGAGAATTATGATTTTAAGAGTTCTAGGGTACTCTAGGACTATATATGAGAGGAATAAACAAAGTAAGAGTTCTCTCTTCAGAATTTACAAATATGAGTGTTCCATGTCTCAGAGCCATACAACAATACCAGAATAATACTGGTATTAATGATAACCTTTGTTTTTGTGAGAAGTTTGAGGTCATTAAAGGAGTTTTGCAGTTCTCCTAGTGCGATACAGCCTTCACTTCTGTATATTTCTAGGTCCGACTCATTGTGTTTATACTGTCCAAGAATTGTGTGCACATGTTATACACATATGTATACACACACCCACACACACACACATGCTCAATGATAAATGAGCTTATAGATTTCCTATTCAACTGCATATCATAGTTTGAACAATAGACATTCTTCATCCACTTTGGTTTTTCATTTGTGACTAGTTAGGCCAAACTCTTTCAAGTGATTTTGGATCTCTTCCATAAAACTCTGAAGTGTCCCACAGTTTAATACAACCAGCACAATCTCATCCACAAACAAGAGCATCTGGAAGACCGAAATCCCTCTTCAACATGGAATCTATTGGATCTTCTCCATTACAGTGGTGAACACTTTTGGCAAGCATGCATCTCACTGTTTTATGCCTTTCTTCATATTTATGATCAGAGGATCATTGAATAAGGTTATCTCTATTGTTATATCTTTCAAGGAATCTTGACTAATTTTTCTTTATGGATGGAAACACTTTGTTGGAAGAAATTTGTTCTATCCAATTGAGTGGTTTTTAAAAAAATAATCAACAAACAATAAGCCACATGGAATCTTGTATTCTCTAAGCTTTTAGCTAATTCTATGATAGTAAAGAAGTAAAGATGTGATATCCTAGGGAATATTGCTTGTAAAACTCTTTTTATTCCTTGATATTTATATAGATGATTCTCATAAAAATTTTATATTGATGGCATACAGTTTGGTAGTTACAATCTTGGTTACCTTTTTTCCCTTTTACAATATTCTTTTGAGTCTAGATTTAATATTCTATCAACTATACCATATTGTCTCTTAAATGTACATGCAAATATGATTTCAGAAGTAGCTTTAATAGAAGGCTATTTGAAAAATATCAGTAGTAACTTCGGTGCACATACAAATATAATTTATTAATTGCTGTGAAGACAATTTGTCTTATCTTTTAGAGCTGAGGTCATGAATTTAAAGGCACTCTTTACATATCACAGAAGAAAAGAAAGAATGACACAAAAATAAAACAGATTAATTAAAAATGGAATATTCTATTCCTATAGTTATCTACATACACACACACATATATACATATATATGTCTTTGTTACCCAATTTCCTCTGCATTCAGAAAAGAGACATCTTTTCATAAATCCTTTTGACCAGGTTTCACAACTGTAGCCCTATGCTAATGAGAAGGCTTTATTTAGATCCAGGATTTCAAAATAACCCTGAAAGCTTTTGCTGGGAGCAAATATCAGTTATATCTTCTCTGTCTTCTGATATTCAGAGGAGATCTGGCTCTAGATCTTTATCTATATAGTAAATATTAAAGCTATGGAACTACATTTTCATTCTGAAAAGCATTTTAAGGATTTTTTTTTTGATTCAGAGGAACACAGAATTGTGGACAACTCTATTTTGACTCAGGAGGGAAAGAGAGATTAGCTGCCATTCACTTCCATGAGCTCAAGGAGATTCTACCTTCCCATTCTTCTGATGATCAGCCTCTTCACCTTTGACTTTTGATTAGTCCAGTTTTGCTGATGCTACTCTTCCAAAATTTGGGCCACATATATGTTTCCTCCTCCTTTGTACTCAGGAAATCCAATTGTAGTCCAATTAAATACAACAAATATTTGCTAGCTTCTACTCTGCTGGAAGAAGTATGGATGTAGCACTAAGGGACAGCATTATCTTATATAGTGGATCAGATAGCAAAAGCTACCTGCTTACATGTTCAAGGTATTCTTTAGTTCCCTGTACACTCAAAACCACAGCTCATGAGCCCCCACCAGTGTGTTGACCTTTTCTAGTCTAGTTAGTCAGAGGATAAAAATAAAAGCAAAGCCATTAAACAAAAAAGTATAGTAAGAAATATTTCGATAAAGCATCTGCCCTGATATGAAGTTGAAGGTTGTGGAAAGGGAAACTGTGAGTCAGGCACCAATTTACTGAGACTTGAGGATACATAGATAACAACTACCAGGAACTGGATTGGGTGATACATTTGGATTTTGTCAACCTCAAAGGAGGAAAGTTTGCTGAGTGATGGTGATGGAAGCAGGCTTTGGAAGTGGTAATAAACAATGAATATTTGATATACATAAAAACTATTTGAGGGTAGGATTTGATTGAATCAATCAATCAGTCACCCTCACTTTAATTGAAGTAGCTAACAAGATACTATGCCCCAGTACTTTTATTAGGTAAGAACACATTTGAGTCAATCAAGTGGATCAATTAAAGTGCATTGGACTAAGTGGAACAACCAAATTAATCAAATTAGGAAGGACTAGAATGCTTCTAGCCATTGGATGAAATGAAATGGTGCTATACGGGAAGCATGTTGAAATTAGCAAGAGGACTCAGTTATGTCCTGTTGGACTTGTATAAAATAGCAGGTCCTTTGGTGAATCAAAAGAGCCACTTGGGGGATGAGGAGAAGAGCCTCTCTTAGCTGCTTCTCTCTCTTCCTCCCCCAACTAGAAGAAAACTTAAGGAACTCTGAAAAGTCCAAAAAATTTAAAACTTCTCATAGGCATCCTAGTAGAGTCCCCAAAACAGCAGAGATTTTAGTGTCTAAATCAGGACCTAAGGATTAACTACATATATTTTAAAAAGGCAGCTTCAGGAATTCTACAAGAATCCTTATGCCGTATCTAAGGGGAACTTTGAAATTGCTCCATGAAGGAGGAGAAAAGGACTTTGATGAGACATGAGTTACCCTTTTTTATCATGTGCTCCAAACTTGAGCCCATTTTCATTGGACTCTGTATGTACTTTTGGGAGAGTGTGCCCCCAGTTTGGGGAGAATGTTTTGTATCAACTGTTCTTACTGTACTACCCTAGTAAATACCTGTTCCTAAAAGCTGATTGAGTCTGGTGTACTCCAGAAGTGTGGTTAGCTTCTGGAACATCTATGCTCAAATCTTCATGACACATTTATATACCTACTCCTTCTTATTCTGGGTTATATATTATTTGAGCTGGAAGTATATAATGAACCATTTGGGCAAAACTGATAGTGGTAAAAGCTTTCGATAAGACTAACTCCTTGGTTTCCACCTTGCCTGCCTCATTTTCATTGACTGTAGTTAAGATCTGAGTCTGGGGAACACTTCTGAGGAGTTATTGGCCAATCCCTGGGTACTCTTCATCCCCCTGATGGGTGGAGTTCAGTGCCATGACCTGCATGGTCAATGATTACAGAAGATGACTCACCCATGTCTTGGTGACTACTTTTTATGGGTCTGCATATGGTTAAGCCTCAGGTAATACATTGGAAGGACTTTTTCCCTGTATTTTTTTGATCTGGTACTGTAAGTCAAAGTTTTCAGTGACTGTCTTATCACAGTAGGTATACTTGAGTTTCTGACAATATGGTATTCCTTCTTGGAGCCCACCATCACTTTTGGGGCATCGGGTCTTCAATGTTGATGTGGAATTGAAAACAGTCACATTACCCCTGGTGGACTGGTCAAGGGGGCAGTTAGGACTGGTTCTTTGGGTTTAAATCCTTGCTTCCAAGGGCTCTTCACAGTGAGGCTAGAATACATAGGGTTCTCCATACACTTGTTGGTGACCTCCAGATGTGGGTAAGGTTACATCTTCTTGCTAGGGGTCAGAGATACTATAGATCTCTGATAACTATATTTGGATGTCTTGGAGGCCTCAGGATTATAGTTAGTGGCTGGGTCTGTGGGAAGTAACTGGGAAATAGTGGTGCTGAAGGAGTGAACCAATCCCTGAGTGCATACTGAAGCTGCAATGTGCAAGAGTCTATATGGGGAACATTGGCCAATCCAGTGATATGAGAGCTGACGTGACGAAGATTAGCAATTACTCACCAAAGTGTTCTCTACTACCAAAAACAAGATCATACGGGATGAGGGACTATGAGGTGTACAAGCGTCTGCTGGCAATTGGCTAGTGAGACCTGTTCCCCAGAGATTAGGAAGGGTATGCAGGTGCTTTGATGGCTGGGTGACGCCGGCCCAAGTTGGGGTTCTTCCCTTTCATTTGTTTGTCATGAGTGCTGGCAATGAGCTACACTGCTTTTGATATTTCCCACAGAGAAAGATATCTTTCTTATCCAGAGACTGCCTCTTGACTATCCCACGGTGATTTAATTGCCTGTATGGTCTAATTATCCATTCCTTCCATCACCTTGAAGATTGTGCCATCTTGGCACTATGCAATAGTTAATCTTGGAACTATACAAGAATTACAGGAGCAGAGGTAGTGCTGAGAGGGGGTGGTTATAGTTGCAGCACAGGGGTATCAGGAAGACAAGCTAATTAAGGCCAACTGGCTAATCGATACTAATAAGCAATGGGGGAAGCACACTGGTGGAGACTCATAATCGGTAACATTGGAAAGAAATCCCCAAGCCCTGTGGGTTTCCACCAGAACTTTGAGGGAAGAATTAGTAGCCATCCTCTGTGGATCTAATCTCTTATTCTGAGATAGGCTAAGAGAATGAGGCCAGAGCACATGCTATATATACAAAACAGTAGTTTATAGTTTCAGGTAAAGTCTTTCTTTCTTCTTCTGTTTATTCAAGCATATGTTATAAATTAGTGTGATAATGATAGCTTGGTACAGTGGAAGAGCACTAGCTCTAGAATCAGAGAAGCTGGGTTCAAGTCCTCTTAATGCTGCATTTGTGGCCTCAAATAAGTCATCTAATCTCATTGGGTCTCAGTTATCTCATCTGTTACGTGAGAGTCCTTTCTAATTTTAGTTCTGTGATCCTTTGGAAAACTTTTGCACAAATAAAATGCAGCAAGAATTAGAAGAGAAGTAGATAATTAAGAAAACATCTTTGAAACAAGTATCTCTGACAAAGGTCTTGTGCAGTAGGTAGAACACCGGACTTGGTCAGGAAAAACTTGAGTTCAAATCTGCTTCGGACACTTAGCTGAGTGACCCTGGACAAATCACTTAATCACCTCAGCCTCAGTTACTTTATCTATAAATTGAGGATAATAATAGTGGCACCTTCCTCAACAGGGGGATTATGAGGTTTAAATGAGTTCATATATAAAGTGCTTTATACAGTTTAGTTATCAGTATTACTATGTAAGGAATTAATATAAAAATATAAGGATAAGAGCCATTCCCTGATAAACGAAAGATATGAGCAGGCTATCTTTTGAAAAGTTATTAGTCCCATGACCCTAGGCAAGTCACTTAACCCTGATTGCCTTACCAAAAAAAAAAAGTTATTAGTCCCTTTTGGTTTTATACCACCTTTACTTTCCAATATATCTCTCCATCTTACTCAACCAGAGTGTCATCTCTGAGAGCATAGAAAATAATATAAAAAAAAACCATTCAAGAAAATTAACCAACATATCAACCAAGGGAGAAAACAGGCAGCATTCAAAAGAGGCAATGTACAACTGTGTGTGGTGCTGTGATAGAATGCTGGGCCTAGAGTCAGGAAGACATGAGTTCAAATCTAGCCTCAGAGACTTAGTAGCTGTGTGACTCTGGACAAGTCACATAATCTTTGCCAGCTTCAGTTTCCTCATCGATAAAATGGGGACAATAATAGTACCTACCTTCCAAGGTTATTGTGAGGATCGAATGGGATAATATTTATATAAAGTGCTTAGCACAGTGCCTGGCACACATTAGGAACTATATAAATGTTAGCTATTATTATTATTACCATTATATGAAGGAACGAGTCTTTAAATGCCTTATATAACTCAGCACAATGCCTGGCACTATAGCAAATGCTTTATCTAATCTAACCTGTGTCTGCCAGGGTGTTATTCTAGAGGCAGTATGGGATCACTGAAGATTTTTCAGAAGGTCATGGACATGATCAGAAGTGTGTTTTAAGAATTTAAAATTGGAAGCTATATGGAAAATGGATTGACAAGTGAGAGACTGAAAATAAAGGGTCAATTAGGAGGCTGTTACTATAGTCTAGGTGAGAGATGAGCTGGTCCTGAAGTACTGGAGTGGCCGTTTGAGTGGAGAGAGGGGGACATGAGAAATGTCATGCAGATAGAATGGAAAGACGCAGTTCATGCACATTTTACCTTCATAATATTGATATAGGGATAGCCTCAGAGAAGTAATTATAGCATTTCTATCTCTATAAAGCCTTCATGGAAATGGCTTTGTGGTGTCATGGAGATGACCCTGAATGTTGTAAGGCTACACCAACTGTGGTAGATATTCCAACATGGAAAGCTTGGCCTAGTCTGGCAAAGGAGTGTGCATCTATCATCCAGTGGCCAGGCATGATAAGTCTGAAGAGGCAGGTCACCAAAAGGTTGCCCACTAAATGATGAATATTTTTGGTCACAGTAACTTACAGAGTAGGTCTGATAAGGTGTGGAGGAATTGTGATTTGTGTCATTGTAGGGGAATACCTTCACTAATGAAGGTGGAGATCAACTGAGTTAATGAACAAAGCTGACTTTTATGTAGACCTTTGTGCAGTTTACCAAATACTTTTACAGACATTATATTATTTACAGGTATACCTTGAAGATATTGTGGGTTTGTTTCCAGACCACCCTAATAAAGCAAATATCGCAACAAAGGGAATCACATGAATTTTTTAGTTTCCCAGTGCACGTAAAAGTTATGTTTACACTATACTGTAGTCTGTTAAGTGTGCAATAGTAATTTTGCCTAAAAATATACATACCTTAAATAAAAATAATTTATTGCTAAAAAATGCTAACCATCATTGGAGCCCTCAGTGAGTTATAATCTTTTTGTTGGGGAGGGTCTTGCCTCAGTGTTGATGTCAGCTGACTAATCAGAGTGGTGGTTGCTGAAGGTTGGGGTATCTGTAGCAATTTCTTAAAATAAGACAACAATAAAGTTGGCCACATTGATTGACTCTTTCTTTCATGAAAGATTTCTCTGTAAGCATGCAATGCTGTTTAATAGCATTTTGGTCACAAAAAAACTTCTTTCAAAATTGGAGTCAATCCTTCTAAACCCTGCTGCTGCTTTATCAACCAAGTTTATGTGATGTTCTTCAATATTGTTGTGTCTCAGGGAATAGGGAGTCCTGAGGAGAGGGAGAAAGATGGGGAATGGCCAGTGGGTGGAGCAGTCAGAACACACGCGTATATCTATTAAGTTCACTGTCTTATATGGGCATGGTTCGTGGTGCCCCAAAACAATTACAGTAGTAACATCAAAGATCACTGATCATAGATCACCATAACAGATATAATAATAATGAAAAAATTTGAAACATTGTGGGAATCACCAAAATGTGGCACAGAGACATGATGTGAGCACATGCTGTTGGGAAAATGGTGCCAATAAACTTGCTCAATGCAAGGTTGCTGCAAACCTTTAATTTGTAAAAACTAGCAATATTTGTGAAATACAATAAAATGAGGTATGTCTGTAGTCTTCAGCAACTCTGTAAGGTAGGGAGGGAAGGTATTATTTATTTTCATTTTCCATATAAGAAAATAGGCTTAGAGAGCCAGTGAAGTCACACAAGCTAATGAGCTGACAGCTAGCATTCTAACCCAGTTCTTTGTTCATTATCCTTCAGCTGTGTCAATTAAAGGATGCAAAAATAAATAACGATCCCAATGCAAAAAATTTTCATTCTTTTAGCACCTCAGCCTCTTTGCTTTAAAACCTCTCCACAGCTATCTTTTAAGAATAATTATGTTGACTATGTTACAAAAACAAAAGATGTTATTATGTTCATTTTGGTTATTTATGTATGGCCACTTGATTATATTAGTGACCAATAGTATATTGCTTGTTTTGGGATCTCTCCAAGGTTCTAGAATTGTACAAATAATGTCTACCTGTTTTGGGGGTTTCTATAATCTTTCCTCTTTCACCCTTATGCATATACTCCTTTTCTCTCCATAACTGAGAGGCAGCTAAAACGTGGGAAAAAAATTAGACCTCCTCCTGTCTGTCACAAGATAATTGAATGCTCACCACACCAGTAGTAAACACTTCTTTCCTCTAATGGATCACCTCTACCCCTTCAAAAACCCAATTAGAGGATATTGTAGACATTGGTCTGAGAGAATTTCCTGAGAGCCATTCCATCTCACCTCCAAATTCTCTTACAATATCTGTTTTGCTTTCAAGAGATGAGATTTGGTAGGAAGATTAGTTTTGTCTAGACCATTAGAAGGAGATAATTCTAAAAAAGGGGGGAGGGTAAAGATGTTTTCTTGAGGGTGAGATTTTCCAAAGAAAATAGTAGGTTATACCCTAGACAAGTCACCAACTCCAACCCCCACCCTCACATTACTACATGCTCTTAAAATGTTTGTCTCAGAGCACTAATTATGTAGAGCACTAAAGAAAAAAAAATTGCTAGCAAAAAAATCAAGTGAACCAGAAGCAGAATAGGGAAATGAAGCCCAAATCAAGATACTTTAAAGATAAAATAACTTTGTATTTTAGAGGAGTCTTCTAGGGTGCATTTTTTTCTTGCTCACAAAACTAGATAGAAAAACTGTTAGCAGAGATGGTAGAAGCCAATTTGAAGAGAACAGGGAAACCAAGATAAAAAAGATTTATATAAAGCTTTGAGTTTTACAAATGTTTTACCTCGTTTGGTCCTCGCAGCATGAGTTAGGTAGTGTAAGTCTTCTGTGATGTGATGGAAAAAAAACACTAGATTCCTTTTGCCAGGTTGGTGCAGCCGTGATTAATGGTCCCAAGGAGCATCTAAAGCACCTGGTGGCCTCCACACACTGGATGCCGGACAGCTTCACAGGAGTGTTTTCTTCCGTTCTACCCACAGGTCTCTACAAGCTGTTGGAGGCCATCCCACTCACAGTCTTTCTTTGAAATCAGCTCCTGTATGCTCTGACAGGATATAAACATAAGGAGCATTGCAGAGGTTTATCACTTGCAACAGCTAGGTGGCACGATGGATAGAGTGCTGAGCCTGGAGTCAAGAAGACCTGAGTTTAAATCTAGCCAGAGATAATATATTTAATCTGTCATTGGGTATGTCATTTAATCTCTATTTGCCTCAGTTTCTTCAACTGTAAAAATAAAGCTAATAATAGCTCCCAGGGTTGTTATAAGGATTAAATGAGATAATATTTATAAAGCATGTAGCACAGTGCCTGGTACATAGTTAGGTGCTATATAAATGCTAGCTATTATTGTTATTATTATTATTATTATCATCAAGATTGATAGCAAGATCCTCATGGACATGACCAGCAGGACCTACTCTACAGACCCAGGGATGTATCATGAGTATCATTCTGTACCCACTTTCTAAAGATCGGGCCTACTACATAGTCTGGTTCCAGGAGACCCTGAATGTTCTATGGATATTTCTTTTCTCTGCCGTTGGCTTGAGCCTACATTTATACTCTCCCCATTCTAGGGGGCAGTGACTAATATCCCAGTTCCATTTAACCACCTAACATTGATTGGTTTTTACAAAGAGATATTTATTAAAAAATGTAGCAAGAACAAGCATGTAAAATTTCCCCCCAACACCTCAGGGGCATCATCTCCCTTATACTACTTCATTCTCTTGGGGGTAGGGAGATTAGTTCATAGCTTAGGTTACTTCGTACATAGCACTGGTCCCATCAAGTCCATGTCCAGATTTTGCATGACTACCAGAAGAATACTTCTATTGTCATTTCTGAAGAATTCTCCTTGCTCCTCAGGGCATCTAACGTGACATTGGTTGCTAAACTCGGCCTGACTTCTGACTGCTGGATTTGGGTGGTTCTTATATCTCACCAAGGCCAGAGAATTCACTCTCTTCCATTTACCTAAAATGGGAAGGAACAAACAAAAAGGCCAAGGAGGGCCCATTCCTTTTGGGATCTTACGGCCTTAGTGGAGAGAAGAATGCCTTATGGACTTTTCACTTAGGGTAGATAGTCTTTCTTGGGATCCTGTTACATGACCAGAACACAACCAAAGTCAACAGAGGGAAAGCAATTGAAACTGATAGGCCTTATAAGCTCCCAAGAGAGTGTCCCCTTCACCATGTGGTTAACTGACCAGAACTAGTCACTGAATGTCCATGTATGCTGCAGGCTCCCCAAGGCGCTTCCTTTAACAGCTACCATATTTCACCATATAATCGTTGCGCCCTGTTTTTCCATTCCAAAAATTGGTTTATAACCTTTCCTCACGTAATTGTCACATGGTATAATTCTGTTCCTCATGCTGCTTAAATGGTAAACAGAGCAGCAATATATTCACCAGTGGCATATGCATACACATTTATCTCTCGTGCATTGCAAACCGTGATCCTAGACTTCTCAGTTCACAGGCATTGTCAGTATATTTCTGAAAGTCAACTTGTGTGGTTTGTTTAAAGTGCTGCAGTACTAATGGTATTGTCACTGAACCCAATGTCCGTAGGCACAAGGGGAGCAGGCGGGCAGGTGAAGCTGCCATAGGTAAGTCACGGGATATTGTAAGACTTGCATCCCAATTTTAATGTATACTCACTAGTATTTCGTGCTTCCTAATCTCGTATCAAATTAGTAAACTATTTTTAAGTAATACCGGCACAATTAAAAAAAAAAGCTTCACATAATGGTTGCGCCCCATTTTGGGGCAAAATTTTGTCACAAAATCTGCGATGATTATTTGATGAAATAGGGTAAGTTCAACACTGTCTTAAATGGTCACTTTCAGACAAATGGTAGGTGTGCATGGCTGTCATATATGAGGATTAACAAAAGGGCACACTTTAGAGATACTCTTTCCAGTAAGAGCTAACTCATCCTGGTCTAGAACCAGGTTCTATCAGGTGTCATTTCTCCTTGTAATCTAATCAGTTCAAACTGTCTTGTTCTATCCTCCTGTCCAGATAGAGATGTAGCCAGTGGCTCAGGGTGTGTGTGGGGAACAGTAAAGAGTTAAATCCGATGAGTGTGTAGAGCTTGTGAAGGGGGAAGAGTATGAGATAAGGTTAGAAAGGTAGGTTGGCATCTGATTGTGGAAGGCCTGAAATGTCAGCCTAAGGAGTTTGAAGCATATGTAATAAACAACAGAGAGTCACTAAAAGATTCTGAACGGAGAAGTGGCATGACCAGATATGATTATTAATATGTTTTAAAGAAACCAGGACGGTTGATGACTTTATAAGACTTTCGTATTCTTAGGCAGCCTAAAGGCAGCAGATAAAATCACGAAAATCTGGAATATCTGATATGGTGTTTCAAATTTGGTACAAAGCATTATTTTTTAAAGATATACTTGTCTCTGTGGCAGAGAAAGAGAAGTCTGTATGGAACCAGGTACCTCTTCATAGAACAGTTTTATCAGTGACTTGAATGAAGGCATAAATGTCATGCTTATCAAATTTACAGATGCCACAAATCTAGAGGAGATAGCTAACCCAGATGATAGAGTCAGGGTCAAAAAGATCTTGATAGGCTGGGATGAAGGCAAAGGTTAAAAAAAATTAAGGTTAATTGAGATAAATGTAAAGTTTTACACAGGTTCACAAATCAACTTCAAAAGTACAAGATGGGGAAGATGCAGCAAGGCAGTAGTTCGTGTGAAAAAGATTTGGGGCTTTTTGTGCCCTGAAGTATGAGTCAACAGTGTAACTTTATTTGCGATAACACTTGAGGAGGCAGGAGTGGCTAGCTGGGTGAACAGAGCAGGGCAGCTAGGAAAACAAAATCAATTCTGACTTGCAGTAACCTTTCCTATTATTTTTTGTTGCCCATTTTGGGATTATAATGCTGAGATGTGTCTAGAGATTTGGGAGAAAGGGTCCAAGTAGAGAGAAGTTTGAGAGTTGCTGGTTTCCCAGGAAGCATGGGGGAAAAGCTGCTGGGTTGGTACTTTCCCCTTCCATTCAATTCAATTCAGTAATCATTTATTAAGTGCTTCCTATGTGCCAAGACTTGTGCTAAGCACTGGGGAAACAAAAAGTAGCAAAAGACAGTCCCTGCCCTCAAGGAGCTCATAATCTAATGTCTGGGAAGGAACAACAAAGGCCTTAAATTCTTGAAACTGGCAATGATGCTGACATCAGTGAGAGTATACTTGCCCAGAGAGGCAATGTAATATAGTAGAAAGCATATTGAACTTGGAAATAGAAAAGCCTTCATTCCAAACGTTGCCTCTGACACTTATAATTCATTACATAGTAGTTAGAGCAAGTTAACTAGCCTCTCTGAACTCTAGCTTCTTCATCCTTATGATAGAGCCAAGGATGTGTGTAATAACCATTTCACAGGGTTATTGTGAGGATCAAATGAGAAAGTATATGGAAAATGCTTTGTAGACCTTAAAGTGTTACATAAATATTAGTTATTATTATTATTATTAAATGAGTATTTACTTCCTATGCTAGGCTTTATGGGCAATACTAAATAAATTATATTTCTATTGCACTATATAGTCTAGAAAGAGCTTTTCTTTTCACAGCCCCATAAACTAGCTAGCGAAAGTATTATTTGCATTCTACAGAAGAGGAAACTGAGTCTCAGACTTGCCCAAGGTTAGACAGCTAAGTGGAGGAACCAGGATTTGAGTCCAGATAGGAACTAAAAGGTGGGTATGCAAGAGATTATGGAGGTAAGATCAACATAATTTGTTGACTAATTAGGTGAGAAAGAGGAAAGAATCAAAGATAACACTAAAGTTTCAGACAAGAGCAACAGAGTGTATGGGGGTACCACTGACAGAAATAGACAAAAGTCTAAAGGAAGAATGGTGTTATAATAAGCTTTATTTGTTAAAATTATATGTATGTATATATATATCTATATATATATATCTATATATCTCCATATATATGTGTGTGTTCAATCAGCAAAAATTTGCCTGTAACATGACTTACTGGCAAAACAGATTTCTGCAATGCACATGAAAAAATTATGTCCCATTCTGCACCTTTGTCTATCTATTATGAATAGAATGGTGGAACTGTGGAATTATGGTTGGTCATTGCACTGATCAGAGGCATGATTCTTTAAAAGTTGTTTGTCTTTGCTATATTGTTGTCACTGTACAAATTGTTCTCCTGATTCTATTCACTTCACTCTGCATCAGTGAATATAAATCTTCACAGGTTTCTCCAAAACCACCTCCTTCATAATTCTTTATAACACAATAGTATTTTATCATATTTATGTACGTAGCTTGTTCAGCCGGTCCTAATTTATGGGTACCCCCTCAGATTTCTAACCTTTGTAGCCTCAAAAAGAGCTAAAAATATTTGTACATCCTTAGAGTTTATTTTGCCTAAGATTAAATTCTCCTTTAATGTACTTTCTAATTCTACCTTTTCTCTTTTCTCTCCTATTGTACTCAAGTCTCTCTCTCTCTCTCTCTCTCTCTCTCTCTCTCTCTCTCTCTCTCTGTATGTATTCTTCCCTCATTTAACCAGCTCAGATGAGAGTGAGTGAGGTTTAAATGTTAGCTGCTCCTCTCCAACTTCCTCCTTACTGTTTATATAGCAAACTATGCCCTGTGACCTGTGTTTTTGTACAGCCTTGGAGAGATGAGAACAGTTTTTATATCTTAAAATAAAGTTATATTGTATTTTAAAATGTAAAAAAATTCTTAGCTCATAGGCCCCCTGGCTGTAGTTTGCTAACTCCTGATATATATATGTGTGTGTGTGTGTGTGTGTATATATACATATATATATGTGTGTGTGTGTGTATATATACATATATATATGTGTGTGTGTGTGTATATATACATATATATGTGTGTGTATATATATATATATATATACACACACACACACACACATACATACTTACATATCCTAATTATGTGAAGTATTTTCCCCTAACCTTTCTTCCTTTCCCTTCCCCATCCAGTGTATACTTCCTTCCTTTTTTTCCCCATACTTCTCTTAAGAACTTTAAGACCTCACTCTCAGGTCATCGTCTGTTTAGACACTTGATGATGATAGAGTTCAACGGTGACACATGTACCATTTCCCTATATTTGAATGTAGGTAGTTTTTCCTTATTTAATCTCTTAAGATAATTTGTATTTACTTCTTTATATTTCTCTAAACTTCGATAATTGAGCTTCAAAGCTTCCTACATAGCTCTGGTCATCAGGAAAGCTGGAAGGTCCTTTATTTCATAAAAGGTCTCTTTTTTCCTTGTAGAAACATACTTAATTTTTCTGAGTAAGTTATTATTGGCTGTAAGTCTATGTCCTCTGCCTTATGGAATTTCATATTCAAAGCTCTCTACTCCTTTATGGAGGTGGCTGCTAAATCCTTATTCTAACTGTGTCTCCTCAGTGTTTAAACAATTTCTTTCTGACCACTTGTGGTCTTTTTTCTTTAACCTGGAAGTTCTAGATTTTGGCTATAATGTTCCTGGGAGTTTTCATTTGGGACTTTCTTTTAGGAGTTGAGCAGTGAATTCTTTCTACTTCTACTTTGACCTCTGATTCTAAGGAATGATGAAGGAGGTGGTTTTGGAGAAACCTGTGAAGATTTATATTCACTGATACAGAGTGAAGTGAATAGAATCAGGAGAACAATTCATACAGTGACAACAATATAGCAAAGACAAACAACTTTTAAAGAATCATGCCTCTGATCAGTGCAATGACCAACCATAATTCCACAATTCCACCATTTTCTTTTCTGAAATATGATGTCTAGGCTGTCTTTTTTTTTTTTTGTAGTCCTAACTTTCAGGTGGTTCAATGATTCTTTGATTTTTTTTTCTCCACAGTCTGTTTTTCATGTTAGTTGTCTTAGTTATGAGATCCTACAATTTATTCTATTTTTTCAGTCTTTTGACTTTATGTAATATTTTTTATTGTCTCATGGAGTCATTGGCTTCTATTTGGTCCATTCTCATTTTCAGGGAGTTTGCTGCTTGGGCAAGATTTTACAACTCTTGTGCCAAGCTGTTAATTCCCTTTTCAGTTCTTTCTTTCATAGCTCTCATTTATTTTCCATTTTTCCTCTAGTGCTTTTATTTCATTTATAAAAACATATTTTTTTTAACTCTTGCTTCATCTCTTCCAGGAATTCTAGTTGAATTGTACCCAAGCTGTGTTTTTCTTGGAGGCTTTGCTTGTAGATCTATTGGAGGCATTCTCTTTTTTGGGGTTTGTATCTTTAGCATCCCTGTTACCATAATAGCTTTTTATGGTAGAATTCTTTTTTTTCTTTGATTGTTCTTCTAATCTACTTCCTGGCTTCAGACTTCGTAATAGAACTGGGCTATGTACACTTAGAGAGGAAAGATCTGAACTGGTACTGTTTCTGCTATGTTGATGGTATTGAGTGTTGTGTTATTCCAGGTTCTCAGGGACACCTCCAGCTGGGGATCTGCAGACTTTCAGTAATTTCAGAGTGGTCTGACCCAGGGCAAAGTCTGACTGCTGCCCCCTTGTTCTGTACTCTATAAGTTTCTGACCTGGGTTTAACTGCTGCTGGGCTTAGGCATTCTCTGTTAGCTAGGAAATTCTACTGGTTCACAGTGACAGAACTTCAAGTTCCCTTTGATCTGGGATTCTCACCCAGCTTATTCTTCTAGAGGCTTTAGATTCTGCTCTATGCTGCAACTGAGACCCTTCTGTGCTCTGGAGGTCTGAGTCATACAGCTGCTGTTTGCTTCTGAACTTCTCTTTTTTGTAAGAAGCCTAGGGCTGTGACAGCTCCATACCCCAGAAAGCCACCTCTGGGCACAGATATGATTTTCAATCTTCCCTGTTTCAGTGACCCAGACCTGGGTAATGGGTGACAAACTTACACATAGCACCTTCCCACTACAGTGCCCTGGTATGAGTTTGGGACTTCCTCTTGCACTGGTGCATAGCCTCTCCCTGGGTACTAGAGTTCTTCATATGGCTGTACTTGGCCATATCCTGTTCACAGACCTGTTTCCCTATTCTGACTTCAGCAGAAAAAATAATTTACTGTGATGTTTTCTTGGATTTCCCTTCAGGATTCAGTCATGCATTTTCTAGATCTGTTTACAGGAGGTTTTTTTTTTTGAGGGGGAGGGGGAAGAGGGGAGAGTTGGTAATATCTTTGTACTGCCTTTTTTCTACTCTGCTTTCTTGGCTCTGTCTAAGCTTTAAAAATGATTTTGTTGATGCCTTTTGTTTTTATGTTACCAGGATACCACTTCTTCTACCCATTGAACCCTCTTTTAAAACAAAGAAAAGGGTTATCAAAGTGAATATGTCTGATAATATATGCGAAATTTAATACTCATACTTCCTCATTTCCCTATTGATAAGAATAAAATATGTTTTATTACCTGATCTCCAGGATCAAGCCTGGTCATTACAATCACTTAGAGTGTGATTTCCTTGTACAGTTTTAAAAATTTACATTATTATATACTTGTGCATCTTGTAAATTCTCCTGTAAATTATCTCATGTTTCTCCGAATTCTTCATACTCATTGTTTCCATTGCAGTCATATTCATCAATATGTTCAATGATTCAATAAACTTGATTTTAGACCTGTTGAGTTTGAAGTGCTGGTGGGAGATCCAAGTGTAGATGTACTATAAGTCATTGGAAAGTATAGACTAAAAGTGCTATGGAACTGTTTGACTCAGAATAGAAGTCGATTGAAGGCAGTCAAGAGAGAGGTATAACAATTCATTGATTGGCTATGCTATAATCAGAAATGAACTTGTGGGGAGAATGTTTGTAGCAACCATTTTAAGTTTGTGTCCACTCTCCCCAAAGACTGAAATAGTATAGAGGAACATGTACACCTTGGTTTCGAGGTGGGGAATGTTTTTTACCTCTGTTCTTGCTATATCTTCTTAGAAAATAGCCCTGTGTAAAAGCTAAGTGATGTTAATTGGCTAAGCGAAACTGGGACAGTGTCACTGGCAATTAATATTAGGGAGATCACACTAGAATGGGAATTTGAATTTATGGTATGAGAGAAAGACATCCCAAGCTCCTCAGGGATACCCCTAAAATCTTGAAGGGGAGTTGTAGTTATGCTTAAGCACCAAATTTGAGAGTGGGAGTTAGGATAAAGATCCTCAGAGCTTATGTGTAAGGAATACACATAAACACAAAATGAAAAATATGAACATTGATCACCTAGGTACCAGCATTTTAGTGATGCTTGGTCCACATTTCTTATATTAGCTTCAGTATCAGCACTTTTATGAGATTCAGCAATATACGTGGCACTGGTACTTTAATATTAAAAAAAAAGTAAATGTCTTAAAAAAAATCATATCAAAATGAATTGGTCTGATTTATAAAGGAAATGCATACCTGAAAGATGACTGTAAAATTACAGCCTAAAACAAAGAGAGAAATATTTTTATAATTTTTTTCTAATGGATCCCCAAAATTAGGGTAGTCAGTAATAAAAATCCCAGGTGGAGAATCTCTACAAGTGTAATCGGCCCAATTTTATCCCTCATGAGCCCTTATATGTAGCACTGAGGATCATCAGAGCTTATGAGGGCTCTACAAAAAAGCTGAGGGAGGTGTTTTGAGAGAAGCTGAATTTCCCTGTCTGCTAATCATTCCTTTTCACTTCATGCTTCCATTGTTTCTTCTAGGTTGTCTGACAGTTAACCAGAGTTTGGGCAATTTTGTTCTTTTCCTAAAAGCTTACTTTTGCTCTTAAGCCATTGACCTATGATGAAACTTCTTGGCCAACAAAAACCCAAACTATTTGCTGTTATTTATTGTGCAGATAACAAAGACAGAGGAGAGACATTTTGTTCAGGAAGGCGAGGGGTAGAACTATATAGACACGTACATAAAGGCAGAGAGAAAACCAGTGTTGTCTTTAATCAGTCTTACAGAATATCTGAAACCAAATATAGAAAGATATCCCTGAATCTGTTCTTCTTTTCCCCAAAAAGAAAAAGAGCTAGAAAGCAGTGCCTCCTGAGCAAAAACTACTAATGCTTCAGTTTGAGAGGTTTGGGTACCATCCTTGTTATGGGCATTTAAAGGCATAGCTCCAGAAGGGAGAATGAAGCGAAGACTTGCAAGGCCTATACAGTTATCACAGTGACACTACTGTAGTCAAGACAACAAATTACATTTGTTCATTTATCTAAAAATTACTTATTGTAAACTTTCTACATAAATATTCCTGTGCTGGCTATGGATAAGTATCTAAAAGAAAAGGAAGATCTAATGTTGCAATGGAAGATTCTACATTCTTTTTTTCATTGATTGAGAGGTAGGAGGGCTTGTAAATGGGTCATCTAGTCCAAATTCTTCCTATTATAGATGATGAGCCTGCGGTCACAATGATTAACTTGCTCTCTTTAGTAAATGGAAGAGGTAGGAATTGAATCAGAGTCCTTTGATTCTAAACCCATACTTCTTATCCACTGTATATGTTGCCTTCTAGTAGGGAAGAGAAGACATATGGAGTAGTTAAGTAAAAATATAAGAGAGGAGTTGAAAAGACTGGTACAGGATACAGATGCTATAAGGGGTCAGAGAAGAAGATGATCCACGAAAGTTAAGTGATGGAGAAGGCTATATGGAAGACGGAAGATTTGAGCTAGGCCTTAAAGGACAGGAAGATTTGGACAGGTGACAGAGGATGGGGAGAGCAAGAGACCATATCAACAAGAATAAACCTGCTATATTCAACAGACCAGACTAGCTGGAGAAGAGGGGGAGTATATAAAAACCATACTGGGCAATATAGTTGGATAGTCTAAGGTTAGATTATTGAGGACCTTGAATGATAGTCTAAGAAGTTTGGGCTTTTTCTTGTAGTTACTGGGGAGCCACAGATGGAATGACATGATAAAAATAGTGCTTTAGGGAAATGACCATACTGGAGGGTAAGAGCGTGAAGGCAAGGAGTGCATTTGGTGTGACTGAAGCATGGGTAGAGTACCCGAGTATCCCACTGACACAGGCACATGGACATTTGGCAACTGGTGAAAAAAACCATGTGTATTTGGCAAAAGCAGTAAGCTCAAGAAAGATGTTCAGCTGTCACATGTCAAGCGGGATAGAAAAAATGTAAAGGAGAAAGCACAAGGTAGAGTATGGTAAAGCTGTAGTGAAGTACATAGCTTTGATGGATTCTATCAGCTGAGGCTCTCCAAATTCCAGTCTCTAGGGACCAGCAAAAAGGATGCCCTTACAAGGAGGATTTACTTGTCACTATTTGCTCTTATATAGCAAGGCGAATTATTGTTATCATTATATTTTATATTTATAGTTTTATATTTTATATTATATATCATTATATTTCCCAGTTTTGGATTTCTGATAGACCACTAGAATACCTCACTTGGAGTGTTAGGACTCTATTTCCTATTGTCTCATTATGTGACTCTGAACTTCTGCATTCAAGTCTAGGAAGGAGTGTCTTGTCTCTGCTCCAGGTAAAGTGGGTATTCTTGGTTCTTTTGGTCAGTGTCTATGTGTAGACAATAAAAAGCAACTGGAAAGCTGGTCTAAGGTAGTCAAATTATGAAGGGTAACTGCCACTACGAGAACTAGCCTAGAGCTGGTTAGACTCTTGTCTGAGAGCATTGCCTTTACAGATTCTCTATCTCTATTCTCCAAGCATGATACAAAGGGAAGAAAATAGTATCTTCACAATTAGGAGGCTATTTCAAAAGCTCAGATGGAAAATGAAGAAGTCTTACTAGAGTAGGAGCAGTGGGAATGGAGAAGAGAGGATATATTTTTAAAATACTATGAAAAATTTGAGAGGTAATGTGGCAGAGTAGATGGAGGGCCAGCCATGGAGTTAGGAGTAGCTGAATTCAAGGCCTATGTCTGACCTATACTAGTTGTGTGACTATGGGAAAGTCACTAAACATCTTGGTTCTCTAGGCAACTGTCCGAGATAATAAGTTACAGAGGAGTTGCCAAGGTACATTGATGGGGGCAGTTTCCACAGTAGAAATTTCTTGTACTTAAAAATATTAGGACTTAAAAAAAGATTTAGTGATTAACTATATATAAGGGATAGAGGAAGAGGAAGAGTCAAAAATAATGCTGAGGTCATTTGCTCTTTTTAAAAGAGAACAGATGATCACTCCCAAATATATTTCCTCTCCAGACTCTTCTCCTCAAGTATTTCTCAAATAAAAATCAGAGAAGTGTTCCTAGGGTAAAATGAAATCCACATGTTTCCAATAAAACTTAATATGGAGAAGTAAGAAACTCCTCTGTGACTATGCTATTAGAAAGAAGATTGCGGAAGACTTGTTTTAAGGCTCAATCTTCTGCTTTGTCGGTATGTCTTTGAACTTGGCTTTCTAATTCTGTCTATAAAATGAGGGATGTGACAAAATGATGTTCAGAATCCCACTGCTCTCTGACCTGGAACATCAGGCTATTGGTTCCTCTTTTTCCTATGCTGCCAATCAGAAGCCTTTGGAGGAGAGATGCTCTCTCGCTTCTAGGCTGTATCTCTGGTATACTCATTCCTATTCAAGCCACTTCATCTTAGTGAGGCCCCATTTTCTTACCTCATTCCTATTTATCCAACACACATAGGTGCACAGAGAACTTTTTTTTTTGTAGATAAGGGGATCAAGATAAAGTCATTTTTCAAACTTTAGAAGGTATTGGCATGTGTCCAATTTCAGGATTCAGTATACTTATCGGACTTCCACAACTCTCCTTGTTCTGTCATATACAGGCTGATTCAGCATTCTTTTCTCACCTGAAGGTCAGCGGCTTCCTATTCCTAAAGCCCCTTGATTAGAGTCTTATGTTCCTGCTTTTCCTCCTATGGGTCTTTAAGGTGAATTTCCTATTCTATCAACTGCTAAATTCCAAGGGCTTACAGGCCACAGACGTCTTTTATGTTTGTTTTTAACAGAAGGAAGATCTTCTTGCCTTGGTCTACCACTGTTTGGTTCACTTTATATCATCATATAACTGGTATCCTGCTTTATTATTCTTTCCAATATTACTGGGCCCTTTTAAAGTATCAAATTCTGTTTTCTGTCTACTCTGTAGTCTCAGATCCAAACCACTGCACCAAGTTCAACATATTGGGGAAAACTTCAGTCTTAGAGATTTCAGTTATCATCATTCCACTTCTCATGGCACTCACTGCACTCTTTCTTGCTGGGTGTTTGTGATGTTGATCTCAGCAGTTTGGCACTTTTGTAATTCACTGTTTTCTTTTAAAGTTTGATTACTGCCAATTTCTTTAACAAATGTGTAGGGACTATCAGCTCTGGAAACAAAGATAGGAACCTGTTCTGACAACAGCTTGAGGCTTTGTGATCTTTTTCCTGGACAATTGTTTAGATAGATCACTGAGTTCAGACAGTGCATCATACATGATGCCTAAATTAGGAGCAAATTCCACTGACATAAGGCTATCTCTACACCCAGTATGCTTAGCTCAATTCTTGGCATCTTTAAGCCATTTCCGGGGAAGATGCAGACAAGTGTCTACAGGGCAATGAACAAATTTCAGACAGCTTTCAGAGCCAGGGCAGAACCCCCAATCTGAGCACTAGATGTTAGTTTCATGACCTTTTTTTCAACATACCCCTGCAGCTGCTATTGATTCTCAGATGGAGCAGCAAATAAAGCTGTAACTTATCAGAAGAAACCTGCAGATGATTAACTCTGGGCCCACTATATGTGGCATTACCAGCTTGCAAAGGCTGGGATTACAAGTGAACTAGAAGACAGGGCAGACAGGCAAGAAAAATGAGAACAGGGCAATGACAGCAGATGTTTTCTTCAGCAAAATATACCCAGAAAAAGAAAAAGCAATCGTTTCTTGCCTGGGTGGCACATTGGAGAAATTAAGAAGCAATGAATGCACCTTTTAAAACACTTTTGAGTCCTTTCCTCACCTTAAAAATTGTTGAAGATGGCATAGCTATATGAGTGGTATATTTGTGGTCATCTTTAATAAAATCAATACCCACTTCTACTTCTTAATGTCCAATGTAACTCTGAAATGAGAGCAAACAAAAACAGCTTCCTTTTGCAACTGGGGAAGCAGAAACTAGAGGCTGATAGTGGGCAGGCTCGAACAGGGGAGAGGAGTAGAATTGATGTCTTTTATTTTTATAACACCATAATTCCTGAAATTATTCCTACCCCATCGCCACCAGATTTGAACTTTCCTTTTGTAACAAGAAAAATAATTAGGCAAAAACAAAAACACCTGAAGCAGTGATTGCATCTTATTATATTTAAAAGATTTCCATCAAAGTGAAAATGAAAAAATGTTGTTTAAAAGAATGAGTTTCAGGTATTTTAAAAACTTATGAGAAACAGCTGATAAGCCTGTAATTCAAAAGATCTGTGACCTCACTAATGTAGATGTCACCTCCATTAGTGCAAGTAATGTCTCCATTCCCTGTCATTCTGTGTGACTCTTATCTCTGTCTTCTTGCAAATCCTCCAGATGGGGTCCGCTCCATATCCTGAGGGCTTTTCTCTAGATTGCTTGACATTGCTAGTTTTGAGTGAAGCAAGCAAGCAAGCTGTCTGTCCCTTGCTTTTGCTCCATGACTGGTCCACCTGTTTTTGGTCATACGCTTAATGGATGATGGCGTCTTTTACTCTTCTTGACTTGCATAATTCTTCATGCGTAATGTGATACAGCCTATGTATCCCCATGACGTGCCTCTCCATTGTCTTCTGAGTGACCCTCGGTTTTAATTCTTTGGAGACTGTGGTATCCCATGACTCAGCCGTGTAGCATCCCTGGAAGAATATTGTTTAAAAAAAAGAGAGAGAGAGAGAGATGGCCTTTGTTTCAGGGAGAAGCTTGGTTGGAGTCATTAAGAGCATTTTGTAATTTCCTTAAAATAATATATCCTCTTTGCCTCTATTTTAATTTTGAGCTTAATTCATTATTTATTTGTGATCTGGCCAAGGTGTATATATACTGATGGACAGACTCTATGGGTTTTCTACCTAATTGTCTATCATAGACTGGACAGTAGTCATTGTTTATCTATTTATTTTTTTCTGTATGGATTGTTAGGCCAGAGTTTTTGGAGTAGTTATAGATCTAGCTTATGAGGCCCTATTATGCCCTGGGGTTTGTTGTAATCATCATGACATCTGCAGATAAGAATATTTAGAGAACCTCACCATTTATGGGGAGTTCTTCATCCATTTGGATTCTTAAAAGATTCTTAAAAGTTGGATAAGCCTCCACAGTGGGGGCAGACCCCTTTTACAAGGGGTTTAGTTTATGTCTAGTTTGTTATGTTATGTTATGTCTCTAGTTTATGTCTTGCTTCATATTAATAATCAAAGGAGCATCAAAAATTTTTTCTGTTGAATTTTTCCCATGTGTGTCAAAATCATACAAAATTACTTGACATACTTTAGCAGAGTGTCTTTAAGGCAACATTTTGATTTTTTTGAAGCAATCTTTTTTATTGTCATAATACCCACTATGATAATCATTGTCCCAAATCCACTCCCACTGTCTGGATACCCAGAGGACACTGCTTCTCCCCTCAAGATTCTATCGTCAGGTAACCCTGAGGAGCTCCTGGGGTTTCTATTATTATTGTTGCTTATGAGCTCCCATATAGTATGTTTCCTCCAATATCAATAAACAACTCACATCAAGTAATTTTTACAGATGAGTGTTGTTCAGTCTTGTCCAGCTCTTCATGACCCCATTTTGGGTTTTCTTAGCAGAGATGGTGGAGTGGTAAAGGGATACTAGATACTTTTACAAAGGGATTTACCAAAGTTTAGCGAGGTCAGAAGTTACAAAAGCAGTACCCCAAACACATACTAATGAGGCCTGTGTATAAAGAACATGTGGGACTAAAGGGTGCCTTGCAGCTTCTGTCTTTAAGAATCCTTTTCTTTCTTTGCAGTGTCCATAGCAAATTTGCTTTGAAGTGAGGTGCTGCCAGACATGGCATCTTAGCTAATGGTTAACTCTATGGGTCATTTGGGTCAGTGAGGCCTCTTAGCTGCTGTACTGATATCTCACCAGATGGCTACTGCTTCAACTTACTCTGATGGTCCCTGCTGCTGACTCTAATGGCTGAAGGCAACTTGATGGCTTCTGACATTTTGAAGCAACAAGTTCATAATCTAGTCCCTGCAGGATACCTGCAGGGCACATATTGACTTAACTTTAAAATGTAATGTTATCTATGTTTTATTGTATTTTTATTTATTTAGTTAAATATATCATAATTACATTTTAATCTGGTTTTGGAAGTGCTGCGGAGTGCTGCCTGCACATGTGACTTATAGGCTGTGTATTTGACATTTCTGAGTCATGGTTAGTCATTACATAGATCAGAATTCTTAAATATTTCAAATTAATTTTTCTTTATACTGTTACTTCACTCTGTATCAGTTTATATGTTTTCACAGGTTTCTTTTAATCTATCTCTTTTGTAATTTCTTATGGTATAGCAATATTACATTATATTTATGTGGCATAATTTCTTTAGCCATTACCCAATTGATGGTTATACCCTTAACTTCCAGTTCTTTGCTATTAACTTCCAGCTCTTTGCTATTTAATCAAAAGAGTTGCTATAAATATTTCTGTAAATATGTATTTCCTCCCACTTTGATCTGTTTGAACATAAGTTTAATATTCTATAGTAAGGTAAAAAGGTATCTATCGTTTAGTGACATTTTAGGTATAATTCCAAATTGTTTCCCCAAAAAGTTAGAACAGTTCACATCTTCATCAATAGTATGTTAGTGTCTGGGGGGCAGCTAGGTGACACAGTGGGTAGAGCTCCGGCCTTGCAGTCAGGTGGAGCTGAGTTCAAATCCAGCTTCAGATACTTGATACTTACTAGCTGTGTAACCCTGGGCAAGTCAGTTAACCCTGACTGCCTCACCAGAAAGCAAAGAAACAAACAAAAATAGTGTAGTAGTGTGCCTGCCATCCCATAGCTCCTCCCAAAATTGCCATTTTCCTTTTTAGTTATCTTTTGATAAGTATGAAGTAGAACCTCAGAATTATTTTAAATTTCACTTCTGTAGTTATTAGTGATTTAGAGCATCATAAGTTTGTCGATAGGGTGTATTTCTTCCCTTGAGAACTGCCTGTTCATATTCTTTGACCATGTACACATTGGAGAATGACTCATATATTTGAATCAATTCCATATGTATCTTGGATATAATTCTTTTTTAAAAAAAATTTATATCTTTATTTTTAGTTTTCAACTTTCACTTCCATAAGATTTTGAGTTCCAAATTTTCTCCCCATCTCTCCTTGCCCCCCATGCCAAGACGGCATGCAGTTTGATATAGGCCCTATATATACATTCATATTGAACCTATTTTCACATTAGTCATGTTGTAAAGAACAATTAGAATCAATGGGAGAAATCATGAGAAAAAAGAAACAAATAAAAAGAAAAAAAGCACAAATATTATGGATTTGAAAGTTTATTTTTTTAAATTAATGCTCAGCTGAGTCTTTTTTTAATCATGGACAATGCAGGAATTTGTTTTGCTTGACTATACATATTTAAAACAGGAGTTTTATTTTACTTTCTTTTTTGGTTGGAGTCAAGGAGAGGTAGAAGGGTGAGATAATGGATTTTCATTGATTGAAAAAATAAAATCTAATATAAAAAATAAATGTTGAATTTACCTACTTAACTTCCAAGCTAGATCTGAGATGAGAACAGAGGAAAAGAGGTTCAAAAATAGCTTCCTTTTACAGTTGAAGAAACAGTGAAAATTGATGACTTAATTTAGTGTCATTAAGCTATATTTATACCTTGCTGGTTCCGTATTCAAATTAAATAATGACTTTTTTTTAAACCCTGGGCTTCTGCCTTTAGTTCCTCAATAACCTTTCAATCTCTCAAATAAACGATTCTGGCTCTGCACAAGTAAATGGAATGGGATATTTCTAGATACTGTCTTTTTTTTTTTTGGTTCCCTTGCTTTAGAAATTAGCCTGCACAGTGGCAAACCCTAAGCATTCTTCTATGCCACTTTCCCAAATCCCACATGACAGATCTCATTTCTGGTCAAATCCCTTGGACGAGGCTTTTCATTATGTTAAGTCCAAATATTCTTCCGTTGCCATTGTCTGTTGGTTGTAGTTCTTTGTGAATAGGAGCAAGCAAGACACGTCTAATTCCTCTTTGACATAACAGCCATTCTGATATTTGAAAATGGGTATCATATCCTGTACTAAGTCTGCTTTTCTCCAGACTAAACCTCCTTAGTTTCCTTAACCAGTCTTTTTATTGAGTGATTTCAAATCCTCTCCCATAAACTCTACTGGTTCCCTGTTTTGTATAGGAGCAAATACAAAATGCTCTGTTTGGCGTTCAAAGTCTTCATAACCTAGCCCCCTTGGTATTTGAATTCTTTCTTTCTAACTGCTTGCAGTGATTTTTCTTTGACTTGGAATCTCTGGATTTTGGCTATGATGTTCCTGAGAGTTTTCATTTTGGGGTTTCTCTTAGGAGGTCTATTTCCATTTTGCCCTCTGGTTCTAAGATCTGGGCAGTTTTCTTTTAATATTTCTTGCTGTCTCATGGAATTATTGACTTCTCTTTGGTCTAATCCCAGAGTCACACAGCTAGTGAGTGTTATGTGTTTGAGGTCAGATTTGAACTCAGGTTCCCCTGATTCCAGAGCCAGTGTTCTATCCACTGCGCCACCTCGCTGCCCCCTAGTGATTGAATAAAGTAATGAGTATGAGTCGTTCTTTTTTCTTTTTCTTTTTCTTTTTTGAGGCAATCAGGGTTAAGTGACTTGCTCAGGGTCATACAACTGATAAGAGTCTGAGGGTGAATTTGAACTCAGCTTCTACTGACTCCAGGGCTAGTTTTGTATCCACTGCTCCACTTAGCTGCCCCGACGTAATCTGATTTTAAGGGAGTTTGTTGCTTGGGCAAAGTTTAGTACCTCTTGTGCCAAGCTGTTAATTCTCTTTTCCAATTCTTTCTTCCATAACTCTCATTTCTTTTCCGTTTTTTGTCTAGCATTCCTATTCACTTATAAAAACATTTTAAATTCTTCACTTTTTTAACTCTTGCTTCATCTGTTCTTGGAATTCTAGTTCAATTTGTGCCCAAGCTGATTTTTTTCCCCTAAGGCATTGCTTGTAGAAGTTTCTGAGTCCTTCTCTTCTTCTGGATTTCTGTTTTAAGCATCCCTGTTACCATCATAGCTTTTTATGGTAGAACTCTTTTCCTGTTTGCTCATTCTTCAGGCCTGCTTCCTGACTTCGGTCTTGATGTTAGGGCCAAGCTCTGCACGCTTCTGGAAGGAAGGTCTGGGCTGGTGTATTGATGCTTTCTTGGTGATATTGAGTGTTGTGTTATTCTAAACTCTCAGAGATGGCTCAGACTGGAGACCTGCCATCTTTCAGTGCCCTCAAAGTGGTCTGATCCAGGGCAAAACCTATTTGTGGCTCCTCCTACCCTGTCCCGAGCCCTGGTCTGAATTCTGTAAGTTCCTGACCTGGGTCTATGCAACAGTAGACTGCCGCTGGACTTAGGTACTCTCAGATAGCTGGGAAGTTCTGCTGGTTCAGAGTGACAGAACTGCAGGCTCCCCTTTGGTCCAAGATTCCTGCCCTGGTTATTCCTCTAAAGGCTTCAGACTGGGCTAGAAGCTAGAACTGAAACCTGTTCTCCTCCTGGGGGCCTGAGCCACACATTCCTTGTTTGCTTCTGATCTTCCTCCTCTCTGTGTAAAGTGTCTGGGGCCATTATAATCCTTACTGCAGAAAGCTGCCTGTGGGTAGAGGTCTAGTTCTCAGTCTGCCCCAAGTCTATGAATTGGACCTCAGTAGTAAGGACCTGGCAGCTAGCACTTTCCCATTATGGTGCCCTGGTATGGGTCTGGGTCCTCATTTTGCACTTGTGTGCAGCCTCTGCCCTTGGACTGTGGAGTGCTCAATATGGCTGCTCCTAGCCAGACTCTGTCCCCAGTGTCCACAGAACTGTTTCTCTCCCTATTCTAACTTTGGCCGGAAAAATGACTCACTGTGACTTTTTCTTGGATTTCTCCATCAAGATTCCTCTGTGTGCTTAAGATTGGGCCAGAAATTAGAGCTGAGATCCTGCTTTGCCCTTGGGGTCAGAGCCGCATAGCTGCTGCTTGCTTCTGAACTTGTTCCTTGTTGGGTAGACAGGGTAGGGCCAGAATCCATTCCTCATCCTAGACGGCCCCTATGCACAGGTTACCTCCTTTGTCTACTCAGGATCTGTGACTGAAAACTGGGTAGAAAGAAGCTGCATCTGGCATCTGTTCCCAAATGTTATAAGATTGAGGTGCCCTCGTATAGGTCTTGGACCTCCTCTTCCCCTGGTGCATGGCTTCTCCCTAAAGTGGAATGCTCCTGGACAGACCATGTACCTAGTGTCCATGGACTTTCCTATACAGACCTGGGCTGGAAAAATCACTCACTGTGACTTTTTCTTGGATTTTTTGATCAGGAGTCAGTCTGGTTCATTTTCTAGATCTATTTGGTGAATTTTGGGGTGGCCTTGGGGAGAAGCTCATTGTATTTCTTCCTGCTACTCCACCACCATGGCTCCCAACAGTATTGTTTATAAAACGACGAAGAATTTAAGAATTTAGTATAAATTAGGCAGCACAAAACTTGGTCCTTTACATTTTTTTGTTAAACTGCTGAAACTTGTTTTGAGTGGACCACTTTCCCTTCAGAATAGAAACCTGTTTTCTTCTTATTTTCTTAGGCCCAAACCCTCATCTCTGCAAAAGTGAGATACTTATTCATGTGGAAAAATGTTAACAAGTCACGGAAAAATGCATCTTAAATACACATACAGACAGTAGATGCCACACTTCCCCAGGGTTCAAAAGAGCAAGTGTGTCTAATGAATAAATATGTTTTTAATGAAAGGAGCCATTTGTTTACAACTATAGGAAATTCTGCAGAGGGCAAAGGATGCCAGAATGAAAGAATGCAAAGGCTAAATTAAGTCCAGCATTCCCAGCCTTGCCTGATATTTGACATCCCATCTTATAGGAGAACTTTGGACTTGGTAGCGAATGGCATGCTCTCTGTATGCAGCCCTCAGTCAAAACATGTCCCTTAGTTCTTCTGGTATTTGACTAACCCCCTGTACTCCCTGCCTTGCTCTAGTTTTTATATGTCACATAATGAGAGCAGTGTGTTGTGTCTTACCATTTTGGGGGTTAGCTGAGTCAACCAGAACATTGCATTTAGGAAAACTGCTGGAGCTCAGGACCAACTGAAGATCTTAACAAGCCCGGCATGTTGCAAAAGAACTGGGGAGTACATGAAATCTCCAATATCTGCAGAACATTATGAAGAATAACTTCTACTCTTTCTTGTGATAAGTATCTTGAAAAGAGTAGGAAAAATATCTGACAAACAACATCCTCAAAGCAACAACTATTTGGGGCTGTTTGCTGCCCTTAAGTCACATTATGAAGTCCTTTTCCCCTTTGTTCAGACAAATTTGTAAATCCTGCCACTGTTGATGGCATTTCTATTTTCCCAGTTACTCTGTTGACATTTTAAGTTGTCTTTGGAGTCTATGTGCTGAGAGGTCTGAAAACCTCCACTGCTGCCACTGATTCAGTTGCTTCGAGGCCTGCTCCGGGTTTGCCTGGGCCAGGGCTACGCTGGCGCGGCCTGCATTGGACATGCTATACTCCAATCCTGGTGTAACAGACCTTTCCTGCTGACCTTCTAAGTTGTCTTGGGCTGGAAAATTGTTTCACTCAGTCTTTTTGTGGATTCTGCTGCTCTAGAATTTGTTTAGAATCATCATGTAAAGGTATTTGGAGGGATTTGGGGGAGAGCTCAGGGGAGACCCTGCCTTTACTCCACCATTTTGGCTCCTCCTTCTATCTCATAATTTCTTGCTTCCTTGCCTTTATGAATTCTCTGCCTGAAATGTCCTTCTCAACTCCAACTTTGCCTACCTGATTGCTACACAGCCCTCAAATTCCAGTTCAGGTTTTATTTTGTTGTGAAACTCTGCCCCAATGCCCAGCCATAAGAGGTCATTTCCTCCTTTAAACTTATGGGACACTCTGTGTGTTCATTTCTTAGAATATGTTAGCATCCTACCTTGTTCTCAAGTTATTTGTGCACAAGTCTCATCTGTCCTACTGGATCCTGAACTCTTTCCTGGTCTTATTCTTTGCATGTCCCACAGGACTTTAAGTTTAGTAGGTGCCCTTTAAGCAATGGTGTGCTGAAGCCAGCTCCGACCAGCTCTCCAGAGCCAATTGTTAAATTTGCAGTGTGAGCATTTCCACTTTAGAAATCAGCAAATGCTACAATTCAGGACTTGATTTATTGTTTGTTAACTTAAGGTAGTGGAGGAAAATATTAATAGTGGAGATTAAATGTAAAAGTGTATCTTGCATACATTTTTTGAGGAGCAGCCAGTTGTTAAACATTTACCAGCACACTCCTGACTTTAAGAATTGGTTGAATGAGTTGAATGAATTGAATGAGTGTGAATGTGACTTATGGCCCAAGACTCTAAGCAATTCTGAGCTCACCTGCAGTGAGTCCCCGTCTAGAGAGTTTGATCTCAAAGTGTCAATTTCTCTTGGCTCTTGCCACCATCCCAGAGTTTTACTCTAGAAAAATCTCCTGAGTGAAGTTTAGGTATGCCTTATGTGTAGGTACTCAGATGTGGGTAATGACATCTTCAACTCTTATAAAGTCAGGCACCTAATGTAGAATGTGAATGTGGGATATAGAGACAAGGGGTATGCTTGAACCAGCTTGTACCAGCTTGAGAGCCAGTTGTTAAATTTTCAGTGCAAGCATTTACACCTTGCAAATAAAGCTGCAAATTAAGACTTGGTTTATTGTTTTGTCAATTGTCTAGACTTAAGAAAGTGTTGGAGAACCAGGAGAACATTGTACACAGCAACAGCAACAGTGTGCAATGATTAAATGTGATAGACTTAGCTTTTCTCAGCAATACAATGATCCAAAACAATTCCAAAAAACTGGCGATGAAAAACGTTAGCTACATCCAGAGAAAGAGCTATGCAGTCTGAATGCAGATCGAAACATACTCTTTGCTCTTTTTGTTGTTTTTTTGTTTTTTCTTTCTCACGGTTCCCTTTTCTTCTGATTCTTCTTTCACAACATGACTAATGTGGAAATATGTTTAACATGATTGTACATGTATCACCTGCATCAGATTGTTTGCTGTCTTGGGGAGGGGGTGAGAAGGGAAGGTGGGAGAAAAATCTGGAACTCAAAATTTTGCAAAAATGAATGTGGAAACTATATTTACATGTAATTGGAATTCAACTTTCTTTTTCTTTTTTAGGCAATTGGGGTTAAGTGACTTGCCCAGGGTCACACAGCTAGTAAGTGTAAAGTGTTTGGTCTGAGGTCAGATTTGAACTCAGGTCTTCCTCACTTCAGGGCTGGTGTTCTATCCACTGCACCACTTATCTGCCCCTATTTACATGTAATTGGGCAAAAATAAAATACTATTAAGAAAAAAGGAAGTGATGAATAAAATGATAATATAGATTAAACTTAAAAGTGTGTTGTGCATTATTAAAGAGACAGTTGTTAAACATTTATCAGCACGTCACTGGGCATAGGACAACTTTTATTTCACCTCCCTTGGAGAATGCACAAGATATAAAGGGCTCACAGATGTTCTTGAACAAACGTAGAAGTGATAAGGCACTCAAATTGCCTATCATCTTTTCCTTAAAAGGTAAGGAACTTTTGGCAGAAGATAGGTTTAGACCAGAAGCTTATGTAATATTTCACAATAGGGTCAAAATGAATATATGACTTGAATATTGAAGGTCATGTCCTAAAAATTAGAAGACAGCCATATCAGTTATCGTTCATAGTTATGGCCAGGATGTGAATTCTTTTTTAAAAAAATTATTTATTTAATTAATTTTTAGTTTTCAACATGCACTTCCATAAGCTTTTGAGTTCTAAATTTTCTCCTCCTCCCTAAGACAGCATGCAATCTGATATAGGCTCTACATATACATTCATATCAAACATATTTTCACATTACTCATGTTGTAAAGAAGAATTAAAACTAATTGGAGGAGCTGTGAGAAAGAAGGGGAAAAAAAGAGCAAATAGTATGCTTTGATCTGCATTCAGCCTCCATAGTTCTTTTTCTGGATGTGGATAGCATTTTCCATCATGAGTCTTTTGGAGCTGTCTTAGATCCTTGCATTGCTGACAAGAACTAAGTCCATCAAAGTTAGTCATTGCACAGTGTTGCTGTTACTGTGTACAATGTTCTGGTTCTGCTCACTTTCCTCAGCATCAGTTCGTGTAAGTCTTTCCAGCTTTTTCTGAAATCCCACTGCTCATCATTTCTTATGGAACAATAGTATTCCATTACATTCATATACCCCAACTTGTTCAGCCATTCCCCAATTGATGGGCATCCTTTCAATTTCTAATTCTTGTCCACTATAAAAACAGCTGCTATAAATATTTTTGCATATGTGGATCCCTTTCCCATTTGTATGATCTCTTTGGGATACATCCCTAGAAGTGGTATTGCTGGGTCAAAGAGTATGTACAGTTTATAGCCCTTTGGGCATAGTTCCAAATTGCTCTCCAGAACGTTTGGATCAGTGCACAACTCCATAAACAATGCATTAGTGTTCCAATTTTCACACATCTTCCAGGAAGTGAATTCTTAACAAAACAAGGGATAGAAATTATGACAAAATATAAAATAAAAAATGTTAGTCTCATGAAATTGAAAAGATTTTGCAAGAAAAAAATTAATGCAACTAGAATAAGAAGGGAAGCTGTCAAGTGGGAAATATCTTTCCATCAAATCTCTCAAATATTCAGATATTATATTGGGGACTAGCACACATACATAAGATCAAGGATCATTCTACTCTTGATAATTCTCCCTTTAGGAGGCTGGTGCTGGACATTCTGTATCTCTTAGGAATTCTTGAACTTATATGGAAAAACCATTCTCAAAAACATTCTTCTCTGACAAGTGTTCAAAAAAGGAAAGGCAGAAGCTAAGAACTTTAGTTACATGAACTCCCCTCTCAGGCTACCTGTATTCACACATGTACCGTTAACTGCTCCTGGGAAGAGGGGAAGAGAGAAGTCCTCTCCATGCCCCCTCAACTCCAGAGAAAGTACGAGAGAGAGAGAGTTGGAGATTAAAAGTAGGATGTATCCACTGCACTTGTTTTGACTGCCCATGGAGTGGGCTAGTACTAAGTATGTCTCCTTGAGTCTCAGTCACTGGGAACCAGTATCTTAATAGAGATGGGTCCATTTCTGAAGGAAAGCTTCAGTTGTCCCTCAGGTAACTTTAGACAAAGATTCACACTCTGTAATCTTACTGGGTTGATTGAGGAATTCATTAAACTGATTTGGGACTCCCTGAGGGAATCCACAAGCCAGTTAGCTCCACTTGAGTTCTAGTTAGTACTCCTGCCTTGAAGCCATTCCAAGACCCTTAATTGGTGATCTTAAATGACATAAAAAGAAAGAAAATATAGCATAGCCCTTGGAAACATACTTAGCACATCACTTAGCATACTTAGCTCCATAAGTTTCTCATTTTGGTCAGTCTTTCAACCAGATTGTAGTTCCTCTCCCACTTTCTTTTCCCATGTGATTCTTGTCATGATTTTAGGGAATACTCAAAGGATCTGTGACTTAATTATTATAGAGACTTCCAACTGTAGATACCCATGCATGTCATCTTTAACTTCATAGATAAATCTTGAAGAGTTGCTTGAAAAACATAAAGACTAAATTATTTTCTCAGAGACATATAGCTGGTAAGTTTCAGAAGCAGGAAAATATAGGACCCAAGTGTTCCTGTTTCTAAGCCCACCTCTCTATCACTGCTTCAGAGTGCCTTTCCTTTTAGGGAAGTCATGTAATATATTGAGATGAAAATATCTTCTTCAGTATAAAATAGACAGACTTGGTTTATATAAGAATTGAAGGCATTTGCAAACCTGAGAACATCATAGAAACAGGAACTCTTTTTGTTATGACTTTGATGCCAGGATTCCATGGAGTAAAACTAATGCTTAAAAATGCCTATTTAACTTAAGAACTCTGATCATTACAATAACTGGTCATGATTCGAGGACTGATCATGAAGCAGACTATCCACCTCCTGACAGAGATGTAGTGGACTCAAGATACAGAATAAGATTCAAATTTTTAGACTTGGATAATTGTTTTTGTTATCTATTCATATTTGTTACAAGGGTTTTCTTTATTTCTTTTTAAATGGGGTGGGGAGGTAGAAGGGAGAAAAGAACTAGGGATATGATTACCACCCCCCCCCAAAAAAAAGCAAAGAAGAAAAGAGTATTTAAAGATTTTTTTAAATGCGCAGAATAAAACAAAGAGAAGGCTAGAAAGAATCACAGACAAGTAGATTTGCTTTGAAAGTTACATGTTAACTTTAGTATAGTACATAAAAAGAAAAGCAAGCATAACATAGAAACTTGCAGTTTCATGTTCTTTTTTCTACTATGTATATGGAAATTCCTATTTTATTTGTTATTTGTTACGTTCAGGATTTAAAAAAAAATAAAGATAGGAAATAAAAATAGTCCTGAGAGAATACTCAAATGTGAACATTGTAGATACAGTGGTCAAGCTTGATTCCAAAGAAGTGAAGAGAAAACCTTCCTCCTTCCCTCGTTTGCAGAGGTGAGGGCGTGTGTGTGTAGGTGTGAAACATTTCATATTGTCAGATTCCATTTACGTATTTGATAATTTTGCTAAACTGCTTTTTTTCCTTTTCTCTCTCTCTCTCTCTCTCTCTCTCTCTCTCTCTCTCTCTCTCTCTCAGTTTCTGTCTCTGTCTCTCCTCTCTCTCTCTGTCTCTCTTTGTTCTTTATTACAAGGGATGGCTCTTGGGGGGGGGAGATGGGGGAGACTATCTCCAGATAACAGAAGCTAGTAAAGGTTAGTTCAGGTGTGATCTTGAACTCTCTTTGAACAGACTCACATCTTCAAATTCTTTTCTTGAATTTTAAAATGTTCTTCAGCAGAGTGGAAGGAAACTTTTAAGTTTCAGTTTCCTAGCTGTTAAATAATTTATCTTTTCTCTCTCTTGCTTTCATTCACTTAGATTACTTGAAGTGCTAGGCTCAGACTTTGGATAAAATCCTAAAGTGGCAGAGAGCTACCATGTATCAGGGAAAAGATCTGAGTTTCTTTTGCTTCTCACTCAAAACTAAATTCATTCCTGGCAATCACTCGAAGGGAGTGGTTTTATCTCAAACTTTGCCTTGTTTGCCAACCTTGGAGAGTCTTGCCTAAGTTTTGAGGGTTGTAACAACACTTGACAGCAGACAAGTTTTATGTGGTTTGGAGTCTGATTATGAAACTCCTGTATAGTTCTGCTTTTCCCCTAGTTGTTAGAAAAGAAAACAGCACAAACCTTAATCATGAAGTTCAATTATTTGCTAAACATATATTTAGTTGCATAGTAGCACATATTAGCTTGACAGATAAATATTATTATTTGTCCATGAGCAGTAAATTATTATACAAAGAGTGAAATTCCATTATATGAAGATTTATAGAGAACCATCATGTCATAGTATATAGAAAGCCAGACTTAGAATCAGGATTATTTGGATTCAAGTCCTGTTTCTGACATATATTAGCTATGAGACCATAGGCAAGCCATCTGATGCCTCAGTGCCCACAGACAACTTTCTATTACTAGAAGTTGTGGAATAGTTGCTAATCAGACTGTATTGATAGAAGGAACTTTTTCATTGTGGAACTCACTATACCAGTGTCTGGATTTTTTTTTTTGTAGTGAGGCAATTGGGGTTAAGTGACTTGCCCAAGGTCACACAGCTAGTACATGTCAAGTGTTTGGTCTGAGCCGGATTTGAACTCAGGTCCTCCTGACTTCAGGGCCGGTGCTCTATCCACGGCGCCACCTAGCTGCCCCCCCCCCCCAGTGTCTGGATTTTTTGAAAAAAGATTCCCTACTCAAGTATTTCAGAGTCATAGAATGTCAGAGGCTGAGTGGACATTAGAACATAGAACACAGAATGCCAAGTTAGGAGGGATCTTTGCTACTGGTTATAACCTCACTACATTTTATAGATTGAACGACAGCCAAGGCTCAAGGAAGAAAGTGTTGTGCTTGTCCAATGTTACACAGCAACTTAGTGGCAAAGCCAGAACAAGAACTCAGGCTCCTCTCCTTCATGGCCAAGTGGCCATTCCTTGATTCATGTGTATGAATTTATATGTATATATGTGGAGCCCTGGGCTCTTGGGCTCCAATCCAGTTATTTCTAGAAAGATAAGAGCCTCTGAAATTCATCACTAGAATGATATCCGTTATACTTGGCTTTTTTGCAACTGCATTTTTGGAGAATGCTGGGAGAGAGAAGCCAGAGGAGGAAAGTGTGCTTTCTGTTTTGTGCCATGTGGATTTGCAAGGTTAAGTGTCACGTCTGACCTCTAGATAGACGCTTGCTCCCCTCTCCTTCCCCACTGAGAGTTTGGTGGTATGCTCTTGCTGGATGGAGTAACTGGATCTGTGAGGTACCCAAGAAATTCCCAAGAGTTTAAAGTGGTGGATGGTGAAACAATGTGAGCACTGCACCACCATGTCTCCCTAGATGGAACTCACTAGGATATCTCCCTATTTCCCCGTCTCTATTCCAAGTGAAGGAATAGCTCTCAATGAACTCCCAGGCTCCTCTGAATTTTATCTCTCCTGTGCTGTGGAAGGGAGGAGTTAAAGTGAGAAAAGGCTTATTCCACTTCTGCCATTGGCAGCACAAGTTGCCAATGAACTCGTTCTCTCCCTGCCATTGCTCACTGTCCTTTCATTGCTGTTACTTTATTTCCCTTTATTTAAAAGAAAATCTAGTGGCTTCCAAATCCCTGTGTGGTGCTACTAATGCTGGCACAGGGAGATACTAGGGTGAGAAGTCTGCAGCTCTGTAGACAGATGGGAGACCCATCCTTGCTTTAGCATGGCCAACCAGTGAGGTATGGAAAAGCTGACATTGACTCCATTTGGAAGTGCGGTGTGAGCATGTTGAAGTCATACTCCTAGGGAAGCAAAAGTTTCCATAAATAGGAGAGTCTATAAGCAGAGAGAGAAGACTTTATATGCAATTCTAGACCAAGTAGAGGTAAGCTCTTGAAGCGAAAGTGAGCCAAGCCTCGGAAGGGGTGATTGGCTATCTGTGGGGATGCCTGTCACTCACTATAGGGAGGAACCCAGTTTGGTTCCTGCAGGAGCCCAGAACTGAATCTCTAAACAGGAGAGAGCTTGCAGCCTCCTGGGCTGTAGTAGTCTGTCCCAGGATCTGTGGGGACCACACAGTTCTCTTCCAAGTGGCACCACCTCCCTTAACATAATTTGTAAGCTATAATAGATATGTACACATATCAAAGGATCACAGAATCTCAGGATTTGAAGGGACCTCGGTAGGTGAGGAGTCTTTCCTATATTAGAACAGGAATTTCCTCGATAACATTCCTGACAAGTAGTCATTTCGCCTTTACTCGGAAACCTTCAGTGATGTTGCCTCATGGAGTAACCCATTTCACTTTGAGACAGTTCATCTTGTTAGAAAGGTTTTCCTTCCTTGATCACCAACTCCAGCTGAACTTTATGAACATGCTGATATGTTACCAATCAAAATATAATATTGGTCGAACTAAACAGTAAGTTTATTTCAAACATTTAAGAAAAAAGTAAAAGTCTCTAATCTCTTCTTGTGCTAGAGTTATGTCTCTCTGGTACTTTTAGCATAAGCAGTCACTCAGAAACAGAAGCTGTTGTTAGGTACAGTTAATAGTTTGGAGTGATCCAGGCCACAGTGGGATTTACCATTATTGGTTCAGTCCTCATAGATGCATATGTTTTTCTTTAGAGAAATGGGAATCAGGAAGGAATCGTTGTTAGTTGGGAAGTGGGGATAGAGAAAATGTTACACATTTGGATAACCACACAGGCATAGCCAGGAGACAAACTAATGAAATTAAAGTGGGTAGTGGTGGTGGTGGTGTTCTGGTTGAAAGTAGATTCAGAGAATTAGCCTCAGAAATGCCCTCAGAATCATCTACTTTGACCTTCCCAGCACTTAGCATTTAGCTTAGGTGCTTAATTGTTTGTTGAGTTGCTTTCTTATTTTCCCGATGTGGAAACTGAGGCCTGGGAATGGGAAATGACTTGCTCAAGGTTACACAGTATATTAGTGGCAGAATGGGACTAGGTCATTCTAGTCAATTCAAGTCTTAACTCATATTTCTGTGTTTGTCCTAGTGCACCATACAGTTGGATATTTCTCAAAAATTTATAAAGAGAGGGATACTCACCAGTGGTAGAAATATGTCAGTATTTCACAGATGCATGATTTTACTGGTTGGAATGAGAGAGCCTTCAACCTCCTGGGCTTCTACACCTTCTACTGATGTAGATTATAATTCAGCTTGACCTTGGTATCTAGTCTGTGAGTTATTGTGGCGGAAAAACTCTTCACTCTGCAGCCAAACTTCCCAACTCTCTTAGTGAGGCTACAGCTTTGCTAACAAGCCAGAGCTTGTGCTCTGCTGGCATCGCTTTCCAGAGTCCAGAGTCACCTCTATTCTATGAGGAAGGATTAGGAGACTTTAACGGGAGGTTGATGCAAAGAGAGTAGAAGGAAATTTGGATCACAGAATCACAAAATATCACACCTGGAAGGATCTTTAGACCACAGAAATCCAGAGTTGAAGGGGCCCTTATAATACAGAATATCAGAGCTGGGAGGGACCTAGAGATCATCAAGTCCAATTCCCTCGTGTGACAGAGAGGAGGAAACTGAGGCCAAGAAAAGAGAAGTGACTTGTTCAAGGTCATGCAGTTAGTGACAGAACCGGGACCCAAACCTAGGTCTCCCAGTTTTCAGTGGAGCACTTTTTTCAGTCACATTTTTCACATTCATCATTTGAGTTTGGGAATCTTGACACAAAGTAAGAGTATAATTAACGATTGTCTAATTAATTGATACTGTCTGAATCAATCAAGAAAACCAGTTAGTTGCCAAATTGTACTTTGTAAATGCATCTTTGATGTGCATTTGTGTAGAACAGGAACATTCTGCCCTTATGTGTCTATGCTAACCTCACACTAGAATCACAAGATCATTACCCAATATGTATTATTTATTTAGAAAAGTCTTATTGATAACTTTTATTTTTATATCACCGTCATTCCTGAATATAAACCCTTCCTCCTAATCTTCAACAGAATTGAAATTTCTCCTGTAATGAATAAAAACATTCAATCCAAAACAAATGACAAATGACCTTGTCTGACAATATGTGCAATCTTCTTCTCCAAGTCTGTTCCCCTAGAGGAGGGAGGTATATTTCATTATTTGCTTTCTAGGATCATTATTGGTTTTTCAGTCACTCAAAGCTTGTCTTACTTTTAGGGATGGTTCTGGTTCTGTTTATTATGCTCAGCTTCAGTTCATAAATATCTTCTTAGGTTTCTCTGAATTCCTTGTATTTGTGAGTTCTTACTGCACTATAACATATCATTACTTTCATATGGCACAGTTTGTTCAAACTTTTCCCCATTGGATGGCTGCGAAATAATGTCTCCGGTTCTTTGTTACCAAAAAGAGTGCTGCTATGGATATATACATATATATGCACAGGGAGGGGATTGCTAGGTTAAAGAGTATGAAGAGTTTAGACATTTACCTTACATAATTCCAAATTGCTTTCCAGATTGGTTGTACTATTATTTTATAGCTCCTCCAACTTTATATTAGTGTTCCTGTCTTCCCATATTTGCATGGTATGAGGTAAAACCTAAGAATTTTTAAAAATTGCTTTTCTCATTACAATAGTAAGTAAATTGGATCCTGTTTTCATGTGGTCATTTATAGCTTACAGTTCTTTTGAAGGTAGTTTTTTCATATCCTTGGACCTCTTACAGACTGAGAGTATGGTCTTATTTATGTGAATTCCTTGTGTAACTTGGATATTGTTATCAGTTATATTTGATGCAAAGATTTTTTTCCAACTTGATTTATCTTTTTATTCTATCAGTCAGTCATTAAACATTTATTAAGCACCTACTATGTGCCAGGCACTGTGGTAAGCACTGGGGATACAGAGAAAAGGCAAAAGGAGCTCACAGCGTAATGAGAGACACAGTATGCAAACAATTACATACAAACAGGACATACATAGGATAAATTGAAAATAATCAACAGAAGGAAAGCACTAGAATTAAGGGAGTCTGACACATGTATAGATGCCATCAGTTTGCTTGGCTGATGCATCTTCTCCATTTCAGGATGCTAGGGAGCTTGCTTCCAGGAGAATAGTGTACAGGAAATGCTTGGAGAGATGGCGGAGCATGTATAGACATTCTCTATGTGATTCTGGTTGCCTAACTACATAGAGGGTAGCCAGTTTGCTTCAGAGGCGTTCAAAGAGGCTAGTCAGCAATGATCATGGCCTCTTTGCTTCATTTGCATCTGGGGAAGCTTGGTGATTCTTTTGCTAACGGTGTTGAGTGAGATATCATGCTGTAATGAGAAAGGCCTTAAGACTTCATCCTCCTCTGAGGTTGTATGGCTCCTAGAAACAAACCATTGGTTTCTTTATTCCTTACCATTCTAGGAAAGGGAGTGGAGTCGCTAATCTTGGAAGCTGCAGAAGGCTTCGGTATTTTTTCATGCCCTTTAGATTTTATATAACAGAATGGAATTTGCTAGAATCTAGGAATTCCAATGAATGGTGAGCCAGGAGAGAAAGCATGTCAGTAAAACCCTGAGGAAGAACTGCCTGGAAAGAGAGAGAAGGAGAAATCTTGGCCTGTCTCCTCCTCCCTTTTTGGCAGGAGGAAGACCTTTCAAGTTTCAAAAGATGTTGGACTTCCCATATTCCCATAAGAGTCCAAGTGTTATCCCCAAATCAGCTGATGGCAATGTCTGCCTTAGAAGCCAAGGACAGATTAGACACAGATTCATGGTTTCATGAGGAGCAGAGAGAAGAAATTTTACCACACCTAAGGGGAGCTTCTCAAGCATTCCACAAATGGAAGAAAAGATTTCCGGCAAACAAGAGCTCTGAGTTACCTCATATGTGATTTCTAAGAGTAGACCCAGTTTCCTCTGGATTCTGCATGTTCTTGTGGGAAGCTGTGTTACAGACTTTTGGGAAGAAGTTTTATGCCATTTATTCTTATTGTAACATTTTGTAAAATACCTCTTTTTAAAAGCTGTTAAGATTGAATTACTAAATTGATTCCTAACTGATAACATTGGGGGAAAAATACACTGGTGGGTGTTTGAGCTGATGGCATTAAAGAATTATATCTGACTCCTTGGGGTTATCCCTAGAAATTTGAGTGGGGAGGCAACCAAGACTCATCTGTGATAATGGGAGTTGGGATGAGTTTCCGCAGAGCTATTATGGGTTACATTATGATTCATAGGATGCCAGGCTTGAGTTTATTTAGCTAGTGACTATTAGTCAGATCTCTGCTGTCACCAAACTACCTGGATCTTGGAAGCAGGAAAAGAAATATGACTGCACCATAGCTTGGGAGTTCAAAGCATTTTGGTAAGAACTACCTGAGTAAATAGCAGTGGACATATAGGTTGAAGTGGTAATTGTATTTAAATACTGGCCTGTGTTGCCTTGGAGTCAGGAGAAAATTCCATCTTTAAAATTTATTGGCTAGTATGGCTGTGGGTAAGTCACTAAATCTCTGAACTGCTATTTCTTCATCCATAATACCTTGAAGTTCTGCATAAGTGTCAGTTATTGCTTTAGCCACCAGGGGGCATTAATAGCCATTCATTGGAGAGTCCCCTATTCATCCTGGGGGTTTGTACATTCCCTGCTGTTTAGAAGGATTGGTAGCTGCTACCCTCTGTAGAGTTGTCAAAGAGTCAGTGACCTTCTGTGCCTTACTTTTACCTCTTTCTTCAGGGAAGCACAAAATTGTTGTCAGGATGATGTGTAGATTTGTGTATCTAACCAATTAGGAAATTACCTCTGAGCCGCTGGTCAATTATGCCTCTTTTTCTTCTTCCCTTTCTACTTTCCAACTGTTTTCTTTTTTTTGGATACTTTTAAAAATTATCATTTATTTTTAACATTCTTTTCTTTTTAAAATTTTTAACTACCCCTCCCCTACCCACTGAGAAGGCAAGAAAAATGATTTCAATTATATGCGTGAAATCATTAGCCATAGTGTAAAAAAAAAAATAAAAATAAAGTGAGAAAATTATTCTTCAGTTTGCTGTCAGAGTTCATCATTTTGCTATCTCTGGAGGTGGATAGCATTTTTTCATCACCAGTCCTTTGGAATTTTTTTGGATCATTGTATTGATCAGAACAGCCAACTCTTTCACCTTTGATTGTCATTATAACATTGCTGTGCACGATGATCTCTTTTTTCTTCTCACTTTACTTTGCATCAGTTCATATAGGTCTCCCCATGTTTTTTTCAGAAACCATCCCCTTTGTCATTGCTTACAGCACGATAGTACTTCATCACAATCATATGCCACAACTTGTTCAGCCATTCCCCAAATGATGAACAACCCCTGTTTCCAATTCTTTGCCATCTCAAAAAAGAGCTGCTATGAATATTTTTGTACAAATTAGTCCTTTCATTTTTTTTATCACTTTGGGGTACAGACTTAGTAGTGGTATTGCTGGGTCAAAGGGAATGCATAGTTTTATAGCCCTTTGGACAGTTTCAAATTGTTCTCCAGAATGGCTGGACCAGTTCACAGTTGTAGCAACAGTGCATTAATGTACTCATTCCCCCCATCCCCTCCAGCATTCATTTATGATAGGTATGAGGTGGTACCTCAGAGTTGTTTTATTGTTGTTGTTGTTCATTCTTCATTCTTGAAGAGGACCAATGACATTATGAGGATGATGTCTTGACTTGCAAGTGAATTGGATTTAACTGAGGCAGAGCTGCTTGAAGTTGTCATTACTCTCTCCTCCTGCCATCAAAGTCCAGTGGCAAGACAAAAGTCAAGATGACTGGAGATACAATGGATGACCTTGGCCTTTCTAAATTAATAGCAAAGTTGTTTTACTTTGCATTTCTCTAATTAATTGTGATTTAGAATATTTTTCATATGACTATAGATAGCTTTGGTTTCTTCTGAAAACTGTCTGTTCTTATCATTTGACCATTTGTTAATTGGGAACAACCTTTATTTTTATAATTTGATGCAGTTCTCTGTATCTTTGAGAAATGAGACCATTATTAGAGAAACTTGCTATAAATTTTTTTGGTATTACTTCATTGTCTGTGGTACCTTTTAGCAAAATGTAGTTTCCCTGATTATCTCTTTTAATGAAGTTTATTTTTACTTTCACTTTATCTGAGATTACAATTGCCATCCCTTTCTTTTTTACTTCAGTTGAAGTATATTAGATTCTGCTCCAGCCTTTTATTCTGACTCTGTGTATGTCTTTCTGTTTCAAGGGTCTCTCTTGTAAGCAGCATATTCTAATCCATTCTGCTATCCATTTCCATTTTATGGGTAAACTCATAGTAACTCTATTTCCTTTCATCCCTCTGTCTGCTATTCTTCTGTCTCTCTTGTTATCCTGTCCATACTCAAAAGTCTGTTTTGCTTCTGACCTCTGCCTTCCTTAATCCACCTGCTCTTTTATCATCTACCCCCATTTCTCTTATCCTCTTCCCCTCCTATTTCCCTGTTGGGTAAGGTAGATTCCTATACACAACTGAGTGTGTGTGTGTGTGTGTGTGTGTGTGTGTGTGTGTGTGTGTATGTATTCTTCTCTCTTTGAATCAATTCTGATGAGACTGAGGTTTCAACATTGCCCTCAACCTTCCCCACTATTTTCCCTTCTACTTGCATGCTTATTTTGTGTGAGAAAATTTTCCCCATTCTGCTTCTCCTTTCTTCTTCCAGTGCATCCCTCTTTCTCACCCCTACTTTTTTTTTTGAGATCATCCCAATGATCTCCATGCCCTCTGTCTATGTAGACTCCTCCTAACCACCATAAAATGATGAAGTTCTTAGGAGTTACAAATATCATCTTCCCATATAGAAATGCAAACTTTATTGTTTAATGTTTAACTTTATTGGATCCCTTATGATAACTCTTTCATGTTTACCATTTTATGCTTCTCTTGAGTCTTGTGTTTGAATGTCAAAATTTCTGTTAAGCTCTGGTCTTTTCATCAGGAATACTTGCAAGTCCTCTATTTCACTGAATATCCATTTCCCCCCTGAAGCATTATACTCAGTTTTGCTGGGTAGGTGATTCTTGGTTGTAATTCTGGCTCCCTTTCCTTCTACAATACCATATTCCAAGTCTTCTGCTCCTTTTTTTAAACTGTTGTAGAAGCATTTTATTTACACAACTGAAAACAATTAGATGTTTAGAAGCAGTATACAATGAAAGAGAAATAAAACCAATTACTTTATATCATGTACTGCCTTGTTTACAACTAAAGCAAAGTCTTTCTGCTTTCAGAAAAAAAGTCAGTAAAATAAGCCATTACATTTTTTTTTTCTCTCCATAATAAGGCAAAACGGCTCCTTTTTATTTGGAAGCTACTAAATCTTGTGTGATCCTAACTGTAGATCCCTGATATTTAAATTGTTTCTTTCTGGTTGCTCACAATATTTTCTCCTTGATCTGGGAGTTTCCAGCTGTTTTCTCCACAATCTCATTAACAACGCTAGAAACTATGCTTTGTAGGCACTTCTGTCCTGGAGCTCCACCATCCTGATTGGTGACTGTATCTTCTGGACTACTATTTCAGGAAAAACTTAACTATCATGCTTCACTTCCTTCCCTCCTCTTTAGCCATCTCCTCCTAAGCCTTCGCATCCAGTAGCATGTGTTCCCACCCTCCACCCCCACCCTCACATCTTCAGTTCTGGAACCATGAACTACAGACATACCAATTCTGCCATTATTCCTGGATGGGGTATGCCAGTCTACTCTTATGTGACTCACTTACCACTTCTGTAACTTTCTGGACCAGATTGTTTCTCCCTGACCATCACTCCCATGTGTATGTTGTCTCATCCACTAGAATGTAAACTCTTTGAGGGCAAAGACTGTCTTTGGTTGTCTTGTTTCCCCAAGGCTTAGCACATAGGGAGTGCTTAATGAGTTTCACTTGTTTTCTTTCATTCGTTCCTTTTTGAACTCATTGTACTTCAGTATTAGTCACTTGATCTCACTATAATGCAGTTGGCTCCCCACCGAGGTAGACAAACAAACTTTAATCTTGCATGTAGTTGTTTTTAATCAACATAGGATTGACAAGTAAATGTATTAACAAAGAAAAATACACGATAATAAAACACACATGATAAAACCAATCAGCTGAAATCCTGCTTTACTCCTCTAAATCCTGAAAATCTGCCAGACATAGGTTCAATCCAAATCCAGGAATTCTAGAAAATATATATTTGAATTTCTCTAGTTCCCCATTGTTGCTCCCTTTTAAGTATACAAAGGAGTTCTCACTTAATGCTTGACTCACTAGACAAGAAGGCAGAAACTCTGGAGGAGCTCTGAACCTGGGATTCAGATCTCAGGGAGTGGGCTCTATTGCAAACCAGGAGTCAAGAGGTTTAGAATTTATTCTGGGCTCAGCAGTCCAATTCCTGGTGGACCCCTGGCCCCAGTAAGCCTAGCTTGGAGCATGGTGAGTGGGCTCAGCATTCATTACCTGTAAGTAGTCCTGGCAGCCCATTCTCTCCTGACGCTATGGCAGGTATACTTCTTTCTACTTTCCTCCCTAGCCTAAAGGCTGTAGAGTAGTAAGGAGGGCATTATATTACATTACATTACTGAAAGGGGACGGCAGGAACAGCACTTACTGGGGGAAGATGATGGAAGGATCCCTGGATTTGGTAAGAATGCTAGATTTGGAGTTAGAAGACCTTGGTTCAAATCCCAGTTCTTCTGTTTCTTACCTGTATGACCGTGGGCCACTTAAGTCATGTAACCTCTCTGGTTAAGTGGGCTTCACTGTTTTCATCTATTAAATGACGGAGTTGAACTATGCTGTATTTAAGTTCCACTCCTACTCAGAACCTGTGAGTCTGAGAACCAGATTCCAGTCTGGGCTTTCCCATTAACTAGCAGTGGGACATTGGACCAATCACTTCCCCTTTCTGACCCATAGCTTCCTCATCTTTAAAATGAAAACAAGCCCTTTACTGCTTCTCTCTTGGGATTGCTATGGGATTGAATGAGACAATGTGTGGGAAAGCACTTTCTGATTTGTGGAGTGCTCTACTTATTAAAAAAACTGAACAAGAGGTGTGATTTAGCTGCTTTAGTAGATCACATCTATGGGTTTCAGTGGCCAAAAAGTATCATCCCTTTGGTGTCCAGCCTCTCCACACTTAGCTAGGCTAGTCCTCAGATAATGGATACAAACTCTATCACTGTGCCCATAGTGAAGCTTTATCAGTTTGGTAGATCTGTCAGAGCTGATTCTCTGCTGGTATAGCTTCCAAGTAAGTACTTAGATTCAGTTTCATGCGATGCATCAGAGGGGAGCTTGAAAGGTAAGGGGGCATATAAGGTATAGTGAACTAAATCTAGGATATGCCTTATCATTTCCCTACAGGAACCCCCACAAAAGACTTTCTGCTGCATGAAGAAGTTGTTTGGTACATACCTTGGCAATCCCTTGCTTAGCACAAGCACCCCATGAAACTAATGGAATACGTCTCCAAAGACCATAACATTTTATTTCGTAGGTCTATACTGAATGTGGAAAACAGTTTCTGTAGCATCACACAATACTAGTGAATGTTTATATTATTCCAATTCTTACAACCAGGTTGGATACTATTGGTAGCTTCACCTCACTCCCAGCTAGACTCTCTCTAGGCTCTTCTTCATCCTTGCCTGTCACAATAACACTTTGGAGAGCCCTCCATTGTAATGCCTTCCTCTTCTAGTGGGTGATTCCCTCCCAAGTACCACCATTTTAGTTATTCTTCACCTCACTCATGCCCGGACTCTCTCTGGACTCCTCCTTGCCTGCTGCATTGTTCCCTGCATGGGCACTTGTTCTCTTTAACACCTTTCCCTTTTACCCTTTTATGTTGTCTTCCCCCATTAGAATATATTCTTCTTAAGGATAGGGACTATCTTGTTTGCTTATATTTGTATGCTCACTTCTCAGCACAGTCTCTGGCATATAGTAAGTGCTTGATAAATACTCTAGGTCTTTCTTTCTTTCTTTCTTCCTTCCTCCCTTCCTTCATCCCTTCCTTCCTTCCTTCCTTCCTTCCTTTCTTTCTTTCTTTCTTTCTTTCTTTCTTTCTTTCTTTCTTTCTTTCTTTCTTTCTTTCTTTCTTTCTTTCTTTCTCTTTCCTTCTCTCTCTTTCTCTCTGTCTCTTTCTCTCTCTCTCATATTAATTAGCTATTTGTTATTCTTTTCTTTTTTTCTTTTCTTTTCTTTTCTTTCTTTCTTTTCTTTTCTTTTCTTTTCTTTTCTTTTCTTTTCTTTTCTTTTTTTCTTTTCTTTTCTTTTCTTTTCTTTTCTTTTCTTTTCTTTTCTTTTCTTTTCTTTTCTGTTTTCCAAATCTACTGACTTATCTGCCAGACATCAGATTGTGTTGCATGATAGTATGTGAGTATCTATCAAGGTGTTCATTCTTTGTCATTTATCCTGTTTTCCTAGTTTGTCATTGTATCTCAATTAACTATTTCCTTAGTTACTGATTGACTTCATGAATCCAGATTTATAGACATAATCTATGAACTTTGACTACTACTGACATACTATTTTACCTGTTTGAGCCACAGTCATCTGTCAAATTGCCCTGCTATTGTTATACCTTTTTGGAGTACCACTGGAGCTTCCTAACAGGAGCCAATTTTCAGTGCATCAAGTTATCTTGGCCTCTTAGTAGCATTATTCCAGTGTAACACTGGTACCCTTGACTAATCAAGCCTAGATGTTTGATACACTTGTTGCCACATATTTTTGTGAATACAGTATGAGTTTTTGAAGTTCTTGGCACCTAGATGAATGGGTATTTAAAGGCTAGGGAACACAAATACTCCTCTGGAAAAGATCCCAGGTGGACCTGGTTTTCCACAATAGGGTTTCCATTGCATGATGGTAAGACTTCTGGTAAAACTCCTTCCCTCTACTTATTGAACCATGTCCACTCTTGTTTGAATAACTTACAGAATATTTTCTTACTCTGGGTGAGAGGAACCAAGCATTCCATACCTGTTCTCATATACATAAGCTGTTGTTTTGGCAAAAGTGTTTTTTAATGTTTTCAAAGTACTTTCCTTACAACCACCCTGGGGAGGAAGGGAGTGAAAGCCATTTTTTAGCTGAGAAAACTGAGCTCTGAAGCTAGGCTTTGGATGCTGCTAAATCTAGAATTTACTATCAACTCAAGTTCTGGAACAGGGGATGCTTTAATCACTCATCTTCAAACTCCTGGATTGGAGTTTTGATAACCTGGGGTGTATCTCTCTTTAGGGGTATTATGAAATCCCTTTAAAAATCCCCTAAAGAGAAACTTCAGCTAATATGAGAGATAGCATATGCAATGCACTTTGCAAACCTTAAAGTGGCATAGAAATACTAGCTATTATTATTAATATGATTAACTGATTATTTACTTTGATACTTTTAAAGATCCATGATTTCATCAGTGTGGGGATTCTTTCCATCAATGCAGGTAGAAGTTTCTTGACATTTTGCATTTCACAGAATTCTTGCTTATGCTTTTTTTTCACAACTTTCCCTGGGATCTTCTCAGTATTGGGGATCTATTCAACTCACTGAGGACTCCCTTTTGTTCTTTTAGTATTCATTTTAATTCATATAGTAAGTATATCCTATGCAAAAGGAATTTTTTTTTCAGGGGGAGATAGAGAAGGAAGGTTGTGAAATCTAACAAACAAGATAGGGTTGTCAGAACTCCAAAGAGGTTGTGAATCATTGCCCTCATACCCTGGAAGTTCAAACTTAGGATATCTCAGACTTGGTTACCTTTCATTTTTGGTTAATGAGCAGAAGGAAAGCATCTACCAGAGAAGCAGAAACCAAGGACTTTTTTTTTAAAGAGGGAATTTACTTCCTCTTTTTGAAAGTCACCATAGAGTGAATTATATAGGATCTGAACCTAGCTCTTGAAGTCTGGGAAATTTTTTTGAATTTTGTGCTTCTGGAAATAAGGGGATCTCTTTTTATTCCTGTGGATCTAGCAGTGAGGAGCAGTGTTGATTTCCTTTCTATTTTAGCTACACAAACATACATATTTGGTGTGGAAGAAGGAGGTATTCATAGTATTGCAACTCACCAAGAAGCTGTACTTGAATTCTTTCAGAAGGGCAACTACAGCAGAAGAGAGAACAAACAGGATTTCCTTTATAGCTAATATTGACTTAACATTATAGGGTCCCAAGCCTGAACTCCTCTGTTTATTCATGAAACTGACCCACACATTGGTCCAATTTGATTTACTTCTAACCTTCCCAGTTCAAGTGCAGCAGCCAGTTTTAACTCTTAGTCTCTCAATTGATACTACTCATGAGGACCACAGGCAGAGCCATGGCAAGGCAGAGGACTTGGGAAGTGATGATGGAGGTAGTCATGGGAATGAGGATGTTGAGGGCTTTCACTGCCCTGCTCTCTTTTCATACTCAGAGCAATCTGCCAGCAACCTTAGCTCTCCTTTACTGAGAGCTGCCTTTTGGAAGGGCTATAGTCTATGCTGGGTGAGAGAGCACCTACATTGTGGAAATTCTGCCTCCTTGAAATAATCCAGTGTAAATTTATAGAAAAGGAAGTGGATGCTTAAAAAAAAGAAGTGTTTGGCCCAGGGTCATAGTGTGAGTTAGTTGTGGAGGCCAGGACTCTAGTTTGTCTCCAAACCCTGAGCCCCAGTAATTTGGACATTGCATTGATGTTAGTAGATGCCTAACTCAGTGGCAAGGCAGAGATGGATAGTTGTGTGTGATTTTGTTTTTCAGAATTGCTTATGCTCTTGAATTAGAGATAGCCTGATAGTGAAGGCCTGGGTGATGATTGAGTTACTGAATGAAAAATCGTTAAGTACTTACTAGGTTCAGACTACCAGAACTGAGCTCCAAGCTCTGTTGATACAAAGGCAAAAACAAAGAAAATCCCTGCCCTCCCTACTTTTATGTTAATGGCAGAGATAAAATATTGGAGAGTGATGGTCAGGGAAGAGTATTTTGGCTTGAGAAATGACAGGGATGGGACAGCTAGGTGGCACAGTGGATAGAGTACTGGTCCTGGAGTCAGGAGGACCTGAGTTCAAATTCAGCTTCAGACACATAACACTCACTAACCGTGACTCTGGGCAAGTCACTTAACCCCAACTTGTCCTCACAAAAAAAATAATATAAAATAAAAATAACATGGTGAATGGGGTCATAAGGTAGTAGATTGACATACTCTTTGGAGTAGCAGTGGCAGTACTGGTTTGATTATAATAGAGAACTGGTAAACAAGGCAGTGATAATGGCTGATGAAAAGGTAGCTATTTAGGTAGTTTAGTTAGGTGATTGTTTAGGTTGTTTTGACCCAGCTATGAAGCAGGTGCCCTCCCCTACCCCTCCCTCCCTCACTGTTACAAGTGGAGGAAAAGCCTTTGGGTTATTACCAAAGGCTCAAGGCTTGATTCTAAGCAGTGTCGATAGGAGGGACGTGAATATTATAAAGTGCATAACAACTCCCAGAAAATTGCTTTTAGAAACACCAAAATCATTTGATCTATGACCACAAAGTTGCTGTCAGAGGACTCGGTTACCTTCAGTCTCAGTGGGGCTTAGAACATTAGGGTTTCTATTATTTTGGGCAATAATACTCTAAGCTTCTATAGCAGTGATTAGGTCAGAAAATATACATTTTTCTTCCTGATACAAATGCATTTTTAGTTTCTTTTATTGGTATGATATCTTTTTGTTTTCTTACATGGCTTCTTACAAATTGACCTGTATTTGTCAGAAAAGCTGAAACAAATAGTTGTAAGAGCTTTTATCTGAAATGCCACTGTTGCCTCCCTTGTCACGGAGAAGTTAGCTTAACCATGGTAGAAAGTTAGTGCTGTAAGAGACCTGAGATATTATCCTGTCTGATCCTCTGACTCTTGAGTAGAAGAGACCGATGCCCAGAGAAGAGAGTTGCCCAGTGGGTGTCTCTGTGGGGGATAGTCTGGCTGAGGAGCCCTGCTCCTTCCTGTTGGGAGAGTGTGTAGGACTGACTCTCCCAGACCACCGAGGCCTGCTGTAGAGCATGGCCTTCTCTTGAGGTGCCTGCCTCTGCTCTCCTACCCCTTTTTCTAATGTGTGTGTAGAAAACCTGATAGTTTCCTAGGCTCAAAGAAGCTGGTGAGATGAGAACTAGAAAGATGAGCTCATGAGGATTTTAGTATGGAGCAAGGGTACAAGTTACACATGGCTTTTCTTTTCTACAAAATTAGGAACCGTAAGAGTATGGACTCAATAAAAAATTCACCAAAATGCTCTGAGGTACTGGGTGTTATGGCACACATATGTAATCCTGCCACCAGGGAGGCTGATGGGTCATTTCAGTTAAAGTTTTTCTAAGACGTTTGTCCTTATGATATTGTTGTTACAATATACATTGTTCTCCTGGTTCTCTGCATCAATGTTCATACAAGTTTTGCTGAAACCCTTCCTTTCATAATTTCTTTAGATATCGTATTTTGTTACATTCATATACCATAATTTATTCCACCATTCCTCAATTAATGGGCACCATCTTAGTTCCCATTTCTTTGTCACGACCAAAAGAGCTGCTGTGAGCATTTTTGTATGTATGGGTCCTTTCCCCCTTTCTTTGTTCTCTGAATAGGCATAGTTATTTTTCTCCTTACTGAATTCTATTAATAAGCCTAGTGGCAGCACCAGGAAAGGCAGTCTCCAGCTGCTGTGAGACTTAAGTCTCTTTCAAAGTATTCTCCATCAGCTGCTGCTTCTGCCACTCTCTGTTGCCCCAACTTACCCTCAACAAATCTTTCCTCATCTCTTTCCAGAAAGATTTTTAAAATCGCTACAGTAGCACAAAAGCAGTTTTGATCCCATAATGGCGGGGTCTTTTCCAGAACTGGGAAGAACAACTCTCAGGGTCTTTAGTGATTTAGCCCTCTTGCCAAGCAGTCAGTCCAAGTCTTTTCAGAATGACTGTTATATGCCATACACACACACACACACACACACACACACACACACACACACACATACACATACACACACACACACACACACACACACACACACACACACACATATATATATGCACGTATATATACACACACACAGACACATACACATATATATTCAGAATGACTCACCTAGTGAGTGAGTGACGTGTCGGAACTTGACTTGAACCCCTGACTTCTAGTATTGGACTCTTTCTATGAAACCCTTGATTCTTCAGAATAATGTCCTTATTTTCTTATGAAAACAGGAATTTAGGGAATAGAAAAAGTTCAACTTTAGGAATCCTAGTTTATGTAGAGTACCTTTATTTTATTTTCTAAATTGTGTTACATTCTACTTTGAGAAAGAAGTCCTTCCTAGCATTTGAGATGTAAAGATTTTGGAGCTGACAAAAGGTTTCATAAATTTGTGTTAAGTATAGCGTACTGGTAATGACTTGGCTCAAGACAGTTGAATTCCTCTGCTAGATTAAGGGTCTTTATAAATAATCTTTTTTATCTCATTTTGTAATCTTTTTAAAATTTTTCCTTGAAGATATCCCACAATCAGGGGGAAAACCCCCAAACTCTTTCACATTAATGTGCAATCCAGAGCTCTCACTTTTTATTTACAATTTTCTTTTCCTTTGGAGTTAGCCTTATCCCATTACTCTCTGTTCTATCTGACACATTTTGGGTGACATCAGACAGAAGTCTAGTTAACAGTTTTAGTCCAGAACAATTACAGACTATCCAAGCTGGGGGGTACAGAGTCCCTCCCCCTCATTTTACAGAAGAAGAAACTGAAGCCAGGAGAAGGGGAAGTGAGTTCCCAAGGTCACAGTACTAATGAGTGGCAGGCAGGCCAGGGCTTCTCTCATTGTACTCTTTCCAATCTTCTGAATTTCTAAGGCTTAAATTATTAGGGATGTTTGTGAATATATCAGATCTAGCATTTTTTTCATCTATATATTCTACATGAAATATTCCTATATTTACACGTGAATATGTAGATTCTATGTATACTCACATAAAATGCACACACACATGAGTACAAACTCCATTTAGAGTCAGTATGGCATGGTGGATAGAGAGCTGGCCAGGAAGACCTGGGTTCAAGTCCTGCTTCTGATGCATGATTGCGGTGTAACGCTGGACAAGTCGTCTAACCTTTAAATATTCTAAGCAGCTCTTTCAACTCTAAGTTGCAGACAAGGTGCTGACCTGCATTATAGGTGGGAGAGTCCTCACCCAAGAGTACCCTATTCCAGTGAAATCACAGGAGCAGTCCCTATCCCCTATATATGTGTATATATGGAAATAATAGGGGTCATTCAGATCCAGAAGGGGTCTCAGAGGCTACCTTGTCTTCTCATTTTACAGGTGAAGAAACTAAAGCCTAGGAAGGTTGAGGTCACACAGATAGTACATATTATAGGGTAAGATTTGAAGCCAGGTCCTCTGACTCCAGAAGCAGAGCTCTTTCCACTGCACGTGCTACCTCCTGAATAACAGAACTGGTACAAAGGAGAAAAGTCAGCAGATTATTTGTGCAGTTTCCCCTTTCTCCTTATTTTCGCCCTTCGCTGTTGTGGAAATGTGACCTCAGTTGGTAGGAGCTGGTATGGTGCAAAGAGGAAGGAGCTTAGGAACCATTTTTGTGCAACAACTTTGGAAAATTTCCCTCCACTGTTTGGTGTGTTAACACTGGGTTTGAAGACAAGGGACCTGTCATTTCCTTATTGCTTCCGCTCCTGTCTCTAAATAAGGCAGAACCTACGGAAGAGTCAAGGAATGAAAGGAAGGCAAATATTCCCTTCCATTTAACCATTTGTTATTTGTATTTATATTTTCTCTTACATTTTGTAGTTGTAATATAGGATACTATTTAAGGTCTGTTCTGTTGCCATGGACTGCAGCTCTGGCTGCAGCCAGACATCTGGCAAATGTCTGCCATTGGGGAATCCAGGCAAATCCATCCCTACCACTGGGAAAACTGCTCTGCAGGCGGGCTCTGCTCAAGCTGACTCATAAGGGTAGCCTTCACAGATGAAGATTAAAATCTATAAGAGGGAGGACAGTTATTCTGCTCAGCACCAAAAGGGAGAATTAGAAGTGGCTGGACATCAGGGGGATGCACCACCAAGAGGATTTCCCCAATTACAGCTGCTCTAACATGGAACAAGCTGCCTTGGGAGTGGGGATTGTGCTACTTCTTGGAGCTGTTATAGAGGGGTTTCCCACTCCTGGTCAGTAGACTCTCCCTGAAAGTTCCTTTAACTTTAGAATGTCACACAGGGTAGAACATTGTTACTGCCTAAATTGGGAGTTCTAGATTCTGTACTCACTGTAAACCTTAAAATACACCAAAAAAGAGCCCCTACTGTTATTGCTACCGTTTAGGCAAGTTCCTTGAACTTCTTTTAGTCCAACCATACTCTTGTGTAATATCTCCTGTGACTTTAGAGTGCTGAGCGGTGTCCATCATGGGATCATAGATTTAGAGCTGCAAGGGACCTTTTAGGTCATCAAGTCTAATCCCCTCATTTTGCAAATGAAGAAGCCAAGGCACAGAGAGGTTGGGACTTGCCCAGGGTCACACTGCTAGTAACGGTCTGAGGCAGGATTCAAACTCAGGTCTTCCTGACTTCAAGTATAGCACTCTTCCCTCTTGGCCTCCTTCCTGGCATATCAAATGGATAGATGAAGACTTCGTGTGTATAGTGAGCACACTTTAACACATCTTTTCATTTTTATGATGACTATTTCTGATAAAATGTGAGAGAGTCACCTGTGATGACTTACCTGAGTATAGCAAGAAGAGCATGAGATAGAGCTTAGAAGTCATGACTGTCTCCTGGGATATAAATGAAATCTGACCAAGTCCTAAGTCATCTGCTTAGGAGGGAGCACTTAATTTCATCTCCTCACCACCACCACCTCTTGCAGGGTACAGTGTTAGAGATTTGGTGTGTTTGTGGAGGGTGTAGGAAGTGGACTTAGGAAGACAGCCATCACTAGAAGTAGAATGACTAGGGCTTTGCCTCAGGGTGATGAAATCTTGGGGGGGGGTGCACATTCTCCCTACAAGCAGTCCTCTAGCCTGCCAGTCACATGCTACCACCCAGCATGCCACAACATAACTGTTCTTGTTCTGGGATAAATAAGCCCAACTATCAGGTTACCAAATGGGCAATGTAAAACTCCTAACTAAAGTAGAATGCTGTGGATTTGTTGTTCATTCATTTTTCAGTCATGTCTGACCTTCATGATCCCATTTGGGGTTTTCTTGGCAAAGATATTGGAATAGTTTGCCATTTGCTTCTCCAGCTCATTTGATAGATGAGGAAACTGAGGCAAACAGATTTAAGTGATTTGGGTCACACAGCTCGTAAGTGTCTGAGGCCAAATTTGAACTCAGGAAAGTGAGTTTTCCTGACCATAGGCCCAGTACTCTAATCATTGTGTCACCTGGCTGCCCTATATATACTTGAGCAAAGCCTATCTCTTTCTTTTGGTCTTGTTTTGTTTTTGGTGAGGCAATAGGGGTTAAGTGACTTGCTTAGAGTTGCACAGCTAGTGAGTGTTATGTGTCTGAGGCCGGATTTGAACTCAGGTCCTCCTGACTCCACAGCCGGTGCTGTATCCACTGCACCACCTAGCTGCCCCCAAGCAAAGCCTATCTCCTGTCCCTCTCCGGTCCCAGGTATCTCCTGGCCGTTTATAGTGTCATGGGGTTAAGGATTATTGGCTATGCCACAGGGTGAAGGTCTGGACTCTTTGGAGGACCAGCCGTCCTACTCCAGCATGACTACTACTGAACAAATTGTTTTCTACACACACACACACACACACACACACACACACACACACAGAGCCATGTGTGTACACAAACACAAACACACACGCACACAATCATGCACATGTTTATGCATACACATACTCATACATGCACAGCGTACACATATGTATGCAAACATGTATGTCTCACAGAAACATACATGCATATACTCACACAATGCACACACGACAAAATACACACAAACACAGAAAGTCACAAAACATACATACACAACATGCCCATACTCCCTAACCCTAAATTTTGTTCTGAGCCCCAGAAGAACTACTTAAGGCTCTGATCAGTAACACTCACCCTGGGAATAGAAGAGAGCTCTGACTATTGGATTACACTGATATCCAAAATCCACTGATATGTGGAGGTAGAGGGGTGAGGCCTGGAGCTAAGACAGATCTGACCTAGCTAGATCTATTCCATTCTAATGTAAACCAAGGATAACTATTACTATAAGGTTTCTAAGACATCTGTAATTTGGTAACTTCCTCATGGCAGTTATTTTTACCGCTGCCTGTTTCCTTGTAGCTTCTGGCAGTAAAAACCCTCCAAATGAACTGTGTGCTTATCTAGGGACAGGAGGGGGAGAGAAGCTGTGGAAGAGCAACCTACTTTTCAATGGGCCTAGAACGAGAGAAACTCCATGGCTCTGGAAGGGAGGAAAGGAGAGGGTTAAGGGATAGCCAACCCTTGGAGACAAAGCTTCCCCCACCCATGCTATGATATTTGCTAGCTCAAAGATGGCAGGAAGTTATTTGTGGGCCATCAATGATGGGTGTGGGTGAGAATCTCCGGAGAAGAGGGCTAATTTTCCTTCAAAGGCTCCAAAAATGTTTCACTTTCTGGGCCCATTAGAAAAAGTGTAGGGATGTGGGGTCTGCATTCAGTTCTTCATGATGAAAATAAAGGCCTGAGATTGAAAAGTATTTGCATTTCCAGAGGGGTATGGCTCTGAAAGAGCAGGGAATTAAGGAAGAAAGTTGATTTGAGTGAAGGAATTTTGATTATTAGGGAAGCTATGAGCCCAGAGTTTATTTCAAAACTATTTTTAGCGTAAGTTTAGTCAGGTTCATTCCTATGAAGACTTGGAAATGTCTGGCCTGTTTTATGGTACAATAAAACCTCAGGGTTTCCTGGTTGGCTGGTATTTGTTTAAAGAAGAAAGTGAACTTCTCAGGTCAGGATAACATTGGAGAGTGAAGAGAAGGTCCCAGGTGAAATGTTTCACCTGCAGAGAGTCAGAATCTCAACAGGAGAATTTAGCCATGTCCCTGAGGGTTCCTGGGCAAGAGACACATTGGGGAGTCAGGATCTGTTCAACACAGAGTGGGTGTCGGTTGTCACTTTAAACGGTATTGTATAGCCAGCCTAAATATGCAGAATTCAAGTATTTCATAGGTAGTGGTGCCTCTCATTTCCCTCTACACTTTACATCTACATTAATATGGTTACCAAAGTGTAAAGCCCTGTCAGACAGCTGTGACTGTCCAATCATAAACGCTGGTGAACAGGAGTGCTGCAGCTAATGAAGGTTGTGTAGTCTGGAAAGGCCACACAATCCCTTTGCGTTTATCTGAATTATCCATCTAGAGGTGTTCAAATTCCCTGAGTAATTGTACAAATTCCCACTTTGCTTTTCCTGAACACTTTTGTGAAACTCTTTAGCTGAGAATGTGGCAATAGCTCAAACCAAGAGAAAGAGGGCCCGATCTCACCCATGAAGATCCATTCTATCTACCTGCTGGGAGGCAAGCAGGAAATCTGGGATTTGTTGAGGAAATGGTTTCCTGGACATGTCCGTATCTCTCTCCCAAGAAGCCTAGGTGCAAATTCCCTCCCTTATGTAGGTATGCATTGTTACCTTGGCCTTAATTCTACCAATCAGGAGTCTGCATACCAGTGGCACTCACAATGGCACAGGATTGGCTGGAAGTCCAGTTATCTGTATAAAAATACATTAGATAGTACTCATCTATTGTTATATACAAAAATTATGGGATAACAGAGCTGGATTTCATTGCACTTCCTTTTCTTTCTTTTTTTTTTTTTCATTGCATTTCCTTGGAACACTTCCATTTTGCAGATGAGGAAACTCATGTATAAAGGGAAATAACCTGCTCAAGGTGAGAGGGTGAATTAGAGGCAGAGCTGGGCCTAGAGCCCAGATCTCTAGATTCTGGGCGTTCTTTCCACTACACTCTGATGCCTCTCATATGTAAAGAGTTCACTCAGCATATACTAGCATATCTTGGTAAATAATTACATTGCTAATGTTTGTTGATTATTTATAGGACATCCTCCAACCTGGTGAGTGGGTCCTTTATAGTAGATGTAAGGGAGATATGGACAAGAATCACACAGGAGGAGGAAGCAGGAAGAGGGCACTCATATAGCCTAGAGATCCCTGGTCCTCTAAAATAAAATATTATTCAGTTTCTTTTAGAACTTTTACTATCAGTAAAAAATAATCTCATGCACATAGTATATGCTTAATAAACACATAATTGATTAAATGAATTCTGGTAAATAAATTTAATAAAAATTCTAGTTAAGTTGAGGAGGAGAAGACGTTACTTTCTTCTTTCTGATAGACTGACCCATTTCTGGCCTCTGTCTGGGGGTGAGCAAATTGGGAAGGCAGTTTGCTCCTGCTACCTCCCGTAGCCCGCCTGGGCTGGCAGTCTGTCATTCCCTGGGCAAGAATCCAGCTTGTGGTAGTGAGGTGGTTTTGTGGCAGGACTCCACAATTAGCCACAAGTTCAGTGTCAACGGTAGCAGCCCCCACTGGGTCTGTTGGGATAGGCAGAGCAGAAGAAACTCCTGCTTGTCTGAGAGGGGAACATTAAAACTTGGAAAGAGTCTCCATCACTGTTTACTGTTCAAGGGCCAAGGCTGGGGTTTGACCCCAAATTCTGGGGAATTTCAGATTAACAATCAGGTATTGATTTAAGACTCTAACTAGCTGTTAAATTTCAGAAATGTACCAAGCTTGTGACATAGATACCTTTAGTTCCTCTTGAAACTGGAGGCAGGAAAAGGAGAAATGTTTGCAATACTAGAGGATATACTTTCATGGGAGACGGGGTGGGGAAAGCAGTAATTAATACATTCAAAATATAACTACAGGTGTCTTAGTTGACTCTTCTTTGTCACTTGGATCTCAGATGCCACCATATAACACAAGCATGCATGCCAATTTTCTTTGATCTTGGAAGAGAATTCTTTTCGTGAGTGTTCTGTCACAAATGCTAGGAGGGGCCGCACCACCAAAGACTGTTAATATTGTATTCCAGAGTGGGAAAACCTATTTTTCATTGAGGGCCACTCACCTACAGATAAAACACAAACCAATAATTCAAGGATTCTTCAAGTAAAGAGAAACCTGTTATTTATTCATTTTTTTGGGAGAAATACAGTCATTGTCACTGATTGACAAATCAATATCTTTTTAAAATTGAGGGAATATAAAACTTTATTTAATTAATATAATAAATTACAATACAAAATGTACTTCAGGCTCATATGAGGCTATCTCAGAGCTGAGGGAGAGATAGAGCTGAGGTGGGAAGGGCAGGCATATATGAGGAGAGCCAAGTAAGGTAGAAGGAAAAGGAGAGAATTAAGAGAGAGGAAAGAAAAGATATTGAGAGAGAAAAGGAAGTTCAGACTGCTCTATATTTCACTTAGGATATAGGTATCAGACTAAATCCTTGATGGAAACAATATTGGATTATAAAGGCAGGAAATAGGTGTTCAAGTCCCCACTTTCCACTTACTGACCTTGGATAGGTCTCTTACCATCTCTGAGGGTCAGTTTCCCTATCTATAAAATGGAGATGATGATAATATTTATACTATCTACATCATAGTTATTGTGAAGAAAATGCTCTGTAAAGTTCTGTATAAATGTGAGTTATTACAATTATCACTACTCTTTGGAATTGTTGGCTCTTCAGAACTTTAGAATTTGCTTTTCTGCCCTAGAAAGAGCTACTCAGATTTTGTTTTCAGGCTTTACTGAAGTTTAATTTCATTGAAATTTAATTGTGAAACAAAGGCTTATTTTCTTTTGAAATTCCAAACGTTTTCTGTGTAAGAAAAAATGATATGTTTAACAATGACTTACATTTTCTGTGTAAGAAGAAATGACTTAGGTTTAACAAATTTTCTTTGGAACTTCAGAAATGTTAGCCAATTTACTAGCTATTTCTGAAAATGTCTTTGATGTTCAAAGCTTGTCTCAGTGACTGCCATAGCTTTCTACTTTGAGAAATTAGGGCAGCCCATTCCAATTCCTAAGGGTTACATTTAGAACTAATATTTTATTCTGTTTTATTTTCAAATCTAGTCAAGTTTTTTGACTTAGCTGGCTCCTAGCAATGATGATAACTAGAACTTAAAGGCCTTGGTGGAAAAAAAAAAACAAACCAAACCTCTAAATGGATTAACCACTATTCACAACTCTTCAACTGCTTTTTTTCAAACAGTGAAAGGCTTCTCTTGTAACGGGATAGGCACAGCAGCTCACTATGGGTGAAACCATTTGGTGGAATGCAGAGCCATGGCCAGAGCATTATCACCTGACTTTACTGCTCAGGTGAAATCAAGCCAAGGGCTGGACTAGATTCTTCCAGAGGTTGACTCTGGTTGGTATCTATATTTCACTTTGATAATTGTGATCAAATTACCAATAGGTGGAGCTGCTGAAACTTGAAAACAGATTCCAACTAGACCTTGAATTTAGAAAAGGAGTAGGTACCCTCTATGATTTTTTAATATGTAAATTATTGGGTCAGATGAGGTTTCATATCCCACTTCTGGGGAGAGGGAAGGGAATCAATGAGAGGTGACACCAATACTAGAAAAAGACTCTTCAGAGATCAGCTGAGTGGCCAAGATATTCTGGTGTTTTAGGGATGTTTGCACGTTGGATAATAGCTATAAACTCTTGGACCCAAAGTCAAGAGCAATATAAACCCTTTAGTACTGTGGCTGTCTGAGTCTGGCAGAACAATAATTTAATTTGACCTCTAAGAAATGTGGCCAAGTAACAGTCTGTGACAAAGATTGTAAATGGTAGAGGGAGTTGCTACGAACATGGCTAGCTCACTCTTTTTGAGCGTATTTTAAGTTTAGTTAACTTTTGGTGATTTTCAGAGGCATATAATCAGAAATGTCATCTTCTAAAGCTACTCAGGCTTGGTGTTCCCATCTATGCATCCTCCAACTGTAGGTGACTACAACAAATCCCTTCTCTACCACTTATCCATGTGTTTTTTTTGAAAATCACTTCATCTGAGCTTCAGTTTTTTTGTCGGTGAATAATAATTCTGTTCTACCTCACAAGGAGGCTATGAGGACCAAACAAAATAATGTATATAGAATGTACTTAAAGCACTGTCTAAATATCAGCTATTAGCATTAATTCAAGAAGATCCATGAAATTTTGGATGGTAGTCAAGAAAAAGAATAGTTGATGGAAGAGTAGGGAAGGCAATAATACTAAAAAGCAACATTTGCATTTATGTCTTCCATTTAACCCACTGATCATTGAGGACTTGAATTTTTGGTTCACTTCTCTCCATTACAGGCTTAGCACACATTTAGGCTTTACAGCCCCTGACAGGGGAAGGTTCTCTTAGGGGCTACATTTTTGGCATAAGCTTAGATTTAGAACCGGAAAGGATCTTAGGGAACTTTTAGCCTTTTTATTTTTGTAAATAGATGGTAAATTTTAAAATTTAATTTAATTTTAATTTAGATAGATGGTAAAATTAAGACCAAAAGAGGTTACAACTTTCTCTAGGCCACACAGCAAGTTTAAAAGGTAGAGCCAGGCTACTTCCCTTCCTGTACTCGATGCCTCTCCTGTCCTAGATGACTTTCCCTGTTCTAAAATTATTGATCAGTTGTTAAAATTGGTATGTTAAAAGGTAGCAGAAGGAAGAATGCTAGAGAAGAGAGCCCTAGAGTTGGAGTCAGGGGACCTGGTTTCTAATCCTACTCTGACTGCTAGCTATTTATTTAACACTTGGTGGGCAAGTCATTTAATCTCTCTGGGCTTCAGTTTCCTCATGGAGAATGAGGACTTTGGAACTTGATTACCTCTGATGGAAGGGTGAAACCGCTTTGTGATTTCCTGCTTACTTAAAATGGACATTGCATGATGCTTTGTCGAGATGCAAGATGGAAATCCATTAACTGTAGAAGAAAAGGTAGCCCATGGAGTTATTAGGAGGTTGGTATATATCCTATCAGATGTATGTAGCCTTCAAACAGGTAATCAAAAAGGGAAATTCGGTGGTGGAAGGGAAAAAGCGTTGGCCTGAGAGTTGAGATCTGAGTTGTAATCCTGGTTCTGCCATTAAATCACTGGATCACTTCGGTTAAGTCCCTTCAATTCTTTGGCCTTCAGTTTTAAGACATGTAAAACAAACGATCTCTTAGCTCTATGAAAATCAATTTAAAAATATCCTATAAATGGGAGAAGATAGAAAGATCCATGTTTTCCTCTCAACTCTCCCCCCCCCCTTTTTTTTGTCTTCCCTGAATCCCCAACTATATCTTAAATTACTTAAAAAAATAAAGTCCCTTATATTGGACATGCTTGTAAATTAAAAAAAAGATGTGTTTCAGGGCATGCCTATGGGCAAAGTTGGGCCTGGATTTTGTGGGATTCAACACATATTCAGATTCCGTAAGATGTCTTGAATCTTTCTTTAGTGTGAATGGTTTATTTTTGGCTCCCAGTGCATCCATTTCTACTAACTGTTGCTGTTAAGGAGATACTGCTAGGACTATGAGAAGTCAAAATCCTCAAATCCTTCAAAGTTCACAAAGCTGTCCTCTAGTCCAGGTGTGGAAAAGGAGGAGTTTCTACTGGCAGTGGGGTGCAGCTCCTCCTCCTTCCCCCAGCAACTCTCTCTTAGGAACTTGGCTGGAACTGATTTCTTCTCTAATTGCCAGACACCTTAAAGCCCAGTTGGGAGTTAATTTGCTATTTTATACAAAACCCACATTGTGTGACTGGACATACATTAATTTAAAGCTTGTGACAGATTGAATCACTAGAGATGTTCTAACCTGATAAAGGCAGCAGGGCTAGAGTATTTTGTTATTTTAAGTGGAGTGGGGTGATGGATGGACTCATGGAGGGGCCTCTCATAGATTTAGAGGTGAGACTTTTGACTTCTAATTCAAACCCTCTCCTTTTACAGACCAGGAAGCTGAGGCAGAGAGGGGTCGGTTGTCCAGGGTCACACAGCTAGAATCCAAAGCAGAATTTGAACCCAGGTGCCTGACAAGATAAGTGTTTAACAAATGCTGCACATTGTGGACTTTTGGACCCCAAAGCCAGCCTCCCACCATTGATTCCTGTTGCACCACAGCTGCAGATAGAAGGAAAACAAGCTCAAAGGGAGGTCTGAGGAACTGGTTTCAGTGTCGAAGTCTCCTTTGCCTCAATAACTAGGTGATCTTGGGCAAGTCCCTTGCTCATTTTGGGACTCAGTAGCTTCCTCTGTAAAATTCGAGCGTTGTTCTAGAATCTAGACCATCTAGATCTTTGTGCTATAAATTCTAGGATTCTTGAATGAGGATGCCACTGAAACCACAAGAGAAGGGAACAAAGTACTTTTAAGGGTCAATGAAGTGCTTTTCTTAGTAGGGAACCCCACTGAAGACCTCATCTCTTAGCCCCCAGCTACGAAACCTTTGATGTCAAAGATTAAGAGTGGCTTTCCTTCGTTTCCTCTGCAGGTTCAGCCCTGGGATCTCTTCTCCACCACTGGGTCATTCCCTCCTCCTCCCCTTCCCTGGGGTTGGGGTGTGGGGCGGGGGGCGGGGAGGGAAGGGCGGTGAGGCTGCCAAACACTTCTTCCCGGGCCCAACTGGGCATGCCCGGTCAGTGGGGTCAGTCGGTCGGGCAGTGGCCCTCACCCTGGACCGGCCGGGCCGAGGCGGGGCAGGCGCGCGGGTGGGGCGCGCTCCCAGTGGGGAGGTGGCGGAGGGAGGTGGAGGAGGAGGAGGAGGAGGAGCGCGCGCCAGAAGCCGAACGGACCCAGCCGGGCGGCACGGCGGGGGCGGGGCGGGGGCGGAGGTGCGGGCGCGGGAGCCCGAGCCCCCTGTGCGTCCTGAGTTCCCAGAGCGGCGCCGAGGAGAGCGGAGGAGACGACCGGGGAGGAGAGGGGGCAAGCCAGCGCAGCGGATCCCGGCCCCGCGGGCTGAGCCCGGCACGACCATGAGGCGGCTCCCGCGGCGGGACGGGGCCGGGCCCCCGCGGGAGAGCCTGCGGAACGGCTACGTGCGCAGCTCGGCGAGCCCGCTGCGCGAGGACCCTCCACGCGGCTTCTTGTACCACGTCTGCCGCCTGTGCAACGTGGAGCTGCTGCTGCCCCGCGCCTCCTCCTCCTCCTCGTCCTCACCGCCCCCCGGCCCCGCGCCCCGCCGCGCCCCCAACGAAGCCCTGGGCAGCTCGGCGCTGGGCGCTCTCGCCGGCTTGCTGCTCGCCCGCCTCCTGTGGCCCGAGGGCTGCGCCCGCCTCGGCCGCCCGCTGGGGCTCCTGCTCCGCGGGCTCTCTCACGTCCTGTGCCCGCTCTTCAGCCTCGCCTGTGCCTTCTTCTTCTTCACCTGCTTCCTGACCCGGCCGCGCCGACGCCGCCTCTGCCTCCGCCGGGGCGCTCGCCGGCCCTGGGGGCTTCTGGCGCTGCCCGCCTGCTGCTTCGTGGGAGACCTGGTGCTGGCGCAGTGGGGGCCCGGCCCCGGGGGGCAGCTCGTGGTGCTGGGCAGGCTGCTGCTGGTGCTGAGCTGCGTCGGGGTCCTGAGCCTGCTGCAGCCCGTGCAGCCCACGCGCAGCGTCCTGGTGCTGCTCTTCTCCGGCGTGGTGTGGTGGGTGTCCGTGGCCAGCCTCAGCCTCCTTCCCGCCGCTCTCGGGCCCCTGCTCTCCTGGCTCGCCGGGGGCATCGGCACGGGGCTGGCTCTGGGGCTGGATCGCTTCTTTCCGCTCCGGGAAGCTCCCTCCCTGCCTCGCCTGAGCGGGGACGGCAAAGTGCCTGTGATCAGACCCCGAAGAAGGTCAAGTTGTGTGCCCATAGGCGAGACTCCCACCAGCTTCGGGAGCCAAACGTCCCGGAGACCTTCGTTGCCTTGTATTTCCAGAGAACAGGTATGTTACCAGAAAGCAGTCCTGGGTAGCTGGGGAAAGGTTTGTTTTCTCTTGTGCCCCTACCCCCGCCCGGAATGAACCATAAGTAGGGATCTTTGGAAAAGTTCGAACTTTAAAAGGAATTGCATTTTACATCTATGAGAACAAATATTTTCATCTTTTATGCTGTACTCAGCCGCTGCTTTACTAACTTTGTAGAAAAAGGCAGCAACTAACCCAGACTCTATTGCATCTTCTCAAAACTTTGTCCAACAGGCGTGCTCTTAAAAATATGGGTTGGATGGGACTTGATTTTACATATGGGCTGATCCAGCCCACGGAAACGTCAAGGTGCATCTTTTGAGCGCCAGCTGTTGTGTAAAATGATAACCATCAGAAGAATGTATGAAGTATAACTAGGGCGCTTTAATCACACTTCAATCGGCACTTTCAAATTGTATAGACTAATTGAAGTTATTGTTATCATGGAGGGGAAGTCAGGTAACATTATTAGCCAGAATTCTGTTGGAACTTTGGAAATAAGATTTCTCAATTTGGATGAAGACTAGTTGAAATGTTTTTAGAGATCATGTGGTCAGCTTCCCATGTGATGCCCCCCCCATCCTCTGTATTGTAAAGGGAATAGACTCCTTTTTTGCAAAACAGGACAATGTATATTTCTTGAGTGTTTAGTAATTTTTTTTAAGAAACTGTTTCTTGCCATATGTAACCTTTAAGCAGTGTTTAGTAATATCTGGAAAGATGCCTAAGAAGGTTTGTCGTAAGAAAACCTATTTTTTAAGGAATTGAAATTTTCATCTGGGAACAAACCCTTTGCTGTTTGTAACCCAGTGAATCTACTTGCCTTGCAGCATTAAGCAGCTTGTTTGGGGGAGTTTTGTAGGGAAGAATGTTTGCTATAGTTCTGTTAAAAGCAAAAGTAGATTTGTCTGTGCAAATAGACAGCTTAGTCCCTTTGTCATGAAATTGCTGCAGAAGTTGCCAGGGGCCTGTTGTGGTCAGTAAGATATTTGATAAATACATTTTTTTCTGCCTTCCATTATTCCATTTTAATATTAGAGATAGCTGGTATCATTTAGAAAAATCAAGGGTCAGAGTGTTAGAAAAAAATTGCTCTGGGAAGGAATGTACACTGAAACAAATGGTATTTAGCTGATTTCACAAGAATGTCATTAGATTGAAAAGAGTATTTTCTATTAATCAGTGAACGTTTTAAGAACATACTACCCCAAATGAATAATATTATAGTGGAGGTTTTAATTAGGGCAAGTTAATTATCAGTTTGGTGCAAATTTTATTAAGCTTAGCATTGAAGTTGAATACATTTTAACTTTACCTTGATCTGTTGGTACAGTTAATCATATCTACTGATAGTTGATAGTCCATTTTTAATTTACTTTTTGTTGAATACTTCTGTGAGGGGCATTGTGACAGAGTGGATAGAGAGCCTGTTGCTAAGCTAGAAGACCTGGGTTCAGGTGCTGACCCTGACACACATGGTCTGAGACTGTGGGCAGATCACTGGGCAGCTGCCAATGGGCAGCCTTTTGTGCCTTGATGAAGTTTGCTCATCAGGATTTCTTATTGTACCAATGAAATCATGGGTCCAGGCCCTAGACCTTCACAGCTTAGGTTTGATTTGTTTTTTTATAGAATTCTAGAGTGCGTTTTAGAGTTGGAAAGGGGTCTTGTGATCGGGAAGGACTAGTGAGATGCAGTGAGGTGGTCCCTACAGCTGGGTCAGTTCCATACTTTTTGTACCACACCACAATACTGTGCCTTTTCCAACCACGTGTTTAAATGATGATGTTTCTAGGTCAGGTAGCAATTGTGTTTCTGCAAAAATGATTTGTAATGCATGAAAATGGCCTCTTTGCTTCTAATAAAAATGATGTTGCAGAAATCATTTGCAATTCTGCTTTGGGCTTTTTTGGGCTGTGAATATGTGTGCTAGCTGTACAAGGATCTGGGTCTGTCGTTGAAAATTTACTTTGACATTTTAAACTTGGCAGCGAAATCTTTGGCCTTGTCCATGGGGTTAAATAGTAAGTCTATGATTTTGCATTGGATGGAATAGTGTATTCCCATGTTTTAGAGGAAGTCAGAATTTTTATGGCAATTAAAATGAGGTTTCTATTATTGAAATGTGAACTCAGTTGTATAACAATTGGAAAAGTCCCTGCAATGTTACAGAAATTGAAAGGAAGCTGCTAATCAGGAGTTATTAACCTGAGGTCCATGGATAGATTTGGGGGGAGATGTTAGTGAACTTGGATAGAAAAAAATGACATCTTTTGATATAAATTAGTTTTCTTTGTATTTTATATACCTAAAAACATTATTCTGAGAAAGGGTCCCCAGGTTTAACCAGACTGCCAAAGGGGTCCATGACACCAAAAAAAGATTAAGAACTCTTATACTAGATGCTAAGTACTTGACTCAAAGCATGTTTTATGAAAGGACCATTGGGCTTGGAGTGAGGGCATCTAGATTCTCATCCTAGTTTTGCCCCAAAAGCTACCTGGCCCAGAAAGCTGTTGTTTAAAAGGTCAGAAATGATTAACCATGGTGTCATTAATGCTCAGAGCACTAAGATGGGAGTAAGTGGACCTGGGCTCTCATCTGCCCTGGGACTTGTTCCTTGGACCTGAAGCCTTGGTTCAATCTCTGGCTCTTGAAACTAGCTGTAGGACCTTATTGAGCCTCATCTGTAAGATGGACATTGTAATTGTAGCACCTGTTTTGCAGGCGCATGGGAGGCTCAAATGGATTGTGTAGCACACTTTGAAAGTGTTCTGGGTACTACATAAATATCTACTTTTACTACCATTTGGAATTGAAACACTGCCATTTTAAATAGAAAAACGTAGGCTGGGAGTGACTGGATGTAGCTTTTGATTTCTAGCTCTGCTATGGAAGCTATGTTGGAGAGTGTCAATTAAATAGTTGGAAGAATGGAGGCCCAGGAGTATAGTGCCTAAGCCTTAGACCCTAAGGCATTTCTGGGCCAGGTGAGAAGAGCCCAGAGTTGGAGCCCTGGTTCCACAGACGAAAGCTACCTGGGAGAGAAAACTCCTATTTAACTGGTTAGAAATGGGGACAAGCAGGCAAGAAGCTGGGAAATAGATTCTGGCCCCAGGCTTGGGTCTGCCACAGAAAGCATGTGGCTTAGAAAACTGTCATTTAGGCGACTGTAAAAAGTTAGGAAGAATAGTCTCTAATCCCTACAACATTGATTTAGATGACTCATAAAGAGTAGACATTATGGTGCCATGCACCTAAATCTGACCGTGTCTCTTTCTTGCTCAAAACCCTCCACTGATTCCCTCTTACCTCTTATATCCAATGCAGATAGATTTCTGTGTGGCCTTTAACCCCTTCACAAGCTGGTGCCAACCTCCCTTTGTGGGCTTCTTTACTCACTGTCACTCATTCTACCTACTAGCCCAGTGAGCCTTCCTGCTTTACCAGGATAGACCATTTCTTCCTGAGGCTCATGGGCTGTCTCACCTGCCTGGAACGCTCTCTCTCTGTCTCTCACTTTTACCTCTTATATAGAATCCTGTCTTCTTTCACAGCTCAGCTCAAGTTCTGTCTTCTGCTTGAAACCTGTCCTGATTCCCTCAGCTGTTAGTGCTTTCCCTCTCTTCCCCAAAAACTTAGAGTTTTATAGGTGCATATCTCCCCAGGTTGAACATCCTCTTCTTTGAGGGCAGGGACTACTTCATTTTTGTTTGTATATCCCCTAGCACAGCTCCTGAGACATAGTAGGTGATCAATAAATGGTTGTTGGTTAATTGACTCTGAATCTGGAGCCTTGGATTGTTTTCTTGGCTCTCTTACTTAGTATTTGTAACTCTGGATGAGTTACCTTGTTGCCCTGTGCCTGTTTTCTCATCTGTCAATAAAGAGGTTGGATTAAATCAGAGGTGGGAAACCTGTGGCTGTTTTGAGGCCTCAAGTTCCCCACCCCTGGAATATATAATCTCAGAAGTTCCTTCTGGAGCTGCTAGGTGGCAAAGTGGATGGAGCTTGGGGCCTGGAGTGAGGAAGATCTGAGTTCAGATTTGGCCTCAGACACTTAACTAGCTGTGTGACACTGAGCAAGTCATTTAACTCCATTTGTCTCAATTTCCTCATCTGTAAAATGAGGAGATGGCAAACCACTCCAGTACATTTGCCAAGAAAACCTCAAATGGGGTCATGAAGAATCAGATGTGACTGAACAACAAGGTTCCTTCCAGTTCTGAAATGCTCTTTTTCAATTCACTTTGTCTTTTGTAAGGTAAAAGTAAGGTCAGGCTAGTATAGAATCTTAAAAGTTTGACTTTTATTGTTGTTTTGTCCTGATTTTCACAGGTTACTAGTTCTTGAAAGTTTAACTTAAAATTTGAATATTGATAATTGCTTATTTTTACTTACTTTTTAGCTTATAGTTATTGGGGAAAAATATGGGGAGTAAATAAACATTTACTGTTTTCTAGAAGGGAGAGAATTTTAACTGGTCTGCTCAATTCTTTGAAAAAAAAATGCCACAACTTCTGTAAGGTTCCTTGTGTATAGATGATTTTGCAGTACTATAATAGCAAAATCAACACATGTGATCATGGCTATAGAGCTGGAAGAGATCTTAGACATAATTTAGTTTAATGTCCTCATTTCATAAATAAGGAATTTGAAGCCCAGAGATGTTGCGAAATGATTTTTTCAAGGCGTGGGTATAAAAATTATCCAGCCTACAATAAAAGATAGTGAGACAAAGGTCAGAGCTGACCACACTTTATTAAAGCATCCATGGTCCCCCACTAATGAAGGGGACTTTAGATCTTTTTCATGATCTGAAATGCCTCCTCCTTCCAGGGCCCTATTTTTTATAGAGCCAGATATTTAGGCATTCAAGAATGGCTATACCAAAATAGAATAATTCACAGGTATTGGCAGAGGCCAAACTTGAACCCAGATCCTCTGAACACAAATGCAGTATTCCTTCCACTGTTTTTTGTTTTAAAATTTTAAATAAATTTTATTAATGGTTTTGTTTGTCTGGATTCTGGCTGGGTAACCCCTGGGCAATCACTTACCTCTTTTGTACACTAGACTACTGCTGTCAAACTCAAATCCTTGCAGGCACCATATTGACTTAGAAAACTGTGAATTAATATTATCTGTGTTATATTGTATTTTTATTTATTTTGTTAATCATTCCGCAGCAACAGTTTTACCTGTTTTGGATTGCACTGAGTTGTTCTGCAGCTGTAGGCTGCCAGTTTAAACACCTCTGCTCTAAACAGTGCCAACCTGTATCACTAGGGAGAGTTTCCTCATTGAGGAGTTCTTTCGATCAATGAAATCACAGGGCCAGTCTCTATCCTTTTGTTTTAATAATTATTTCCCATTATCCCTCTCCCTCACAAACCTTGTCTCCTCAAAAAGAAAAACAGTTAAGCGGAACAGCTTGACATAGAGATCGACAGTCTACAAACAACATTTAAAAAAACATTTTAGCACAATAATTTAAAGTATCCAAGAGATTAAAAATCCCTGCAAGAAAAAATTGCAGAGTTCATATGTCTTTAAAAATTGATGTCAGGGTGGATTTAGCTGAATTAAGTTCTGTGAAGTTATTTTGGGTCTCATGTTGAATACTAACAGTAAATATTTGAAATATATAAAATCAGAGTTGTATTAATCTCATGAATATGTACATGAATGCATATCTTTAACATTATTAAAAATTCTTTTGCAAATTTTTTTAGTTTAAATCTGTTTATTGCTGACAGCCTCTGTTTTGCTTTCCTAGGTTAATGGAAACCCAAGAAAGAAATATTAGGCCTGTATTATGTTTTCCAATAGTCAGCTAAATGTGAGATGAGGAAGAAGTTGGAAAAAAAAGACCCAGCTGCTTTTTCATACAAGCTTTGGGCGTTTGAACAACAGGCTCCAATTTATGACATTTCAAGCATTTCTTGCATAGCTTCACTTGCAACCCTTTTCTTGATCACTTTGTGATGCAGATTTAGGTAATACAGAATTGTGAAATGCTGAGAAATTAATGCATTTAAAATGTTCCCCAAATTAAAATATTAAATATTTTTGAAAAGTTTTGATAACTTAAAGCTATGCACATTACATAAAGTATAATTTGTTTAAAATGCAAAAGGTTACTTCTTTTTTCCTCATGTGTTTTTAAGACATCCTGCATTGTTTAGAATATTCTTGTGTTTGTGAAATTAAGTGATTGAGTTAATTGCTAAATAAGCATTCCGTCTCAGAATACTTTTTCCAGTCTCATCTCTGATACTTTATTATATGATGAGTTTGATAGGACTTAAATATATTGGATTTCCTAAAAAGTACTACTCAAAATTCTTTTTGTTGATTCTAATAACTTATTTTACCATCTTGAAAGATGTAGATGAATAGGTGTTTCTTCAAAATAACGATTTTTATGTAAAAGTTGTGCGTTTTGGAGACATCTTTCCAAAATTTGTTATTTTTTTGTTTCATGTGAAATACAGTGTAGGCTGGATGTGGTCCCTACTGCTGGGGAGGTGGAAGCTGATGGATTGCTTGACTTTGGGAGCTCTGAGCTGTACTAGGCCTCAAGCTGATCATGTGTTTCCACTAAATCTGGCACTGATATGGTGAGCCTCCTTGGAAGTGGAGGCTGCTTAAGGAGGACTGAAGTAACCCTCCTCATTGGGTTGAGGCTAGTGAAATGAGTGATTATTGTGCTTGGGAGAGCAGTTTCCCCTACCCTTCTCTAAAAAATAAAGTAATTGTACTATGAAAATGAGTAGTATGCACATATGGATTTTTTTGGTTAGGGTTATTCCTTTAAATTTAGCAAATTAAAATTAAAATAAAAAAAAATTAAGCACCTACTATATGTCAGGCACTATAAGGTACTGGGGAGATAAAGAAAAAAAATTCCTGCCCTTAAGGAACTTACATCCTAGAGTGGCACAGTGTGTTGTGGTGTTATGTAGTGTTGGGTCTGGCGTCAGAGGACTTGCGTTTGAATACTGGTACTTTTGTGTAACCTTGGGCAACTTACCACCTCTGGTCCTCCCTCTTGAGAGAAATAATTATTTTACTATTATTTTAATAACCAGTTATTAAATTGGGATCCAGGCTTTTCTTCTCAGTCTCCTCATTGAGGCCTAGCTCTTGTCTCTCTGAAGAACATAGATGATTGAGATTACCCCTACCCTCAAGGAACTTGCTCTTCAATCTGGGGTGTGACCCCACCCGACTAGGAGACATAACTTAAGTTTAGAGTATGAACAGGATCCAGTCTGGGCAAGATTTTACTCTGGGAAAGAAGCCCCTGTCTTTATACTCCTCGATTAGAGTTTAGGGTGACCCAGCTCATGTAGGAGAAAACCAATCAGAATGGTCTGGGTGGAGATGGATTGCCCTGTCCAGATTGCTGGAGGTGGCTTAAGTCTCATGATCAAGCTATTCTCAGCAGGAGGAGCTGAAGATTTCTTACTTACCTCCTCATTAAATGTCCACCAGTGAGGGTTGATTTTCACTTGTCAGGGGCATTCCCTTTCAAAAAGTATTTAAGGTTCTCAGGCCCCTCATGGGGCTCCATGTGGTTACTGAGAGGAACCACTGACCATCAATTTATTGATTGCTGGCTAGTTTAATAAATAAATTGATTATGAATTACCCAGAAACTCTGTCTCTTGGTTTTTTTTTTAAATTTGTTAAACTCTTTGTTATTAGAGTGTTTTTTTTTTGTTAGATCTTTGCAAATTAAAGAATGTTAGAACTGGAAGGGACTTTAAAGTATAATCTAGTATAACCTATTTCCATTTAAAAGATAAGGAAAATAGGAGCTGGAAAAATAAATGACTTGCCAAGGTGGCACAGCTAGTTAGAACTCAGGGCTCCCCATCATACCTTGGTAAGTACTCACTCTGTTCCAGAATGGACTGTCTGGCTTCCCAGGGGTGATTGTGTGTGTTGTACCATTCTACAGCAGTGTTTCCATTCTGCTGGAATAATATGTTTTGTCTACACAGCTGAGGGTCAATAGAGCTCACCCTAGGCTGTAATATCAATAGCTAACATTTATGTAGTGAAGCATTTTACACCTGTTAGCTCCTTTCATCAGGTCAAGACTGAAGTCATGGAATTTGCCCCAAAGCTCCGACCTCTTTCTGGACTATTAAGTGCCGGTATTTTCCTGCTCTTTAAGACACAGTCCTTATCCAAATAGGAAAGAAATGGTATCATGAATTTGTAGACTTTTGTAAAATTTGTAGATACTTGTAGGCTGATTTCATTTTAGCATTATTGAGTTTTAGTCATTGGTTTTGTATGGGCTCATAGAATTTGAGGTTGAAAGAGGGGGTATTTAGTATTATTTGGTGAAAATATATTATGTATGAGGAAACTGACTCAGGCTATGGTCATGCAGTATATTAGTGGCAGAACAAAGACTAGAATCTAGGCATTTTGGCTTATTCAAATACCATTTTTGTTAATAAATGGTGTATTATTTCCTGTGCCTCCCTCTTCTCACATATGGAACATTGTGGCTAATTGTGGAATGAAAGGATTTGCCATTTCATTCAAGAAATTTCAGACCTTGACAAGCAGGTGGAAAGATTGTTTTTTTCTTGAGGAGGGACTTCTGAAATCACACCATGTGGCTGGGTTGGCCCCGAGGAGAAATGTGATTGAGATGTCTCTGTACAGGTATTAGTTCTTGGACCATAACTTATAGTCTAGGACAGATGGGTTCCTGTCCAGGGATGCCATTGCACATCATGTGGCATTTTAAAAGTGTATTTGCCTAGACTTTTGCAAATCTAATTTTAAGAGTCTTAAATGGAAAAGGAAGGGGGATGGAGAAAACTCTCTACTTTTACCCATCCCTACTGCAGTACAAAAGGTAGCCATAGGAAAATCATGGTAAAGTGGAAAGAGTGTGGACTCTAGAGTTGGACCCCTGGATCCTGGCCTGCCTCCGAAACTTAGTATCTGTGGAACCCTGAGCAAGTCACCTAGTTGTCCTGGGCCTCAGTGTCCTCAGATCCCTTCCAGTGTTAGAGCTATGATAAATTAAAAAGAGAGCCAGGCATGGTGGCACCTGCCTGTAATCCCAGTACCCTGAAGGCTGCGACTGGCAGCTCTCTGAGCTACAATGGGTGGTGATAGGTGTGGAATATTTCTTAGGCTGTCAAATGCAGTAGATTGGTTGGTTTTACTTAAATTTTCTTTTGTTACAAGAAAAGACTCATGGGTAGGGGTGGTGGTGGTGAGGAGAAATGGATATGTGCAGAAATGAAGTGATGTGAAAGCAAAAAGCAGCAATGCAGTTTAACCAGAGGAGGAAGCCCAGAAGAGAGTATTTGGCAGAGGCAGAATGGAATTGATATTTTCATTATTGTCTATTATATCCTGTTGGACAGAAAGGAATTCAGGAAACTTTAGAAGCCCCCAGTGCACAGGTGTGATCCAGTAGTGATGGGAGACTTCAGTTATCTGGACATAGGATCAGAGATTTAGAACTGGAAGGGACCTTAGCAACTGTTGAGTTTTCCCCTCTCATTTTATGGCCAGAGTAAATGAAGCTCATAGAGGTTAAGTGATTTGCCAGTAAATATCTGAAGTGGGATTTGAGCCCAGGTCTCCTGACTCCAAGTACAGCGCTCTGTCCTCTGTACCATGCTGCCTCTCACATGGCTGGTGCTGTCCTCTTGTCCCAAAGCAGAGCAGCTAGTAATTTCTTGACTAGTCTTAATGATAATTTCATTTTTCAAAGGTAGAAGCAGAGAAGGCAGCTGCCGTTCTGAATTTGATTTTCATCAGTGAGGAAGAACTTTCTAGGAGGTCTGGTAATCTCTCAAGAATGAAATTATGTAGACGAAAAGAGGAACTTTTCCAATGAGAAGGAAAAGGGGCAGTTATTTAAAGAGACTTGGGGGTGCATAGAGAGCTCATCAGTCAATACAGATTTTAAAAGGCCACCTAGAGAAGATGAAAGCCAGGGCTGGTAATGCATAATGAATACGAAACATTAGAAACCGTGTTAGGAGTCTAGAGCTGGCTAGGAATGCTTAAAGTGTCCCCCCCCCCAAAAAAAAAAGGCAGTTAAGGAGTTAATATTGGAGAAAAGGGGATTGAAGAAAAGGGCTTGAACCTACTGCTTGTGGGGAGACAACTCTTATTTTGTTTGTTTCCTCTGCCAAGGAGGTGGTCTTGAACTTGAAAGGACAGACGTGGTGAATAAGGAGTTAAAATCTAGGCTAAAGTAGGGACATAGTGACAGAGCACCCAGTTGCTCTGGATCAGCTAAAGTCACCAGGACCAGATGATCTAAACCTCAGGTCATCTACAGAATTGGCAGTGTGATTGCTGGGCTACTATTGGTGATCTCTGAAAGATTGGGGAGAACTGGAGGGTTGCCATAGGCCTCAAAGAGGCAAATGTTTTCCTGATAATGATAAAAGGGATAATACCAAAGATTGCAAACTATATTCTAGTGAGCTTGACTTTGATTCTTGGGAAAATTGAAGAATATTATTAAAAAGATGATTAATGAATGTCTTGAAGAAGAAATGATGATTGCAAAGGACTTCTCTAAGGACAGGCCATTCCAAACGAATCTAATTACTTTTTTTTTTTTTGGACAGGGATTCTCTCCAGGTAGATCAGGGGAATGCTGCAGGTGTAGTTTACCATATCAGAGGGGCATGTGAATATCAGAATTCCATTCCTTTTGATAATGTATTTGACGGGAGGGTTTAAGCAATGAACTTTTGCAAATTTTTCAAAACAGTAATGTCAGGATAGGAAGGGAGAAAAGTAGGAACACATGAAACCAGCAAAAATCTTCTCAGTTTGGGAAGATTCGATTAAGTCCTAATGCAGTTCTTTTCCTGGGTTTCACTCTGGAGGACTAGCCAGAGGGATTTTAGGAGGGGTGTGCCAGGACCCTGTAACCCCTCAGAGAAGGGAAGAGGCAGGAAAATCTCTGGCTTACAGTAACTCAGCAGTGAGATCTTTATGACGTTGTGGCATAACCTTACACACTTGGATAATTTTTCTCTTAAATAAAAACTGGTATATTGGAAAGAGTGTTGGACTTGGAGTCATAGAGCCTCGGCTTGACTTTCAGCTCCGCTGTTCTCTACCTGTGTGTTCCTGGGCCAGTCATTTAACCTTTCTTGCCTTGATTTCCTTATCTATAAAATGAAGGGATTGGACTAGATGATCCTCTGCTGCTATTCAGTTCACTTCACTAAGTATTAGTGCTAGGTACTGTGTTGGGCACTGAGGATACAAAGACAAAGAAAGGAAACTATTCCTGTGTTTGAGGAGCTCACATTTTACTGAGGACACATGGCCACAAAATGGGCATAAATAAGTAAATGGAAAATTTGTACAAAGTAATTATTGAGGGCAAAAATGAGGAGAGAAGCCTTATCAGTTAGGGAGTAATGGAGACTGGCCAGAGATGACCCAGGCTGTGAAGGGGGTGCCATGTTCTCTGCCTTCACATAGCCCAGATAGATAGACTCTTCGCTCACTCTCTCAGCCAACTCACACAGTGGCAGGTCAGGTGTCCAGGGCAAGGGTACTCATCCCTCTTCCGTGTTCTCTGTGTAATCTGGAAGTGTTGGAGTATTTTCTTCTAGTACTGTAGCTCATGAGTCCTCATCCAAACAAAGTATTTCCCCAGGAACAGCTAACCAGTAATTAATGATAATAGCAATTGTTTGCCTTTATATAGCACTTCTAGGTTTACAGAGTGCTTTCCAAATATTATTTTATCACAACACCCGTGGGGGGAGGGTAAGTCCTATTATTATTATTCCTGTTTTACAGATGAGAAAACTGAGTCAGTGGTTAAGCAGCTTGTCTAGAGTCATACAGCTAGTAAATGTCTGAAGACTTATTTGAACTCAGGTCTCTAGTTCTCAGGAACTCTACCCCTACCTAACTCCAGGTCTAGAGATCTTTCTACTGTATTACCAGCTGGCCTCCGAAGTACAGCCTCAATACAATATTGACCGATCTCTTTAATAACCAGTTATCATCAGTTAGCTTTTCCAAAGGGATATGAACTGAAAGGTATAGAAAGAAGAGAAGTACAAAAATGATTCTCTGAATTGGGACATACACTCATCTCTATACCCCAGTGCCTGGAGAGAATGGACTAGAACTTACGAAGTGGTTCCTATGAAACATTCCCCCAGAACTGGGGGATACTCTCGTCTGCCACCTCAGTTTCTGGAGAGAATGAGCTCAGACTTAAACGGGTGAACCACAAGGCTTTTCTCCAAATGAGCCTCCTTCTAGGTGCATGACTGCCAGAGGATTGTTTCCTTGTTTGTAGGACAGCTGCTGGATGCATCCACTTCTGGCCTGGGCCGAGCAGCCTCAGGGTTGTATTGGGTTCAGTTGCTCGGGCTATGGCCAGTTGTACTGTGGGCTCTCGTTGCTGGACTTCTGCAGGCTCATGGGGTCATTGTGTCTCAGACGCATTCACCTAAGATCAAGGAAGACAGAATACAGCAAAAGACACGGCATGCAGGTGGCAGAAGGGCTCCCCCATCAGGAGGCTTGGAAGAGTTCTTCCTCCTCCCTCAAAGCTGCCAGGGACAGAGAAGGTGACTTTTCCTGGTTGTGCCTTTTAATTGCATATTCAATTCTGACTCAGCAGACAATTAAAAAAAAAAGATAGGAAATAGTTGCAGAATACCCACTCATGCTTCGTATTGGGGGCAGGGCCCCTCCGTGTGGGTCACTACACACTTCTGCAAGCTCCACATGGAGATGTAGAAGGCAGAAAACACTGTGCATGCTCAAAACACTGGCCACTCTCTCCCGTTATAGGGTGAATCAGCAAAGCCCTCTTGGACTGAGTCTTGAAGAATTGGGGGAGAAGGACTGGGCATGTTTGTAGGCAGTCAGGGAGGAGTCACTGGGTAAGCAGAGAGTGAACATTAATGACAGAGGAGATGGGAGAGGATGGGATGAAGAGCACAAGTATGGAGGTATTGACCTTGGCATGAAGAAGAGCCACCTCTTCTCCTGATGCTGGAGCAAAGGAAGAGAGGGTAGGAGATGATATTGAAAAGCTTTGAAGGATAGAATTTATGAGAAGAGAATCCCACAGTAGATGGCTTCAGTCTTGTTCAGTGAAGACCAGCTCCTTTTTTTTGAGAGAGGAGGAGGGGCCATGGGAAGCAGTGAACGTGGTGGAGGTAATTGGAGAGAGGAAGGGGTGGAAGAGTCAATTGGGAGGAGTAAGAGCATTGGAGGGTAGCAATGAGGGCTCAGTTGATATTAGATAAAGTTGGTGGTGGATACAGTTAGCACAGTTGTATGACTTGTGCTACCACTGTTCAGCAGAGTATGGATAGTAATGGAGAGGGCAGATGATAGGAGTAATCCAGGGTTGGGATTTGACAAGGGATGAAAAGGGAAGGGATTCAAGGATAGAGGACAGTATAAAGTAGGACTCATTAGCTGTAGTGTCAATATTTTGAAGAGAGGAAAGTAAGGTCATATATAGAGCAGGGGTAATGGCCTGGGTGGAGTGATCAGAGGTCATCAGTCATGGCAAAGCGAGGTTTAAGGGAGAGATGAAAGGCTAGGAGATTGTGATCAGATAAAGTAACTTGAAAGGTTTCAGTCATGGAACCTCTCCTCCTCTGAGATTTACTGCATCCAAATACATAAGGCTAACCAGGACCTGGAGACAGCTATTTATTTTTATTATTCTTATCTTAAGTTCAATATCTGCCTCAGTCTTCCCCACCAACCTAACCCGATCCCCATATGGAAGGCTCTCCATGTCTATGCCGGTGCCCTCCAAACATTCTTGCTTCCCAGTTCATCATTCACCTCAGCCACACACAGGAAAGGTCATCTCCTAGAGATCTCACTGTCAACCATGAACGAACATTCTACTTCCATGACTGAAACCTTTCAAGTTACTTTATCTGATCACAATCTCCTAGCCTTTCATCTCTCCCTTAAACCTCGCTTTGCCATGACTGATGACCTCTGATCACTCCACCCAGGCCATTACCCCTGCTCTATATATGACCTTACTTTCCTCTCTTCAAAATATTGACACTACAGCTAATGAGTCCTACTTTATACTGTCCTCTATCCTTGAATCCCTTCCCTTTTCATCCCTTGTCAAATCCCAACCCTGGATTACTCCTATCATCTGCCCTCTCCATTACTATCCATACTCTGCTGAACAGTGGTAGCACAATGATAGGGGAAGGATCTAGAAGCAACAGTGAGGAGCAAGAAGCATCCCTCCTCTTTCTTAGAATGAGAGAAGGTACATCCAGTGTTGGTGAGTATGTCTAAGGCTATAGTGTCTGCTGGGAAGAGACAAGTTTCAATGATTGCGAGAAGGTAGGAGGAATATAGAAGAGGTGCAGTAGAAAAGATGGTTAACACTAGAAGCTTGATTCCAATTGGTCAGAAATAAAAGGGGAAGGCAGGGGGATAAGGAGGGTAAGACATGGGTAGGGATGACATGAATGGGTATATTCTGTTTGGGCAACCACTTACTCAATCCTTGGCATTCAGGTTGGAGGAAAAGCATTGCTAGGGATAGGGCAATACATTCTCATACCCTTCAGAGTAGTAATGATAGCTAAGCCCTAGGTCTGTGGCTCACAGTTTATTTGATTGGCAAGAAGTGGAAGTCCAGAATACAATTACAAAACACTTTTCACACAAATAAAGTCAGATGTAAATAGTTGGAAAAATATCAGTTGCTCATGGGTATTACGGCCAAGCTAATATAATTCAAATGACAATTCTACCTAAGCTAATTTACTTATTCAGTGCTGTATCAATCAAACTACCAAAAATTATAGAGCTAGGAAAAATAATGAGATTAATTTGGAATAACAAAAGGTCCAGAATATCTAATGAACTAATGAAAAGAAATGCAGGGGAAGGTGGCCAAGCCATTCTAGATCTTAAATTGTATTATAAAGGAGCAGTCATCAAAACTACTTGATACTGGCTAAGAAATAGAGTGGTTGATCAGTGGAATAGGTTAGGTACACAAGACACAGTAATCAGTGACTTTAGTAATCTACTATTTGATAGACCCAAAGACCTCAGCTTCTGTGATAAGAACTCACTCTTTGACAAAAACTGCTGGGAAACCTGGAAAAGAGTATGGCAGAAACTAGGTATAGATCAAAATATCACACTATATACCAAAATAAAGTCAAAATGGGTTCATGATTTAGGTATAAAGGCTGATACTATAAGCAAACTAGGAGAGCAAGGAATAGTGTGTACTGTCAGATTTATGGAGAACAGAAGAATTCATGACCAAACAGGAGATAGAGAACATTATGAAATGCTAAATGGATAATTTTGATTACATTAAATTGAAAAGTTTTTGTACAAATAAAGCCAATACAACCAAGATTGGAAGGAAAGTAGAAGATTAGGAAAGAATTTTTTTAACCAGTGTCTCTGATAAGGGCCTCATTTCTAAAATATATAGAGAATTAAGTCAAATTTATAAGAATACAAGTCATTCCCCAATTGATAAATGGTCAAAGGATATGAGTAGGCAGTTTTCAGATGAAGAAATTAAAGCCATCTATAGTCATATGAAAAAATGCTCTAAATCACTGTTGATTAGAGAAATGCAAATCAAAACAACTTTGAGGTACTACATTATACCTATCAGACTGGCCAACATGACAAAACGGGAAAATGATAAATGTTGGAGAAGACGTGAGAAAATTGGAACACTAATGCATTGTTGGTGGAGTTGTGAAACCATCCAACCATTTTGGAGAGCAATTTGGAACTATGGCCAAAGGGCTACAAAATGTGCATACCCTTTGATCCAGCAGTAGCACTTCTAGGGCTATATCCCAAAGAGATCAGACAAATGGGAAAAGGACCCACATGTACAAAAATATACATAGCAGCTCTTTTTGTGGTGGCAAAGAATTGGAAATAGAGAGGATGCCCATCATTTGGGAAATGGCTGAACAAGTTGTGGTATATGAATGTAATGGAATACTATTGTGCTATAAGAAATGATGAGCAAGTGGACTTCAGAAAAAACTGGAAAGGCTTGCATGGACTGATGCTGAGTGAAGTGAGCAGAACCAGGGGAACGTTGTACACAGTAACAACCACGTTGTGTGATGACTAACTTTGATAGACTTAGCCCTTCTCAGCAATGCAAGGATCTAAGACATCTCCAAACGTGTCATGATGGGAAATGCTATCCACATCCAAAGAAAGAACTATGGAATTTGAATGCAGATCGAAGCGTACTATTTGATATTTTTTTCCTTCTGTTTTGTTTTGTTTCGTCTTTCTTGTGTTTCCTCCTATTGGTTCTAATTTTTCCTTACAATATCACTAATGTGAAAATATGTTTAATAGGAATGTATATGTATAGCCTATATCAGATTGTGTGCTGTCTTGGGGAGGGAGGTGGAAAGGGAAGGGGAGGAAAATTTAAAACTCAAAAGCTTCTGGAAATGATTGTTGATAAATCAAAATAAATTAATAAAATAAATAAGTGGAAGTCCAGATTGAGGGGGAAGTGGCAAGGTAGTATAGCTGGTAAGCTCTGTCTTGCACTTCTCCTCCCCTGGAGTTCCAAGTATCCTTCAAGTCCTTTATTAAAAAAAAAAACTGAGTGGCTTATTTTTCATTAATTTCTCTGAATACTCATGAAACACCTATGTTTAATCCTATTTTTATCCTTAGGAAGACTTTTCAAGTTCAAAATCAATTTACCAGTAGGAACTACTTTTTAATAACACTTTAAAGAATGTTATAGAGGTAAGTGCAATATAAGCATCTTCAAGAAATAAAATTCAGGAAGTAAATTTTCCTATATTCCCTTGAGCCAATGGAACATAAAATTAAAAAAAAAACTATTTAGAGTAAAATCTTTGTTAAGTGTTTTATGTATTTCTTGACCTCCTTAAATAGAATATTTTGACTGGAATTTTAACCTTTTCTTGATTACTGGAGCTCATCACCAAGAGTATTAGTATATTTATGTTGAAACACAGTGATGCCTCCCCTGTTCACCTCCTGGGGCAGGGAGGAGGGAGGCAGTTGAGGTGTCAGGAGCTGTTTTTCCTATATCAAATAGAAATTGCAATGCTTTATAAACTTCTTGTCTGTTCACTTGTTCTAGACTGGTCCAGATAGATACTCAAGCTCAAATAAGTGAGATGTTAACAGTATTATTTATATAACACTAGAAAGCCATTCATAGAGAAGAGAGATTTTGGCTCTACTATACAACAATCTAGTCAAACACCTTACCTAAGTCAGGGAAAAGAGCAGGAAAGGAAGAAGAAACATTAAATTTAAATTCTAGAGCCTAAAATATTTGAAGGATTTTAATAATGGCCTGAATTTTTATGATTTTGTAACAGCCAGATCCATCTCCTTTCCCTCCTTCAGTTAGATTGAAATATTTGTAAGGGTGGGGGCCATGCCTTATTTAACATTTCTGTATCTCCCAGCAACTGCCATGATATTCTACACATAGTTGGTGCTGAAAGGTTTATTGAATTAACTTGAAATATACTGAAGAAAACATATAGCTTATTGCTCATGGCAGTAAGACTGAAACGCCATACCATGAGCTCCCTCATAAAGCAGAAAGATGCTGTTCCTCGCCCAGTCCAGCCACCTCTCCCTTTCCCTCTCCTCCCTCCCTTTTCCCCATTTCCTCCTTTCCCTTCCCCCTCATTGCCTGCTTTCCTCCTCTCCTTTCTCCTCTTTTTCTCTTCCTTCTTCTCCCTTCTGTTCCCCTTCTTTCTTCCTCTCTATTCTTATCCCTGTCCCTTTCTCCCTTTTCTTCTTTCTCTCTCCCCCCATTTCAGCATTGCTCATTTACGTAGGTAAGTGTTAAACCCAACCCACGTATGATAAGGAATTTTGCTCTGGTTCTAGAGTATAGTCCTATGAAGATCTCTCCACATGGGTCATAAATGAAATTCTTTACCCAGTATCCAGACATTTGAATAAAATCTATGCAAAAGGCAGATGTGACCAAGGCTGCAATGTAAATGATTCTGACCCAAGTTATTTAGATCTATGTTCCTTTTGCTGTAAAATATTGTGACTGCTAACTTGGATTTTCCTCAGAAACTGAATTTTTTTCTTAGATGTGGTATTGAAAAAACCTGACTTCTTTAGAGGTGTATGTAAACAAAACATTGTCTTGTTACTGTTTCTTGATATTTTAGCAGTTTGGTCCCATGCTACTTAGGAAGCTAAAGGCTAAATAGGAAAAAAAACCCTAAAATTTTGTTACCATTATCCACACTTTGTCAAGTACATTCATTTTCCTTTAGAATCTCTTTGATATTCCTTCTATATACATAGACAAGAATAGCTTCATTGATTTAAAGGAATAGTTAAATACAAAGCCACTTGTCCAAAGTGAATAAAAGCTGATATCAGATAAGTAGAAAATAGTGTTGATTTTACTTTGCTCAAAGGCAGGCTGACAAATACTTTTTTTTTTTAAAAGTGGGCTGGACAACTTTTTATTCTCACTTTTTTTTTTTTGCTAGGCATTTGGGGTTAAGTGACTTGACCAGGGTCACACAACTAGTAAGTGTTGCCACCTAGCTGCCCCAGACCTGTTATAAGTCTTTTTTTTGGGGTAGGCAGTGGGGTTAAGTGACTTGTCAAGGTCTCACAGCTAGTAAGTATAAAGTGTCTGAGGCTGGATTTGAACTCAGGTCCTCCTGACTCCAAGGCCGGTACTCTATCCACTGCGTAGTCTCACTTTCAAGATAGTCATATTAACAAATAATTCTTTATGAAGTTGGGTAGGGTAAATGAATGAACTCTTTAATTCCTACCATATTCCCACTTATTTAAGAGTATTCATGGAGAATGTATAATTTCAGTAACTTTTTGAAAAGTGAAAAGAAAAGGACTTAGCAAATAGGGACAGGGAATAAATATATTCCAGGTGGCTTTGGGGACAGACTAGCAAGGGCGAATAGACAGATAGGTGAAAAAAAGATGTCTAAATGCAAGTACACACATATGTACATGCATACACTCATTAAAATACTAAAGTTAGGATAAACAAATGATCCATGGCAGTCAGATTTATGTCAAAGAATGAAGAACTTTGTTTCGTAGTTCTGAGGTACCATGTGAGAGGAAGCCAATATGATGACCTAAGGAGGCTTGTATGATCTGAACAAGAATTTGTGCTCTTTTAAATCAGAGGAGAAATTTTGATTTTTCAAAGTTACTATTGGCAGATTTCCTTACTATATCATCCTGAACTTTTCATTCTAAGTAAGCAGCCTTAGTAACGCCTCCTGCCTACCAGAGGGCATGTAGAGACAGTTGGCCAATTTCCTTGGCATCTCCATGAGGCAAAGGGTAGATAATATTCTGTTCAGAATGCGTGGGATGAGGAATCTCATAGTTCTCTTCCATTCTCATCACTCTTAACTCTTACAAGTTTCCTGTTCTTTCCATAGCCCGTTGGGTGAGATTGAATGTGGAACCCACTAGTGGTAGTATTTAAGACTGGTGGAAAGGTTTAGGGATAAAAAAGCAGTTTTAGAAGCCACTAGGCCTTAGCTTCCTCTCATCTTCAAACTGATTCCTAGGAGTGGCTTCATTTAAAACAAATCTACATAATTCCCTTATTTTCCATTTGTTTAACATGCATTTTCTTATGTGAGATTGAAAAAGATTCTGGTTAGACAAGGCTTATGTGTCCTGAATTATGTCCAGCTGTCTATATCGATGACTCCCAGTTCTCTGTGTTGAACCTGAGTCTTTACCTTGAGCTCCAGTCCTGCATCACTTGCTGCCTAGTGGACATTTCAGATGTCTCACACTCAGTATGTCTCAAACAGAACTCATTGCCTTCTCATCCTCCCCAAACCACCTTTCTTATAAACGTTCCTACTTCTGTCAAAGGCACCACCATTTTTCTAGTTTCCCAGCTCTGTAACCTCAGCATCATCCTGCCCTTCTTATGATCCCTCATCTCACATGACTGTCAGCCTGCCAAATTTTGTTGTTTCTATCTCTGCAACCTAATTTTTCTCTCTGCTCACACTGTTCACATCCAGTTCAGGCTCATCGCCTTTGGCCCAGACTATTGTGGTAGCTGTCTCATTATCTCCCTGCCTGCTCAGGCCCAACATCTCCACTGCTGTGAAAAGTACTTTTCCCTGTGTGCAGATTGGACCATGTCACTCTCCTATTTAATAAACTGCGGTGTCTCTTTCTTGCCTCCAGGATAAGACATGAATTCCTCTGATTTTTAAAGACCTTTGTAGTTAGGCTTAGCCTCATTGTAGATTATCTTCCTTCTTGCTTTATATAGTACCACTAAGTTGGCCTTCTCTTTGTCACACGTGACCCTCTGTTTCCCATTTCCAAGACTGGGCGCCAGCCTGGCTCATTCTCTCCATGCCTTCTGCTTTCCCTCTGTCTGCCTCAGGAGACTGAACTCTTCCTCCAACTCTACCTTCTCTGAGCCCTGCCAACCAGAGCTCCTTCAGGAATCTTCCTTGTCATCTACTGCCCGGTGTTTTCTTTTTTATTTATTCTGTGTGCCTCTCTAGCTACATGTTGTCTCTTCTGGTAGGACACAGATTCCTGGAGAGTGAGGGATTGTTCCATTTTTTGCATTTCTGTCTCTAGTGCCTAGCACAGTGCTTGGCACATTGTAGGTTAATAAATAGCTGTTGATTTGGTTGGTAGTTTGAAGTTTATCATTTTGGCAAATACCTAAAAGTATGCCTTTATTTGATTTCATTGCCAGTTTAAAAAAAACCCTTTTAATCAAGAGTTTAATCATTTTTGTTTCTTGTCACTTTCTAATAAGTTGTCGGTAATATATAGGCTTGGTTTCAAAGCAATACTTAAATATTTGTCAGCATGGATCCTCTTTTAGTATGGAATCAATAGAACATCAAAGATATGCACATTTTCAAGCTTTGGAGGTAAATGTGCTTACCGAATCCTAGCAACTGAAGGCAAATAGACAGATGCGTCAGTGCCACACTGATATCAGCAGTCAGCCCTATTTGCTTGTGAGCTCTTTTGTTTTAAGAGGTTGTTTACAATGGGCCCTTCAGTGGCATAGGGCTAAGTGACGGAATATGTACTCAGGGTTGTTCTGGTCCTTCACTCTTTTTTTTTTTATAAACTTTAATATGTTTAGTATGTAGATTCATCAAACTGTTAGCATTGCGATAGATTAAATATTTTCTCTGTTTCTTTTTCTTTTCTATGAACAATTTTTATCATTTAGCTCTGACCATTCAGAGTAGACAACTGAAGGTTCATTGCTGATATATTTTTTTTTTGTGTTCATGACAATGCAGTTTTTCAGATTGTGTGCTGTTCTGTATGGAACATTTTTCAGAGGAAAATTCTGGTGGCTAAGAATGGAGTCATCTTAATTTGCTTTGATCAGATCCCCCAGCTTCATAGTATCTTAATTTTTCTTTTCTTTTTTAAAAATATATTTTTATTTTATTAAATATTTCTCAATTACATGTAATTTTTTAAATGTTTGTTTTTAAATATTTTGAATTCTGGATTTTCTCCCTCCTTCTCACCCCTCCACTACCCATTGAGAAGGCAGTATAATAAAGATTATACTTATGAAGTCATGCAAAACATATGTCCATATTAGCTATGTTGTAAAAGAAAACACACCCACAAGAAAAATAAAGAAAATAAAAAAGGTATCCTTCAGTCTGCACTCAGAGTTCAACAGTTTTCTCTCTGGAGATGGATAAATTTTTCATTATGGATCCTTTGGAATAATATTAGATCATTGTCTTGATCAGAGTAGTTAAGTCTTTCACAGTTGATCATCATTACAATATTGCTGTTACTGTTTTCAATATTCTTCTGATTCTCCTCACTTCATTTTGCATCAGTTCATGTAAGTCTTCCCAGGTTTTTCTGAAACCATCCCCTTCTTCTTATAGCACAATAGTATTCCATCACAACCATATACCACAACTTGTTTAGCCATTTTCCAGTTAATAGGCATCCCCTTAATTTCCAATTCTTTGCCACCACAAAAAGTGCCATTTCAATATTTTTGTACAAATAGGTCCTTTTACCCTTTTTTAAAATATCTTTGGAATACAGACCTACTAGGTTGCACCAGCAGTGCACTAGTGTCCCAATTTTTCCATATCCCCTCTAGCATTTGTCATTTTCCTTTTCTGTTGTATTAGCCAATCTGATAGGTGTGATTGTTTTAATTTGTATTTCTCTAAACAATAATGATTTAGAGCATTTTTTTATGTTACTGGATAGCTTTGATTTTCTTCTTCTGAAACTGCCTGTTCATATCCTTTGTTTATCGTCAGGTTTTTTTTTTTTTCAGTCACGTCTGACTCTCTGTGACCCCATTTGGGATTTTCTTGGTGAAGATACAGGAGTGTTTTTTCATTTCCTTCTCATTTTTCCCAATGGGGAAACTGAGGCAAACAGGGTTATGTGACTTGCCCGAGTCACACAGCTAGTAAGAAAGGTCCTTCTGATGCCAGGGCTAGCACTCTATCCACTGCACCACCCAGCCTTTGACCATTTATCAATTGGAGAAATCTTAATTTTTCTTAAAGATCACATAAAGGAATTGTGAAATTCAACTGTTTATTGAATGTGTATTTATTGACTTTGTTGGTATTTGGAAAAGGACTACACTAGGGGTCTTGGGGAGTACAGCAGAATCAGGATGGTGTAGCATGTGCAATAGTGGATGTGGAATCAAGAAGAGTAGTATTTAACTCCAGCCTCAGACACTTACTAGCTCTGTGATCCTGGGCCTTCATTTCCTCATCTCCAAAATGAGGGGCCTTTCCTTTACGGGATCTCCAATGGGGGGCCATCCAGCCTCTGCTGGAAGATCTTTAGGCGCTGGAACCTCCTTGTCTGGACCCAGTCTGTTTCATGTTAGGTGAGCTCTAATTGTTAGATCTTCATTTTAATAAGGTACACCATCTCCAGACTTCCTTCATCCTCTGATTCAGTTTAGATAATTGGATGGCAACAAGCAGAGGTCTGATCCTTTTTTTATAACACAACTTTAAAAATATTTGAGGAATGCTTCACAATTCCAAATGATGTATGATTTCATTAATGTGAATATTCCCTCTAGTGATGCAAATCATTTTCCTTTTACACCCTAGTAGACTGCTATATGAGTTGAGGCCAGAAAAATATCACTTGATGGCCAGTCGACTGGTGATCCTTTCCAGGATTAGCTAGACTGGTCATTGAACAGTAGTCACAGGTGAGCTTTTGTAGGACTGTGGAGCTGAAAAGACTTTAAGTGCAGCCCAAGTTCTGTTGGTGTCGTTTGGAGGACCTGTGGTCCCCTGTATCAGTCATCAGTGGAGGACTATGGTGGAAGAGATTTGAAGAATATTTGGTGACAAATCATAGAAACTAGACCTGGAAGAAGCTCTAGAGCTCATTGAAAGAAGAGCTAGCTTCCTTATTGTACAGATGACTTAATGGAGACAGAGGTCAAGGGGGCAGCTACTGAGTGACAGAGCTGGGGTTAGAAATGAAGTGCCTGTTCCCAATCTCATCACAGTTCCTTTCCTGAATTTTCATATCACTATTAAAAAAAGAAAACAAAACCCAAACCCCCCTCCTCTTGTAGTCATTTACAACCCAAAAACTCTTTTCTTCTGGACTTGGGCTTAGCTATTCACTGTAGGGACTGTATTTGAAACATTTGTTTTTTGTGTCAAAATGCACTGCTTTAAAGAGTTTAAGTCCCTTTCAAAGATTTTTTCCCCTTTAATTGTTCAAGGTATATTTCAGTTTTATTCTTAATCACGTTAGCAGTCCCAACCAATAAATTACTCCCTGTAATTTTTCTGAACATATTCTTGATTCTTTTGTCCAGATCATCAAGAAAGATGTTAAGTTGAATAAGACTGATTGCTGAAGAAACCCTGGGATGCCCATTTAGTATGCTAGAGCTCACTCCGAGTCATGGACAATTACCCTCCTGTCAGTGCAGCTGCCAAGTTGGTTGTTCACCCATAACTATGCTGAGGTTAAGATGATGCTCTGTAGCTCTTCAGACTGACACGTGGGAGAAAATCAAAAGTTTTATTTAAATCAAGATAGAAGAGTGGAAAACGGGAGTTGTAATATGTGTGGGCTGTTATTTCCAACCCTGGTCTTTCTCCTAAACTGTGATCATTCACATCAACACGTACCTATTGGATGTTTCAAATTGGATGTACTATACAGATTTCAAAATAAACTATGTGAAACTGAATTCATCTTTGTCCCCAAACTTAGTTTCTCTTCTGAATTTCCTTATTTCTGTTGAGGACACAATCATCCTTTTAGATGCCCATATTTGCAGCTTTGAAGGCTATCCTTCCCTCTTCACTCCCACACTGCTTGTTGCTAAATCTTGCCATTTCAGCCTCTCCATCTCCTCCTCTCCATTCAGAGCCACCCTTGGGTTTCAGGACTTTGTTCCCTCTAGCTTGCATTATTTCAGTTCTTTCTTAATTGGTTTCCCACTCCAATCCATCCTTCCCATAGCTGACAAACTGATTTTCCTAAAGTACAAATCTGACTGTGCCTCTCCTCCTCAATAAACTCTGGTAGATCTTTATTATATCGAGAAACAAATATAAGCTCCTCCATTTGACTTTTTAAGCCCTTGACAGGCTGGCCCCATGTGTGATTAAGGAAGAAAATGTGGTTCAGATTTGCTCCTACAATAAGACACACTCCTAGAGAGAGAAGCGAAGGTAGCTTTAATTAAGATTATAATATAGGTATAGAAAAGATAGATTTACAGCAACATACAATTGGCAATACGACTGTAGTCAGGCTAAGAATACAAAGAATAGCAGTAATATAAGAAAACATCCCCAATTTGGGGAAGCACCAACACGTGAAGTCCAAGCTGGGGATTCCCGATGGGGAATGTCCTGGGCACAGTGTCCTCTCCAGGGGTGAGAATCCAAAGATGGCTTTCCCAGTTAAGATTTAAATAGGGCCTCTAACAAAGAAGGCCCTGTGCCAGAGGTGCCCATGATTCTAGTAGATGTTTTTAGTAGATTCTAGTAGATATTTCTTAGAATATTAATTAACTTGATATGTTCTGATGAACTGGTCAGGTTCCCAGAGCACATCTCCTGAGAACTGGCTAAATTTTCAGGTCAACATAGATAACCACACTCTGCCTTATAGCCCAGTGTTTAGAGTCATACAGGGGACATGGAAGATCTTTCTTTATAAGATTTATTGATCACCCCAACAGAACTTTCAAACCTCGCATTACTCTCTTCCATGTGCACTACAGCAGTCCAGCCAGGCTGGTCTTGTTGGACTGGGCTCGATGTCTGTCACCGCCATGGGCCTACTTTCTCCTCACCTCAGTTTCCCAGAAACCCTAGTCTCTTTTAAGGGCTCTACTAAATGCCACCTTCCACATGAAGCCTTTTCTGATTCCACTCACCCTTCTTCCCGTCACCATCACCTTGTGTCATATTTTGTATATGCCTCAATGGGCCCATGTTCTCTTTGAGCTACACTGTAAGCTCTCTGGCTGCAGTGACAGGTTTCCCTTTCATCTTTGTAGGCCCAGTAGCCAGTACTGTGTCTGTCAAGTGGGAGGGATGCTCAGTTCACTGTTACCTTGTCGTAGGAGGAGGTTACATTGGTTTTGCATGCCTTGTTCTTACTAGTCATGCATTGCTATGTAGCATCTAATGTTATTCTAGGTACAAGTATTTGTACTAGCTACAAATTTGTATAAAATATGTTCAAAATTCTAGGGTGGTGGTTGCTGAAGGTTGGGGTGGCTGTGGCAGTTTCTTAAAATAAGACCACGATGAACTTTGCTCATTGATCGACACTTTCTTTCATTTGAATACTTAGAGGCCATTGTAAGATTATTAATTGGCCTAATCTCAATATTGTTTTTCAGGGAATAGGGAGGCCCATCAGAGGGAGAGAGACAGGTCAATGGAGCAGTTAGAACACACAACATTTATTGATTGAGGGTGGCGTCTCATATGGGCAGGGTTCATGGTGACCTAAAACAATTACAATAGTAACATCAAAGATCACTAATCACAGATCACCATAACAGATATAATAATAATGAAAAAGTTTGAAATATTGTGAGAATTACCAAGATTTCACACAGAGACACAGTGTGAGTACATGTTTTTGGAAAAATGGCACCCGTAGACTTGCTCAGTGCAGGGTTGCCACAAAACTTCAATTGATTAAAAATAAAAAAAAAATATCTGCAAAGGGCGACAAAGCAAAACATAGTGTAATGAGGTATGCTTGTACTGCATCTCAGAATGGGCTTCTTAGCTTTTTTAGTGCACAGCAGTAAGTTGAACCTCCCTCTCTAGCATCTCAGCTCCATAATGGTCACTGCAGGGATGGTTACATTAAGGCTTCATTTGCTTTCTGCAGACTACTGAGATATATTTTTATCTAAGTAGCAAGGGCTTGGAGATAATTTTCTGGAATTGCAGAGATTGGCTTGGCTATTTCTTTGAAATTCAGGCTAACTACGTGAATCTTGTGATGGCCCCTTCTCAGCCTGGCATATTTGGTTGCCAGAATTTCCCTTTTGTTCTGTAGGTGTTTTCGTATTCTCACCCCTACCTGTTTCAGTCGAAGTTCCTAATAGGGGGAGTAGATTCATTACCATTGTAATCGCCATCATCATCATCCACATTTTTCAAGGGCGTTAGCATTTCCTAAGTGCTTTCCACAGTTACCTTTGGAGGCAGATGGTACATGCTAGGTATTTTTTCTGTCTTATAGATGTAGAAAACAACTAAGGTTAAGAGACTTCCCCTTGCCCAGCAAGGTGGTAAATATCAAGACCAGGTTTTCTCACTTCAATCTTTTTTTTTTTTTTTTTACTACTCCAGTGATACCTCTATATTCTGAAATGTTCAAGAATTTGGGGGGAGGTGAGTGTGATTAGCTGGGAAGTATTAAATAGTTTACAAGATTTGTTCGTTGCATTACTTTCACCCAAGTTTAGTGACATTTTTATTAAAATCAAGGAAGCTTGAAATGTTTTTTTTTTTTTTGTAAAGCTTCTTCTTATATTTACATAGTAGCCCCTACTCACTGTGATAGTAATGTTGCTAAATGAGGAATTCATCAATTTGGTAAATTACACAAGATGTCTTTCAGAAAGGCATTACCTCCCCAATAGCTTTATAATCTACTCATGTTGAAAAAAAATTATTTATATTACTTACCAGCACCTATTTCCTGATTTTATAACCTTTTCATTTTTGTTTGAGACTTCTGATGGTAATAATGATAGTTGACTCCTTTGAGAATTGTCACCAAATTGTGGAGCTGAGTCTATCATTTAAAATGCACAATGTGCCAATAATATGATTTTATTTGCTTCATTATGAAATTCCAATAAGTTTCTCATTTCCAGATAATGTGATTAGTGAGTCTGGCAATCTTTGATTCATACAGATTCTCATTTGAAAAGTGACATAGTTGGAAAACACATCATTATAGCAAGCAGATAGTATTAAAGACTATTTACTAGTGAGCCTTCTGTCAGAAAATGTCATCTGGACTTTATTTTTGTAGCATTTTAGAACTGAAGGGGACCTTAGAGATGATATAGAGAAGAATGAGGATTGAATAAAGTTAATCAGATTTGACAATTAAGAGCTCATTGGTAGTTTTGGGGGATCTTCTCCAGATACTGCCAAAGAGGCCTATGATACACATAACAAAGGTTAAGAACTTCTAATGTAAAAAAGGGTAAAATTTTAAGGTGCTTTGTAAATGAAAGTAATGATAGATTTTGCAAGGTCGCATACAGGTGATGATGTGAAGGAAGAGTCAATCATGACAAAAGGTTTCCACTGGGAATACTGAAGCCTCCTGCCTACCTCTAGTGATCTTTATGTTTTTGAATTCTTGTGTGACTAGTTATAACCATTTGTTTGGCGCATATAGCATGTACCCCTTTATGATGAGAATCATGTACTATATCCTCTTAGTGCCTAGCATAGTTCCTTTCACACATTAAATCATAAGAGTTATTTGAGAAATGTTTTATTTTGGGATTTCTTTCAGGAAGTGATTGGTAGATTCTTTCAGTTTCTATTTTGTCCTCTAGTTTGAAGTTATTTGGGCAGTTTTTCTTTATAACTTCTTGAAGTATGATTGCTAGGCTTGTTTTTGATCATGTCTTTCAGGTAGTCCGATTTTTAGATTGTTTCTTCTTGATCTGTTTTCCAGGTCAGTTGTTTTTCAGAACTGAGATATTTCATATTTTCTTCTTTTGTTTTTTTGACTTTTTTTTAATTGTTTCTTGATATCTCATGAAATCATTAGTTTCTGCTTGACCAATTCTCATTTTTAAATTATTTTTCATATTTTATTTTCATTTATTTTGTTAAGTATTTACCAATAGCTTTTAAAAAAATTTATTTATTTTAAGCATTTTTTTAAAAATTTGAGTTCCAGTTTCTTTTTCTCTCCTCAGAGCCCCCACCCCTTTAGAAGGCAAGCAGTATGATACCCATTATACATGTAAAGTCATTCAAAACATATTTCTATTTTAGTCATGTTGCAAAAATGAAACAAAAAAGGTAAGAAAAGTAAAGTGAAAAACAATATGCTTCAGTTTACACTCAGAGTTCATCAGTTGTCTTTCTGGAGGTGGATATATCTGTAGCTATATCTATGTTTATATCTATATCTATATTTATCACGAATCCTTTGAAATTGTCTTAGATCATTATCAGAGTATCATTGATCTTCATTACAATATTGCTGTTACTGTGTACAATGTTCTAGTTCAGCTCACTTCACTCATATCAATTCATAAGTGTTACCAAGTTTTTCTGAAAACCCATCTCCCTCTTCTTATAGCACAGTAGTATTCCGTCTTAATCATATACCACGACTTGTTTAGCCAAATGATGGGCATCCCTTCAGTTTCCAATTCTTTGCTGACACACAAAGGAATTGCTATGAATATGTTTGTGCATATAGATCCTTTTCCTTTTTATTTTCTCTCTTTGGGATACTGACCTAGTAGTGATATTATTGGGTCAAAGGGTAGACACAGTTTTATAGCCCTTTGGGCAGAGTTCCAAATTTTTCTTCAAAATTTTTGGACCAGTTTACAGTTCTACCAACAGTGCATTAATGTATCAGTTTTCTAGATCCCCTCCAGCATTTGTTATTATCCTTTTCTTAGCTAGTCTGATAGATGTGAGGTGGTATCTCAGAGTTGTTTTAAATTTGTATTTCTCTAATTATTAGTGATTTAGGGCATTTTTTTCATATGACTATTGATAGCTTTGATTCTTTTTCTGAAAACTGCCTGTTAATATACTTTGACCATTTATCAATTGGGGAATGGCTCTTATTTTTATTAACTTGGTTCAGTTCCGTAGATATTTGAGAAATGAGGCCTTTATCGGAGAAACTTGCTATAAACTCCTCCCTCCTTTCCTGTTTTCCTTTCCTTCTAATTTTGGCAGCATTGGTTTTGTTTGTGCACAGTGTTAACTTAATGCATAGGTTCCCAAAGTGAGTGATACCATCCCTGGGGGAGGGTTGCTGGAACATTGTGGGGGCTCAGTAGTAGCCTTGGGTGTAATTTGAGGGGTGTTGAATAAAAATGACGATTTACCTAACCGCAGGGGGGCTGAATAATTTTTTCTGAAAAGAGAGCCTAGGCCAGATAAGTTTGGGAACCTCTGAATATAATCAGAATTATCCATTTTAACTCCTGTGATCCTATCTGTCTCTTGTTTGATCATAAACTTTTCACTTATCAGTAGATCTGATAGGTACATTCTTCTGTGTGCCCCTAATTTGCTTGGGCAGCTAGGTGGTGTAGTGAATAGAGTGCCAGGCCTGGAGTCAGGAAGATTCATCTTCCTGAGTTCAAATCTGATCTCTGACACTTATAGCTGTGTGACCTTGGGCAAGTCACTTCACCCTGTTAGCCTCAGTTTCCTCATCTGTAAAATGAGCCTGAGAAGGAAATGGCAAACCACTCCAGTATCTTTGCCAAGAAAACCCCAGATGGGGTCATGGAGAGTCAGACAGACTGAAAATGACTGAACAACTGCAGAAAGTTACTTGTGATTTCACCTTTTATGTCACATTATATACTCATTTTGACCTTAGCTTGGTTATGTTATCTTTGTTACTATAATCTCTGGTTTTTCATTAAATTTTTTTTGCATCAATATTTATTAGGGAAATTGGTCTAGACTAGTTTTCTTTCTCTGTTTTTGCTCTCCCCGGTTTAGGTATCAGAAGCATTTTGTGTTGTCATACAAGGAATTTGGTAGGACTAATTCTTTACCTAATCTTTCAGGTAGTTTATATAGTATTGGAAATAATGGTTCTTTAAATGTTTGGTAGAATTCACTTGTAAATCCACCTGGTCCTGGTGATGTTTTCTTACAGAGGTCATTTATGGCTTGTTCAATTTCTTTTGAAGAGAGGGTTATTTATTTTATTTCCTCTTCTTTTAATCTGGGTAATTTATATTTTTGTAAATATTCATCTAGTTCACTTAGATTATCAGTTTTTTGAGGTATAATTGAATAAAATTGCTCTAATTTCAATTTCATAGGTGGTTCATTCACCCTTTTCATTTTTTTGATACTGGTCATTTGGTTTTCTTCATTCTTTTCCAACAAATCAGATGAACCAATGGTTGATTTTATTGATTTTTTTTTATCCCACAAAACCAGCTAGCTCTTAGTTTTGTTTATTAGTTCAGTGTTATTGTTGTTGTTGTACTTTCAGTTTTGTTAATTGCTCCTTTGCTTTTCAGGATTTCTATTTTGGTGTTTAATTGTTTAATGTGTTCTTTTTCTAGTTTTTTAATTGTATCCCCAGTTCATTGATTTGATCTTTCTTTCGTTATGTATTATTATGTAAGCATTTGTTATGCTTACATTGATTATGTATTTTTATGTAAGCATTTAGAGATAAATTTTCTTCTCTTTCTTTAGAATTAGATTATTTAGCTTCCAATTAATTTCAGTTTCTGCTTCCAAGGCCCTTTGTTGAATGTAACTTTTTTTTTTGCATTATGGTCCAAAAAAGGTGCATTTAATATTTCTGCTTTTCTGCGTTTGTGAGGTTTTTATGGCCTAATACAGGGCCAGTTTCTGTGAAGGTGCCATGTATAGCTCAGAAAAAGTGTATCCTTTCTATTTCCATTTAGTTTTCTCTAGAGGTCTATCATATTTAAATTTTCTAAAGTCTATTCGTCTCTAATTCCAATTTTTAAGTAGTTATTTTCTTCAGTGAGGTTTTGTACCTCTTTTACCATTTGGCCTGTTCTGATATTTTGAGTTATTTTCTTCAGCATTTTCTTTAGTAAAACTAAACTCCAGTTAATTAATTCTTTTAATAGTTTAATTCTCTTTTCATGATTTTCTTTCATTGCTCTTATTTCTCTTCCTGATTTTTCATCTACTGCTTGTATTTTATTAAAAAAAAAAGTTTTATGCTCTTAAAAACAACAACAACTCTTTAGCTCTTCTAGGACTTTTTTTGTACTTGTGTCCAGTCTGCATATTTCTTTGAGGATTTGCTTGTAGATATTTTCAAGTCATACTCTCCATCTGAGTGTGTGTCTTGAGCTTACCTGTCATCATAATAGTTTTTTATATTCGGGTTCTTTTTGGTTGTTTGTTCGTTTTTCCAGCCTATTTCTTGATTTTGGATTCTATGTTAGAGTACGATTTAGCTCACCTCTGAAGGTGGGGTAGGATGTCTGTCCTGAGCTTCTGTCTTTTATAAACTTCTGCTATTTTAATAGCTCAGTGGGTGTCTCTAAGTTTTTGGTGCTTCCAAAGTGGTATGATATGGGGAGAGGAATGATCATTGCCCTCGTGGCCTGAATTTTTATCTTTACACAGAGCCACTTCTCCCTTGTGGCTGCAACTTGAATTAGGTAAGGGGTAACCACTTGCCCTGAAACTGTAGCCTGGAACTAGGTAATGGGTGACAGTGCTGCCAAATGGCCCCCAATCCTGTACTGAGTGCTAGTACAGGGGGTCCCCTGGGATCTCCTTCTGACCAAATATTCAGCTCCCTTACCATCTGTAGACCCTTGGTTTCTCCTGCTGCTGCCACCCTACTGTCAACAGCTGATGCTGCTTCTGCTGACAGACCCTCACTCCAGTGTCTATAGACCTCTCTTTCTGTCTTTCTAAGCTACCTTGGGCTGGAAAGATGATTCACTCTGACTTTTTGTTAGTTTTTCTGCTCAGAATTTGGTAACCTGTATCGAATTGCTTGCCTTCTCAATGAGGGAGGAAGAGACAGAATTTGGAACGCAAAATTTTAAAAACGGATGCTAGAAATTGTTTTTTTACATGTAACTAGGGAAAAATAAAATACTAAATAAGGGAGGAAAAGTTTGTCTTGAAACTTTACTGACCTGCATTTAGCACAGTTTGACCCTTCTGCCATTCAGCATTTGTCTGGGCCACCTTGTAAACTATAACTAAATATAGTCTTGATAAGTTGTAGGATGATTGTAAAACTGCTGTTGATACTGTTATTTGGAATCTCTGATTTTCTTCTTTCATATGTTGTAGTTTGTTCTAAGTTTCTTAGATCCCCACAGACTTTTTTTTTTGAACAATCTATTCCCTTACTTTTTCTTTCCCATGGCATATGGCATATTATAAACTAGGTTGTACCAGTACTTGGTTTAAATTATACTTAAATCTCAGATTTATATAATTGGAAGATGGAAAATAATTTTTAAAGTGTGGTTTATCTCATTTCTAAATTAGATACTGTCAAAAACAAATGTACATTTAAAAAGTTTTGGGTAATGTTTTTGGGGAAATGGTTAGTCTTGAATGTACATGTACAATTATTTTTATCATATAATTACATGCTTCCTTATACAAAATATCAAGATGGCTATGGTTTCATTCATTCTGTAGTAAGTCCACTTAATGGACAAGGACTTCACTTTTAGCCTCCTGGATAACTAAGTTAAAGTTTACAGAAAAAGTCTGAAAACTGTGATTCTTTGCTGTTACTAGGACTGAGGGTCATTTTGTGTTTTTCTTTGTTTATTTGCTTGTTTTTTTTTGGGGGGGGGTTTCCATGGCCAGTGAATTCATCACAAAGTGTCCAGCCTATCAGTTAGGACTGTCTTCTTTAGCTAGCTAGGCTAGTCCTCATAAAAGAGGCTCAATTTGTTGCCAGAATTGTACTCAGATCCTTGCCAGCATGTTAGAACCTTCCATAGCTTCTGCTCATTTGGCATAATGTTGGAGAAACCAAGATTACCTCCATGTTCCAGTGAGGCATTAGTGTCTGTTTTCATGTTTCTGGTATAGAAGTGGTGTGAAAAGCAGCAGCCCTGGACCTCAGTTTCCTTAGCTATAAAATGTGAAGGTTGGGTTGCCTATCTCTGCATTCCCTTCTAGCTGTGCATCTCTAATTCTAAGAATTGCACAAATCCTGGGCTAACATGGATGAACTGAAATTGCTGTGGCACCCGGCAAATGGTTAAGTAAGCAGTGCTATGTGTATGTTACATTGGCTTGCTTAGTGAAACAGGAGGCTAATGCCTACTCCATCAGACCAAGGGCAAACAAATGAAGAAATCCTGGAATTGGCTCTTCAGAACTTGGGCTGTTGTCAGGGAAACTGTTTGCGTCATACTCAGTAGCAATTAACTTAACTGCTTTTTGTTTTCGATGATGACAGTGCAAAGCTGAAGTTGATTGTAATAAAGGGAAGAAATGACTTTAGCTCAGAACAGTTGTACATGTTGTACAGTGTAAAAGGCAATATTGAATTTGAGGAAAAAAGAGAAAATTTTAAACTACAGTGCTCTCTTTGAAAGTGGAAAATTGATCATTTGGGTTCAAATCATTTTGAAAAAATATATCTTTTGTTTTTAATCTTACCTTTATTTCTAGATAGAATAATCCCCCTGAGAGAGCTACGCTTTGTGACAAAGAATAAAAAATTGAAGGAAAAAAGTAGCCAAGCTAATTAACCCATGTGAATCTGACAGTGTATGCCGTATTACATGCCATTGTCTCCCTGTGTCTGCAAAGAAGCGAGGGAGATACAGATTCTCTTATCCTTTTTTTCGGACAGTTGTGGTCACTGTAGTTTCATGGTACTCTTTCCTTTGTTTTGTTGTTTTCTTCTCATTTACATTGTTGCAGCCATTGCTTATTATTTTCCTGTGTCTGCTCACTTTGCTCTGCATCAGTCTGGGTATTTCTGTGCTTTGTTGCATTCTTCACATTCAGATTCTTATCCTGCGTTATTCCATTTCATTCCATACCACATTGCTAACCATAAAACTTTAGATAACCACAAGGTGATGTTATTGTGGACACTTGTTGATCTTTCATTTTTGAAGAGGAGCAGTGATATCACATAACAGTGATACCTTCACTTGCTCGTTAATTGGATTTAAGTGAGACAGAGTTGTGCAAAGTTGTCAGCCTCACCATCTCTTCCAGAGTCATCAAAGTCCAGTGGTGGCACAAACGTCAGGAGGACTGGAAGTGGCTGGGGATGCAGTTGTTGACCGTGCATCTTTGGTGTCTCGACTAAGCTCTAAGCACTCCACAGCATCTGCTTTAGCGGCCAAGGCTGTTGTAACAAATTGTTCTCATCTGCCCATTTGGGGGGTGGTGGGGGAGTCTTCATGTGCTTAGAACAGATACCTACCTAACTCATTGACAGGTTTGAGGCCTGTCAGTTGCCCTCAACCAGGTTTAGCCCATCTACTGAGAATATTTTGCTGGGGTATGGCTCCTGCACATGCCAGAGCATCTTGGAACCATGACTGAGAGCTGGATGACAGGGGGACACCAAATATGGATGAGTGGCCCTGAGAAGGGCTCAGCAAGTCCTCACACCAGAGGTACTCGTCATCCCTGAATACCCTATATACAAATATACCCCTAACAGAGACCTGAGGCTGTCACTAAAACTCACTTGGGGGCACCTACTTTAAAAAAAAACCCTTCTAGTTTTTTTTCTATTACAGAATGAGTGACTATAAATACTTCGGTGTGTGTAGGACCACATTTTCTACCTCTGACCCCATGGATTATATGTCTAGCCATGGAAACTTTGGGTCTGAGGTTGTGTATATTTTACTATGCTATAGGTTGGTGCAGAACTTAGTAAACCATTACAGATACTAGGAAATTCTTTACTTAAAAAAAGAATAGTTCGACTAAAACGTACACAACCTCGGACATTACTATTCAAATAATTCTAAATTGCTTTCTAAAATGAATATACCATTGTATAGCTCCATCACCAATGTATTACTATGCCTGTCGTTCCACAACCCCTCCAACATTGACTGTTGCAGTTTTTGAATGTCTTTGCTAATTTGCAAGGTAAGAGGTGAAACCTCAGGGTGGTTTTGATTTGCATTGCTCTTATTGTTAGTAATTTTAAGCATTCTTTCAGGTGATTCTGAGTACTTTTTAGTTCTTTGGAGAACTGTTATATCTTTTGACCACTTATCTATTGGATGATATCTATTTGTCTGTCTCTTTCTTTCTCTGTATGTACATATGCGCATAATGTATTTGTCAATAACATATATATCTTGAATATCTAACTCTTATCAGAGAAATTGGATGCAAAGGTTCTTTTTTTTGGTTTGGCTGCTTATCTTTTTATCTCAGGTGTATTAATTTTGTCTGTGCAGAAGCTTTTCAGTTTCAAGTAATCAAAATTTTCTATTTTAAAATTTGTGATCACCTCTCGTTTGCTTAAGATACATTTTCATCTCATTCCTGTGAGAGTTATGTCATCCTCTTCTCTTATAAATTTTGTGTAGTGTCATCTTTAATATTAAAGTCAGGGTTTTTGTTTAGGTAATTTATGTTTTCCACTTTATCAAACACTGGGTTATTGTGTTCTATTGTTTTTGATTCTCCCTTGTCTAGTCTGTCTCAATGATCTAGTTCTGTTTTTTTTTTTAAACCTATATGATCTGTCTTTCTGTTTTTTAACCATCAAAACCAGATTTTGATGACTGCTGCTTTGTAATATAGTTTGAGGTCTGGAAGTGCTATACCTCCGTTGCCTCTGCTTCTTTCCATCATTTCCCTTGAAATTCTAGATCTTTTGTTTTCTAAAATTATTTTTATTGTTATTTTATCGGGTTCTGTAAACAACTTGATAATTTGATTGGCATAGCATTAAAAGTATAAATTAATTTTGGCAGTTTGCTTATTGTTGTTATATTGTCATGGCCTAGCCATGAGCACTAAAAATTTCTCCAGCTATTTGAGTTGTTCTTTATTTCTTTGAGGAGTACTTTGTAATTGAGTCTATACAAGTCTTTTGTGTACTTTTGTAGGTTGGTGCCCCCAGGTATTTGATGCATTTTGTAGTTATTTGGAATGGTTTTTCTCTTTCTATTATTGCTTCTTGAGTTTTGTTATTATATAGAAATGCTGTTGATTTTTGAGGGTTTATTTTGTGGTGTGTAATTTTGCTGAAGCTTTTAATTATCTTAATTAGTGTCTTTTCTGATTCCCTAGAATTTTCCAAGTATACATCATACCATAGCTTGTTATGTATAATAATAAAAATGTGCCAGTCTTCTAGGAACTATCCTAGTTAAAATAAAAATTTATTATATTCTAGATTATATGTCTATAAATATCTAGGCAAAGGAATTATGCAGTTTTTGCTTAATTTTCTATATTATGTAAAAACAGATAACTTAAAGGTAAGTAATTAGTTATTTCTAAATAACCTTAATATGAATCTTTTTTTTACGCTGTGTCTCCCAAGTGAGCATTACCTTTTTTCTTATCTTTGTTGATGAAAGGTAATAGTAGAAAACCATCAAAAGGAATTTTACATGATTTTTTGGTAGCTTTTCTGCCTCCAGTGCCTTTGTACAAGTTGGTATGTTTCTTTTTAATTAAGGATACATATGTAATATATAGGAAGAATCTACTGATAAAGGGGAGGGAACATTTGAGAGTATAGTCAAAAATGCCAATTTAGACTAACTGCTCTCTTTGAAGATCTTAAGTGTGTCTGAGCACTACTCATATCTGCAGTTGAGTTTTACTTTTTATCCCAGAGATGGCAGTACAATTCTCAGGATGTTATCAAAACTCAACTGAAATATGGGATATGTGTGTATGTGTAAATAGCCACTTAAATGGTAACAATAACACAATCACCAGTAGTATTTATTGTGAGATTTAGGTTTTTGTGTCCAAATTGGAGTACAGGTGATTTTTTTCCCCTGTCTAACCCTGGCCCCTTTCTATCTTTCCTCTTTTCTTAAGCCTTACTCTCCTCCTTGTACTCTGTGATTCACTTGCTGTTCCTTGAATACAGTAATTCATACATCTCCTAATTTTGTGCCTTTTTAACTAGCTATCCCTCATGCTGGGAGTTCTTGACTTGGTTTTCTCTGTATCCTATTTTTATTTAAGTCCCAGCTAAAATCCTGTCTTCTACAAGAAGTCTTTTCCTCCTTAATGCTAATGTCTTCCCTTTGTGATTATCTCCAATTTATTTTATTTATATATCTATGTGTCTTGTTTGTACATAGTTATTTGCATGTTGTCTCCCAGTTAGAGTTTGAGCTCCTTGAGGGCAAGAAGTATCAAAAATGGTTTTTAAATTTTCATTGTAACTCTAGTACTTAGCATAATACCCAGCACACATAGTAACTGCTTTGTAAATGCTTGATGACTTGATGCATAAACCACCCATCTCCTGCTCCCATACATAGCTTTCCTGTTTTTTTGCTCTTGCTTTTCCTGTTCCTTTTGCCTGGAATGTTCTCTGCCCTGCTCTTTTGAATGCTTAGCCAGGTGGAGAAACTGACCCACCTCTTACAGAAAGTTCCCCCAGCTGATCCCACAAGCTTGGACCCTAAATTGGAAATTCTTACATATTTTCCAATGATGATGAGGTTTACAATTTTTTTATTTGAACATAAGTTTTAATTTAGTACACACCTTTGGTATACTTGAAGTTGTGCTTGACTTGGTGTATAAATCAAAATGAGTAGTTGTCTCTTCAGATACAGTTTATCCATATAGATAAAAACTAGATTTAGACAAATCCTTTCCATCCTTCAGAGTCAAGCCAAAGCCCGACTTCCTTCAGGAAGTCTTCCTAACCTGACTCCAACCCAGAGTAACATTTTTCTTCTTCTGAGTTTATAGCATTTACTGCCTGTACCATTCATTTAATACTTAATCGTGTATTGTCTTATGTTTCTTCTGTTATTTTTGAACTTTTCCTGTACTTATGTTTCATCTTCCTAACCTGATTGTAAGTTCTTTGATGGTCTTATATGTTCCCGTCTCCTGTTGCTCCTCGTACCCTACTTTGTGCATAGATAACCGGTAAATATCTGTCAGATGATTATGGATGCAAGCTTGAAGAGAAACAGTATAATGTAGTACAGAGGAATTTGCTGGACCTGAGTTCAAATTTTAAATGTCCTATTTTTCTGACCTGTGTGACTCTGGGTAAGTCTCTTAAACTCTTTGGGTCTGAGTTGTCTCATTTGTAAAAATGAAATTGGAATGAACTAGATGATCTCCAAGATGTTCCACTTCCAAATGACAGCATACATGCTTTCTCCAGCTTCTTAAATGATAATATATTTACATTCTCTAAGTATCTGTAGTGTGGCAGCCTTAGTTCCTGATACAGTTTTTAGTGATCTGTGATAAGTGTGCATTTATTTTCATGGATAGTTCAAAATAATTCTGTGTAAGTATTTTGTTGCTTCCCCCTCCCCCAAACATTGTTTATAAATTTGATCTTGCTGATATGTAGTAAAATTGTATAATCAAATGGTTGTGTAATCAGATGGAGTGCCCTGTTCACTATTAGTGCAATGACTAATAGAGTTTACCCTTAAATCGAAAATTTTTATTGTTGGATTCTTAAAGTCTTGCCCTTCTACTTGTCTAGTCTAACCAATAATATAAAATTATAGTGCTTTTGTTCCCCATTGGAAATAAAAGGGAGGCCAGAGTTGTCTTTGCTAGGTGGTGCACTGAATATGAGAGCTGGGCCTGGAGTCAGAAAGGCCTGATTTCAAATCTGACCTCAGACTCTTACTCAATCTGCTTGCCTTAGTTTCTTCATCTGTAAAATGGGGGTGATCTTAGCACCTATTTCCTAGAATTATTAGGAAGATCAAATGAAATAACATAATGTAGATTACTTCACAAACCTGGAAGTGCTCTATAAATGGCTGTTTTATTTTTTTTGGCCCCTCTCCCTACCTTTTACTGCAAGCTACTCACTTGATTTATTGAGTGCTGTCACTTTCTGTGTTTCGAATTTCCAGGCTTGTGTGCTTGCCCATTCTGTAAGAAAAAAAATTATGTTATCATAGTTTGAAAGTTGGCTTAGATAAGTATGTCTAACATATTTGATAGATTAAGCTCAGGAAGAATAATAACTGTCATAATTTAATGTGTTGGCTTCCTAGAACCTGATTTTCCAGTAAGGGTTAAACATATTTATGTAGTCATATGTTTGCATTGCCTATACTCTCAACAAGGTTTTGCACATTAGCTCAGACTGCTAACACTTGCTAGCCTTTCTTTTGTTAACTTCTTTAAAGTATAACTTAAAGTATAACTTCTTTTAAGAAAGATAATACTTTTGTTTTACTGATGTGAAATTTCTGTAGTTGGCCTATTCAGTAGTGTTTCTTTTCATAATGACACTTGGACATTGTTTTTCTCTTGGCATGTTCTCCTTGAAAAGTTTTAAACATTTGTTTGTAAAATTTGGTTTCTAGGAAACTGATAGATGTATACTGTTCTAAGCAGTTATTATAGGAGAAACAAGTAGGACTTTGAGTTGTCCTTACGATATTTGTAAAGATCATAAGTTTACCTAATGATGATAGAATATAAAGATTCATAATTTTGATTTTGGCCTTGTGTTTGTGTGACATTGGCAAGTCATTTAACTTATTGGTACTTTAGTGCCCTATTTAATAAATGATAGCGATTCCTGCTGTAAGGAATATAGCCTATTTCTCTTGCTTTGGATATGTTGTTTTGTTAATTTGCCTTGGGTTATCATCTTTCTGCCTTTTTAGTATATCACAGAAGAAGAAATAATTTATTTGCTAGGATGATGAGATTAGGAAAAATAAATGAGACCTATTTCATGATTTGCAGTTAAAGCTTGAGTTTGGGTTAGTATCAACTGACCAAGAAATTCTTTATTCTAATTTTTAACTTATAAAGCATAGTCCACAAATTTCATTTACCAAAATGTGATGCTTTTCTTTAACCTCCTACTTTTTGTTATTCCTTCATTTTTTGATACCAAATAATCTTATTTTGATGTTATCAAGTTTATTTTATTATTTAGTTGCTTTATACCCTCTCTGTGTATGTTTATATTACTGCTATAAAAGTAGCATACAAGAGGTCCTGTGACATTTTCTGGTTTTCACCGTTGGGATTTATGGTACTACTATACTCTGTGAATATTTTATATGAATAAACATCAGTTAAAATACATACTATCTTTAGGGAAAAATAGGTTTTTTTGTAATTTGTAAATGTTTAGTTTTATTATATTGAGATATAGCCATTTTTATCTGACTTTAAGGACATCTGAGGGTGAGAGTGCTGTGTCTACTCTCTTTTCTACTAAAGGGCCTCCTTGCTTAGGACCCACACATGGGGTCCAGAGGGACCCAATCCTGGGGAAACTAGTCCTTGGATGAGAGAGATTAGGCTCCCTTTTCTAAATTTATTGGCTCCTTTATGTTCCCTACCCTAGCACCCTAAGGAAAATTGCTTGAGGCTTCATTTTTTATTTTTATCTAGGTCTCCTCAAAATGAAGAGGGGTAGTAGAAAAGTTCTTCATGTACACTATGAATCAGGTGTGGGACAGGCATTTATTTTCTACACACAAAAGAAATGCTAATAGACACTAAAGACTCCATAACGATAAGTTATAATTGCTGTAACACTTTGTGGAGGGGTAATATGTCAAAACATCAAAACATGAAGCAATTTGTGGGACTGCTGAAGAGGCACAGCCACATTTCACCTTGCTTCTGTACTGTCTGAACAGCTCCAGGTCATATTTCTGCCAGTGGTCATCTTCAATGAAAAAAACTCCTTTACTGCCAGCCAGGGTCACCCATCTTCAGTGATGTCGAATTACCTACTTAGGAAACACAAAGGGGAGAGGCAGCCAGAAGCCCAGGCACAAGATTGCTTAGGTGAGTCCAAGCTTCTTTGAAGAAGCAGCTGAGAGGTAGGGTGAAATACTGCTACCCATTCTCCTTCATCCCATTATGGAAAGGTTACTAATAGCACCATTAGAGAGGGAGCCTGTAGCTATCTTCTTTTTAACTGATGAAGTTCTACCTTCCTCCTCCTACCCCCTCAGACCTCCCAGGTTTTATCACATTATACAAAGTGCCAAGTTTTAATGCTCAGTCATTCATCAATCCCCAGATTGCCAAGTCTCTTCAGTCCCGAGTCATATACATAAGTTGGCTAGAAGCAGAAAGGTCAGTTTTGCATATGCCCCTTTCTACTCTTTATACTCAAAATAGTGGAATCAAGAAACTGGAAAAATCCAAATATGTTTGTTTTGTCTCTGTTCTAGATGTTTTCAGCTCTGCTTCTCTCTTTTCTGCAAAAAATTGTGTCTACCTTAGAGCAATCACCAAATTGAAAGAGTTCTTGTTGTCCCTAGCCAGCATGACTCAATAAGACTTTTTCCTGAAATTTAGAAATTATATTCTCTCACTGTTCATAATGGTCACTTATTGTTTTTAACAGGAGCTACTAGAAAGATGATCTGTGTTTATCTGAATTACAATCCTTTTTTATTTTTTATTTTATTTTATTTTTTTGGGTTAGGCAATGGGGTTAAGTGACTTGCCCAGGGTCACACAGCTAGTAAGTGTTATGTGTCGAGGCCGGATTTGAACTCAGGTCCTCCTGAATCCAGGGCCGGTTCTCTATCCACTGCGCCACCTAGCTGCCCTACAATCCTTTTTTGAAGTTACTAGTTTTAAGCTGTTCCTACTCAGCCTATCAGTGATTTTAATGGGTAAACAAATCATTACTGTTAGCTAAGTATTAACTAAACAACAAATTAAATGTGGGTGAATCTTTTTGATAAGGTCAGAATGCTCTTTTGATAGCCTTAGATGAATTTGTAATTTGGAGGTTCAGTACTAGGTTATCGAGAGTATTGCTATTAATTAATGACAGAAAAAAAACCCTTTGCTTAAATTTAATTTACCCTTCCTTTTCTTGTTTGGTCTGTTCATCTTTGATTTTGAATTTAATTTTATAGTTTATTTGTGTTTAAAAAGGTAGGCACTGCTCATGTTTTGATTGATTTTGCCATTTCCTTCTAAGGCTTAGATTCTTCAGACTGTCCCAGTCAGAGTTGCAGTATCAGGCTTTCACTTCCTGTGTAGAATCTTTTAAGATGTGTGACATTCCATTAAGGCAGTGATGAAAAGCATACTCGTCCGTATTATGAAAATGGTATGTTAGAACTGTTTAGATGCTGTCTTCTGCAGTTTTCATCCATTTTTGAAACAGAATAAATTCGATCAACAGCTTCAACTGTGAAGTTTCTGTTTTGTCGTGAATGACAGTCTGTGGTCAGCCTTAGGTGATGGCTCTGCTGGAGAAACCCTGTTACTCTGGGTGAAGACCCTTGGTAGTTCTTGGAAATCACCTGTCAATTTAAATAAGGAAAACTGAGCACTGCGGAGTTGGTGCTTGTGGTGCTGGAGAAGACTTTTGAGAGTCCCTTGACCAGCAAGGAAATCAAATCAGTCAATACTTAAAAAAAAGTCAGTATTTTAATGAAAGGATGTTCATTTGGCAGTTTCTTCTTCCACAGGTTCCCAAAGTGGGTAGTACTGCCCTCTGGGGGGCACTGGAACAATCCAGGGGGGTAGTAATAGCCTCAGGTGCAGTTACGGGGTGTTGAATAAAAATAAGGGGGCAGTAGAAGCATAAGGAAAAAAAAGAAGAGCATTTTGAAAAACTGTACATATTTCATCTATTGCATAACAGAGTTAAAGTCAGTGATTACATTATTTTCCAAATAAACTAACAAAATGCAGGTTATAACTGATCAGTGGTCAAGTCCTCTGGAAGGTCTTAACAAGCAAGTGTTGGCAGGCGAGCGTGTTGTGCATTGTCTGGAAGTTCAGCATGCCTTAGCAGGAATATGTGTGTGTAATGACTTATTTACAATGTGATACTATATGATTAAATGATGCAATTGCATCATCAAAATTTAAATGCAGGGAAAAACACGTTTACAATACATTATTAAATTTCAGATGTATCATTTAAAAATTTTATATTTTTTGAAATAATGCAAATTAATAAAAAACCTTAAAGGGTTAAACAAGGTAGATTTCCAGGAGGGCACTGAGTAATTTTTTTTGAAAAAGGGGTAATAGGCCAAATAAGTTTTGGAATCTCTGCCTTAAACCAAAGTCAATCATGGCAGGTGGGCTCATGGCTTATATGCCCTTTTGGAAGAGGCGTGTTCCTCAGGGTGGCTATCAACTCTGATTGGTTAACAATTAATGAGAGGATGACTATTACAATGAGGGGCTGGACCTGAACTTTGATTACATCATTTACTTCTAAGTTAGCCCCAGTCTTGAGTAATCTCTTAAAATAATTTATCCCCACCCAAACCTGAATGGAACACAATGGTTGCCCCACCTGGGTGGGGTTTGGTTAGAGGAGAAAGTTTGCTCAACTTGCAGAGACTGAAAACTTGAAATGAGGATAGAAGAAAAAGGGGGAAATCTGAATCTCCCCTAATCATTGGTTATTAATAATCATTTTTCTTATCACTCATGGTTGAAGTTGGATTGAAATCAGGCAGGGAATGTTATATATGCTCTGTGTAACCCATATATTCCCATTAGGAAGAGCAATTCTGCACATACTCTAAGGGTTAGACCTTTATTATTCAGTCTGGCCATTACATATGATAATTAATTGCCTTTTGATCAAATGAGATATTTGTAAAATTTTTTTTAAATGTGTAGCACATAGGAGGTACTATACAAAATGCTTATTCCCTTTTGATCTGGGTGTTTCAATTTTCAAAATGACTTCAGTTGATAAATGACCTAATAAATAAATCTCATTTGAACCACAGAAACCAAAATATCTTAATTTTTTCTGTAAGCAGCAGTTATATAGACTTGGTCAATGGTTTTCCATCAAGAAATGAATATTAGGTAGAGTGGAGTATTTAGGAACAATATCCAGTCTTTTTACATCTCACTCCCCTCCACTTAAGGATAGCAGACCTCCTTACTGTTCCTTGACTGGGACACTCCTCCTCTTGACTGAGCGTTCCCACTGACGGTCGTCCTTGTCTGCAGTGATCCCCTCTTCTCTTTTTTTCCTCTTTTCATTCAAGTCTCAGCTAAAGTCCAGCTGCTGCAAGAACATTTCCTGATTTTCCTTCATCTTGGTGCCTCTCCTCTGACATTACTCCCAGTTTCCCCAGTGAGCTTCTTGAGAGCAGGGACTTTTGTTTTGGCCTCTCTTTGTATTCCCAGGGCGTGGCACAGTGTAGGCACCTTGTAGCACCTTTTAGTCAGTCATTTTTCAGTTGTGTCCTGCTCTTTGTTGACCCTACTTGGGGTTTTCATGGCAAAGATACTGAAGTGGTTTGTCATTTCCTTCTCCAGCTCATTTTACAGATGAGGAAACTGAGGCAAACAGAGTGAAGTGACTTGCCCAGGGTCACACAGATAGTAAATGTATGTCTAAGGCCAGATTTAAATTTAGGAAGATGAGTTTTCTTGACTCCAGGCCTAGCACTCTATCCACTGTGCTACCTGGCTGGCCCACTATTGTAGCACATAGTAGGTGCTTAATAAATGTACATGTATTGACTGACTGAAATGTTTTAGTCATGATAACTCTCAGACTTTGAGGATAGATTTGTAAATATGTATAAAAGTGCTTAAAATACTTTTTCATTCATTAATTTATCTCTGCTCCCCAGCTCCTCACTTTTCCTTCTTTTTTCATTTCCCATTGTGCCTCCCTCCTTTCCTGTAGCTGACTATAGTATGAAGCTGAATTAATGTTTTTAGTACTTTTTCAATAAAGTTTTATGTTCTCTATTTTAATTTAAAAGATGAGGTAAATGTTTTGTGTTACCAAGAAAAATAACTTTAAATTATATTGTTTTCACTTGTTGATTTTGTGTGGTTTATCAAATGGATTCTAAAAGGTTCCTTACTCTTGGAGCAGCAGGTGGTGAGCTCTGGCCTTGGATTCAAAAAGACCTGAGTTCAGATGTGCCCGCAGACACGTACTAGCTGTGTGACTTTGGGCAAGTCACTTGACCTCTGTTTGCCTCAGTTTCCTAAACTGTAAAATGGGGATTATAATAGCATTTATCTGGAAGGGGCACTGTGAGGATCAAAAGCACTTAGCATGGTATCTCGTATGTGGAGGCACCATAGAATGCTTATTTTCTTCCTCCTGTTTAGCTGAGTGATTTAAAAAAAGATGATGAATCATCATTTCCTAACCTTATTGCCTTTGATTTTGTTTGCTTATGGGGTCCCTTAGTGGATTAGTACCTATGTACATAGGTAATCAAAACAAATACCTGTATTTCTGCCTAATAGTGCATGCATGATGTTACTTACACAAAACACAAACTAATAATGAATATGATGCTGCATATGCAAATCTTTTGGAAGTAGGTAAAAGATCTGGGTATGAAACTTCTCCCCCCCCCCCCGAACTTTTAAGTACCTTTTAAGGCAAAGATTCTTAACCTTTTTGTGACATGGACCCCATTAGGCAGGCTGGTGAAGCCTGTGGATCCTTTCTTAGAATGTTTTAAAATTCAAAAAATAAGATAGGATTACGAAGGAAATCAATTATATTGAAATAGTTATCAAGATTAAAAAAAAGCTCATAGATTCCAAGTTAAGAACTCTTGATCTAAGGTTTCTCTGGTAGGTTGGGAAGGAAGGAACTATTATTACATTTAATAAGGAGACGGTAAGCAACATTTTGGGACTCACATTCACTTTAATGAAGGAATTCCCAATTCCCAGGGTAGTTGTTTTGACATTTAGACTGTGAACTCTGGGGATTCAAGAATTAGAGTGGGAAGTGTTAGCTGTTCCTGTAATTTGTACAGATCTATATGTGGAGAAAAATAATGAGAGTGTTGATGAGTCCAAGTGCCCTACCCAAGTGAGCTTTAGATTCACATCTGGGAATCCAGTTAAGTCCAGCCACATCAGTACCTTCGGCAAGGGTGTGTTGGGAAATGTTTCACAACCCTGGGGGCTTGAGTTGAGATGCTGTACAATAGTCACACTTTTAAATTTAATCTGTATTTTTAACGCTTTCTTAAGTCTAGACAGTCAACAAAACAATAAATCCAGTCCTGATTTGTACCAGTTGCCAACTTCTGAGATGTAAATTCTCACAGTAAAAATTTAACAATTGCCACTTAGAGGTTTGAGCTCACTCCAGCTTGTCCCTGACCCTAGGGTAGTTATGTGATGGGGGAGTGTAGGGGAGAAAGAGGGCAGCAGAGAATGGGAGTTTTTGCACCCTTCTTCCCATAGCCACCCACCTATGAGTGATTGAGCCATTCCTGCTATAGAAGCTTGGATCTAATGTGGTGAGAGGGGGTGCTGTTTCATTGTACTTGGTGGTTTATTAGGATTATTTATTCTGGTAACTTTGTTTCCACTGAGCAGCTATCTAGGTAATGATATTTAGCAATGTGTGGATTTGGGTGTTTTGGGGGGTTTTATCATATGTGATTTTTTTTTACAAACTTTTATTTATGCTTTCTGTAATTGGAGTGAGGGCTCAGGTCCATGCTTGACCACATCAGTTACAGAGAAATGTAGAAGTCACTTGCAATCCTTTTTCTTTTCTTTTTCTGAAAAGCTGGACCCCAGATATAAAAGTGGCTGCCGCTTCATTATGGTGCCCATGCTGGAAACATGCTGTTGTAGGATCCAGTTCATTCTGATGTAGTATTTCTGAACCTCCTCAGCTTGTGTCATGTTTGTTTTTCCTACAAACATGTCTTTATTATGACTTTGCCTTTTTTTTTTCAGTGTATAGGTTCTGTTCCAAGAGAAGAAAATGATTGCTACAGAATAAGTAACATTAATGTTGAAGACCACATATTGGATTTTTTAGCTTTATCCTAGGAGAAAAATTACATATTTTTCATTGGGAATTGTTTTTGTGATAACACATTTCCCCCCTTAATTTAAAGTTATCCTTAAGGGACCTTTTAATAGTAGCTTTCACAACAGATTTAGGAGTATGAATGAACATTATTCCAGAGGGAATTCTTGATTTCCCTTAAAGACACTTTATTATACAGCCCAGTTTCTCTTTTCAAATATAGAACCGTGATCATTTATATTTCAAGCTCATTGAAATAAAATATTACTTCTTCCAGGCAGGGATTGCTTCATTTTTGTCTTTGCTGTCCCAGTGCTTAGTATAATTCTTTGCACATAGTTGCTTTATAAATGATGGGTTAATTTATTATCGAAGCAGAGATTTTATTAATTACTGTGGTACTTTGTGATTTCATTGATATAGGTGCTCTCTCTTTATTAGTACAAATTGCAACCCATCAGTGCTTTTGTGTCTTCTGCAATTTTGGTGTCATATCTTTTCATAAATGCTTCACAAAGGATGTACTTCAAATACTGAAGAGCCTTCTTTGATTCTTCTGTTTCATGGATGCCAGCAAGCGTAGCTGTCGGGTTGTCTGTTATCTTTCATTTTAGCTACATGACCGGTCCACTTCCTACTGAAAATGCATTTTTTCTTCTTTTAATAGTATTTCCCCCCCAATTACGTGTCAAGACAATTTTAAAAATCATTTTTACAAGATTTTGAGTTCTAAATTTTTTACCCTTCTTCCCTCCCTTTCCCTCTTCCTAAAATGGTAGGCAATTTAGTATAGGTTATACATGTGCTATCATGTAAAACATATGAAAATGCATATTTTCAATGGTGTCTTTAATACTACTTCTTGCACGTGTGCCAGGGTTGGCAATACATTGCTGCGTACTTAATCATGAGGCACCTGTTTGGCAGGTGCTAGACATGCCCATTGTGTGTCTTTTAATTGCCCTTTGGGTCACCTTGCTTAACTTACCTTTATATAGTGCCTTAAAATTCTTGATACAGTTATCTTATGTAGTAGGTAGTGCAAGTTATTCCAATTTTATAGTTAAGGAAACTGAGTCACTTGTCTACAATCACACACCTACTGAGTATCTCAGGGAGAGATGAGTCCGGCACTCTATCCACAACATATTTTTATGCTACATAGCCTTTCAATTATTATTGTTTTCTGCAGCCTTATTGAGAAAAGAGAAAGAACAGATCATCTGCCTTGCATGGCTGTTTACAAACCAAATTAGCTAAATACTTAGCTTGTGGTAAGGTATTTAAATGTTTATGCATCCTCATACTAGTATGAAATAATTCTGTTTCCAGAAGTGTTCACCTTTTGAGATACATGGAAACTTTAAAAAACTTGTTAGTTGTCATTTCAGCAAAATAATCCTTAAACTACATTATCCTTTCCTCATTAGTCTAACATGATGCTTAATTTTAATTATCCAGTTTTTATATGAAATGATTTGGCAAATAGGTATGCATGATACATAAACATGTGCCAAATTTTTAATAGCATTATTTTTAAAAATTATTTTCTGTAGCAGTGTGCAAATTCTAAGAATTCAAGTGTTTAAATATAAACTCAGTCTTCTTTTATCTCCTGATGTAATTAAAATAACATTTTATTTCCAGGGATTACATTTTACATTTTCATAGCATAGGTAGTATAGTGTTTCCTTTAGCACTACTATACCTATAATAAAGATTATTAATTGTATTTTATCATCTTAATGTGTAGTTGTAACTTAGTACTATAATAAAGAGCAAGTAAGATTTTTTTAAAAAAAGAGTCTTTTATTTAATTACTGAACTCTGAAATTCTGAGAGTGATTTCAGGTTATGTCATTCTGTGGGAGCCTCCCCTCTTCATCCGAAGCACCTCGCCTCAGAAATGCTTGCATAATTGGCTCCTTGCTCTGTGACTTATTGGTGGCTCTCCTGGGTACATTTTTGTTTCTGAGCCAGGCTGACCGGAATCCCAGTTTGTATTGGCAGCTGTTTTGATTTGAAGCAGGTGGTCTGAGGAAGCAGTACCTACCCACAAATTAAAACACTGACGCTTTTTCTTTGGATTTCACATCTTTCTGAGAAAACTCGTGACATTTTGGCATTGATGAAATTCTGAAGTCACAGTGTTATTTTTAGTATTTGCAAATAGTTTATATTCACCTGTATAATGCCCATATTTGCATTCTATTTATCATTATCTTTAGTTACATAATATAATTAGGTGTACCTTGTTTTGATTTAGAAATGTTCTGTAAAGATAAAAAAATATTGTTTTCTCTGGGGAATTCCTTCAGTTCTAGTTATTTAAATTCATACCCTAATGAAATGGATTAACATTTAACTCATCCTCCAGTTACACTTTAAGGGCAAAACTTTTCTATATGCTATAACTATGGTTACATAGAGGAAAGCCTCACCTGCTTGATTCATTATATTTGATGCCCCAGGCATCCTTCCACACGTATTTTGCATAGTAAGAAGGAGTAGGACTAGGAAAGTGAAATCAGCCTCTATCTCTCTGAGCTTGTTTCTTGACAGTGCACAAATAAATGATTTTAACATTATTTCCTCTGTTTTATTTTTGACTTTTGTTCTTGGTAATTGTGAATTAACTTGTTTTATGTGAATAATAGAATATGAAATTTTTCAGTGCTTGGATAATTAATTTTTCAATAGAGGAAATACACTAAGGAATTAAAAAGCTGCTTAAAAGCTAAATTTAAAAAAAAATAAAAGCATAATGAATTGACTCTAAGTCTGGGAGTTTATCTAGCAACTTGTCCTGTAGAAAATTAATACAATCATAGACTCTTAGAGTTGGAAAGGGATCTTAGGCCTTATCTCATCCAAACTTCTCACTTTGTGTACAGACACTCTTTAGTGCCCTGATAAGTGATCATTCTGCTTCCTTTTTGTGGAGATAGAGGCTGTAGGTGGAAAAGGAGATGATTGAATTGATAGTCTTACAAGTGCTCAGAAATAAGTTATAAGAGTTTACCATATCTGAAGGGAATAGAAATAGAATTTTCAGGTTTTTTTAAAATAAAAACTTAGTAATTCTACATATTTGCTGGATGGACATAATTAAGAACGACAGAGGACTGGAATTAGTCTCTTTGGAGATTCGATGATAGTTGTCATTTAACTGAAACAGGAGAAACAATGATACCTTTTACTAACTCATGTATTTTTCTATTATACTTATTTGGGTGCACATCTTAAAAGCTTCACGGTGACAGAGTCTCACTCATTTATCATTTTATTTCCTTCAAGTACCTTGTACACTTGTTTGTAAAATGTGGGTAGTTAATTGATTTTTGTTTGAATAGATGAGTCCTACAAAGGTACTATATGTTCTTTTTAAAGGTGCTTCCCTAGGTTGAGTACAGAGAACATGTACAAAATAGTTTAAGAGAGTGCTCCCAGAAAATGCTTGGCATGTATGTGTAGAGATTGTATCAATACCAGACATGGCAGGCACCACAGGACAATTTCACATAGAAAACAACTGTAAAAAATAAGTACAAAGACACCAAAGAGAAGGATTAATGTTCACATGGTCCGTACTTAAATGAAAACATTACTTCCTGTGCGCTGTTATGTAAAAACACGCAGAGGCACATACGGAATTCCTGAATGCTAAGACCTTGGCCCTTGGTAAAGCTCATCCAGTTGACTTGACAGAAGAATGTGACCATTGCTGCACAAAGCCATTTAAGAAAGTGCCACCAAATAAAAATTTGTCATACACAAATATATATATATACGTATATATATATATATATATATACGTATATATATATGTGCACATTAGATACATGTGTATAATGGGTATTATGTGTAGATAGAAATAATAACATCATGTATATTTGCAAAATAATTGCCTACAGAAAACAGAGCAGTAAAAAATCTGTAAAACGAAAGACTTAAATTCCTTTATTCTTTTCTCTGTGTGCATTGCCTGTTTCTCCCTTTGGACATTGTATTTTTTCTTTGAAGCCACTTAAGCCACAAGCAACAAGCTTCTTTACATGTTCTTTATTTGCTATCACTTATAAATTTATTTTGTTCTCTTTTGTATCAGATTTATTTGAGACTTGTCTTGTTGCTAAGATTATAAGCTCTGTGGGGGCAGTATTTCATTTCTCTTCATCTCACTGCCCAGTGTAGTGTTTATTTCATAGTAAAGAGGCAGGTGGATGGCCCAGTGGCTAGTGGGCTGGCCCTGGAGTCAGGAGAACCTGACTCCTCCTTTCATTAGCAGTGTGACCTTGGGAAAGTCATTTGAGTTCCCTCGGCCTGTGTTTCCTTGTATGTTAAATTCAAGGGAGCCCATTGAATGATCTCTCTGGTGACTTCCAGCTCTGATGTTCCATGATTCTGTGGTTTTGTAGGGCTGGTACCATGTTGTATATTGGTCTTGGAGTTAGGAAGAGGTGTTCAAGACCTGTCTCTGACGTGGACCGGTGGTGTTTCTAATGGCAAGTAACAACCTCTCAATACCCTACATAACATTACAGTGAAATTCTTATCTGCATTGGTAAAGTGGGGGTCATATTCGGAAATAAAATTATAAGCCTAGTGTAAACAAAGTTCTCTTAACTTTCTCCACTAATTCATCTGAGGTAAGTATTTGAGCTCTAAGGGAGTTCTGTTTATAAACGTGCCACAACTTAACTCAATGTATTTAAGTTTAACCCTAAATAAAATTACCAACAACTGACTACATAGAAAGTATTGAAGTAATTCTCCCTTTTACTTGTTAAATGATTTTGCTTAAGTAGATATAATATCCTATGTTATATACTTATCTCTTTTTCTTTTAAAATTTAGTTTTGCTGATTTTTTACTGTGCTGTTTTCTTTGGCAAATATATTATGATGTATATAATTTATGCCAGTGACTAGATTTTTAACGGAAGCACTTCCATAAATTAATTTGTACTGAATTCACTGTTGACCTTCTCTTGAGGTATCCACTGCCCTTCCTCTCTCTAGTGCATGGAGAAAAACAAATAAAAAATAAATAGCCCTTTGTATAAAAGGACATTAGCTTCTAAAGATTTTAGACTAGGGTGAAGGCAGCAGTTGTATGTGGCTTTTTTTCTTTGCAAAGTACAAAGGACTTAAAATGCAAATATAATTAATAAGATAACCTAGGCCGTGCCCCACTTCCCCCTGGCCCCCATCTTTTGATAGCCAAGACAGGATGATGATCTTGAAACCATTTAAGCCCCATTAAATATCCACCAGTTTTCTTTCCCTCTCATACTTCCTGTATGGCAGAACACTAAACTCAGGATGCCACTAAACTTATCTTTAAGGAACCAAATGTTTAAATGTCCAAATAACCCTTTCACCCATTGCTTCTGGTCAGTAACACAAAGTGGAGAAAGATTCGCCATTGTTCTAGCAGCTTCTCCAAGAAGACTGAGTTCAGTCACTCTTTGCTGGATTCTCTTAATAAGCCAACCTGCCAGCCAGGGAAAGGGAAAAGGCTCCAGGCGTCCATCTCTGTTTATCCGTCGCTGCTGCTGCTGCTCCTCTGGCTGGGCTGTCTGGCTTCTCTTAGCTCTCTCTAATCCTTCTCCTCAGAGCTTTTTAAATTCTCTGTGCCTCAAGCTCCACCCTCCAGTCCTGATCCCTCAAAAAGCCTCCACTCCTCTTGTTTTGGAAAGAGTACAACTCCCAAGATCTCTAGTACCCTGTGGCACCTCGTGGGCTGTTAGGTCCAGCTTTGCCAGGGGGAGCAGTTACACATAGCTTTACAAATATGAGCATGGTTTAGAAAACTGATTTTTAAAGTTACCTCTTAAATTAATTTTGTTTTCCTTAAAAAGATACAAGATAGCCTGTGATCTCTTTATTTTGGAAGAAAGAAAAATGTTTTCTTTTATTTCAGAAATAAGTTTATGTATTTTTTCAGGTAGTAAAATGATCTTAAAATATTACATCCTATTTTCTTGACTAACAGAAGGTAAGACAACCCCCAGTTTCAGAACTGCCAGGGATGTCAGATTACTGAATGATTTGAAAACAAATGAAAGAAGAAAAAACTGGAAACGTTAATGGTGACCAGTATTAGAGCAGAAACTTCTATGTTCATGGTAGTTCTTTCCAAAGTAGTGACTTTGAAGCTTGTGTTTCAGGGACTTCCTGTTTGGATAATGTTGAATAACATATTTACAGTGGCTTATATAAACAACCAAGTCTTTAGACAAAGTAAAATGTGCTGTGATACAGTCTTCACCAACCAGATAGGTAGGGTTTTTTTTTTAACTTGAGGATTATTTTAAAATGTTATTGTGGAATTTGAGGGTGGGGGTAGTTTAACTTTATGCAAGTGATATGTTCTTGCAAATCTGTATGTAAAGCTTTTTGTGTATGTGAATGGAATCCTGTTTTTATTTTGATTGGCACTTTCATCTTCGTTGGGCTACTGTGTCTACTATCCTTTCACTATCCTTTATTTCACTGTTCGTTAATATGCCAGTCAGCAAACACTGAACTGTACCAGTTGAGCTATTTACTTAAAGGTAATCTGCCCTTAATCATTTTGTATATTTAAGAACCTTTTCTTTGTGAGGTTTTCCATGTGAATATTGCTACCTTATATGTTTTGATTTTTGTGCAGAGTGGTATATCAATTAATGATACCTTATTTGATGACTCATTGCTACCAGAAGTAAAACTAATGGTAGTCATTGATCAGTCAGCTATTTATTAAATGCCTTCTGTGTGCCAAGCACTGAGCCAAGTTTTGGGAATACAAAGACAGAAATTAATCCCATCCTCAAGGGGAAGTGTATATTCTATCAAAGAACAACACATACATATGAGACAAAGTAATTTTTGAAGAGGAGTAGATTAAGTGAAGTATTATGTAAGAGGTGGCACTTAGTTTGAGTTTTAAAGGGATTCTGAGGCAGAGGTAAGATGTGTGTGTGGGGGGACATGCAGCCTGTGCAAAGGCACAGGGATGGGAGAAACACAGTGGTACATAAGAGGAACACAAGAAGTCAAGCTTGGCTGGACTGTATTTTTTAAAAATTCATTTTATTTTATTTATTAATTTATTTATTTTTAGTTTTCAACATTCACTTCCACAAGATTTTAAGTTGCATATTTTCTCCCCATCTCATCCCTTCTCCCACCCCAAGATGGTGTGCATTTTGAATACCTCTTCCCTTAATTTGCCCTCCTTTCTATCCCCCCCATCCCCTTCTCCTTCTATTTTTCTATAGGCAGGATAGATTTCTATATCCCATTTCTTGTATATCTTATTTTCCAGTTGCATGTGAAAACAATTTTTTAACATTTGTTTTTAAAACATTGGGTTCCAAATTTTCTCCCTTCCTCTCTCCCCACCCACTCTTATTGAGAAGGCAAGCATCTTGATACAGGTTGTACATGTGTAGGCATGCAAAACACTTCCATAGTAGTCATGTTGTGGAAAACTATGTTTCCCTTCATTCCATCCTGCCCCCCATTTATTCTGTTCTCTCTTTTGACCCTGTCAAAACCCATTCAAAAACTGTTCCAGCCCCTTCCTACTTCTTTTTTAATCTTCTGCTTTACTCTCTGCCGTATATTCTTGGATTCAAGAATTTGTGCACTGACTTCCTGGCTGTTCCAGGAACAAGATACTCCCATTTTTGTCTCTGGGCACCTTCTCTAACTGTCCTCCATGCCTGGAATGCTCTCCTCACTCTGACTACTGACCTCCCAAGTTTCCTTTAAGTCCCAAATAAAATCCCATCTTTAACAGGAAGCTTTTTCCAACCCCTCTTAATTCTAATGCTTTCCCTCTGTGTTTAGTGCTTACCCTGTATCTAGCTCTTTTGCTATGTTTGTTGTCTCTCCCAGTAGATTGTGAGTGCCCTGAGGACAGGGACTGTCTTTTGCCTCTTTCTATATTCCCAGCATTTAGCACAGTGCCTGGCACATAGTAGGTACTTAATAAATGTTTATTAATTGGTTGATTGGTACAACTTCTCCACACGGAGGATGCTGTGGTGCTTGCTTCTGAGAGAGTTGTGGTAAGGAGAGTACCTTTATGAGAATCCTGAGCAGTTCTCCACCCCTGATTCTGGAGCATGCCTGGACATTCTGTGACCAGTTCAGTTGGCTATAACCACATGGTTGGAAGGAGCCGTTTTTGATAGGCTGTGTAGCCATAACTATCCTCAAAAAGACTTGCATCTACTCCTGGAGGCTCTCCTCCCCAAATACCACGTGGTAAAGGGGAAAGGCCTTAGGGCTTTCTCCTTTGTGGGGTCGTATGGCCCCTTCAAATAAGGCCCTTGATTTTCTTGTTTGTTTTTTTTCATTCTAGGTGAAGGGAGTATAGTCTCTGACTTTAAGTCTAAAAGTTTGGGAAAGAGAGCCACAGGATTTAAGGAGTAGGAGTTGAGGCTGAGCTTTGCAGCTAGGGCAGCGCTGATGCCCCAGTGATGAAGAGGTAGCCTTTGGGGGTAACGTTAGGGACCTGCACGGCTGTGGACCGACTCGCCTGGCAGTAATTGAATGGATTTATCTTCATGTGAGCAGTAGTGTGCTGTGACTGAGAGATCTGGCCTTCCAGCCAGGAAGACCCGGGATCAGGTTCTGTGTCAAACAGTGACTGTGTCATCTTGGGCAGAGCACAGAACTTCTCCAGCCAATTCTTTAAGGTGATGATTTGCAGAGAAGGTGCCGACCTACCTTGGCAGAGGAAGTTTCCTTCCCCGGGAAATCACAGGTTCAGTCCTTACCCCTAGCCTATCTTCAACTAAAGAATAGACTATCTCAGCTTTATTAATTTGTTTTAAAGGTTGGTTTGCTTGTGAAAGGCATTAACAGATTCATTAGTTTTTGTTTCATAAGGTGATCACTTGGTTTTTTTTTCTCTCCATGAAAGAGATTTCTTACAGTTTTGATTTTTGAATCAAGTTGCTATGGAGTTAGTATCTTTGTTTGCTTAATTTTATACTAGGTTACCATGGCAATAACTAGGTCACCATGGCAATAGTTATTTACTCAACTAATGCTTTGCTGTATCAAACAGATGCTACTGGCAACTTGGAATCATTTCCATTTGATCAATAAAAAAGTCCTAAACAAAAATTGTAAACATTCATTTTAAGTGGAAAGATGTTCTTTAAGAAGTTGGTTTTCCTGTTTTGTGCTAGTTTTTAGGTTTTATGCTGGTTAACAGTATGTATTTCTAACCTGCATTTTTCCTAAATTTATATTCACTTTTTTAAAATGACAGATAAGTATTTGGAAGAGGTTATATGTGACATCTTTGAATGTAGCTGTAGGTACCAATTGCATACTGTTTTTTTCCTTGATGAACAACAAGAAAAGTTTTAGTTAAATTAGAATTAAAATTGTTTTTTGAAAACTTGTGGCAACTAGGTGGCACAATGGACAGAGTGGCAGGCCTGGAGTCAGGAAGACTCATCCTCCTGAGTTCAAATCTGGCCTCAGACACTAGCTCTGTGACCCTGGGCAAGCTACTTAACCCTGTTTGCCTTAGTTTCCTCATCCAAGAAATGAACTGGAGGAGAAAGCAATCCCCTCCAGCCAAGAAAACCCCAAATGGAGTCACAAAGAGTTGGATGTGGCGAAAAAATGACTGAACAGTCCTTCATTTTTCTTATAGAGTGTTATAAGCAAATTGTATACGGTTTTATTTTATACTTATATGAATAGAGCTAAGAAACCATTGTTTCCAATTTTATTTTATACTCCTGATAACTTATGAATAGGATTAATTGGACATATGATAGGTTGTTTTGGTTCTTGAGTTAGGAAGTGACATGATGAGAATGTGAGAAAAATGTTAAAAAGAAACCTCCACATAGTTTGGGTAAGGCAGAAGAAGAGTAGTGGTAACAGGAGCCTTTAGCAGTTCAATAAGAACTGCTAAAATGATGTAGTGGCTGTGAAAAAACCAAGAAGACTTGGCAAATCAGGAGCGATTACACGGAAGAAAAAGAGAAAAGTCCAAGGTGATTGTTGAATTACAAGCCTAGGCAATTGGAAAGGACTAATGGTACTGTTTAGTGTGACATACACATTAGAATAGGTAATTATTTGGGGAGCTAATAAGTTTAGTTTCTTAACAGGTAAGTTTTAGGTTTCACTGGGATATTTAACGGGAAATACCCTACAGAAAATGAAGAGATATTGATTGTAAAAAGAGGGGAAGGTTGGGGCAAGGGATGCAGCTTTTGTAATCATTGCAGAGAAGTAAAGGTCTAGAAAAATTTAGAACAAGTTTTCTTCTTTTACAAAGGCATTTTATGAAAAAATTGAGAACTTTAGATAAACATTTTTTTTAGAGTGACTCAATTCATTTTCACACTAGAAGGTATTCTGTGGAGAAAAAAATAACGTTTTGAAAATATGGTCAAATATGCATTTCCAAATGTAGCTTGGATCAAACCACATTCTTGTATTTAAGATGCATCCACTGAATATTTAAAAATGGTTTTAGGGAGGGGCATGGCAAAGTTGGCAAAGTAGAGGCGGAGACTCACTTGAGCTCTACCAAATTCCCCTCCAAACAACTTTAAAATAATACCTCAAAACAAATATTGGAGCAGCAGAACTAACAAAAGCACAGAGTGAAGCAGTTTTCCAGCCCAAGGTAACTTAGAAGGTTGACGGGAAGGGTCTGCCTCACTGGAGTGAGAGTGGAGAACAGTCCAGCATAAGCTGCACCGAGTAAGCCAGCAGCAGGCCTTTTGGGGTACTGAGGAGGTTGTGGCGATTTATAGAGCTTTCATCTCACAGATGGTACAGGGGGTCAGACAGCTTATTAGGAGATGACAGCAAACGTTTGCTGGTGCTGCATTCAGGACTCTGTTGCATTGGCCATATCCAAGTCCTAGGATGAAGAGAAGTACTAGTACACTAGAATGTGCAGATTCAGGGGAGAGGGGACCCTGGTCACAATTCCAGGGAAGGACAGTGTTTGTGGTTACTCAAAGAATAGACTACAGGCTAGGAGAGTAGTGACTACACCTCTCTTTAGATCATAACACTTCGGAAGAACTGAAAACTTCCAGGATTTGTTCCCCCCCACCCCTAAGTCCCCTGAGCTACCTCCGAAAACAGCAATACAAAAAACCTGAAGCTTGGGACAATGCCCTCTCCACTCCTGGAGCAGAGCCCCACTTTAACGTAAAGTTTTTTTTTTTAAGATCTTAAATTTATTTATTTTTAGTTTTCAACATTTACTTCCACAAGATTTTGAGTTCCAAATTTTTGCCCCATCTCGCCCCTCCCCCACCTAACATAAAATTAAAAGCCAAGAAATAGGCTGGAAAAAAAACAAGCAACGAACAACAAAGAGAACCTGACCATAGAAAGTTATTATAGTGACAGGGAAGATACAAAATCAAGACCACTACATCCAAAGCCTCAAAGAAAAATGCAAATTGGTCTCAAGCCTAAAAAAAGAACTCCTAGAAAGCCTAAAAAGATTTTTAAAACTCCAGTAAGAGAGGTGGAGGAAAAATTGGGAAAAGAAATAAGCGTGATGCAAGAAAATCATGGAAAAAAAGAATCAATAGCTTGGCAAATGAGACACAAAAATATGGAGGGAAATAACTTAAAAAACCAAAATAGGCCAAACAATAAAAAAGGCACAAAAATCCAATGAAGAAAAGAATACTTTAAAGGCCACAATTGGCCAAATGGAAAAAGATACACAAAAATTCACTAAAAAAATACCTCCTGAAAAAGTAGACTTAGCTGGGGGGCAGAGCCAAGATGGCAGAGTAAAAATAGGGACTCACTTGAGCTCTCCCCCATACCCCTGTAAAAATGATTCTAAACAAATTCTAAAGCAGCAGAACCTACAAAAAGACAGTGAAAGAAATTTCCAGCCCAAGACAACCTGGATGGTCTACAGGAAAGGTCCGATGAACTGGGCTGGGAGAGGGGTGTGGTGCAGCTATGGCTATGCTGGCACAGACCAGGCCCCAGCAAACCTGGAGCAGGCCTCGGGACTGAATCACTGGCAGCTGTGCTGGTTTCCAAACTTCTCAACCCACAAATGCCAAAGACAGCTTAGAAGGGCAGTGGGAAAGGTCTGTTGGACCTGGGTGAGAGAGGGAAGCAGTCCAACCCTGGCCCCAGTGCAGCCTTGGGGCAGCGGTGGCGGCAGCAGCAGTAGTGCTTCTAGAGCCCTCAGCCAACTGATGGTAAGGGGATTGAACAACTGATGAGAAGAAGATTACGGGATCTCTTTGGTGGCACTGAGGCAGGATTCTGTTGCTTTGCCTATACTTGGATCTGGGTCACAGTCCTGGGTGACAGTCCTGGGGCTAGGAGGAATACTGGCATAGCAGAGTTTGTGGCAGCAGTGAGAGGGAGCCCTCCTCACAGTTCCAGGGCAAAAAAGAGTGCTTGTGGTCACTCATAGACCAGAGCACAGGCCAGAAGAGGAGTAAACACCTCTCCTTATTAGATCTTGGAAGAACTGAAAACTTACAGGTCCCTTGAAGTATCTCTAAAAACAGCTGCACAAAGCCCATGAAGCTTGGGGCAGTACACCCTCCACACTGGAAGCGGACCCCACCTTAACAAAAAGTTAAAAAGTCAAGTAACATGAGCAGAGAGCAGAAAAAACTCAGACTATAGAATCTTACTTTGGTGAGAAGGAAGATCAAAGCATACAATCAGAAGACAACAGAGTCAAAGCTCCTACATTCAAAGCCTCCAAGAAGAATATGAATTGGTGTCAGGCCATGGAAGAGCTCAAAAAGGATTTTGAAAATCAAGTAAGAGAATAGAGGGACAATTGGGAAGAAAAATGAGAATGATTGCAAGAAATTCATGAAAAACAAGTCAACAGCTTGCTAAAGGAGACGCCAAAAATACTATGGAAAATAACACTGTGAAAGATAGACTAATCCAAATGGCAAAAGAGGCCCAAAAAGCCAGTGAGGAGAAGAATGTTTTAAAAAGCAGAATTGGTCAAATGGAAAAGGAGGTCTAAAAGCCTACTGAAGAAAATAATTTCTTAAAAATTAAAATGGAGCAAATAGCTAATGATCGTATGAGAAATCAAGAAACTATAAAACAAAACCAAAAGAATAAAAAAATAGATGACAGTGTGAACTATCTCGTTGGAAAAGCAACTGATCTGGAAAATAGATCCAGGAGAGATAATTTAAAAATTATTGACTACCTGAAAGCCATGATAAAAAAGAACCTAGACATCATCTTTCAAGAAATTATCAAGGAAAACAGCCCTGATAATCTAGAGCCAGAGGGCAAAATAGAATTTGAAAGAATCCACCAAACACCTCCTGAAAGAGATCCCAAAAGGAAAACTCACCGGAATATTATGGCCAAATTCTAGAGATCCCAGGTCAAGTAGAAAATATTGCAAGCAGCTAGAAAGAAACAATTCAAGTATTGTGGAAACACAATCAGGATAACACAAGATTTAGCAGCTTCTATAGTAAGGAACTGGAGGCTTGGAATATGATATTCTGGAGAGCAAGGAGATAGGATTACAACCAAGAATCATCAGCCCAGCAAAACTTAGTATAATCCTTCAGGAGAAAAATGGACATTCAGTGAAATGGAGAAATTTCAAGCATTCTTGATGAAAGCATTCAGAACTGAATAGAAAATTCGGCTTTCTAATACAAGACTCAAGAGAAGCATGAAAAGTTGAACAAGAAAGAGAAATCATAAGAGTTTTAATAAAGTTGAACTGTTTACATTCCTATATGGAAGGATGATATTTGTAACTCCTGAGACCTTTCTCAGCATTAGGGTTGGAGGGAATATATCTATATCTATATCCATATCTATATCTATATCTATATCTATATCTATATCTATATCTATATCTATATCTATATCTATATCTATATCTATATCTATATCTATATCCATATCTATATCCATATCTATATCTATATCTATATCTTATCTATATCTAGCTATCTATCGAGAGCACACAGGGTGAGTTGAAGATGAAGGGATGATATCTAAAAAATAAAATTAAGGGGTGAGAGAGGAATATACTGGGAAAGGTAGAATGGGGTAAATTATCTCACCTAAAAGAGGCAAGAAAAAGCTTTTACAGTAGAGGAGAAGAGGGGGGAGGTGAGAGGGAATCAGTGAACCTTGCTCTCATCAGATTTGGCTTATGGAGAGAATAACATACACATTCAGTTGGGTATGGAAATCTATCTTGCCCTACAGGAAAGTAGGGGGGAAGAGGATAAGAGATGGGTGATAGAAGGGAGAGCAGAATGGGGGAGAAGGTAATCAGAAGCAAACACTTTTGAAGAGGTACAGGGTCAAAGGAGAGAATAGAATAAACAGATGGGGGTGGGAAGAGAGAAATATAGTTAGACTTTCACAACATGACTGTTATGGAAGTGTTTTGCATGACTACACATGTCTAACCCATATCAAATTGCTTGCCTTCTTAATGAGGGTGGGTGGGAGGGGGAAGGGAGAGAATTTAGAACTCAGGTTTTTTTAATTAATTTTTTTTTTTAGGCAGTTAGGGTTAAGTGACTTGCCCAGGGTCACACAGCTAGTAAATGTCAAGTGCTTGGTCTGAGGCCGAATTTGAGATCAGGTCCTCCTGACTTCAGGGCTGGTACTCTATCCACTGTGCCACCTAGCTGCCCCAGAACTCAAAGTTTTAAAAACAAATGTTTAAAATTGTTTTTTACATGCAGCTGGGAAATAAGATACGCAGGCAGTGCATTATAGAAATCTGTCTTACCCTACAGGAAAATAGAAGGGGAAGGGGATAAGAGAGGGGGGGTGATAGAAGGGAGGGCACATTGAGGGAAGGGGTAATCAGAATGCACACTGTTATGGGGTGGGAGGAGAAGAGATATGGGGAGAAAATTTGGAACCCAAAATCTTGTGGAAGTGAATGTTGAAAATTATAAATAAATAAATTGAAATGTAAAAAAAATGTAACAAGACCTAAAGAAAGGGTTCCAACATGCTGGATAGGGCTCTCTCTTGTTGTTTGTCTTTCATTCTCAAAGAGGAGCATAACATCATGGCGGTGATGCGATGACATGCAGGTGAACTGGATTGAAGTGATGGAGGGCTATGCAAAGTCACTAGCCTCACTTTCTCCTCAGGAGCCATCTGGGTCCAGTGGCCAGAAGCACTTTGGAAAGAGATGGACAGGAATTAAACAAGATGAGAGGATCTAGATATGGCATCCGTCTTCAGCAATGGAAAACATGCCCAGATCAATGACATCACAGATCCATTGAGTTTTGAAGTCTACCAATAAAATCTTGAATATTTTCTTTAAAAAAAAGTAGACTTAGCCAAATGGAAAAAGAAGTTACAAATGCTCACTAAAGAAAATCATTCCTTAAAAATTAGAATTGGGCAAGTAGAAGCTAATGATTCCATTAGATATAAAAAAACAACAAAAACAAAATTTAAAAAAAAAGGAAAAATATGAAATACATCATTGGAGAAACAACTGACCTTGGAAACATATCCAGGAGAGATAATTTAAGAATAATTTGAATACCTAAAATCCATGCTCAAAAAAAGAGCCTACCATAATATTTCAAGGAATTATCAAGGAACCACTGTCCTGATATTGTAGAACCAGAGGATAAAATAGAAATTGACAGAGTCCACTGATCACTTCCTGAAAGACATCCCAAAATGAAAACTCCTGTGAATATTATAGCCAAATTCCAGAGCTTCCAGGTCAAGGAGAAAATACTGCAAGCAGCCAGAAAGAACAGTTTAAATATCATGGAGTCATGGTGAGGATAATGCAAGATTTAGCAGCTTCTACATTAAAGGATCAGAGAGCTTGGAATATGATATTCTGGAGGGCGAAGCAGCTGGGGTTATAACCAAGAATCACCTTCTCGGCAGAATTGAGTATAATACTTCCAGGGTAAAAATGGATATTGAGTGAAATAGAGGAACTTCAGTCATTTCTGATGAAAAGACCAGAGCTGAATAGAAAATATGACTTTCAGATAAAAAACTCAAGAGAAACATAAAAAGATAAATAAGAAAGAGAGGACATAAGGGATTTGATAAAGTTAAAAGGTGTACAATCCTACATGGGATGATGATATGTGTGACTCCTGAGAACTTTCTCATTATTAGGGCAGTATACATAGAAAGAGGACAGGTGTGTGAGTTGATTATTATGGGAAGATACTTAAGAAAATAAAATTAAGGGGTGAGAAAGAGGATTGCCCTGGGAAAAGGGGGGAGGGAGAGGTAGAATGGGGTAAATTATCTCACATAAAAGAGGCACAAAAGAGTGGAAGTAGTAGAGGGGAAGATGGGGGTGGGGTGGCAACCAGTGCTTGAACCTTGCTCTTATTGGAATTGATTAAAAAAGGGAATACTTATACATACTCAGTTGGGTATAGAAATTTTTCACCCTACCAGGAAGTAGTAGGGGAAGGGGATAAAAGAGGGGGGGTCTCTGATAGAAGGGAGGAAGGATTGGGGGAGGGTGGTGGTCAGAAGTAAAACACTTTTGAGGGGGGACAGGGTGAAAGGAGAGAGAAGGTTAAGCAGGGGGAGAATGGGATGGAGGGAAATACACAGTAATCATAACTGAAAAAAATTTGGGGGCAGCTAGGTGGCGCATCGAATAGAGCTCTGGCCTTGGAGTCAAGAGGACCTGAGTTCAAATCCAGCCTCAGACACATAGCACTTACTAGCTGTGTGACCTTGGGCAAGTACTTAACCCCAATCGCCTCACAAAAAAAGGCAAAAAAAAGAAAATTTACAGCAAGTTTCTCTGATAAACGTCTCATTTCTCAACTATATAGAGAATAGCATCAAATTTGTAAGAATATAAGTCATTCCCCAATTGATAAATGGTCAAAGGATATGAACAGGCAGTTTTTAGACTAAGAAATCAGAGCTATTTGTAGTAATACAAAAATGCTCTCCATTAGTATTAACTAGAGAAATGAAAATTAAAGCAATTCTGAGGTACTATCATGCACCTATCAGATTGGCAAATATGACGGAAAAGGTAAATGACACATGTTGGAAGGGATTTAGGATAAGTGGGGCCCTACAGCACTGTTGGTGGAGTTATGAACTGATCCAGCCATTGTGGAGAGCATTATAGAATTATGCACAAAGGATTATAAAACTGCATACCCTTTGATCCAGCAATATCACTGCTAGGTCTGTATGCCAAAGAAATTAAAAAAAGGACATAGATGTACAGAAATATTTATAACAGCCTTTTTTTTTTGTGGTGGCAAAGAATTGGAAATTGAGAGGTTGCTTATCAGTTGGGGAATGACTAAACAAGTTTGTGGCATGTTATTGTGATGAAATACTATAATACTATAAGAAATGATGGGCAGGAGGCTTTCAGGATCTGGTAAGACTTACATGAACTGATGCAAAGTAAAGTGAGCAGAACCAAGAGAACACTGTATGCAGTAACAGCAATATTGTATGATGTGAATGACTTCACTGTTCTCAGCAATATAGTGATCCCAAACAATTCCAAAGGATTTGTGATGAAAAATGCTGTTCACCTGCAGAGAAAGAACTGATGGAGTCTGAATGCAGATTGAAACATATTTTTTAACTTTATTTTCCTTGTGGGTTTTTTTTGGTTTGTGTTTTTCACAACATGACTAATATGAAATATGTTTTGCATGATTCTTTTTGTATATCCTATGTCAAATTGCTTACCATCTCAGGGAAGGGTGAAGGAAGAGAATTTGGAATTCGAAACTTAAAAAAATTAATGTTAAAATTTATTTTTACATGTAATTGGAAAAAGCAAAATTTTATTTAAAAAAGTCTTGGGTATAAGTGAGGAGGATTATAAAGTACAATTTGCTCTTCTGAAAACTTTTGATCCAAAAGACCAATATAGAGGAAGAACCTAAGAGGAGATTTTATTTCTCGTCTCAAATATGCCTACAATTAGTTGTAACCTTAGGAATGCCTCAGGGCCTCGATTTCCCAGTCTGTAAAATGAAGGAAGTTGAGTAGACGATCTCTACGGTTCCATTAAGCTCTAATATTCTGTGTATTTTACTGATGCTTCTGTAAAAGCATTGTCACGTTTTCACTATGTCAAAGTAGCCAAATATGGCAAGCCAGTTACATAAAAAACCGCCAACTGATCACATTTTTGTTAAGAGACAAGATGATGCCAGAAGATCAGAGGCAAAAAGGTCAAGCTTTCAGAGTACAACCATATTCTTTTGGAACACTTTCATATCAGTAACTGAAAATGCATACTGGTGGAAAGTTTTTAAGTAACAAAGACCATCATTCTATATGCTTAGCAAATGTTCTTTAAGCAGCCCTTTTTAGAGTCAGAATGTGAATATGGGTAGTATTATCTATACAGAAAGAATCAGCGAAGAGCTGTATCTTCTGGTACTTATGGACGAATGGAGAGATATGTGGGGAGAGAAATCTTAATATCACAAAAACACTTCAATCTCCCTCCCCCCTTTTAAATAGGAGCTCTAAAACAGAAGCAAGCCCACTGACAAATGAGTATGTCAGCTGTCAAATCTATGAAGTCCTAAGAAAAGCTAGAGTTAGCAGTCAGACATATTCTTTGCTGTTGAGTAGTGCCAGTAACCTCAAAGCAGCAAAGCAGATACTGTATAAAGTTCCAAATATTAAAGCAACATAAGTCATATATCATAGCCCGAATTTCTTAATTGCAACATGAAGTTGGCGAGTCCTGAGGACTGATAGGAGAAGCAAAAGGAATGGTAAAACATATATACAGGAAGAAGCAGTGAAGAATTCAATCTTAAGTGTACTGCTCGTATTGTAGCTTCTGTCTTTAAGAAGGGGTGAGAAAAATATATGAAGGGCAGACCAGCCAAGATGGTAGAGTAGGAAGAAGTGGTAGTCACAACTCTCCCCCTTGGCCAATCCAACAAAGTCTTAGAAAGAACACCTGACCAAATCATCATTGAGAGAACCAGGAAAAAAGTCATAGTTCTGTGGACACTTGGGACAGGATCTGTCTAACAAGGTGCTGTGCCCAGAGCTGTCCAGCTTGAATTAGTCTTGGGCCCAAGACTGTGTACGGTGGTAAGCAGAGGCCCAGCAGCAAGAGGCTGAGTGCTGTGTAGTGAGCAGAACCAGGAGCCAGTTGGCAGCTCTGTTACTCTTACGCCAGAGCTGGGTTTTGGATCCAAGGCGAGAAAGGGAAAATCTGTACTTAGGGATGGCAGACAGGGCAAGGGAATTGTGGGCCTGAGGCTGTGTTGTTTGCAAGAAAGGGGAATGTGCAGCTGTTTTGTGGCTCTGACTCTGTTGGAGGGTCCAGATCTAGCCCCCAGCTAAAAAGGCCCATTCTGAGGCCTAAAATTTAGCCAAAGAACCAGTTCTGGGGAATCTGCGTTTCTGTTCTGTAAGCCTGCATAGCCTTCCAGGTACCGGACTGGGATTGGGGCCAGCAGTGGTCTGCAGGAGCTTCAAGCAGGTGCAAGCCTACAGTTGTGTTACCTAGACCCATGTAATGTTGACAAGTCCCTAGCTTGAGCCACCTCTCAGATCCTTCAAAAACTATGCATTCATTACCCAGAGAGTTAACAGGACCCAAGAGATTATAAAATAAGGATCAAGTATATCATAGATATTTGCCTCACTTGTGCATAGAGGCCTTTTCTAACACAAAGTCCTAATGCAGGAAGTGTAAGACTGGAAGAAAGAGTAAGCAGAAACTCCCACAATAAAGAGTTGTTATAGTGAAAGTGATTTCCACGACATAGACTGAGAAGAAGAAATTGACTCTAGAACATCTACAAGCAAAGCCTCAAGTTAAGACAGCTTGGGCACAAATTCCGTACACTTCATAGAAGAAAATGAAGCAAGAGTTATAAAAAAGAGTATAAAATGATTTTACTAATGTAATGAGAGTTTGGAGAAAAAATGGAAAAGAAATGACAGTTTTGGTGGAAAGACTTAGAAGAACAATATTTTAGATAAGGAGATAAGAACGTTACCTAAGCAACAGGTACTCCTTGAAAATTAAAATGGACAAAACATAAGAGAATTTTTTATCTTTAAACATTTTCATTAACAAAAAAAGATCACTGAATTGAAATGTAACTTTAAAAAAAAATCTAGAAGTTCATCAAATTCAAAAAACCTGAATTAAATAGCGAAACAAATTTTGAAAAAATAAAAATCAAAGATTAACAAAATAAAAAACAAAAATCCATCGAATTAATAAATAAAATTAAAAGCTTTTTAAAATAAAAAGAGAAATGGGGGAAATGGAGTTTGTCATGAGTCCTTTGGAGTTATGGTGGATCATTGTATTGATCAGAGTTTCTAAGGCTTTCACAGTTGATTATCTTTCAGTATATAATAGAATATAATAATCTTTCAATATGTAATAGAATGTAGTATAAATAAGTGGGCATTTCCTTATATATAATAATATTATTAATAATATTATAAATATAATAGTATCTCTAAAACCTATAGTCAGCATTATATAGCATTGGGGATAAATGAGTGGTTTTCCCAGTAAGATCAGGGATGTCTATGAACGTCATTAGTATTTGGAATAGTGCTATAAATTGTAGCTATAGAAATAAGACAAGAAGAAGAAATTAAAAGATTAAACATAGGTGAAAAGGAAACAAAGTGATTGCTTTGTAAAGATAATCTGATGATGTACTTAGAGAAATTAATTGAAACAACTATATTGGCAACATTTCAGTGTATAAAATAGGTGCATGTAAGTCATCAACATTTCTGTATATTACCACCAAGTGCTAGAAGGAAGAGAGAGAAATTCCATTAAAAGTAACCATAAATGTGTAGAATAATTGGTAGTTTGCTGACTAAGACATACACAGAAATCAACTCTGAAGTACTCTTTACAGAAATAAAGATGGGCCCAAATAATCAGAGAAATACCAGTTGCTTGTGGATAGACAGCAGACGAGACATTTATTAGGAAAGAAAGGAAAAGAAACAGACATTTGTTGAGTTATTTGCCATGTGCCAGGCAATGTGCTGAACACTTTGTAAATACTCTGTCATTTGATCCTCATAGTGAAGTAAGTATTGTTCTGTGTGTTGAGGATGTAAATACAAATAACAAGGAAAGACAGTCTCTGCCCTCAAGAAGCTTACACTGTAAGGGTAGGAGATAACACATAAAAGGGACCTGACAAATAATTGGGTTTTTGGGGAAAGGTACCCGCAGCAAGAGAGCATGGTGTGGCAAAGTTTAGAGAGTCATAAGTACAGCCTGGGACTGTCCCCAAAAATGGAGGCCTCAGAGGGAACTGGCCAGTGAGAGAAAGGGGTTGCCAGGGAGGAGGGAGGTTCCACAGTGAGAAGGCCCCTGGTACCGAGGGAAGTATCAAGATGAGAAAGCAGATGAATGATGGTAGCAGAGTTAAAAGAAGAGTCAGAAGCACAGCTGGGAGGCCAAACAAATATAATTAAAAACAACATCATTACTAAAATCAGTTCACTTATGCAGTGCCATACCAGTCAAACTACCAATGCATGATTTTGTAGAACTAGAAAAAAATGGTTTAAAAATTCCCATGGAGGAACAAAAGGTTAAGAATCACAAGGGAAGTAATGAAAAAAAGTGAAAAGGAAGGGGATCTATCTGTATCAGCTTCTAAACTAAATTACAAAACAGTAATCAGTTACTCGGTATTGGTTAGGAAATGGAGAAGTTGATCAGTGGAATAGATTAAGTATACAACATTTAGAAGCAAATGAACATGGTAGCCTAGTGTTTGATAAATCCTCCAACCCTGGCTACTGGGGTAAGAACTCACTTTTTCACCAGAACTGCTAGGAAAACTGGAAAGTAGTTTGGCAGAAACTGAGTATAGAGTAATACATTACATCATGTACCAAGATAAATTCCACAAGGGTATGTTACTTAATCATGAAGGGTAACATTATAAATTAGAGGAGCATGGAGGAAGTTAACCTTTTAGATCTGTAGATAAGGGAAGAATTCATGATCAAACATGGGCTAGAGATGATTACTGAAAAATGACAGTTTTGATTATATAAAATTCAAAAGGTTTTTGTACAAACATAACCAGTGCAGCTAATGTTAGAAGGGAAACAGGTAATTTGGGGGAAAATCTTTGCTTTATTTTAATCTTATAGAGGTCTCAATTCCAAGGTATGTAAGAAACATTCAAATTTATAAAGAGTCATTCTTCAATCTATAAATGAGCAAAAGATATATGCAAGTTATTTTCTAAGGAAAAAATCCAAGCTGTCAATAACTATGAAAAAAATTCTCTAAATTACTAGTAATTAGAAAAATGAAAATTAAATCAACTCTGAAGTTCCCCCTTACGTTTCTTTTTTTCTTTGATATACCTTTTATTTTTAGTTTTCAACATTTACTTCAACAAGATTTTGAGTTCCAAATTTTCACCCCATCTTGCCCCTCCCCCCACCCCAAGATGGCATACCTTCTGAATACCCCTTCCCCTAGTCTACCCTCTCTTCTGTCTCTGCCCCTCCTTCTCTTATTCCCTTCCCCTTCTATTTTCCCGTAGGGCAGGATAGACTTCTGTACCCCATTTCCTGTATTTCTTATTTCCCAATTGCATGTGAAAACATTTTTATTAAACATGTGTTTTTAAAACTTTGGGTTCCAAATTTTCTCCCTTCCTCCCTCCCCACCCACCCTCATTGAAAAGGCAAACAATTCAGTATAGGTTATACATGGCAGTTATAGAAAACGCTTCCTTAGTAGACATGTTATGAAAAACTAACTCTTATTTCCCTTAATCCTATCCTGCCCCCCCCCCCATTTTTCTATTCTTTCTTTTGACCCTGTCCCTCTTCAGAAGTGTTTGCTTCTGATTACCCCCTTTCCCAGTTTGCCCTCCTCTCTATCATCCCCTGCTCTGTTGTCCCTTTCCCCCCCCCCATTTTCCTATAGGGTAAGACAGATTTCCATACCCAATTGAATGTGTATGTTATTCCCTCCTTAAGCCAAATCCTATGAGAATAAGATTCACTCATTCCCTCTCACCTTCCTCCTGTTTCCCTTCTACTATAAGAGCATTTTCTTTTGGTTTTTTTTTGTGAGATAATTTACCCCATTCTACCTCTTCCTTTCTTTTTCTCCTAGTATAATCCTCTCTCATCCTTTAATTTTATTCTCCAGATATGACCCCTTAATCTTCAACTCACCCTGTGCCATCTATCTATCTATCTATCTATCTATCTATCTATCTATCTATCTGTCTGTCTGTCTGTCTGTCTGTCTGTCTGTCTGTCTGTCTATCTATCTATCTATCTATCTATCTGTCTATCTGTCTATCTACATACACACATATAATTTTTTCCCCTCCAACTACCCTAATACTGACAAATGTCTCATGAGTTATAATAAAATACCATCTTTCCATGTAGGAATGTAAACAGTTCAACCTTAATAAGTCTCTTATGATTTCTCTTTGCTGTTTACCTCTTCATGTTCCACTTGAGTCTTGTATTTGAAAGTCAAATTTTTTTATTCAGCTCTGGTCTTTTCATCAAGAATGCTTGAAAGTCCTCTATTTCACTGAATGACCGTTTTTTCCCCTGAAGGATTATACTGTTTTGCTGGGTAGGTAATTCTTGGTTGTAATCCTATCTCCTTTGCCCTCTGGAATATTGCATTCCATGCCCTGCAGTCCTTTAATGTAGAAGCTGCTAAATCTTGTGTTATCCTGATTGTGTTTCCACAATACTTGAATTGTTTCTTTCTGGCCGCTTGTAATATTTTCTCCTTGACCTGGGAACTGTGGAATTTGGCTACAATATTCCTAGGAGTTTTCCTTTGGGGATCTCTTTCAGGAGGAGATCAGTGGATTCTTTCCATTTCTATTTTGCCCTCTGGTTCTAATATATCAGAGCAGTTTTCCTTGGTAATTTCTTGAAAGATGATGTTTAGGCTCTTTTTTTGATCATGGCTTTCAGATAGTCCAATAATTTTTAAATTCTCTCTCCTGGGTCTATTTTCCAGGTCAGTTGTTTTTCCAGTGAGATATTTCACATTGTCTTTTATTTTTTATTCTTTTGGATTTGTTTTACAGTATCCTGATTTCTCATAAAGTCACTAGCTTCCAATTGCTCTATTCTAATTTTTAAGGAAGTATTTTCTTCAGTAATCTTTTGACTTCCTTTTCCATTTGGCCAATTTTTTTTTTAGGGCATTCTTCTCCTCATTGGCTTTTTGGACCTCTTTTGCCATTTGGGTTAGGCTATTTTTTAAGGTGTTATTTTCTTCAGTATTTTTTTGGGTCTCCTTTAGTAAGCTGTTGACTTGTTTTTCATGATTTTCTTGCATCACTCTTATTTCTCTTCCCAGTTTTTCCTCTACTTCTCTCACTTGCTTCTCAAAATCCCTTTGAGCTCTTCCAAGGCCTGGGACTGATTCATATTTTTCTTGGAGGCTTTGGATGTGGGAGCTTTGACTTTGTTGTCTTCTTCTGGTTGTATATTTTGATCTTCTTTTTCACCAAAGTAAGATAATATAGTCTGCCTCTTTTTGTGCTGCTTGCTCATGATCCTGGCCAATTACTTGAGTTTTAATCTCTTTGTTAAGGTAGGAGTCTGCTTCCGATGTGGAGAATGTACTGTCCCAAGCTTCAGGGGTTTGTACAGCTGTTTTCAGAGATACTTGTAGGGACCTGTTAATTTTCAGTTCTTGCAAGGTGGTGTGATAAGGGGCGAGGTGTTTACTCCTTTCCTGGCCTGTGCTCTGGTCTGTTAGTGACCACAAGCACTCTTTTCTGTCTTGGAACTGTGGGGAAGGTTTCTTCTCCACAGCCACTGCAAGCTCTACCATGCCATCGTTCCTCCTCACCCTCTGTGACCTAGATCCAAGCACGGGCAAAGCAAGAGATTCCTGCCTCAGCACTGGCAAAGAGATCCCTGCAATCCCCCTCTGATCAGCTGCTGGATTCCCCCTCAGTCTGTGTGCTGGAAGCTCAGAATGCAGCCACCACTCTGGGCCTGTGCTCTGCACTCTGGAACTGGCTCCGAGACCTACTTTCTCTTTCAGCACTGCAGAAACAGATTTTGCCCACTGACCTTCTAAGTCTTTGGCATTCCTGGATTGAGGAGTCTGGAAACTGCCACAGCTCTGCCCAATTCAGTCCTCTGAGGCCTGCTCCAGGTTTGTTGCGGCCTGTGCGCCCCTGCCACACTACGCTCCACTCCCAGCCCGGCACGATCTACCTTTCTGATCAATCATGCAGGTTGTCTTGGGCTGGAAATTTGCTTCACTCTGTCTTTTTGTGGGTTCTGCTGCTGTAGAATTTGTTTAGAGCCTTTTTTAATAGGAATTTTGATGGGTTTGGGGGAGAACCGAAGCAAGTCACTGCTTTCACTCTGCCATCTTGGCTCCGCCTCCTCTCCCCCTTACATTTCTTAGATTGAAAAAGTTGACCAAAAGAAGGGGAAAAATAACATGTTGGAAGGACTGTGAGAGAAAACAGGGACATTAGTGAATTATTGGTGGAACTGTGAATGTGAGCAGCCATTTTGTAAGCAATTTGTAATTCTGCCCCAAAAGTTACTAAACTGATCATACTCCTTGACCCACTTACTCCACTGTTCCCCGAAGTGATCAAAGAAAGAAGAAAAGAACCCATATGTACAACAACTATTTATAGCCAGGTTTTTTTTTTTGTGGCAAAGACTGGAAACTAAGAGGGTGTTCATTAATTAGGGAATGGCTGAAAAAATTATAATATATGAATGTAATGGAATACAATTGTGGTGTGAAAAATGGTGAAAGGAATAGTTTCGGAGAAACCTGGGTTGAATGCATGAGTGAATGAATAAAGTATTTATTAAGCACTTACTATGTGCCGTGGTGTTACAAATAGAAAAGGAAAATTGTCCATGTTCTCAAGGAGCTCATCTTCAAATGAAGGAAACAGCACTTCTGCAAATCAGATGGAAAAGTCTCATGGTCCATAGGGTGCAGCATTTCACCTGAGGGTAATGTATTGATGAAGAGGGAAGTGAGCAGAAGCAGGAGAACAATTTGTACAATGATAACAACACTGAAAAAACACTTTTGATAGTTTTAAGGGCACTTACTGATGAAAAGACTAACCACAATTCTAGAGGACCAGAAATCAAGTAAGGTACCCATCTCCTGACCGGTGATGGCCATAGGCTGCAGAACAAGACATATGTTTTAGACATGACCAATGCTGGAATTGAGTTTGTTTGTTTGCTTTTTTTTTTACTATGAGTATTTGTTACAATGGTTATATTTTTATTTTTTCAATGGGGGATAGGAAGGAGGGAGAATGATTTTTTTTTTATTAAAAAAGACTGCAAAGAACAAAGTTACAGAAATTTTGTAGTAAAACTGTGGAGGGGGGCAGATTGACAATTTGAGAGCTTCTTAAGAAACAAATCGTTCAAGAAATAATGATTGTGATAGTTACATGGAAGTATGAGGTTTGCACAAGTACTTTAAATATACTAGCTCATTTGATCCTCACAAAACCTTGGGAGATTGTTGCTTTTAGTATAATCCCCATTTTGCAGATGAGGAAGTAGGCTTAAGGGATTCAGTGACTTATCTGAGTAGTAAGTGTGTAAGGCAGAGTTGGAACCTAGGTCTTCTTAATTCCTGGACCAGTGCCCTATTCACTGTACCATACAGCCTGATGTTTTCATAATCCAGTGTGTAGCAAATGTTAAGCTTAGAATGTTACAGTTGGAAGTGATGTTAGACTAATCCCCTTATTTTGCAACTCACATTGAGGTTCATGTAAGCAGAACGATTTGTCCAATATCATAGAAATCAGTGACCAGATGTGATCCTAGACCTCAGTGTTCCTGACTTCTTGTTCTGTCTCTGTCCTGTATTTGAGGTGGTGTGACTTCAAGAGCCTCCTGCAGTGTTTGCTATGCCACAGTTATTTCACAACTTTATTGTACAGAACATATTAACTTTAAAATTCACTGAAATATAACAGTTTTAGTTTTTTTCTCTTTATGAATCTTTGCTACAAGAGAGACTTCACTGGGAAGGAGATGAGGAAAGATGCTTTTGGCTACTTAGTAAGCACCTTATTAAGCAGTAAGGCCTTAATCAGAAATTAATATGATGTAAAGACAAAAAGTTATCAACAGAATTTTTATAAGAACATATATGTTTTTCTCTTGAGCTACATGAGGAACAATGAAATAAACCTCATTGACGTAATTGAACCTGATAATATCTCCTGATTATACTGCTGACGTCTCCCTGTGGTTTTGTTGGTTTGTAGAGCTGTGCAAGACAAATTTGGCTTCTGGTCACGCTCAATCAGAAAATTTTTACTTAAAATACAGTTTTGTAGCACGAACAAGTTGCAGTTAAATGATGGCATTATGAAAGGTGTTGGACAAGTGTTTTATTAAATCAAAGACTTATTTTTTAACTCTTTTCCCTTAGAGTAATACTGTAGACTTCACAGGCTGCTTAGGAAAAAATACCTTTTAAAATGTGATCATTCTAGATGATGTATAATATTTGCCTTTAGAAAGATGTGGCAACAGAAATTCACTGAAAATGTTAAATCATATTGTCATAGATTTTGTTAAATGAACTTTTACAGTGTAAAGAGCCGTATTGTGAAATTGTTATAATGTAATTCCAGTAATGACCCTCACTTCTGGTTAGCAAGTTTCCTCATTGCTGTTCAGCATTATTGCTAAAATTCCTATCCTAAAATCATTTGTTGTGGATATAAGATGGAAGAAAGGGTGCATTAGAAAAAGTTTGCTATTTTGTAGAAATAGGAAGGCCTTATTAAGGATAATTGGTACCTGAAAAGAGCTACTCAATATGAATCCATCTAAAGAGCAGAAACTAGGATTTTATAGTAAACAATGAAAATAAAAGATTTGATTGAGACTTTATCTTGGAAAATGAAACAAATTATGAAAAAGCTTATTTTATCTTACATTTAATAAAATGTTAAATATAAATTCCTGGAACTAATATTTAATTAATTCTTAGAATGAACAAAGATTGAATCAAGTGTTGATTTTTGGTAGGGATGTAATCTTTTGGACAAAATTGGGTGATAAGGTCCTAAAAGACATCTTTTTAGTGTTTGGCTTTTTCACTGTGATCCTAAGGAAGAGGGTCATTGCTATGAAAGTATTGGAAGGCTTTGTAGTTTTTTCCAAAGGCCTCTCTTCATCCCTTGATTTGCAGATCATTCTCAATTAAATGCCTGCTCACAATGTGAGAGAGACTTTTGCTTCATTACCCGACCTAAACGGAGGCTGCCTAGTGCAGTTACAGAGAATAGCTGAAGGGTTGGGAAGACTCCAGTTCAGGGACAACTTCTAGTTGTTGTGGTTGTTGTTTAGTCGTTTCAGTCATGTCTGACTCTTCCCTCATTTGGGGTTTTCTTGGCAAAGGTACTGGAGGGGTCTGCCATTTCCTTCTCAGGCTCATTTGACAGATGAGGAAACTGAGGCAAACAGGGTGAAGTGACTTGCCCAAGGTCACACAGCTTGTAAGTGTCTGAGGCCAGATTTGAACTCAGGAAGATGAGTCTTCCTGATTCCAAGCCTCCTGTGCCACCCAGCTGCCTCTCTATGTGTCTACAGTTACATACTTTCTTTGTGATGCAAACTTTCTTCCATCTTATATCCACAATAAATAATTCTAGAATAGGAATTTTAGCAATAATGTTGAATGACAATGAGAATATTTGCTAAATAGCACACAGCTCATTAAGTGCAAATCACTTAACTTTTGGGTCTTCAGGAAACACTTAAAACTTAAAGTTGGAGAATAAATGCGGAACTGCATTGGGAGAAGGAGTTTTCTTAGTGGGAGTTGACTACACCCATGAAACCATAGATGTGTACCCAAACAAAATATAACCTGGTGTAATAGAAATTCCCATGGCTTCCACTACTTATGAGAAAGGTTTATTACATCCCACTGCTCCCCAACCAAGGTTCTCTAATACCTTGACAGGGCCGGGTTATCTAGGCTCTCTACATTGGCTCCAACCCTCACGGATTATGTTCCCTCACTCGTAGGGAGGATCCTGTGTACCCCAGTTCCATTTAACTACTTAAGATTCAGATTAGTTTTTATATGGGAATAGTTACTTCAAAGGTGTAAAAACAAATATACAAATGTACCCCTTAACATATGTGGGGCACAGTTCCCCCCCACTTTATAATCCAGGAAGAGGAATGGGATTAGAATCATTTATAGTTTAGCATGTTTTCTAAATTACATAGTCCTAAGTTCCAAGTCCGAGGCCCTCTTAGGCTTGAGTCTTAGCCATCTTAGTTTCTCAGGACTTCCCTGTTAGACTGACTGGCTGTGCTTCTGGCCGGGAATCCTGGGTCAGTTACAGTTCTGGTGGGGGTTATTACCTGTATCTAGAACTGAGAAGATTATGAATGGAACAGACCGAACAGAAACCTCAGGCCAGTTTCTTGGGTCTTGAGGGGTGGGGTGGGGAGTAACCCTTACTTCTCTCTCACTGGTTAAGTTCATGGTGCCCTGCTCTGGGTGAACCTTGACTTTCATCCTCTCTGGACATTGAGTGGGGAAAAGGGCACAAGGGGAAAGAGAACTTGTGTCTTAGTTTGATAGTTTTTAAAGATGCATCCTGTTCTGGTTAAATAGCAGTTGGAAAGAGGCTACTTCCACCCACATTGTAGGGGGACACAAAATGTCTTCTCCCAGAAGCTGGGCCTTCCATCTTAGGTCATCACGGTGTGCACCAACACCCTGTTGCACCAGCAACTATGTGAACATGGGGAATGCATACCTGAATACTCATATAACAGGATCTCACCCCTCTCCAATATACAATAAGGCATATTGCTTGTAAAATGAGAGGATTGGATTAGATTACCAATAAAGACTCTTCTAATTCTATCATTCTTTGGGGGCTGAACTTCGAGAGGATCACAGAATACTAAAGGGAGAATGAATGCTCAGCCTTTGCTATTAATGTAATGAGCTTTAAATTTTCATACCAAAGTATCAGCATTTTGGTAACAGGAAGATATAGCAGATTTCCATTAAATCAGTAGTACCTGTAATAGAGTTAAGGCATTTTCAAATTCTATGTATTTTAAAAATAACACTTTAGAGACTTAAATTTTTATAGTAGTCATATAACTGACAATACTTTTCACACCTGCAGGAAAAACTGGAAAATTCTTACAATCCAGTCTGTAACACTTTTATCATCCTGAAAATTAAGGGTTAGGAGAGTTTGTGACTCAGTATACAATGTCGTATGGCAACATCTTGTGGATCCTGTTGGGATTAAGTATCTTTATGAAATGAACACCTTGATATCCTGTGGCAAATAGATTACATCATGATTTTTATTTAGTCTGTATACTCTAGTTATCTTTTTTGCTTTAATTGATAAACAGACTATAGTGCTGCTTCCTTGGAAAGTTTTGGAAACGTGCCAGGTATTGCAATGTTGTCTCTTCTTGCAGTGGTCGTTTTCTGAGTCTGGTTTTTGGTATTGTTCTTTGGCTTATGCTTACTTAACTGATAATCAACTTTTAGAATTAATTTTGTGCTTTTATAATTTGCACTGATCTCTAATACTTTACATTTAAGATCTTTTTAAAGACTCTCTTATACCTTACAGGATGGCCTTCTTCCAGTTTTTATGTCATTTGTTAGTAACATCTGGTTGTTTTGGTGAATTTTCTTGAGCAAATACATTTCTTATAGTCACTGTCATCTAATTATTGAACTTGAGTGGAGGAGTAGCTGCTCTAGGGGGAAAAACATGGTGTGGTGTTGAGAATGCGTCATAAGGCTAGTGAGTTCTAGTTTTAGATGGCTGATGACTTGCTATGTGGCCTTGGTTCTTCAGTCAGTCTCACTGTTCTTTTGTAAAATGAAGTGAGTTGGGTCAGATGGTATTTAAGGTCTTTTCCAGCACTAAAATTCTACAATTCTGTTATTCCCCCATTTTACAAACATTCTACATTGTTCTTGGTATCTAAAAATATCCCTTGAGTATCTGGTCTATCTTTCCAGTTTTATTCTCTAGAGCAGGTTCATGAGGAAGGAGCTGAGAGCTGACTGTAGGCTGGAGGTGCTGAGGGTGGCTTTCCAGCCTAGAGACTGCCTTGACGACCTTTAGCCAGTTGATGGCAGCAAATTATAGTTGTAGTCCTGAGACTGTTCTGGAAACAGTCATTTCCACCCTGTTTATTTCTTGAAAAATGCAAGTAAAACTTTCAGAGTAATACAACCTTCAGAAAAGAATATGATTTCTAACCCTGGCCCTGTACTCAGTGTGCCAGAGTCAAATCAAATCAACAAGGGTTTAAGCGCCTACAGTGTGCCAGGCACTGTGATACATTTTATCTTGGAGATTCAAGGAGAGGCAGAAAAGAATCCATGCTCTCAAGGAACTCACAATTACAAAGGGGAATCAACTATGTACAAACTAGATATATGCAGGATAAATTGGAGATTGCGTCAGTAGCAAGGTGCCAAGATTAAGGACCAGGAGGGGCTTCTTGGAGAAGATGCGACCCAGAATCTTAACAGTGGTACAGGACCTTAGTGGACCTCTAGTACAACTTCTTCCTGAAGCAAAGCTATTTAGAGCTGCATTCCGATAGTTGTACGGTTTCTGCTTGATCACTTCTAGTGATGGAAAGATCATTTCCTGATGATCCAACCTATTTTAAGCAAAACAAGTGTCATCCTTTTTCTTCTTTATGATGGCCATTCAGATATGTGATAGTAGCTACCATCTCCCCCCTCTAGTTTTATCTTATCTTGGTTAAACATTCCCCTTTCCTTCCAACAATCTGTGTGGTTTCTGGTCTCCTCATCATCCTGCCTACCTTTCTCTGGGAATAAACTGGCCTCAGCTTGGCATTGATCCTCTCAAAATGTGGCTCCCACGACTGAACACGTTACTGAAATGAAGTCTGACCAGGGAGGGGACAGTGTCTGTTGTGACTATCACCTCCATTGGTCTGGACAGTCTACTTCAGTAAATGCAGCCCAATATCATATTAGTCTTTTTGGTTGACAGCATCATGTTGTTGGGCCATATTGAACTTGTAGGGATTTTACATGTGAAAGATCTTTTTTCCATATCTTTCTCATTTTGTACTTGTCTAGTTGATTTTTTGCAAAACAAGTGCAGGACTTTATATTTAGCCCTGTTACATTTTATCTCATTAGCTATAAGGCTCCTGTTCCAACCTGTTGAGATCCTTTTTGGATTCTGATTCTGTCATCTCATATGTTTAGCTGCCTCTTCCAGCTTTCTGTCATCTGAAAATCTGATAAGCAGCCATCTGTGCTTTGAAGTCTTAAGTACAAATGTTGAACAGGACAGTGCCAGTGATCGTCCTGTGGTATACAAGATTCCTTGAGCCATGTGTCTGTCCCAGTTCAGAATAGAGAGAAGGCTTTTGAGAGTCAAGCACAGAGCACCTGAGGAACCCCTGGCATGGGGTTGTGGGCAAACAGTGTGGGGGCCAAGGCTAGGTTCAGATACTAGATGTACCTGCTAGTTTTAATATTGATGACTGGACATACATTGACATTTAGAAATGTAGAATCAGAGTTGGAAGGCCTTAGATATCATCTTTTTTAACCCTTTCATTTTACAGATGAAACAGAGTCCCATAGAGAAGTTAAATGACTTTTCTGAAGTCACAGTGTCTAATGTCCAATTATATGAGAATTAAAAGATAGAGAAAGTCCAATACTATGCATAGGTAGGGTTTATAGCACCACTATCACAAGAGCCATGTGTACTGTCTCTAGACTCTAAAAAAAAATCTACAAGAAGTCTGGCTCTGGCCTATTTCTAATCCTTGAGTTACTTTCCAAATGTTTCACAGTATACTTCTTTATACTGTAAAAATTCATTTAACAAATCTCTAACAGTTTGATTGACTTTTCTCAGGAAATATCTATTGCCACCTCTTTCTAAAGGTAAATATCACACATCATTAAAAGTAATTATACTTTTAGAAGTAGTGTCACATGTGAAGAACCAAATTTTGAATGCAATGCCTGGCGTATAGTAGCAACTTAATAGATGCTTGCTGATTGATTGATGGACATGCAAGACAGAATTCATTATCCTTCTTCAGAATTCATCCCTCTTCCTAACTTCCCTGTTTCCATTGAGGGCACCACATCCTTTCCATTACTCAGGTTTGAAATCTTTAGATTAATCCTCAATTCTTCATTTGTCCCATCCAGTCAGTTGCCAAGTCTTACTGACTTTTACCTCAACACCATCTCTTCCTTCTTTTATTCTTCTCACCATGGCTATCACCCTAGTCCATGTCATTTACCTGCTCAGTAAACTCTAATGGCTCCCCATATCTTTAAGATGAAATATACTAAACTCCTGTCATTTAAAACCATTCAGTATTGGGCTGCAATCTGTCTTTCTCAGCTAATCTCATGTTAACTTTCCTAACACGATCTGTGTCCCAGCCAAACTTGCTTGTTTCCCATATGTTCCTATATGTGCCATTCTGTCTCCTGCACCTGTGCCCTCATCCAGACTCTCCCTCATGCCTGGAATACTTTCTCCCCTCATCTCCATCTAGTAGAATTCCTAGCTTCTTCCAGAGAATAGCTTAGGGGTGCCACCAACCCTAGGGAACTTTTTTAAATTTAAATTTTCTTTATTCATTATCAATTTAATCGATACACATTTTGGTATGCCAAGAACAAAAAAGATGATTTTTTATGAAATTATAAACTGTTACATACAGTTTTTAAGTGTATGTTAAATTTAGTACAGTAGTGTTTATATCTCCTTCTAAAGTTGTTTCTGTTTTTTCTGAGCATTTTTATGATTTTTCCTATTTTTTGATATTATTTTTCTTTTTCATCTCTCTTACAACCCACTACCAGAAGACCTTTCTCTTTCCCAGTTGTTCATGCTCTCTTTTGTATTTCCTTTGAACATATTTTGTATATATTTGCCTATACATGTGTTTCCTCTAAGTTGAGTATAAGTTTCTTGAGAATAGGGAGTGCTTTCTTTTTTGGCTTTGCTGTTTATCCCTGGTACCTGACATAAGGCCTAGCGCTCCATGATACAGCACCATTCAGAATGCCTTCCATACACAAACATCTGTGCTTGCTTCGAGGAGCTGTATGGGCTGGCCCTATTGTTCATGTTTTAGTTGTCAGGGTTCAGTAGAGAAGTTAAGGAATAATTCAGATGAGAAAGAATTACCACAGTTTTACCCAAGGGTGTATACTTTATAATTGAGTTTCACTTTGAGGGTGATAAAGACTTCCCATGTTTCATTTAAGCAATTCTTCCCCCCCCTTTTCATTTTTTATAATGTTAAAGATAAAAAGAAAAAGGCCTGAATGGCAGCCTATTTTTAAAAAATGTGTTTGATATTAATTTGCTCCTCTCTACCTGTGACTTAGCAAAAAGGTTCCATTTTACACCTGTTCATTTAGAGCCTTCTCTGTGCAGAGCACTGGACTTGCCAGTTGAGATTCCCATCTAAACTGAGACCTACCTGGGCCCTGTCTTTGTGGACCTTGTCTAACATTCTGAATTGAAATAGAAAAGGAGCAATGACAGAAAAATGGAATTTCTTAGAACCAATTTATCTTGCAAAAATCAGACAATCTATGCTCTATTTAACAAATGCTGCATATACTTTGCATTAGAGTGTTTCGTTCACCCCACAACCTTCCCTTACTGTGTTAATCGTGGTTCATAATGATATTAGAATACTACAGAACACGTTAATACCAAGAGACAGTATGATGTAGAAAAAATCACAAACTTAAGGACAGACGAACTACTTTGGAGCCCACATTTTGTAAATCATGAGTTCTGTGCTGTTGGCAAATTATGTCACCTCTCATATGTAAAAGGAGGGGATTGGCCCAGCCCTAGGGGCCAAATACTACCCCAGACCACACTGTACAGGCAGCTCAGAACCAGATTAAAGTGTAACTGGGCAAGAGTTAACAAAATACAAGTATAATAGAATATAGATAATTCCAGTATGTGGTTTTCTAAGTCAATATGCAGCTGTCAGGATCCTTATGTGTGACTTATTGGTTCCTTTTTCTATTTGAGTTTGCCGCCACTGGACTAGATGACTTCTAGGCCCTTTCCAGCAGCACTGTTCTGTTCTAGTGAACACAGGAAGAGATGTGGCTACTATTTATGTCAGTATGTCAAGGACCTATGATTTCTGCCACAGTCTGGGAATTCCTTTTGCTAAGGCAGATTACCGTCCATCTATAATTCAGACTTTTAGAGAATCACCTGTGGCTCAGATAGGTTAAATGAATTGCCCTGGCTCACACAACTAGTAACTGGGTCAGAGTTGAGATTTGAACCAGAATCTTCCTAACTCCCAAGTTCTATAAATCCCTCCACTTTGGCAGTTCAGTCTTGCTTTATGGAAGAGACATATGTTCCAGAAAAGTGGACAAAAATAAAAAATTCTCTAAGGCTCCTCCTACTTCCCTGAGATGGAGAAGCAGGTTTGTAAGTATATTTGGGGGCAGCTGAAGATGGAAGAGCTTTCATCAATCCTTTGTGTATGGAGAATCAAGAATTAACTGTACATGGAGTAGGGATGAAAGTATCTTTGAGAAAGTTACTCATTTATGCTTGATGCGACCACAGGAAACATGCCGGGTTTAGGTGAGGACTGCTTTTTATAGCAGCACCTTAGATATCCTAGGGAAGCAGCGCCCCTCACTGGCATCAAATGTTCACTGGCCGGGTGGGTGATAGGTGATGATTTTTTTGTTTATTTATAACAATACTATGATTTTTGTTTTTATACTATTAACGCTTCCTAGACAATACCTGCTATGAAGTTTGCTAATTTGTTTGCTTTTTCTGTAATTCTCTTCACGTATTCAGTAACTAATATTTGGATCAGGAGTGGGGAACCCGTGGCCTCTCCCTTGATTTGGATTAATGAAGTATTGTTTGAAAATAATTTTGCCTCCACTTCTTGTTGATTCCATTGCCAAATATTGTTTTTTTTTAAGTAGCTAGAGCTGAAAAAGCTAAACTTTGCCTTTACAGCCTTTTCGTTTCTGTTAATTTTTAAATGAATGAAATTTCTTTTTATTTTTTTTTTCAGATGATTCTTTGGGATTGGGACTTGAAGCAGTGGTCTAAACCCCATTATCAGGTGAGTGCGTGCATGAGCATGAAGGAAGAGTGATGTTTGTGAAAAACTTAAAAGAAACATTGAAATTTAGAATCAGAACTTCCTGTAGTAAGAACTTGATAATCTGGAATATAATGAATTAGAACCTGCAATTAAATGGATCTTTTTTCTGAATTCCACTTGTAGGATAAAGAGGCAAGTGACCCCCCCCAAAAGCTCATTTAAAAATAATTCTTCAAGCAAGAGGCTGGATGACCTCTTGTCGGGTATGTTGTAGTGGGGATTCCTTTTTGGGTGTAAGTTAGATTAGATGGCTACTGAGGTCTTTTCCAGTTCTAAAATTCTGTGGTTCTATGGTTTAAAAAACAAGCAGTTGTCATGGGATAACCTGGGCTTAGCTTAGGCTTCAACCCAAATTAGTACAAGAACCCATTTTTTAAAATTGAGGACTTCTGACTGAGAAAAAAATCAATTTAGAGTACTTAAAAAATTAATTCCCTTTGATTATTTTTAAAATGAAGAAAAAGAAGCACAAAACTTTATTCATTATTAATACAACAAATACTAAAGTATTTTTGAGTCATGTGTTCAATTATCAATTATATATAAAGCACTGTCAGCACTGAGAGAGATATGAAAATAAATTAGATTTGCCCTGCTCTCCTTCTCACCTTTTCCCCACTGATGATCTAGGAGAGAAGCTAAAGCACATACACAGATTACTACAATAGCAACTAGCATGTGCCAAGTGCAAGAGTCCTACTAGATAGAGTTTAGAGAAAGTAGAAACTATTTCAAGCTTGGAAGTTGGAATCAAGGAAGGCCAAGTTTGTGAGCTTGGCAAGCCCTCAGGGAAATGTGGTGGCAGTGTGGGCTGTCTCTGGAGAACAGGTAGGAGGTTAGTAGGCAGATTTGGAGAAGAGGGTATTGTAGGACAGGTTTGATGATGCCAGCTAGGCCGAGGTACAACAAAGCTCCTAAGGTACACTGAAAGTGGCTAGAAGAGGAGCAGACTGTAGTAGAATGGGCCATGGAACAGGTAGATCTGAGATAAATAGGGACAGGTTGTTATTGCAGCAACTTGTTGGATGGGATTATAGTTCCACAAATACGTATTATGTGCCCACTATGTGCAAAGGCGCCACAAAGACAACAACAAAGATAACAGTGACTGCCTTTGAGGAGCTTATGTTCTCCTGGAGGATCCATGAAAAACCAATGTAAATAAAATAAAATTTGAGGAGGAAGAAATTACTAACAAGGAGAAGGTTAAAGGCAGCTAGAAATTTGCAGAGGCTTAGCTAAGAAGGGAATCTATTCCAGGCATGCTGGACAGCCAGAAGATATGATGTTGTGTGAGGAAGAGGAAGATGTTGTGTTTGCTAGAATGTGAGTATGTTATGAAGAGTGAAGTGGAATAAATCTGGAGCAGTATTGAAGTGTGGGGCTGGGGAGTTTGTGTTTTCTCTTTGAGATGATAGGAAGCCAGTCATTATTTCTGAGCTGGGGAGTGACATGGTCATACCCATGCTGGAGGAAGATTATTTTGACAGCAGAGACAAGGATGGACATGAGGGAGGTGAGACTGGGGAAATAGGATAAGTTAGGAGGATATTGTAGTTGTCTGGGTAGGAAGTGATGAGGGATCTACCTGGGATGGTAACTGTGTGAATGGAGAAAAGGGGACACATAGCAGAGTGAAGTATAAGAAGACTAGAGAGGTAGGACAGGGCCAGGTTATTATTGGTGATGATGATGATAATAACAGTCATAATAGCTAGCATTTATGTAATTCTTTAAGGTGGTCAAAGCACTTTATATGTGTTATCTCAATGAGATCTTTAATCTATTTGGTCCTGGAAGAAAAAGAGAGGAGTTTATATAACAAGAAAGTGACATGGTCAGACCTCTACTTTAGAAGAATCACTTTGGCAGATGAATGGAGGGGGAATTGAACTGGGGAGAGACTTGAGGCAGACATACCAGTTAGAAGGCTATTCCAATAATGTGCTTGAGAGAAGGCCTGTACCAGGGTAGTGGCTGTGTGAAAGGGGATAAAGGGCTGTATATGAGAGATGTGAAGGTAGAAAAAATAAGATTTGGCAACTGATTGAATATGTGGGGTGAGTGTAAATGAGAAGTTAAGGATGACCTCAAGGTTGATGGCCTACATGACTAGGAGGATGATGGTGCCCTTGATAGCAATAGGGAATTTTGGAAGAGGAGGGGCGGGTTTTGCAGAAAGATAATGAGTTTACTTTTGGACATGCTGCATTTTGAGATGTCTATAGAACATCCAGTTTGGGATGTCCAAAATCAGTTAATGTGGCAGTGTAGGACTGTAGTTCAGGATAGAGACTAAAGTTGGATGGATATATATATATATATATATATATGTATATATATGTATATATATATGTACATGTATATGTATATGTATATATGTATATGTATATATGTATATGTATATATGTATATATGTATATGTATATGTATATATGTATATATGTATATGTATATGTATATATGTATATATGTATATATATATGTATATATAATATATACACACATATATACATACACATATACATATATACATATACACACATATACATATATATACACATATATATGTACACACACATACATATATATATAGGGGATCATCTGTGTAAAGGAGATAATTTTAAAGCTAGGGAGTAAAGGGTATCTGGGAAGAGGGTTCGCTGAGAGATTAAGAATGATGAGTGCTGAGAAAAGGCCATCAGATTTAGCAGCTGTGAAATAGTTGGTAACCTCTGGAAGAGCTCTTTTAGCATGATATTCCAGTAAGAAGTCATGTTGCAAGGGGTTGAGAAGTAAGAAAGTGGAGATGAGTTTAGATGGCTTTTCTAGGAGTTGATTGGGAAAGGGAGAAGAGGTATAGGCAGACATTTTGAGAAGACAACAAGGCTAAAGGAAAACTTTTTAAGACTAGAGAAGACCTGAACATATTTGTAGGCATCAGGTAACAGAGAATGAAAAATGGGAAAATAAAGAGATTAGTCTTGGCAAGAAAGGTCCTTTGTTTCTCAAAGGCAAGAGCAAGAAAAGAGAGATTGAGGGTTAGCATAGAGGAGAGAAGGGAGCTCACTTATTGCTTGCTTCAGTAAAGTAGAAAAGGACCTTCATTGAAAGGGAAAGAGATGGTATAGAGGGAATCGAGGGAAAAGAAGCATTTGAAACAGCTAATTTGGGGATAGAGAGAAAAGGGGGACCAGTAAGAGTTTGCTCTGAAGGGAGGAGTTGAGATTAGATATGTACCTAGATGACAGATGGTGGGTAACCAGAAGGCTGGGAGATAAGTTCAAGAGCTATGATAGGGCATAGGGAGTGCTGAATAGACACAGCCTGGTTAAAAGGAAAAGCTAGTTCTGGGTCTAGTGTGTAGGAGGTAGAATGTTGATGTAGAGTTTCCAAGCCCTACCCTAACACCTAGGGAATGTGACACCTCTAGGCAATGTCTCTCCACGAGTTGCTGCAGCATTTCTGATGGGGATGGGGAAGAAGGAGATGAAATTTTCCCCTTACAAATATATTTGGGCTTTTAAAGTCTTTATTCTGATTCCTTATCTTAGTGTAGTGGTGACTGTGGGTTCTTAGAACCTATGCCTACAGAGTTCAGCCTCTGGCAACTCCCATAAAATTGGAAAGGTAGGTTTCTAGTACTGTTTTGGAGGCAGATTTTGAGTCTGTCATCCTAGGACAGCTTATCTAGCCACAGAGAGGCTACTGGCTTGTTTGATAGAGAGAATACCTAAAGAAGGACCTTTGGAGTAAAAGGATGGGACAGAGAAAAGAAAGAAATGTAAGGGGAGGGGGAGAAAGAGAGATAGACATACAAGGAAGAGAGAGAAGTTGGGGGTGAGAGGGGAAAGAGGATAAAGAGCATCAGGAGAAACAACCCTCATAAAATAGGAGATGTAAGTAGGTAGTAGGAGAAAGGTACTAAGGAGAGAGAGGAAGAAGGAAAGATGAGGTCAGTAGATAAGAGAAGCTTAGATGGTTCTGAAGTGACAGTATTATCGATTACTCATTATATTCACATCTGCTGTTGGTTTCCAGAGTAAGTTATTAACAGTAATCAGTGTCACTCTGAAATTTTGATAAACTACTTACTCCCAAATCTCTTCTACCACTTTTTGCCTTAAAATCTTCTGCAGAATAGGTTAGCCATGAGGCCAGAAGGAGGAACTGTGATCTGGATTTCTGCTGAGAAAATGATGTCAGGGCTGCAGCATCTGAACCTGTCATATAGGGCCCTCTAGTGATAATCAGCATGGGAAATTATGGCAAAAGTAGTCAGTAAAGATGAATTCCATTATGTGTGGTGTGTTCCTGACCAAGGAAGGGAGGAAAGTCCATTCTAACAATGCATTTTAAAGCTATTTCTTACAGCAGAGTTTTTGAATTGCTCAGTTAGCTAGAACAATAAACTGACTTGAGCACCTTATTTCTTTTTCAGCTTTACTGTACTTCTCTTGGTATGGTTTTAATATAGTTATCTAAATAGTGGTTACTAATCCATTCTCTAGTTGTATTTTCATGTTGATTACAATCATCTGTTCATTCTGAGCCCATATCTATCCTGTTGCTATTTCTCTGTCAAAACATGCTGGACATTTTATTCTGCAGGCAGTGTTAGGTTTGAGATTTATGAAGTTTCAATATGTTGCCATCTTTCAGTCTGCTTAATTTTTTGTTGCCTTTGACTTTATTGAAAGCATGTAATGAATTTTGAATTGTGAACACTCTGGTTTTTAAAAATTTTCCACAAAACTGAGTTTTCTTAAGATAAATGGATGCATCTATCAATATATATGTGTGTGTGTGTGTGTGTGTGTGTGTGTGTGGTGTGTGTGTATATTTTTTTTTTGAGGCAGTTGGGGCTAAGTGACTTGCCTAGAGCCATATAGCTAGTAAGTGTTATGTGCCTGAGGCTGGATTTGAACTCAGGTTCCCCTGACTCCAGGGCCAGTGCTCTATTCAGTGTGCCACCTAGCTGCCCATATCATTATCTTTTTATGGAATAATTAAAACAGACTGCTAGGCTCTGAGGCTAAAGACTATTTTCTCAACTTTTCATTTAGATGAATGATAATCTTACAGCTTGCCCCTTTTCCATTTTATATTCGATCTTAATTGGTAAAGATTAGAACCGTATCACTTTTATATCTTGTTATTGTGAATTCTGAATTTAAGATTCAGAAATCTTAATTTATACTCATCGTAAGTTATCAAATGGGAAGTGGCAAATCCTGTTATGAGTATGACTTACGTGATGTATCTTTAGCTGGTTTAACCCACAAATGGAATGAACTGTCTTTGAGTGTATGAAGTTCTTGATCTAGAATGTATAATCATTTCTCAGACATGTTGTAGATAAGATTTATGCTTCAGTTTGAGATCAAATTTTTAATTACATTTTACTCTAATTTACTCTAATTACATTAGAGCTTATATGAATGAAATCTTGAGTTATGACATTTTCCCCCAGACTTTTCACTCAATAATGTGTACCACATCAAAATTATAGAAATATGCATTTTAATATGATCTAATTTAATGAGATTTTATTGCATAATCTGTGGTTTATCATTGAAAATTCTTTTATTAATTTGAAGTTTTCTCTGTAATCAAATTGAAAGAATTAATATAATTTTAAGCATTTTCCTCTTTTTTTAGAATGTGTCACGAGGAGCTGATGTTGATCTTTCGATGCTAAATGACGCTCGCCAAATGGTGACAGAACTAATGACGGATCCAGCCCTCCCCCCACATGTGATTACTTCTCTTCGAAGCATGGATAGTTTGATGGGTGCTTTCTCCAAATCATGTAGGCCAAATAGCAACACATTCCCACTGTTTACCGGGTTTAACCCTTGCTGTGAAATAGAGAACCCCGAAGAAAAAGATACAAAATCTAACAAGGTCAGAGAACTGTAGAATAAATCATATAGCCTTAAAAATAACTTCTCAATGAGATTTTCAGATGTCAGCTACCTTGAAAAATCTTGTACAAAATAGAATAATTTTGCAAAGACTAATTTTTAAAATTATATGTTAGAATGAATCTTCTTGATCTTTTCAGAGATATTTATGATGTACATTTTTCTTGTGTGTCATACTAGATAACTTGTCTGATGGTGAAATTAAATATATTCTTGATCTAGTGATATTAATCTTGGCATTTGTGACTTAAGTCGTAGTAACTGTTATTGTTTGTGTAGCTTCAAGGCTGATCTTGTACAAATTAAAATTTAGCACTACTTTTTAGAAATGTGTGTGTGTGTTTGTGTGTGTATGTCCATTTGGAAAACCTAAAGAGAATGATTTTTCTGAATTTTATAAAAGATAATTTGCAAAGTTTTTTTTTCAATTTATTGTCCTTTTGGTCCCAGGTTTTTTTTTCTGCTTATACTCATTGGTAATTACTATGACTTAGACTTTGTCCTGAAGAGGCAGAATGATATAGTGAATAGAATGCTGGATTTGGAGTCAGGAGGATGTGGGTTCAAATCCTGCCTCAGACACTTACTAGCTGTGGGACTCTGAGCAAGTTATTTAACTAACCTCTCTGTGCCTTGCTTTCCTCACCTGTAAAATGAGGGGGTTGAATTTGATGGCCTTCTGGGTCAGAATCTGTGATCCAGAATCGGCTTGTTTTTTTTTTCCATCATTAGATGTAGAAATAATCTGTCTCTTCCAGTATCTCACTGTGAGTTATTTTTTAAATAAGATTAAGTAGTGCCTTAACTTTTGAGATTTAATATACATGTAACCCTAACCCTAGCAAAATGAATGGCCATGCATCGTTAGTGTCAAGAACCATTTGATTTGCCAAAGACTTTGGCATGGAGGACTTTGTGGTTTGGTTCTTTAGTAGCTGTGGCTAAAGCATCTACACAGGCATCTGCCAGGATTTCAAGTTGCTTCTTTAGAAGATGATTGTGGGACTGGAAAGCAGGGCCGAGAGGCGGGAGAGCTTGTGCACAGTATCCTCAGCTGTCTTCACAGGGCTTGGAGATGGTTCGATCCTCTGGTGTGGGTTATTCCCTCTCTCTTTCTCAGGGCACTCTGCTGCTTTACCTATTCTAGCTTGCCTGGTTGATGGTGGTGGGATGCAAGGGGAGAACCTGTTCTCACAGGGTTCACTTTCCTGGATGGTAGCTGCAGGGCTAGGCTCAAAGCAGAGCTGAGTGCAGTTAGGATGAAGAGGCAAGCATGAGTGGAAGCCTCCTTTTTATTTTTTCCCTACTTTTATTAGACAGATAATGATCTTACTATATGGACTACTTTATTGTACCAAGAATATGTTGGCAACATTCCTTGTCATACAGCTAGGAAAATGATGTCTAGTTTTAGTCTGGTGGGATGGGAGACACAAATAGGTGATCCCCTTATTGTGAGTTACCCTGGTTTCTTTATGTGGCTTCATTGGTTTGGCATTGATCTGTTTTCTCTTTGATAGTGTCAACTGGACCAAACCGGCCTCTGATCAAGGATGGCCAGAGCTGAACAGAGCAGGTCAAGACAGGAGAGTCAGGAATCAAACAGAAGTCTAATTTCAAAGTGAAGAAAATGGCTTGCAAACAAGGAGGCAGATTAGACACACGAGCTGGGGCCCTGCTTCTGGTCAGGGGACCTGAGGCAGTGTGGGGAAACCTCACTAGTTATACCTATGGCTCCACAGTGAGCTGTAGCCCTGACAATGAGGGGTAACAGCAGCAGTGAGACCAGTTTGATTCATAGCAGGACTTCATGACTGGAACAAGGGTGCTTGTCCAAGCTCAGAACACCTGGTGCTGGTCAGAGCAATACAATAATTATGTGATTTTTGCCAGAGGGTGAGCACAAAGGATTGTGCTTATGTCAAGCTCAGGGCATAGCCTGCTTGCTGGGCGTCTCTTATTATCTTGACAATAACAATGTCCAGAGACTTCACAGGGATGGCTCTTGGGTTGCTGTGGATCTCTTCAGCCTAGTATTCCTTTCAAATGAAAACTCTGTTTGATTTCGCTGTCCTGTGACAAAAAGGTCTTTTTGTGTCCTGTCAGAATTGAGAAGAGAGGGAAATAGTCCAGCCTGAGGGAGCTGGTGACCTCCGAGACCCCTCCTTGGACTGGGATTACTGATTCCTCACCAGTAATGTCCAGAGACTCTTGCTAAGTTGCCTTTATTAGCCTCTCTGAAGTTAACAAAGGAGGCTAGGCCTAGTTACCAAGGGTTGGCCATGCTTTTCTTGGCCATGCTGGGCCATCCCTTCCACATGAAGTAGTTATTGTGTTGAGTACAGACTGGAAGATGAGACACAGACTTCCCTGTTTGGTATTTAAAGCCCTATATAGCCTGGCTTCAATCTGTATTTTCAGGCACAGGATACATTCACGTACGACTTTGTCTCGCCAAGATGGCCTTCTTCCTATGCCTCACACATGATGTTGCAAGCCTGTGGTATAGCCACTGTGTCCCATGGGATACCCTTCCACCTCTGCATTGTAGAATGCCTGGTTTCCTTCAAAGCCCATCTCAAGTGCCGCCTTCTGATCCTCCCCAGATGCTGGACCCTCCCCAAAACTGCCTGGTGTTTTGTCTATACTTATATGAATACAGATTGTGTCCCTTCATGACCACAGCTAGCACTTCTATGGCACTGTAAGGTTTGATAAAGAGATTTACAAATATCATCTCGTTTGATTTTCACAGCTATCTTGGGAGGTAGGTGCTCTTATCCCCATTTTACATCTGAGGAAACTGAGGCAGACAAAGGTTCAGTGATTAGACCAGGGTCATACAGCTAGTCCATGTGAGTCAGGATTTGAATGTAGTCTTCCTGACTTCAGGTCCAGACTCTCTCCACTGTGCCACCCAGCTGCTCTTTGAGAGAGCAGCTGTTTGTGTCTTTGTATCCCTCCTGTCTAGCACAATGCTTGGTACACAGTAGGTGTTTAATAAATACTTGTTGATGGGTTGATTGCATTTGTTTCCGAAGAAATAAATATTTATGCCACAGGCAAAGCATTTCTTTCTTCCTTTTCTCTCTGTCAATGTCCAGTATCTCATCTCCAACTGCCTTTCAGACATCTCAAACTGGGTGGCTGGTAGACATCTTTCATGTCAAAAACAACTATCTTTCCCCTTCTTATGATCCCTGTTGCTATAGAGGACAGTATCATCCCCCCAGTTCCTCAGGCTTGCAACGTATGAATCATCTTGTATTTTTCACTATCTCTCATCCTCCACATTGAAATTATTGCCAGGGTCTGTTGACTCTATCTTTGCAGATCTCTTGAATACACCCCCTTCTCTTCTCTGACACTGCCATCTTCCTTGTTCAGGCCTTTATGACCTCATGCCTGGATTACCTCAGTAGCCTGCTGGGGGGTCTGCCTGCCTCAAGTCTCTCCCCACTCCGGTCGATCCTCCATTCAGCTGCTAAAGTGATTTTCCTAAAATGCAGGTATGTCACCCCACCCTCTACTCAGTAAACTCCAGTGGTTCCTTATTGTTTATGGGACCAAATACAAAATCCTCTGTTTTGTGTTCAAAGCCTTTCTAGGGCCAGCCTAGCTCCCTCCTACCTTTGCAGTCTTCTTACACTTTATTCCCTGCCATATAGACCTTGATCCAGTAACATTGGCCTCCTGGCTGTTCCATAAGCAAGATGCTTCATCTTTTGACTTTGGGCATTTTTTCTGACTGTTCCTCCCTGCCTGGAATGCTTCCCCCCCTACTTTCTGCCTATTGGCTTCCCAGGCTTCCTTTAAGCCCTAGTTAAAATCCCATCTTCTACAGGAACTCTTTCCCAAACCCTCTTAATTCTAATGTTTTCCCTTTCTTAATTATTTCTTGTGTGTAGGGTGTCAGGCCTGGAGTCAGGAAGAGCTGAGTTAAAATTTCCCTCAGATACTTAGTAGCTTTGTAACCCTGGGCAAGTCACTTAACCCTGTTTGCCTCAGTTTACCTCATCTGTAAACTGAGCAGGGGAAGGAAGTGGCAAGCCACTCCGGTATCTTTGCCAAGAAAACCCCATATGAGGTCATGAGGAGTGGTATATGGTTGAAAGAACTGAAGAAAAAGAAGCCTGTTTGTACATAATACTTTGTTATCTTTCCCCTGTTAAACTGTAAGCTGCTTGAGGGGAGGGACTGTCTTTTGTCTCTTTTTTTATGCCCAGTACTTGGCACATAGTAGGTGCTTAATAAGTTTATTTATAAATTAATGCTTCATAAGTTTGGTTTATCGACTGAATATGTAGTAATTTAGAGTGGAGATATCGAAAATGTATTACTTCAGAAGATAATTATTACCAATCGGCAGCCAGGGATGAAGGGAAAGGAAAACAAGAAGCAAATTATCGTGTGTCCACCAGCTTCTTATATGCCAAAAAACAGCCCTGTTGCAGAAGCATATCCCCGACGTTGATTTGTTTCTTTTCTTAAAAGTTGATGCTAAAAGTTTAATTGCTAAAGTATCTTCCAAGATATGTGCTGGGGACAGTGTATTTTCAGCTCAGCTCTCCTGCATTGTCTTTAGCGGCAAATGACATTTAGAGTAATGGCTCTTGTGTACCGTAAGGCACTTCATCATCCACAAGAATTTGGTGATGTTTGTTGCAGTATTCATTGCTATGAAGTGAGGTCCGAAAAGGTCCTTACAACCATTAGGAGTGTTTCAACAATGAGAACCGATAGTTGAATCTCACTCCAGGTCTAGGCATTATTTAAGGCTAAAATTAGATTATTAGGAACTTGAAAATGTTTGAATGGGGGCAGCTAGGCGGTGCTGTGTATAGAGCACCAGCCCTGAAGTCAGGAGGACCTGAGTTCGTATCTGGCCTCAGACCAAACACTTGACACTTACTAGCTGTGTGACCCTGGGCAAGTCACTTAACCCTGATTGCCTAAAAATAAAAAAAAAAGAAGGGAAGAAAGGAGGGAATGTTTGAATAGGAAGAAACTTTAGAGATTGTCTGGGTCAACCTCTTTTTACAGACAAGGAAACCCAAACTTAGTGAGGATGAGGAAGTTAGCCAAGGCCCTGCTTGGAGCTGAGTTAGTGGGAGAGCCCAGTGCCCTCTCTGCTCTGTCATGCTTTCCCTCAAATGTTTTGATTTGATTTCTCTGCTTTTTAAAGTATGTGAAGAGATGAGGGAGAATTCACAGAAGGAAAAGATAAATGGGCTGTAGAATAGGAAATAATCGCTATGAGTGAGATGATCTGCTTAGGAAAGGAGAAGGTAAAGGAGCAACTTAATGTGGCCTTCTAGTACACAATAACTTTTTGACCCTCTACAGAGAGAACTAGACAAGATTCAGTGACCTTACTGTCAGAGACAGTCTGGATGGATGAAAAGAACAGTTTGATTTTAAGTGTGCCTGAGTAGTGCGATGAGCTTAGAGATGATTGTGGAACTCTTGTCTTCTATTTTTATTGATTCCATGATATTCCCTGGCTATTGAAAGCAGCAGTCTAATAATATTGGATGCCTTAGGCTTACGAAGTCTAATGCTTTACTGAAAACCAATTTAGAAAAAGGAATTACTTGACAGGTTTCTGTAGAGTTTCGTTATTATTTTCTTCTGCTGTGCCATAGTTGCAAACTATTCTACGGAAAGAGACTTTGAAGTTTTTAAGAATTCATAGCTTCTGCCTCCTGGAATGCTGTAAGTTATTTTGATGGTTTTAATTGCGCAGTGAAGCACAAGGAATCATACAGAGGAAATAAGCTCTCAAGAAACAGATCTGTGCTCTCTGTCATTGCTGAGGAAGCTGACTCCTGCTCCCTAGGCTGTTGGGAGAGGGCAGTTCTCCGGGGCAGTATTGTGATTGATGGAGGTCCGTAGCTGTTACGCTGTTAGACTGTCATAAAATATAACATATGATGATGCGTAAAGTACTTCTAATTAAGTCTTGGGGTCTCAGGGATGCTATGATGCATGTTCACATTCATTCAGCTACTCTTTATTCAGTACCTATTATTTGCACAGTTTAAACTGGGCATTCTACAGACATGCAGAACATGATTTAGTCTTTGTTCTCAGAGAGCACATGGTTTAAGAGAGAATGTGTCCACAAATAAAGGCAACCTAAGCAAAAGTGTTCAGGTGAAGGAAGAAGCATACTGTGGAGTTTAGAGCGGGGAGAGATCCCTTCCACGTGGCAGCAAAGGTGGTGAATTTCAATTACCATTGCATTTGGGGTGTCTGAGGTTGGACTGAGCTAGACCCAAAGTGTGCTTGGGAAGTGCGTTTTAAAAACAAATCCCTCATATCAGCTTGTTTTCTTGTTGATTGTCTCTTCTCCAAGAAGCAGAGTATAGAATGGGTAAAAGAAACTTCTAATTGTTCATCTTCCTATTCACTAGATTCTAGAGAAATCAAAATTTACTGTAATAATTATTTTAAAAGGAAGAAGAAAAATGGAATATGATAAAATGTGAAATTTGGGGGAATAATTAACTCAGTTCTAGGAAAGAGTATGATTTAATTTCTCTGTGGCTTGTTGAAAAATGTGTTAAACATGTGGATGTACCAATATATAGGTCATACAGTGTAATCATTTTAAATGTTGTTTAATTATTCAACAGACACCAAGTAATAGAAATAATGGGCTGATGCTACAACTAAGGAGACACTCGAGAACTTCAGGTCTCCCTCTGCCACCCCCTGAACAGTCTCCTTCACGAGGGGAGTGCAGCCCCAGAAGGCGCACGCTCCCTCTCCGACAACAAAGTGCTTCCAGGTAAAACGCCCGCTGGCCCTCCTCACCCTACCTAGTGCCGTTAACGTGACGTGCCCAGCTCCTTGACGCTCATGCCAAAGATGGGAATTCTGAATTGTGCTGGGGGGCATAGCCTCGTCTCCTCAAATGGACCAGTCATTGGTTCTGCTCCTCATTAGTCAGCTGTGTCCTTGAACTTTTCTGGGATTCAGTTTTCTCATCTGTAAAATGGAAAGGCTGCATCAGATGTTCTGAAAGGTTCCCATTTGTTTCTAGGACAAAGCCTTCTGCTGACCGTAGTTTACCTTGGCTTTGGACAGCCAGAAAGGACAGGCACTCTCCTTTGTTGCTGCTGCAGTTTAGCCTTTTCTGCTTTTATCCTCCATCTTTTCATCAAGCTCTTCCATTTCATTTGCGGAGGAAGTCCTGGTGAGGAAACTGCCTCTGTCAGTGCAGAGAAGCCACAGTTAGGCCATGTGGAGTCTGATGGCCAAGGGGAGTCAGGAGTTAATTGACTTGCTTTGGTTCACGGAGTTAATCTGAACCGGAGGAGAGTCAGTTGTCCATGGGCAGCTCCCTCACCTTACTCCAGACCACTCTCCAGTGACAGCTCTGTGGAGGAAAGACAGCTGCTAGTTTTTCAAGCCAAATTGTCTTGGTTAAAGTTAAGTTGTATTAAGGCTGTCTGTTATCCGTAAGCTCATGGAAGTAATTTGTGCTGCATGATTTGCCATTTGTCACAAATATAAAATCCTCTATTTGGCTTTCAAAGCCTCCTGTCATAACTTAGCTTCTTCCTCCCTTCCCAGTCTTCTTACACGTTACTCCTGTCTACTCCCAGTGACTCCAACTTGCTCTTCTGACTCCTGGCTCTTCTCTCATGTGACAGGCCAGCTCCTGAGGCCAAGCATCCCTTTTCTGCCTGAAATGATCTCCCTCCTTTTCCCTGTAGGTTATTGGAGGAATGCAAGGCTGAGGTTAGGCAGAAAGTGAGCATTGCTAGGACAGTGGGGCAAGGGATTTGAGAGTAAAGTTGGGGTGAAGAGTTGGTATGGGGTACAAGGAGGCTGAGGAATTGGAAGGTTAAGGAGTTTAAGGAAGCATCAATAGAGATATTAAAACCCCCTCATTTATGGGTAGGAGCTGGAGTAAAGAGGACAGCATTGACCCAGGTGCTGAACTCCTTGAGGAGATAGGGAGGACAGGGTGGGAGCTGGTATACACCAGATGCTGTGATCTGGATTAATTGGAAAATTTAAATTAAATAAACTTCAAGGAAGGAGAGGTTGCAGACTGTTGGTGGCAGAGGGGCAGTCTGGAATTTGCAGTGAAGAACAGTGTGCTAAGGGGGGTGGGGGTGTAAGTGAAGGTAAAACTAGTGTTAGAATGGCCTGGGATGCGGTGACATGGGGGAAGCTAGGTCTCCATGAGAGCAAGAAAATGTCAGGTAGAGAGGACTGAGAGATAACTTTTTAAAAAATTGGCTATTTAAGAAAATTAGTAAACTTAAAAAATTAATCTATCCCTCCCTTTCTCACATTTAGCAATTAAAAAAGAAAACCCCTAAAATAAAGCCCTGGGTATGCAGCAGCATAGTCTGGCAAAAACAGATTCCTATATTAGCCATTTCTGGCTCTTCCTCCATTTCCAGTTCATCACCTCTCTTTCAGGGGGTGAGTAGTATATTTCATCTTCATTCTTTGGGACTCATGGTTTATTATTATGTTGATTAGAGTTTCAAGTCTTAAAGTTAATTTTTTTGTTTTTTCTCCTAGTTCCTCTCCTTCCCTCTGCATCAGTTCTTAGAGATTGTTCCACTTTCCTTTGAAATTGTCCATTTCATAATTTGTTAATGGCACAATATTATTCCATTACGTTCATATTTTGAGCGTAATTCATTTAGCCATTCTCTAGTAGGAGTTTATCAATTGTTGATTACCACTAAAAGAGCTATTAATCTTTATGTAAGTATAGGTCCTTTTCCTCTTTCTTTGAATTGGGATGTAGGCCTAGCAGTGGTATTTCTAGGTTAGAGTATATTCATAGTCTGGTAACTCTTTGAGCATAAGTTTCAAATGGCTCTCCAGAACGGCTGGACCAATTCATAGCTGCACCTGCTGTGCACTAGCATGCCTGTTTTCCTACAGCCCCTCCAACATTTGTCATTTTCCTCCTTTGTCATTGTTGTCAATCTGATAATGTAATGTGAAATCTCGAAGTTGCTTTAATTTGCATTTCTCTCATTATGGTTAGATTAGTACAAATTAGGCTAATTTGAATCATTCTAATTAGACATTTAAAGCTTTTTTTTCCCCCATATGCTTGTTAATAGTTTGTATATCTTCCTTTGAAAACTGTTGTTTTGTTCCTAACCTCTGACCATTTTTCTATTGGGTCTTCTTATTCTTTTAAATTTGAATCCATTTCTAATGTAGGATGTCTCAAAAGTCTTAGCATAAAACCACAGTAAGACTTTTGGGATACACTTTATAGCTTGGGAATGATACCTTTATCGGGAAATTGTTGCAAAGATTTTTTTCCAGTTCATTTTTACTGCATTTGTAGTTAGCTAGCACTTTTATGTACCTACTGTGTGTCAGGCACTGTGCTAAGTGCTGAGGATACAAAGGAAGGCTGGAAAAAAAAGTCCCTACTCTCAAGAAGCCCATAATCTATCTAATGGAAGAGCCATGGTGCAAACAATTATGTACACAGAAACCATATGCGCACGTGCTTGCGCGCGCGCACACACACACACACACACACACACACACACACACACACACAAAATAGGGTAAATCGTAGATAATCTTAGAAGGAAGGCACTTGGATTAGTGAAGACCGGGAAGGAGATCTTGAAAAAGGTGGGACCTTAGCTGAGACCTCAAGGAAGCGAAGGAATCCAGAAAGCAGAGATGAGGAGGGAGAGCTTTCCAGGCACGGGGAACAGCCGAAGGAAAAGTTGGGAGTCTGGAGATGGTGTGTCATAGGAGAGGACAGCAGGCAGGCCAGTGCCACGGGATTGCAGAGTACCGAGAAGGGTAGAATAAGATATAAGAAGACTGAAAAGGTAGGACGGAGCCAGGTGATAAAGGGCTTTAAAAGTCAGACACAGAACTTTACATTTGCTCCTGGAGATAATAGTAGAGATCCACTGGAGCTTACTGAATGGGGGCAGTATGGTGTCATGGTCAGACCTGTGCTCAAAGGAGGGAGAGACTGATCACAGGGAGACTGACCAGCAGTCTTTTGCAGTTGTCCAGGTATGAGGTAATGAGGGTGTGTCCTGTGTGAGATTTAGAACTGTTTGGGGAAAATCTTTTTAATTTTATACAATCAAAACTGTCCATTTTAGCCATGATTCTATTGCTTGTTTAGTCATGAATTCTTTACCTTACCTATTCATAGATCTGAAAGGTAATTTCTTCCTTGCTCCTCTCATTTTTTTTTAATGATATGCCCTTTTATGACTGGGTCATGTTTCTATTTGGAGCTTATCTTGATGCATGATTTGAGGTGTTAGTATAAACCTAATTTCTGCCAGATTACTGTCTTACATCATTATGTTACTGCACTTAAATAGTGAATCCTTCCCCAGTAACTGGTGCCTTTGTGTTTATCAGACGCTATGCTTCTTTGTTTATTTGTTTTTGTATAACCTGTACCTAATCTATTCCATTGATCAGCCTCTCAGCCTCTCTTTTTTTAACCAGTACCGAATCATTTTAATGATTACTGCTTTGTAGTACAGGTTAAAGTTGGTACTGATAGGACTTTCCTCCCACCCTTTCCTTCCTGCTTTTTTTTCATTACTACCGTTGAGATTCTTGATGTTTTGAATTTTATTTTTTTTCTAATTCTATAAAATATTCTTTTGGAAGTTTGGTACAGCACTGAGTGAGTAAATTAAGTGTTAATTTCATTTTATTATATTGGCTCAACCTACCTATGGACAATTAATGTTTCTCCAATTATTTAGTTCTCTGTCTTTATTTTGCAAAGAATATTTTATAGTTAGATTCATATAGTCACTGGGTGAATCTTGGTAGATGTATTCCCAAATATTTTATAACTTCTCTGGTTAATTTTTCTCCTGGATTTTGTTGGTCGTACATAGAGATACTGATGATTTATGTGGACTTTGCTGTATACTGTAACTTTGGTGAAGTTGTTATTTCAATTAATTTTAATTGACTCCTAGGCTTCTCTAATGCATCATCATATCTATACAAGTGATAGTTTCGTTTCTACTTTGCCTATGCTTATTTCCTCAGTTTCTTTTTATTGTTTTATTGCTCTAGCTACTATTTGTATCATTTTGTGAAACAACAGTGATGATGATAATCTTCCTTGCTTTATCTTATTGGAAAGGCATCCATTTTTTTTTTTGCTATATGTAGTATTTACTCTTGGATTTAAATAAATACTACTTACTATATTAAGGAAGGTTCCATTTATTCCTATGATTTATAGAGTTTTTAATAGACACAAGGGTTGAATCTTATTGATGCCTTTTCAGCATCAATAAGAAATGTTCTTATAGTTAATATTGCATAGGATTCATGCAAACTCAGGTTTGTTGTACAAGATTATCTGTCATAGAGAAATCACCATAATCTTGTTGACAAAGCATTTTTCTTCTTGTGAATATAAAGAGAATCCTATAATTTTATAGCTGGAAGCAGCCTTAGAGATCATTTTAATCCAACCCTCTGATTTTTATAGGAGAAAATGAAGACTGAGAGGGGACTTTGCAAAGGAGACATAATGGATCAAGGCTAGATGCCAAGTCTTTTGATTCTCAGTCTGATTTTCCTTTCCACTCTACTCTGCTTCTTTACCTTTGGTATACAGAACCTTTCATTCAGGTGGTGAAAATCAAATTAACATCTGAGCTGGGTCGGAGGCAGAGATGCCCTTGCTGATGAGACAGAGTCATTTACCCAAACACAGCTGTGACCCTCTACAACCAGCATGAGCCCCTTACTCCAAGCCTCTTACTCCTGTTTAGGGGGAAAAAAGTTAAGCCATGTTCTGAGCTGGAGGGGTTTGACAGTCACCTCTTCTATGTCTAGCACACCTTCTCTTCCTCCTCTCTGAATCCCTGTGACTCAGAATCAGAGGTGGCCTGGGTGAAAATTCCCTTCCTCCTCTGCCACTCCTACCTATTTTCTGTACCTAGCCCACTGTGGCCTTATGGATCTCCTGATCAGTTGTTAATAAATCATCTTTCATGTTAGACCTCTTCCTCTCATACTCTTTTCCATCTTCTTTGACTCACAGACACTTCCCTTCCCACAACATATTTCGTCCCTAGCCACCTCCTTTAATACTGGATATACTTTTATTCTCTTCCCACATCAGCTCACATACACACTCACTGAACTGGAAGGAGGAGGAGGAGGAGGAGGAGGAGGAGGAAGAGGGATACTGCTTGTTCCTCTCTGCCACTTCTAGACCCTCCCCAGTCTCCATCACTCAGCCATTTTTCTTTTGAAGTCCCCTTCATGTGATACTCAAAGTGAACCTGAGTCCTAGAGCTCAGATTGGGTGATTCTTTTGGCCCGCAAAGAGTCAAGCAGCAGCTCTCTTCTGGTAGGAAATAGTCCTTTTTCACCCCATCTCCACTTGCTCTTTGTAAATGAAGAGGAGGGAAGGTAACAAGCATTTATTAAGCACTTACTGTGTACTAGACACTGTGCTAAGCACCTTACAAATAGTATTTCATTTGAGCCTCAGAACAGCTTTGGGAGGTAAAATAATTATCCCTATTTTACAGATGGGGAAACTGAGGCATATAGAAGTTACGAAATTGGTCGAAGATCACTCAACTAGTGAGAGTGTCTGAGACAGGTCTTCCCAATTGTAGGCCCAGTGCTATATCCACTGTATCACATAGCCACCACCTTAGCAGGAGGAAGGGTACCTGAGAATTTTGCTGGTCCCACTCTTGGGCTATAGCTTAAGAACATTAAAGAGAGAAAGGAATGTTCCATATATGTGAAAATTTAGCAGCATTTTTCTGTGGTAGCAGAAGACAAGAAACAGAATAGGTGTCATTGATTGGAGAATATTGTAAATATTTGACATAAAAATAATGAATGTGAAGAATTGGAGCATCAGGAGAATGTGTTTAAATTAATGCACAGTGAAGCAGCAGAACCAAGAACACCCTGCCTACTGTGACTCTCCCTAGGAGAGCAGGATTCTAACGCTGCGCTGCATTGAGTGCTGGGCCCTCTGCTGACCCGGCAGGCCCCGGGGAAGAGATGCAGAGAAGTGCATGTGGGCCCCCCCCCCGCGTTGTTTGGAATGTCACATGTACTGGCTTAGGAGGTGAATGTGGCAGTTGGCTTTGCTTAACTGTTCGGTTTTTTTAAAATCTTTGTTCCAAGGGAAGGCTTGATGTGGTAGGGAGAGAGGAAGCAGCATGTGTGGAAATGAATGTGATGTAAAAACAAAAGATATAATTTTTTAAAGGAGTCATCTTATGTGCTTGTATGTGATTAAGCACTCCAGAATCCTCAAGGAAGAACAGTGATACTCTACCAGTTACAGAATCATAAAATGTTCAGAGTAGGAGGACCTTAGAGATAACCTCATCCCCCTCCTCTCCTTTTGTACAGGTAATAAAATTGGGGCTCAAAGATGAAAAATAATTTGGGCAAGGTCTTAGGGCCAGAAAGACAGAGACAGAGGGATTCTTAGGAGTCATTTACTCCAACACTCTCATTTTACACATGAGAAAACTGACTCCCAGAGAGTAAAGTGGTTTTCCTAAGGTCACTCAGGGATTAGTGGAGCCCCTGACAGCCTGTGGCCTCTCCCTGTAATGTTCGACTTCCCAGGATGCACAGTGGGTCATTGGTAGAGCTGGAGATCTAATCCAGATATTCTGATTCCAGTCCAGTGATTTTGATCCTCCATGGCCACTGTCTGGAGAGTTTATTTTCTAGTTACTGAAAATGAAAAAATTACAGAGTATGCAAGTACAGATAGTGACAATTCCTCTTGGCAATCATTAATCAGTGGGATAATGGATTTTATGTAAGTCCTGAAATGGAGTATATGCTAAGATTATCCACTTGCCCTCTGCCCTCAGCTATATAAATTTTTACTTTAATTTCATATGTTAATAAATATATTTCATTTGGTATCTATTAATGTCTAGGTGAGTGGGGATCCTATATCCTAACTTCATTAACTAATTGTCGTTTCATTTGGTAGATCTTTGGGTCCCTAGGAAAGCAGAATCTCTGGGCACAAAAGATCATAGGGAAACCCAGAGTGAGCAGGAAGCAGAGGGACCATTATAGAAGTAGAATCACAGTGTCAAGGGGCGTGAAAGGTCATTGAGTCCAATTGCTGCTTGAGCAGGTACTTACCTTGTATTCTTCTCCTTTTAGCCTAGAATCTCCAGATTCAAATGTATTTACATTCCCAAAGCAAAGGTCATCTTCAGTAACCTTGACTGACTGTAGGAGTCCTCTGAGATCTGGTAAGAAACTGATCTTTGTGATTTAAATATAGGGATCTTTAGAAAACATAACATTTTCGGGAATTGTTTCAGACCCTCTTTTCCTGTATTCAAATCACATTGCTTAAAAATCTATGTGACTCAGCAATTTATATTGCTTTTTATTTGGTCATGGGAAATTTGTTGCTAAGTTGCATGATTATAGTTCCAGTAAGGTAGTATCCTGCATTTGGGAGAAGAATAAAGGTGAGAGGAATTCCCCAGAGAGGTAATAACCATCCTCTTCTTGCCCCACTCCATGGAACAGTAATTATGGGGAGAAAGTTCTAGTAAAGTAGTTTGGGGGAGTGAAAAACCTTATTTTCTCCTGGTTGGTCCCTATACCTAAACTTGTCAGTTTAGAGTATTTTTCTCTGAATTGAAATATAAAGAAGCATTCTTTAAAAAAACAAAAACAAAACCTTTCCATTATCCAGGATAATGAAAGAAGCCATACTGTAAATGATGGAAACATCAGACTTTTATATTTTACTTTGTAATGTATTGTTAGGATTATGAGCTTACTGATCTTATGGAAATTCAGAAAGCTAAAGCTAAAGTAATGAGGCCATATTCAGAAGACTCAATTTAAGAGTAACTAGAAGGTTTTCCAGATTTCCCATTTTATCTCTCTTCTCAGAACTTTACTGTGTTACTTATTCCATACTGCAGGTTAATTATATAAACTTTAAGACATGCAAAACACTAGCCTAGGATGTTCTGCATTCCCATTCCCTCCCTGTGGCCATCTTTCAGGTTCATAATCATCCAGCAGATCAATGTGGCAGCTTCATTTTATTAATGGGCTTGAAGATTTGGTATCTTTTGTCACATTAGAATGAACAGATAGCACTGCTGAGCTGGGGGGAAGTGGGGTGAATCTTTAGAGAGTCTCATAAGCTAGGAGCCCCAACCAGCTCTTCTCTTCCTGGCCCCACCCTGTTACTATAAAAGTTGAAAGTATCCAACTGTAATTCCAGAAATGTTGAAGTCAAGTGTCACATTCCTTTTGGGGCAGTTAATGGGACTTGGGACTTCCCTGGTGATAGCACTATTCATTGTCCTGCCCTGAATATACAGGGTGTCCCAAAGTCTTAGTGCAGATGTTGAGGCCACCCTGTAGTCATTGCTTCCGATAGTCCTTTTTCTTGATGGGAAAATGGTTTGGACTGTTAAAGAAAGAGGCTTCATGCTATGCTGAAGATTGTTGGGGAGGAAGAATAAAAAAATAATGCCATGAATAGTATCAGAGTAGGACTTGTCGTCTCTGCTCATGGGACCTTAAAAATAGGATTCAGCTTTGGTACTTGCTGTGTGAATAATTGATCTAGTGCTAGGAAAAATGTGAAATGCCCAGACCACAGTATGAAACAGATCAATGTGTGCCCCCTGGAACGTAGGTTTTAGGCCGCCTCCTCTTCTCTCCCTGTTCTGGGTACCCAGTCAGCAATCATTGATAAACAGAAGAGTGGCATGTTCTGCTGGAGTTCCAAGGGAGCTCCAAGTAGAACGTTGGTGTCTAATGCCCACGTGCCAGGTGCAGTCTGTATCGTAGATACTTTAGCTTCTTTAAAGAAAAGAATTTCACAATTAATTTTTTTTTTAGGTGCTTCACTCAACCTGAATCCTGTGAGTTCACCTAGCCATGAATCAATGTTTACTGGTTCCCTAGTTAACCGGTCACCCGTAGGATTTTCTGACACTGCTGATTTTCTTACTAAGCCAAGTGTTACTTTACACAAATCTCTGGGGAACGCACTTAGTACTCCAGATTTGCCTCAGCAGTTTAGAACTTCTGGTAGCCATATATGTAACAGGTAAGCCCCATAAACTTTTACTTATTTTATTATGAAGATACAGATGCCATTTTGGTCATTGTACCCATGTACATTTTTCTGTTTTCTCATAATAATTCCATAATAAATTAGATGTAATCCTGTGTGCAGGGTAACAGTTCTGTTTATGGATTGTTTTTATTCTATCATCTCATTCATATTACGTAGACTTTATCCATTTTCTAATGAAAGTACCTACCTCTGGGATGAAATAAAAGGACAGTTTTGAAATGTTTCCATTTAAAAGTTAGGATCAGTGAATAATAACATTATAGGACAGCAGGAAAGTTTTGAATGGGGAATGGAGGGATCTCTCAGGCAGAGTTCCTTCACTACCTCTCTGGTGGTTTAGATCAGAGCACCTTGATGCTCGCTAGGCCCTGGGACTGCCTTTGTGTTAGCCAGACCCCAGTGCTGGGGAAGCCCTTTCTTTTAACAGGCATCCAGTTTCTGCATGTCAGAGCAGGTCTGGTCTTCTAGTAAATCCTGGATGTTCAGAGTTACTTCTTTTTCAGGAATAACCTGGGGGTGCCTGGCCCTTCCCCTGGCAGGTTGTAGTGCTCACTCCAGGGGTTCCTCTTGGCCCTTTGCAGTATTGTTTGGCTCCTCATATCTCTTCACTTGCTGAAACAAAGGAATGAACCACTGCCATTCCCCTCCCTCAGCTGGGCACCTTGAATGGAGGCTTCTAGTAAAATAACCTTTATTCCCACTTCTGCTTTTTTTCTTCCTCTCCCATCTCCGGTTCCTCCTTCAAGGGGGGAGTGTAAGAGGTGACTCATAGGAGACAACAGGGCACTACAGCTAATTTCTCAATCAGCTTTCTCCTGGGTTTTTTCCTGGTAGTGCAACTCCTTTGAGTGAGATAACTAGCACAAACAAATAACAATGTGAGTTGAAGTATGCAGTTATTTTCAGCTACAAAATGCCTCATACACCTTAGTATTTGATCTTCACTACAGCCTAGCGAGGGAGGCAGACTGAGTAGTGTTATTCCTTTTTAAATTCAGTTCCTAACGCGAACAGGACTCAGCAGATTTAAACACCACGTCCATGGGGGCACAGCTAGTGGTGGCCCTCTGGCCCAGGTTTGCTGCTTCTTTCTCCCACGTTGCTCTCTTTGAAAAGACTGAGCTCCTCATATGTCTTTTAAAAGCTGTAGGGATCTGCATTCCATGTGTCCTTTGGTTTAGGCTTGGCCTGTCGTGCCAACCATGACTTCTGTCAGACCCACAGCTGCTGCGGTTCCTTTGGCTGTTTGATATGTCAAAGGCTGAGGGCTGGATTTCCCTCGTAAATCTGCAGAAGCAAGTTACCAGCTGGAGAATGGGAGAAAAGGTCTCTGGGGAAAGCCCTGTAGCTGTTCAAGGGGCCTGCAAAACCGACAACTGGCCCTTGGGTTTGGTCCAAACCCGGGGACCGCTTGTCCAGTGTGGCCTTCTCCCTGACCTGTAATTGCCTGTAATTAGCATGTGATCGCTCCAGTTGTGGATGGGTGGTGAATAATCTTATTGAAAAGTACCCATCCTGCCTCACGTGGGCCAAGTCCCTCATTCACTGCTACGATGGTAGAAGTTTCCTGATACCCCGTTTTAATTCTAGCAGTGTAGTGCATGAAAAGCTCTGAGATTGGTTGAGTTGGGAGCTAACTCTGCATCGAGGCAGGTAGTTGACTCTCTCCGAGCCTCAGTTTCCTTCTGTGGATAAAATACTGACACTGCCACCTTCCCAGGAGGAAGTTTGAGGCAGCTAGGTGGTGCAGTAGATAGAGCACTGGGCCCTTGAGTCAAGAAGACCTGAGTTCAAATGCAGCCTAAGAGAGTTACTAGCTGTGGGACCCTGAGCAAGTCAGTTATCCTCTATCTGCCTCAGTTTCCTCAACTATAAAGTGAGGATAATAATGGCATTTACCCTCCCAGGGTTGTTGTGAGGATCAAATGAGATAAAGTTTGTAAAGGCACTTAACACAGTGTCTGGTACTTTGTAGACACTATATAAATTCTTGTTCTCCTCCTTTCCCCCCTTTCCCCCAAATGAAATACCAAATGCAAAAACACTTCCTGTTCCCAGGAGTGGGAAGCATGTTATAATGGTCTCTACAAGAAAAGGTTGTGGCTGTAGGTGAATTTTTCACTGGGTTTAGGTGGGAAAGTAAAAATATTTAGATAAAAAAAATAAGAGAAATAGCCTCATGATGTACCTTTATCTAATTTATTTCTTAAGTTGTGGACGTGAGGTACTGAAGCATGTTTCAATACATGAATCTGAATATGATACAGATGACCAGGGTGGAAAACCAGGTGAGATTTCAAAAGATATGTACGCTTAATAGTGATTAATTGTATTTTTTTTCAGTTGGTCTAAAATTAAATGAAGAAATGATTTGTTAGTATGTCTTGCAAGGGCATGAATATCATGCTAGAATTTTAAAATTCTTGCTGCTGAGCAATCAGCAAGTGGAAAGCCCTCTGTAGCATTGTAGAGAACAAGGCCCTGTCATTGTTAGTCAGTGTGTAATCAAATGAGGACCTTAGATGTGTGAGAGGAAACTGCATACAGGCCTAGTAAGTCAGACCTAGTAGAGGGAGAACCCTTGACTGGAGCAGACCCATGGATCATCATTCTGTAATAAATCCCTTCCATTGCTGATTCTCAGTGAGATAAGGAGAAGGCCTGGAGTGAGAGCTTGAGGAGTCTGGAGAACTGGACTCTCTAAGCCAACTTCTGTCAACTCCAGGCAAATAATTTAACTTCTTTGTATTTTAGCTTTAGCCTTCTGCAACACAGAATTATGTTTTATTTGCTTTGCAGGATTTTTAGAATGGAAATATCATAGAGAATGTGAATTATAGATTGTAAAAAATCTGGGCAAAGACAAGATAACATTATTACTATTAATAATAGCAATAATAAATATTTGAATTAATTTTATTTACATTGAATTTGGGGCCTTTATGTGTGTTTTTAGTATATGTAAGTGCGAATTTTTTGAATATTTTTGCTTTTTGGTGTAGAGAAAATTTTTTAAAAATTCTAATTATTTTATAGCCATGAAATAGTATTTCAAAAGAAATTTTATTTATAATGATTATCACAGTGTAAAATGATTAGAAAAATGAGCATTCATGCTTCTATAATAATGGCGATGGGAGTTTAAGGAAATAATTTTTATAGAGTACTTGTTAGAGGAACTAGGACAGATGTGATTGTCCTAGCCAGAATTGTATTTCCAGTATGGTTTGCCTCTTGCCCAGTGGGAATGTGGGCTGCTTTCCCTTGCCCTCAGTTGGTATGTGCTAAGGAATTGTGCATAAAACTGGTCACAATGAAGAAGGCTGTTTTATGAGAAGAAAATCATAGATGGCATTCCAAATCTAAATAATTTTTATACTAAATAATTGAAAATTGACTGATTCCGCCCTCATAGTCTGATGACTTTATTTTTACATGTTAAAAATTATGTTCTCCAACGTGAAGATGGTGATTCGCTTAATGGAATTGTCATTATCAGTTATTGAGACCACTCAGTGGATCAGAGTCCAGCTTTTCTTTCTCATAGGAGATAGACCAGAAATTTCAAGTCAGCCAGTTTTGTAGAAGAAAGTACATTTTAATTCAGTGGATTGGCTGTTGTTGTGTTGACTTGAATCTTTTTTTTTTAAATAAATGAAATTTAAATAACATTGTGCTTGGAACTGTGCTTAGAAAATTAATGTCACCATTTCTAACTGACTAAATGTTTTTCATTCTTCCCAAACTAGGCATTTTTTTCATTCTCATATGTACAAATTAAGCTATTTGTGGGAAAGATTCCTTTGAGACCTGAGGCTCTCTTGGGAAGCGATTGTGAATGCGCTCTGGTAACAGTCCATGACTTAACGTAGTCTAACTAACAGTTATAACCAAATTGAGACATAACAGAAAAACGGCAGTCTTTTTCTTACCAAATTGTCTGCAAAGGTTAAAGTAAATATATGTATTACTTCTGATTTTATCTGTTTCTTTGAAAGTTGAAGAGGGAAACATCAATATTAAACAAGGGCCAATCAGAGAGTCTGGGGACGAGTCAGAACAGGAGCCAGACAAGAGACTGGACAGAGAACTGAAGGAGGAGGAAGAGGAGGGAGGAAGAGCAGAAGAAGAGGACCTCGAAGAGGCCCAGTGTGAGCCCTCTGATAAACCAGGAGGGGACTTAACTAATGGCCTAGTTAGGTACCACTCCCAGAAGGCCTTGGAGGAGGAAGATGAAGAGAAAGAAAAGGAAGAGGTTCATCAAGAAGAGATGCCATTAGGGGCACAGCAGAATAAAAACTCAGAGTGTCATTATGAAAATGCTGAGGTAACATTGTTTTAAAGAGTAGTGCTTTTTTAAATTCTGGAAAATTTGTGTGCCAGTGCAAATAATATGATGCTTTCACTGTAGCCACTTTTGGTTTGTACTTTTCCTGTGAAGAGCTCAAAATACAATGAGACAAAAAGGGAAAAAAACCCTTTTTTCTAGCTAACAACCCTAAAAACAGATATAAATATAGTATGTAAATATACATACATGATAAATTTTAAATAAAAATAATGAATTTCAGAATTCATTTAATGGATTTTTAGTATGAAAAGTTTTTTTATTTATAGAAATAATGCTCTATTTTCAATTAAAGGCTCCTAAAGTGGAGAGATTATCTCTCTAGTATCACCTGAATTTCCTAATGTTTAGAAGCCTTTAAAGATAATTTATTTAAAGTAATTTGAAGATATTATTCTGCCAAAATAAGAAATGATAGGAAGAGAGAATAAGGGGTGTGTGTGAGGATGGCATTTGAGAACATGATATTGAGGATTTGTAGCATCTGTTTGGGGTTGTAATGTCAAGATGAATTTATCACTTACTAAAACTAAAGTTTTCTTAGGTTTATAAATGTGTGTTTGCACACAGATAGATGAGGAGTGCTTACTAGAACTGATATTAAGAGAAGACCATGATGCACTAATAGCGAAGATGAACAACTGGAATTTCCCCATTTTTGAAGTCATGGAAACAATGGGGGGAAGATCAGGAAGGATCCTGAGCCAGGTTTGTTATTCTCTGAAGAAATACTGCATATTCAGAGCTCTGGGGCTCCGAGCTGGGAGGGACTGTGGAGGTCACTTGGTCCAGACTCCCATCCAGTCTGCACATCTCTTGATCAGAATGGTGATCAAGAGCTTCCATTTAAATAGCTTCAATGACCCAACAAGGAAGTTCATTCCATCTTTGCACAACTGAGTGGTTGTCAAGTTACGTATTCTTTTGAGCTGAAATAAGCCTTCCCTCTAACTTCTGCCTGTTGGTTCAGGTTCCATCCTCTATAGTAAGACAGGGCAGCATGCCCACCTCTGTTTTCTAAATAATAGCCCTCATGTGGATGGGGAATTAAAGTTTGATATGTTGTCAGGGAAAGTCACTATATTGGAAGAGTTCTGTGTGTTGGAGGGTGAGGAGATGAGGTGACTATGTTATAAAAAATAAAATGTATAAGTAAAACATTTTTTCAAAAGAAATAAATAACAGCACTTTAAGCTGTTGTATCACCCTATGGACTTTCCCTCAGGCCAAACAGCCCTAATTTTTAAACTGTTGTTCCCATAGCTTCCTGGTCTCCTTTGACTGGCCTAATCCAGTTTATCAATGTTCTACCCAAAATGCACTAAAAATTAGACATGGTTCTCCAGATACGATCTTTTCAACAGAGTATGGTGGGGCTGTAACTTTCTATTGTCTGAACATTATGTCAGTGCAGCCCAAGTTTGTGGTAGCTTTTTTCTGGTAGTTTTATTGAACTGTTGTCTTATACCAAGCTTGTAATCAGTTTAAGTCCCCAGATCTTTGCCCTATATCAGCTACTGTTAAACCAACTCCCCCCCCCCCCCCGTCTATATTTGTGCCTTTGGCTTTTTTTGTTTTACCCTAAATGTTGGGTTTGACTTCAGATGGGGAAATAGAGGGCCAGCAAGAGGAGGGAAGTTGCTCAGGCTCACACAGCTAGAACATAATAGATCCTTCATTGAGTTTTAGACTCTTTTTTTTACTACATCTGGCTGCGTCCTGTAAAGGGACAAGCCCCAAGGGAGAGAGAGGTGGGAGAAGAAACAGAGAGAGATGGAGAGAGCGGGAGGGAATGAGCATTGAGGCTCCTGAGCTGTTTTGCTACAACAGTCTCCTTTGATGGTTGCTTTTACTCCAGTGTGCTGAGAACGTTAAAAACTTTTTTTTTTCAACTCTGTTCTGGGAGTGAGCACATGACCCTGTCTTCCCCCTGGCCTTTCCTTTGCTTTTGAGTGGCGTTATAGTGTACAAGTGTATCCTGATTAACATCTGTAATTGGCTTCTTGAAAATGTAATGGAAAATATAACACTGCAGGAAGATTCACTTCATGGGGTCTAGGGAGGATGAGCAGTAGCTGCAGTATTTGGTTGCAATGCATTGATGACATGGTGGCAAATTTTGGCTTAATGTCAGGAAAAAAACTTCCTAACAAACAGTCTACTGTAAGTAGACTGGCCTGTGGCTGGGAGTAGTGGGCTCCCTTCTCTTGGAAGTTCTTCAGCCAGAGTGGCCACTTGTCTGGTATGTTGTAGTGAGGATCCCTTTTTGGGTGGTAGTTGGAATTGATGGCCACTGGAATGCCTTCCAACTCCAAAATTCTGTAATTTTGTGATTCAGTGACTCATTGTTGTTAAATTTTACCTTATTAGCTTCAGCCCAGAATTTTAGCCTCCTGCAGACATTCTGAATCTTTATTCTGTCTGTCCTGTATTAGCCATCCCTTCCATCTTTGTGTCTTCTGAAAATTTTGTAAGCATGCCTGGTGTGGATTCTTCTGTGTCATTCTTTCGTTCAGTCATTGTTAATTTCCTGTTGTACTTATGTCGAGTGGCAGAGGAGAAAAGAGGAAGTTAGGATCTGCTAAAGCTTCACTCTCTACAGGAAGTTGAGACACAAAGATCTGTGTGCACCAGCCATAAGTCATCAATAAACATGTTGGATTGGTTAGGTCAAAGGACATAACAATGTGATGCTTCATCAAAAGACAACGTAGAAGTCTTTTAAGTGTTAAAACATTTTTGCTAACTTGTAAAAATATTTTTCTAAGATTGTAGAGTATAGCTCTAATTCAGAAAAGGCAACAATAGTCTCATGTGTAAATAATAGGATGCAAATGCAAAGGATGTCTGACATAATTGACTCAATGCTCATTGATGAGCTGTGCTAATGCCTGGGAATTTAAAGTTGTAACAAATGAGATAAGCATCTGAATTTGTTTAAATTAGCTATTTCCATATATACATGTATAATTTGGAAGATTTAAATTTTATGTAAAGTGAGTCTGATATTAATACTGTTTCAATTCATTTCAGCCATTAGGAGTCATTTACTAATTCTTCCGGTGTATAAAATATACTGGGCCTTGTAAACATATGACGGAAGATGAGTTCAGATCTGGCCTCAGACACTTATACTTACTCAGGCCCCATACCTTGATCCTGGGCAAGTTACTTAACCTGTTTGCCTCATTTTCCTCATCTGTAAAATGGAGATAATGATAGCACTTACCTCCCAGGGTTGTTGTAAGGGTCAGATAAGATGATATATTTGTAAAGCACTTAGCACAGTGCCTGGCACGTAGTAGGTGCTATGTGAGTGTTTGCTGTTATCGTTACCTGGTATCTTTTGGTATCACTATTCATTGGTATTGAATAGGAAACTTTAGATGCTATTTTGTTTTAACAGAAGCAGGTTGTCTGTGAGAGGATGATTTTTGTCCTTCATTTTTATCTTCTATTCTCAGGAAGTAGAACAAAATTGAAAAAGACATTTTCTGTCACATTGGTATAGTTGATAACCATTTTATTTAGTCGTTTTTTTTCATGTGTCATAATATAACTTGCTGACACTCCACCAAGATAAAGTAGAAAAATTTCCACATTCATTTAAAATACAATGTAAGTATATAAAAATAAGTATGAAATACTAAAGAAGAGAAAATACTGAATAATTTTTATCTGCTTTTAGTAATGCATGTTCATTTTCCCAATGAGGGAATTGCTTATTTTTAAAAATGGTTTCTGTCTCTTTATAGTTTTATTTGTAAAAGATTATAAGGATTAAGGCTTAGGTAAGACTAAATATGCTATTCTATAAAAAAAAAAAAGAAAAGAAATTCAAACCCAGTGAATGAGATTCTTAGTTAATTTCTCTCTTCCTCCTCTCATTCTGTTTTTAACATTTTGATGGAATCATTAGCATTTACAAATATTGTATTTCAGGCAGAAATTTTCCCCTTGATCTCATTCCGAAGATTATAAGGATGAGGGAATTGCTTATTTTTAAAAATAGTTTGTCTCTTTATAATTTTATTTATAAATATAAAGATTGTAAGGATATTGAACCTAAGTTTCGTTCTCCTACATTTTAAGGAATACAGTTGTATAATGATAAGGATATCATTATACCAAAGAATATATCCCTTTAGAGCTGGGAGGGACCATAGAGAACATCTAATTCAAACCCATACCTGAAGCAGGAACCCTCTTTAAATGTCCCCAGTATGAATCTTTCAGCTTCCACTTGAAAACCTCGAGAGATGGGAAATTCATTACCTTGAAGGGCATCGCCTTCCATACTGTTCTTGTTGAGCAGTTAAACATACTAATCATGAATTGTTAGATGTAGAAGGGAACCTTAATGGCCCTCTGTCCAACCTGTTCATTGTACAGAGGGGGATGCTGAACTCTATCAGTGTTCAGGCATCTGTTTAGTAGCAGAACCTACCTAAGAACCAAGGTCTCTTGGTTCTTTGCCTGGAGGTTTCCATCATAGTGGGTTCCCTCTTTAGGTCAAGTCCAGATTATTAATTTATTCCATTGTATGTACCTTTTCCCACCTATAGAAACATTTTATAAACTTCACATGAATTTGTTTAAAAATATAATCCAAAGCTGTCACAGGTAAGACTAAGTATGCTATTCTTAAAAAAAAAAAAGGAAATTCAAACCCAGTGAATGAGATTCTTAGTTAATTTCTCTCTTCCTCCTCTCATTCTGTTTTTAATATTTTGATGGAATCATTAGCATTTACAAATATTGTATTTCAGGCAGAAATTTTCCCCTTGGTCTCATTCCAAAGATGAAATGCTTTTGAAAAGCTGGCCAAAGGCTAACTTAGTTTTACCTTATTAAATATAGATAGATATAAAGCTAGATAGATTGATTGTGTTGAGAAACAGGGAATTTTCTGATTTTCAAAATTCTCTTACCTTTCTCTCTAGAAAGAGATAACATGGTATATTGGATAAATACTTAGCCTCAGGATCAGGTGGATTCAACTCCCTTCTCTGACATGTACTGGGCAGGGTGGCCCTAGACAAGTTAGGTAGCCTCTCGGTGACAGTGCCCTAGAAAACTCTGCCTGATAAGACTTGAAGTCACAGAATCATTGATGATCTACGTTGGTAGCATGAGTTTCTTCACTGGGAACTCCTGTGGATCTGTGATATCATCAGTGTCAGTGTGCTCTCCCGTGACATAGATTCTAATGTAGCTTCTCTGTGCCCTCTTGTAAGTTCAACCAAGTGGGTCCAGCCAACATGCAGGAGGCTCTTTTCACTTTCTCCTGAAGATGCCCTGACTGTCCAGGGAGCTACCCCATCTTCTTCTCCAATCATACATTTCCTGGATGAAATATTTTATCTTCTTCATCAAAGTTCCACACCTCTCTCCATTGCCTCCAGGTAATATTCTCAATTTTTTCAAGGCTGTCATATTCCATTTCTTGCTGTCATACAGCCTCACTTAGTGTTAAAAAGGTGGACCTTTTGTTTTTAGAAAAAGCTTGGGCTCCTTGAAAGAGCTTTTCATTTTCCCAAAAGCAATCCACCTCACTCTTCTCTTGCTCACCTTTGGGCCCAACTTGTCCCTCTTCGTGGTCTGCACACTGATAAACACACTGACAGATAAGTTCTCTGTGTCATGCATATAAATGCATGTCACGATTTGAGCAGTAGACCTTCTTCATCCACTTGGTCTTTTCTGTTTAGATGGTCAAGCCAAATTCTTTTGAATGGTTTTCTCTAATGATTAAATCATGTTTGCATCCCTCCAAAACCTGCCTATCTCTCCTCTCCAGATTATATGATATATTTGATATTGCAGTTTATATAGTCGTTCAAGGCTTTATCAAATGACTGTTCCACTAGCCAACTAGTTGCATGACTTTGGACAAGTCATGTATCCTCTCATTTTCCCCATTTGTAAAATAAATAAATTGGACTAGTTGACTGAGAGGTTCCCATGCAACTCAAAGAGTGAATTAGGGTTTACATATTCCCAATTTCTTTGTAGATGGTGCCCTCTGATTGTTTAAAATAATTTTTCTGGTCTTCCAAGATGACAAATTGGGGAAGAGGAGGTTTTAGTGAAGCACTGACTCAGCTTAATGATCTCATAAATAGAGTAACATTGCTATATCCAAGTGAAAACTAAAAAGTGACATGTCGTTAAATGAGCCATAGCTAGTTATAGAGCTTAGGAATTCTGATCCTTAAAATGAAAATTGTTTGAATTTATTCTTAGACTATGTATACCTTGTTTCAAGACACTGGTTTGATGGACATGTTCAAAATCCCTGTTCCAGAATTTGTGAACTACTTCCATGCATTAGAAAATGGCTACCGGGACATTCCTTGTAAGTATAAACTAGTATGTAATAAAACTTCAATGTAATTGAGTCATAAAGGGAAAGTACTCATTCAGAAATGGTTAGCTGCTTCAGATACTTGTAGTAGTTCTGAAAATGCTCAACCTGATCATTTTTTAAAGCATTTTTTCTTTAACATTTCTAAATGCACTGAAGTGTCTCCCTAAAGAATTGATTTTGAGGAGACTATGTGCTTCCTCATTTGTTTTTATAACAGGTTAAAATTTGAAAGTATGGGCATCATACTAAGACAGTAAATATATCATTTTCCCATTTCATAGGTAGGATAGACCATTGGACCTGTTTCCTCATACTTCCTTGAAATGATTATAACTTTCTTTTTTGCTTTGTGAGAAATGTTTAATGTTCTGGGAATTGAAGTCAGTCTTCTATGAACACGAATCTGATATTCTTCCACAGTCTTTCTACACCCAGGATTTTTGGTCTGCTTGTGTACTGTGGAGTTGAGGGCACAACATATTTTTATGTGGATAGATACAATATATTATCTGTCATGATGCCTGCATGTAGAAGATGTCTTGTAAAGCTAAGAATTTGCCTTGGAAAATGAATGAATCTTTTATTTATTAGTCAGGGAAAAAAAACCAAGACTATATATGGAAACTTAGAAAATATATCCATGGCTATTCAGTGGGTAAACACAATACTCATAATAGTAATCACTGATATTTATATGTAGCACTTTATATGTGCTGTCCCATGGCTCCCCATCAGATGCCTGTGTTAGACTGAGAAGCCATCATAGCTCAAAGCTGCATTAGGACTTTGGGGCTGGGTATGGAACTTGAGAGTTTACAAAGCACTTTCTTAACCACAACCCTGTGAGATAACCATTAGAGATAGAATCATTCCTGTTTTACAGATGAGCAAACTGAGGGTCATAGAAATTAAATGACTTACTCAGGGTCACAAAGCTATTGATGAATGGGAAAGAGACAGAATTTATTAGCAGACACCTCAGTGACCATCTAGTCCAGCCTAGGACTTCCTCCTCTGATCTTCCTGACAAGTGGTCATCTCGCCTCTGCCTGAAGATCTGTGGAGGGGGGGCCCACCACCTCTGGAAGCGGCCCATTCTACTTTGGTCCTAACATTAAGCCTCACTTTGCTTCTTTGCAACTTCTAACCTGTCGTTCTTGATTTTTGCCTTCTGGGGCCATATAGAACGAGCCTCATACCTCCTCTATATGAGAGGCCTCCACAGTGACCTCCACAGTGATCGAAGATGTCTGTCATATCCCTCCTCTCCTCTGGGTTCCTCACATGCCTATTTCCTTCAGCCAGTCTTCATGTGACATAGACTCAAGGACCTTCACTGTCCTGGTTGCCTTCCTGTGGACATTCTCCAAGTTAGGAATATCCGTCTTAACCCACGGTACACACAGCTGAATGTAGTTGTCCAGACGAGGTCTGAGGATGGCAGAATGCAGTGGGAGGACTATCACCTTCTCCTTCCTAGAAGCTGTGTCTTTTCTAATGGATCCTACGATGACATTAGTGTTTTTAGTTGCTTCATCATGCTGCAGACTCATTGAGCTTGTAGGCTGCTAACACTCCCCAGATGTTTCTCAGAACAATTGCTACTTAGACATACCTCCTCCATTTTATATTTGCAGAGCTGATTCTTTTGTACCTAAGTGTAAGGCTTTTACATTTATACCTGTTGAATTTAATATTTTAGTTTCAGTGTAATACAGTTGGCTGTCAAGATCCTTTTGAATCTTGACTCTGGCTAACTATCCCAACTTGATGCCATTTGCAAATTTGATAAGCATGCCATCCAAGCCTTTATCAAAGTCATGGATAAAAATGTTATACAGTGCAAGGCAAATTATAGATCCTTGGGGTACTCCACTAGATACCTTCTGGCATGGTGACGTTAAATTCTTAACAGTTATTTTTTGACTCCAGCCATCCAGTCAGGTGTGAGTCCACATAATTGTATTAAGTGTGTTATACATATTTCTCTAACTTCTGTACAAAAGGAGTATGAGATGCTTTTGTAGTATATACATATGTGTATATGTATAGTGTACCAAAAGTCTCAGTGCAGTTTTAAGCTTTAAGAACTTCAGAAGTGCGCAGTGGATAGAGCACAGGCCCTGAAGTCAGGAAGACCTGAGTTCAGATGCGGCCTCAGACCAAACACTTGACACTTACTAGCTGTGTGACCCTGGGCGAGTCACTTAACCCCAGTTGCCTCACTAAAAAACAAAAAACAAAAACAAAAATAAAAAAAAAGAACTTCAGAAGTATAAGTGCTATAGACTTATAAAAACATTTGAAAGGTTGATTATTTAAATGTTTAAAAATATTGATGTTTCTTATTAAAATTCAACAAACACTATCTTGTGTTATATCACTAGTTTATTTTCAGACTTTTTAACTTTAATCAGCTGCTGCTCAATGACTAAAAGGATTACATTTGTGATCCTAGTCTCAAGATCATTTAAAGAATGAGATTTTGATGCATACACAACAGCTTTGATATGACCCCACAAGAAGTCCAAGATCCAGTGTCTGAGGTGGCTGAGCAAGAGGACCTTGGCCTCCTCTGCCAGTCCACTTGTCTAAGAAAGTGACATCCAGAGCCTGTTGAAAATGTGATGCATAGTGTCAGGGTGCCTTATCTTGTTAAAAGTAAAAGGTTATTATTCAAAATTTACAAAACTTAAGTGTAAAAGAATTTTTAATAATTAAAATTTCAGATGATCTTTTGGTAAATGTGTAGCATTTATACATCTGAAGTTAATCAAAGCTTAAAACGACACTAAAACTTTTGGGACACTGCATGTATAGATTTGTGTATAGAGAGAGGGAGACAGACAGACCAGATAGAAACGGAGACAGGCCTGAACTGACGTCCAGCCCAGCCCACACTCGCACTGGAGGATCAGGGCCTTGGAGCTCAACTAGTGCTCTGCTCCTGAGGGCCTTAGGGGTAACCCGAGGGACTGTGGAATTGTTCTCTAATAACTCATACCACGCCCTCATCCACTGTGTTCCCCCATTTCATTCACGCAGTTAAATGTCTCCCCAACATCATCTAACCACTGATTAATGCCCCAGTATCATTTTGATCAGTTGATGTCTCCTTGATGTCACAAATGACCAGTTTATATCTGTTAAGATTTTTACTGAGAAATTACAGTAAGGACAGAGAGATTATAGTAAGGACAAAAGTACAAAGGCATCCCACTCCCCCAGGGCATAATCTCCCCTCTACTTGTTGGTCCCTGGGGTTAGTTGACTCATTTAAAGCTCATTTAAGTTTTCCTCCCATCAAGTTCTCTTCTGGGTGTGGCAGGAGGAGAAGTTACTTCCTTGCTTCCCTGATGTGGTGTCTCAGCTGCTGGGTCAATCCACTGTTGGGCTAAGTCAGACAGGTGATGCTCAGGGCTTCAGTGGCTCACTGGGCTTGGCTGCTACAGCTGCAGCAGATCTTCTGTGACCTCCAGTGCTGACCTCTGGTGGATCTTGTGACTTTTTGCAAACCACAAGGTCCTTCCCTCTGGGATACTCATTTACCTAGGATCAGGGAAAAATAAACACAACAGAGACAGAGGAAACTAAAGGTGCCATGTATTTGTGGCTCCTTGGTGACCAGCTGGGGAAGGGGCTCCCTTTCCCAGAAGTTAACAGCCTTTCTTCTTTTGCACTAGAAACTGGCCCCACAGAAAGGGAAGGTTTGTCTGTGGGTGCCTTTGTTATTCATATGCAGCTCTGGCTTAGCTGCTGATTAGAGGGCATTTTGTCACCATACAATAAGCACCCGAACTGTCCTGGATTGGGGTGAAACCCATGGTGCCTGAGCCAGATCCTCAAGCCTCCGTCTGGCTCCATGGTTAGCAGGTAGAGCAGATGGAGCATGTCCCAAGCACCAGGTGGAGCCCACTGACCAGTCCTTTGTTACACTCTATCTAAATCTGCGTAAATTATATCTATAACATTTCCCTCATCTACAAGCTTAATTCTGTTGTCAAAAAAGGAAATGAGGTTCATCTTGCATGTCCTATTCTTGATGCAGCCATATATCTTTGATATGCCAATTTCCCTCCAGGTGTTTAACAACATCTCTTTAGTGATCAAGTTGAAATCACTGACCTAGAGTTTGCAGGCTTTATTCTTTCCCCTTTTAAAAAAATTCAGACAGCTATCCTTGTCAAATCTTGTGCTCTCCCATTTTCCAAGGTCTTTTTCCCTCCTTAGGCCACCCTGTGCCTGTGTTCAAAATATGGATGTTTGTTTTATGCGTGACAGGACTGCTCTCTACTAGGATTGTTTCTCTTTGCCTTCCTCTTTTCCCCCAACAGGGATTGTTTTTTCCTAAGAAGTGACAAAGTCAGTCCAGGATCTGATGCAGCTAGGTCACCTAGGGGTATAATAAGTTCCACCCACATGGGGCGTTGGGGGCCCCTCTGACTTGGTAGATATCTGAAGACTGACCACACCCATTTCCACATAGAGAAAAGATGGGCCATATGATAGAAACTAAGTGCCACTATATCCTTATTGCCAATCCTTGCTATGTTTAGGGCTAAGTAAACTCCTTTGGTAACTGTTCAGTGATTCCCCAGTGCCTCACTTCATCCCCAGATGAAACCTAAACTAACAGTAGGCCATCACTAGACCTGCCTCTAACAATGGCAGGTGAAACTGTCCATATTTGGAGATACCTTGTTTCCCAGAGCTAAGGCCCAGAGAGCAGGCTGTGCCCTGATCTTGGGATAACAGCAGTCCTTTGTGCTCTGGATGATCTTACCCTCTGGCACAATGTATTGCTTTGACCAGCACCAGGTGTTCACTGAGGGATTTATGGTTTTCATATTAATCGATAACTGCTTAGATTTGTTGGAGTTCCTCTCTTTCCCAGCGACCTGAGAGCCAACGTGCTGTAGCCTAACGCTATCCATCAAAATCTCCGGATACCTAACAGCTTCTGAATTGTTGTGCTTGTGCAGCCAAACCCTATACTGCATTCTTGTTCCCATCACACTAATGCTGGCTCTGTACCCCAATGAATGATCTCACAAGGTTCAACAACCCTTAAGGTTTAAGACAGTCAACTTAAGAACTGTTCCCACAGGACCCAGGAACGCTTGCATTGTCCACTCGTGAGTCTGCCACGGGAACTGCTATGAGTGATTGTGTTGTGGTCCAGCCCACTTGTGGTTTTTTTATGTATGTAAGACCTGCTTTTGCCCCAGCATGTTAAGCCCTCTTTTTTTTGGGGGGGGGAATCTTCTACTTGCAAGCACTTTCTTTACTTTGAAATTAATTCTATTTCTGTTTAATCCCTGACACACCTACCTCTGGCCTGCTCTGTTTGGCTCTAGCCATTCTCAGGGTAGAGTTTGGTTCCGGTCCAGTTGACATTAATTGGTGTCAGAAGTGGAATTGGATATGGAATGGGGTCATCTGATTCTCCAGTACCAGTGGCAGCGGACTGAGTGCCCCCGGAGATTTAGTTCTCTGGAATCTGACTTCCTTCATCTGGTTAGTCCTCTGCCCTTTGTTCCTGCTTCATTCTCCTGGGCTCACTCTTTGATTGCATTCATCTTTCTTTTTATTTTGCTATTGGCGGGGTGGGATGAGGCATTTGGGGTTAAGTAACTTGCCCAGGGTCACACAGCTAGTAAGTGTCAAGGTCTGAGTTCGGATTTGAACTCAGGTCCTCCTGACTCCAAAGCTGGAACTCTATCCACTGTGCACATCTAGCTGCCCCAGCACTCGCCTTTCTTTGTGAAAACTCCAGGGCCTCACTTGTGAACCGATCTGCTAAGGATATCCTATGCACACCTCAGTTCCTCCCTGCTTGACTCTGTAAATGCACTGCTGTGTGCCTCTGGGTTTTTTTTTTTCCTGTACCCCTCTGATTAATTGGTCCTTCTGAGTGTCTCTGGTTGCTATGCAGAACCAGCTCCTACTTTAGGCCTTCCATGAAAGATCAGGTTATAGGAAAAGAAAAAAAAAAAACCTGTAAGATACCTTTTTTTCTGTCATTCCAACATTGGCCAAGTTGGAGTTAACAGAAATAAAGTCAATTAATCAAAGTTTGTAGAACTGCTAAAAATATCTTAGCAGACTTGGGAGGTTTGGAGATTAATCATTGAGTTTGACAATTAGTCATTTTAAGATTGCAAGAGAGACCTCCTGAGACTTTGGGGTAATTCCAGGAGCTCCCTCCCTTCTGAAACATCTTAGTAAGTTTTGGGGTACCACTCTGTAGAATTTGGGGGGTTTTTGCCTTTTTTTTTGGTGAGGCAATCAGGGTTAAGTGACTTGCCCAGGGTCACACAGTGTCAAGTGTCTGAGGCTGAATTTGAACTCAGGTCCTCCTGACTCCAAGGCCAGAGCTCTATCCACTGTGTTACCTAGCTGCCCCTATAGAATTTGTTTTAAGGAAAAATAAGAATTAAAATTTTATAAAGTTTTTAAAAAGTAAAATGGCATTTAGATAATTTTCCCCTGAAGATTAAGATGGATAACTTCATTGTTCTAGGGCAAAGAAGGAAAGCTAGTTCGGAAGTAATTCCAGAGTGAAGAGAGTAAAGAAATAAAAAATAGATAAATGGTTTGTACCTTATAGCAACCTCTTGTTAACCCTTCCTTGACTTTGCAGTTTTTATTGTATTTTGTTAATAATCTTCACTCACCTGTCTCTAAACAAATTAAGCTGACTGTTTATGACTGGCAATGTTCTGACATTGGGCTTCCCCTTGAGACCATAGCTAATGGAAGAGGATGAAAGTAGTCCCCAAGTCCCTTCTGTACCATTAGGAAAGGAAAGCATGGTCCCTTTTATCGACAAGAGATGCAAGCTAGGAGTTTGTTTTACTGTAAGAAATCTGGTTACTAAAAACAGAATGTGAAGTCTAGAGGAGATGCTGGAAAAAGGGAAAGCACCCCAGAAAGTTTTGAAGGATCCTCTCTACAGCCCTGATCACTCAGCGTGGCGTGGCTCTTGGGAGGGAGGGCAAAGAGAGGGATGGCACAAGGAGGGGGATATTCAGTAATCCCCTCTGCCTTACCCCCAGAGTCGTGAATGTACCTTGGCTGTGGGGATTGCTAACAAGACCCTTCCAGCTCATGTCCCTCTGTTTAACCCCTCTTATCTCAGATCAGTGTAAGAAAAGAGAATGCTGGAGAACTGTAGGGAAACCTCAATCATGTTCTGCCCTACCTGGTGGAGGGGGGCAAGAAGCAGCCAGAATGGGGCCCCACACTGGCAGTGTGCCCCTGGTCATTCTTCAGCCTATTCCTTTAGGCAAGCTAAATAAGAAGGAATGGGAAAACTGGACTTAAGCTTATATTAGAAAAGTGAGGCACTATCCAGGGAAGTAAAATCTGTGGGAGTTCCGCCAAAGGCAAACAAACAAAAAACCAACCTAGCGGCAGCAGTTACAGTAGAAAGCCTTTCATTTAGAATCCTGATTATTCTGGTCCCTGTTCCTTATGGAAACTTGAGCCAGGCTCTTCTCCTCTTAGGCATCTCCTCTGCGAGGCGAGGGGCAGCAGACTTGGCACTAAGCTCCCTTCTGTCTCTGAGTGCTCTGGTTGTGCCCCTCCTCCCCTCTAGGCTTCAGCTGCCTCATTTTTACAATGAGAGTGTTAGATTAGATGAACCCTAAAATCCCTCCCAGATTTAAATCTTTGGAGCCTGTAGTGCATATGTTTGTTTTCAAAAGACAAAAATTGGTCCTGCCCTGCTGCATTGGTTTTAAAGTCCATTGCAGATAATTATGTCAGAGTTCCTTCACATAATGGGTGTCTTATGTGAAACCAGGGACCACGGTAGATTTCCCTATCTCAGGGGCAGATTCCAGGTAATCTCATTATCCATTGGGAAACAGCACGACTTTTCAAGCTTGTGAGATTTATGGCTCCTAGGAGAGTCATCTTGCGAGGCCACTGGGGCATTCTGATGTAATTAAACTTTGAATTGGGACAGTAATCTCCAGTAATTTGTATGTCAGACTTTGAGGTATCGAGGTGCCACGGAAAGATCACTGGGCAGGGAGTCGGAAGACTTGTGTTCAGATCCTGCTCTGTTGTTAACTAGCTCTGGTACCTTTCTCTGGAAAATGATGGGTTTGGTTTAGGTGACGAATGAGGTCCCTTTCAGCTCCAACAAATGATGAAATCTTTAGAATAGTGGTTTCTCTTTGTGAGCTTGCACTATTCTGCCTCATTGTCTCTTGGAGAAAATGGGGGCAGCACATACTTCTTAAGGTTTCAAGTTGAAAAGCAGAAAAATGTGTTTAAAGAGCTAGTGTTTCACACTTCCATCATCACAAAGTAGAGCAATTTTAAAATCCAGGTGGTGTGGCTTCAGCTGTGCTGGAGCAAATGAGTTTATTTTCTTTTGCTCCAGTTTGGGACACTTTTGTGTGGTGATGCTGACTGTTATTCATCTTTTGTAGTTGTTTCTTAGCAAAGTAATGTAATTGTTACCTACACATTTAGAGCCAGCATGATCGGGAAATGAACCAGAACCATAAGATCCTGTGTGTTCACCAATGTTGTTCTTACTCTTGTTACACAAGGCTACTCAGACACTTGAATCTCTCATTTCCCATAGGCACTGGAGCTGGCAAACTTTCTGGCAGAACTAATGAAGGTGCACAGATTCGTTGCTAAAGCTGTTACCCATTTTTGAAGAGTCGAAAGGCACAGTCTTCCCAGAAATATGGTGATGGAAGAGGTGCTACCCATTTCTATTACAATGAAAAACCCACAGTAGGAAAGAGGATAGTTTCTTGTGCACTGCAGAATAGACGTTCCGCTTCAGTAGTTGTAGTAGCTCTGGAACTGTAGAAATACAAGAGATACAGCCGGCCCCCGAAGCCAGCTTTTCCAGCTGATATCTTGTGAGCTGTTGGCAGAAGGTGGGGAGCTGACTGAGCCTGCGGACGTCCGCCGCTCTGCCTCCGCCTGTCTGCCTGCCAGCCTCCACTCGTCTCCAGGGTCAACAATGAGTGACTCGGCGATCAAGTCTTGGAGTTCTTTTAGGATCCAAGGATGGACCGCATCCCGGTTAGGGGATTTTGATTCAAAATCTCTTCCCTCTTCGTGCTTCTTCCTTACTTTTACTGGGTATCAGTTCCATTTAGTCATTTTCAGAGTGAACTGAAGCCAAAGCAGAAGTAAGCAGCCCTAGCTGCCTCCTACCTCTGATCATTTCCCACCATCCCATTACCCCCAGCATGCGTCCTGATCTGACCCTCCTGGGTCTCCTGCTAGAAGCTTTATAAAAAATGATGCCTGCGCCTGGCTCATCATGAACTCCAATATCACCGACGTGCTCTCTAGGCTTGGGCCAGGCTCTTCCTTCCATTCCTCTCCTGTTGCCTGGCCTGACTTCCAGCTTTGTGGTTGGTTCATTGATTAGTGAATTCTTTGTGTATCCACATTGATCTCTTCAGACAAATCTCAGTATTTTTCTGGGTTGGAATTTGTTTCCCTTTGTGTCTTCAGTGGTTTATTCTTGAATATCTCCCTTCCCTCCTAGACTGATTTTCTCTGAAGTATTTTCATAGACTGCTGCCTGTCTTTTCTTTGAATCCTTTGAAGTTTGCTTTTCCAAAATCTGAGATGTATGTTGTGCTATGCTCAGAGCTCCTCTCCTCTTTCACAAACTAGGATGAAGTGGTTACTTCCCTACCAGTTTCCCCTAAGTCATCCCCCTCCACCCTCCTCTGGCAACTGCTTCCTCCCTGTTAGTGAGAATCAGATCTCGAACAGAATTTCCCCTTCTAGGTTCCTCCAGCTTTTGAAGGATACATGATTACTAAGGCAGATCATTTATTTTTCTGCTTTTGGGAGAGAGGGAGAGGGAGAAGAATGAAAGGGGGAAAAAAGGCCTATGCTCTAGGAGATGGTAATTTTTATACACTATTTAATATAAATTCACAATAGCATTTACCACTTCAGAAGAGTGTTTTTCTTCTTTCATGGAAACTTTCTTCTTTTGAAATTGTGAATAGTGATTTGGGAGCATATGGAGAATGCCCATCCCAGGAGGAAATAAATGGGCTACTGATAGTGTAGTGAAGTGGTCAGAGCATTTGATAATCATGGAGGAATCAGAAGACCTGATTTCCAGGTTAGGTTTTGCTGCCTAATCATGGGACTGAGGACTTAGTATTTCCTGTTCTTAGCCTCAGCCTCAGGATCCTTATCTGTAAAATGGAGATAATACTTCAGTTACTTGTCTGCCCGGGTTGTTTTGAGGAAGAGCTTTGTAAATTGTGAAGCATAAACATCCAGCAACACAAACATACTGAGCTGTTATTACTACCTGTGCTGATGGGAAGGAACCAAGTTATGGTCTGGAAAATCATGGCTGTCTAGAGTTGTGAGTTCATGCACACCGAAGAGATAGAGACTGAGACCCAATTCTCACTGAACAAATAATGGACCTGCAAGAATATTTTCCGGGTGATTTCTCAACTTAGTTGCTGTTCTAATGAGCATTTTATTTGGTAAATCAGAACTCATGATATTTTTTCTATTCTGATTTTTATATTAAAAAGGAAAATAATGGCTCAGAGTCAGAAGACCTGAGTTCAACACCTATCCCTAAGGCTCACTGTGAGTTCCTGGGTTAGTTATTTAACCTTCCTGAGCCTCAGTTTCTGAATTTCTAAAGTGAAGAGGTTGGACAAAACAGCCTCTGAGGTTCTGTCCAGCTCTGATCAGTGATCCACTGGGTCCCAGGTAGAGATCAGGACTTTATTCCCAAAGTTATTGCCAGGGTAGAACATGGGGATGCCAGCATTTTAATATTGTAATGATAACCACAATACTGTTGGATCTGAGAATAAACTGCTGGTGTGAGTAGCAGTTTCTCTTTTAAAAAATTATTTCAAAACATTTGCTTCTTGAGATATTGTGATATGTCAGTAATTGTGTTATCTTTTCTCTTCCAAAAACACTCTAAAAATACTTGTTTGGGCTGGGTGTGCTGGCACAGGCACTCCTCTCTGTTCCTGGGGAGGCTGAAGCTCAGAAATTCCCTGAGCTCAGGAGTTCTGAGCTGCTCTGGGCTAAGCTGACCAACTGGTTGTCTGCACTAAGTTTGGCATTGAGACCGTGGCAGTGGGGCCACCTGACAATCCAAGGAGGGTCACAAACAGAACAGGCCAAAGTTCTTTGGGATCCAGTGGGATCAAATCCATGAGTAACCCTTAGAGAGGGATGCAGTCTTTTAAAAAAATGCTTTTATATGGGTCAGTTTTGAAGACTGAAGGTTGATTTTATTATGTACCTGAAAAGCAAGCTGCTTATAATAAAAGTCTGCAATTTCATGTACAACCCTCCTTTTCTGTTTTAGGATGTATATAGAATGTCCATTTTATTTAGTGTTTAAGTTCAGAATAAAAACAGTGTTATGAGAAAAATGCTTGTCAGTCTTTAAATTTTGCCTGAGAAAGCAAGTGGTGAGAGTAATCTTTGGGAAATGACATTTTTCAACATGAGTGGACATGTAAACTGTAAGTGGAAAAGAAGAGAGTGGTAAGGAAAAATATATAAAATGGAGACAGTACCTTAGTTTTCTTCTTAGAGATCTTTTTAGGTTTTGAACAATATGATAAGACTTTTTAAAAACATTCCTTCAGTGAACCATTTTCCACAATCCTCCTTTCATGTGTAATAGATGAATTTATTTCTCTAATGTTTTGATGATTTGTAGATCACAATCGTGTACATGCTACAGATGTCCTGCATGCAGTGTGGTACCTGACAACTCGGCCGATTCCTGGATTCAAACAGATCCGTCAGGATCTTGTGAAAGTGATTCGCACAGGTACTGCCTTCAGTAAAGGAATATTTAAGGATAAGCCTGAGAATAAGTTAGGCCATGTAGAAGACACTCTGTTGTACTTTCTGGACAATTCAGTAACTTCTGCTTTAATGAATATTTGGTTAATAATGTTAACCAGTTATTTTGCTCCATATAGAAAAGTCTAAATTAATTGGGTATTATTATGGGGTGCTCATATTACAAAGGTTTTTGGTTTGGGGATGTGAAAGTTATAGGTTAGGAACTAGTATTGAGCTCTGTGTTTTGGCATGACTAGTTAATGCCTGTGCCAGAAAACATGCCAGGAAGAAAGGAGGAAAACACTTATAATGGAATTGCAGATGAGTTGACTTTCTGATAGGCCCATACATAGAGTTGCTGCTGGAATGGTGGCCCTTTTCTCTCTCTGCCATTTTCTCTGATCTTCACCCAATTTCTAGGGTTCTATATCTTGGGATAGACAGACTCTTTTTCCCTAGTCACTCGAGACAAAGGTGAAGTATTTCAAAAAGGGACTTCACTAGCCACTATGGGAAAAAGGTAAATTAAAAAAGTATCAAGTGTAGAAGTTTACAGAACATTTAAATATTTGTAGTAGGAAATTTGCAATCTAGTAATAAATGTCTGACACGATTTCCTTATCCAATCCTTTCCTTATCATTTGTAATACCCTATCATATAGGTTGACTCTACCCTTGGGTAGAATGCCATTCCATCACCTTCTGCACTCATCCAGGCCTGTCTCAAATGTGGACTCACTGTGTTGATCTCATGGCCAACTAACCAGTTCATGACCACTTCCTGCCGGCACCTAAGGCCAGTTCTCTTTCTTTTCCGGCACCAAAGATATGGTTCCCTGTTGCATCTCCCAAAGTTCTGGCTTCCACAAGCTCTTGGCCTGTTTGCAGAGTTAGGGGGAGTGATCCCAGCTGTGTTCAGTTAGCATTTCACATAAGTCCCAGCCCAGCTCTTGGTTGTACCTGCTTCCCTTTGTTCTGAAGGTCACTTCCCCTCAGAGAAATGCCCGTAAGAGACCAATCATACATTTGTAGTGCTTTGTGCACTACAAATACGCAGTCAGTAGTAAATAGAAACACACATAGATTCTGCTGCAGTAAGGGAAAGGTCTTTCCATCAGAAGCTTCATAAGGATCAAAGACTATAGAGTGCTGACTCTAGTGAAACATTCAAATATTTTACTAATATGTATTCATTGGTAAGATAGATTATAATCAGTTTTATTTGTTACTCTCTTGTTGAAATGTCTCAGCACAAGGATTTAAAATATTATCAAAGAGTGCCTGAAAATCGGAAAGTCTCTGAAAACCCCCCATTCCTGTTGGCGTGCTGCTGATGGGAAGCCCCAGTAACACTTCTCATTGATCAGCAATGTCATATTGTGGTTTGTTGTTGTCGTCCTGGCAACAAAAGGCAAACACAGAAGCTGATAGACCAGCACTGGAGGTTAGGTTCTGTGTTAACAAAACTGATGCAGAAGCAGCTCTCTCATTTGGCTGTTATGGACCTCCTTTTAATGTGAATCAAATAGTTAGTAGAATCAAATCACTGTCTCTCAAAGTGATTCACATCAGTGAATCCTGTTGTAGTTTAATCTGAATGAATATTCATTTGGATCCTTCTTTTGCCAGTATTTCTTATTTGGATATTATAAATGTATCAGACTTAAACCTTTAACTTCCTAGTTTCCAAAATGTAATGCTACATTCTCCCTTAAATCACATGAATACTTTCTTCATTGGATTTATTTTGAAAAAGTATTTTAATACTTTAAAGTATTTGGTAATAATACCTTTATTTACCCTAACAAGGGAAATCTAGAATATATAATCTGATGTTTCAAATAAAGCATTAAACTATTACATTTTCGGTATTGAAATGTACATGTTCAGATTTTCTACTCTAAATAGAGTACATATTTACAAAAAAATCTAAATGTTCATTTTTGGTTCTATATTTGATAATTTATTTTTTCTGATTAAAAATATTGAATACCTAATCATATTCTTAATTATAAATATATTTGGCCTTTTAAAATAATGTCTAATTTTTCTCATGTTTTAGAGGCATTAAAAATAATTCCAGTATGCACAATCCCAGTGCTCACAAGCTGAGGATTTGCTGCAGCTAAAAAATTGATGTTTTTAAGTGTCATGGTAAATTTTAATCGTAAACAAGTATAGAACATAAACAATTATAGTTCATCTATCATTTGAGCAAAATGATTCTTGTAGTATTAAACCTTTAGAGGCAAACTAATGGTGTAGTGGAAAGAAGTTGTATTACTTGTTTATATTTGAAATTATTAAAACACTGGCTTTTTCTTTATAATAAAATGCATAAATGGACATGTTTATTTGTGTATTATAGTCAAACACTCCAGTAGGCAGCTGGTGGATTAGTGAGTAGAGCATTGGGTCCTTATATCAAGCCAAGATCTATCTCTGTATCTTCTACCCAGTGTTCCTATTTCTGCCTCTAGAGCTGTTAAAAACTGGTTGTTAAACTCTTTCACATGCCAGCATTTGAGGTCCTTGGAGATGGTGATCATGTTCTCCTTCCTAAGTAGTTTCTTCTCTGGGCTTAATGCTTCTGGTTCCTTCAGCCCATCCTGCTGTGATGTACCCCTTTTCCATTCTCTGAATGAGAAGAGGAGCCAAGCCTTCCTCTGACTGAGGCCCTTATAGCTTCTCCTGCTGGCTCCAGCATGTCCCCCAGAGGGAAAGTGAAAAGGGCCAGACAGAGTATCTCCCATCTGCTCCAAGGCAGTGACTTCCATATGTGCCAACATCAGGCAGCCTCCATGTTCTGCTGCCAGCCTGATCTCCCAGCTGAGAATCGAAGAACCTCTGGTGTAAAGAGGAGCAACCTTCCCTTTGACTTCAGGCCTTCCATCTCCTACTGTACCTGTCCCTTGAGGAAAGGTGGTGGGGAACCAGACTTCTTTTTTCTGCAATGCAAGTTTGACTTCCATCTCCTGTCGTGCCCTTTCCTGCCTAATCTCTAGCCTTTGGAGGGAAGAGGAGTAGTGAAGCAGAGCCTCCTACATGACTGTGTAACTATGTCCCTCTAGTCTCATGCTTTGCTTGCCTCCTGCCTGAACTCCAACCTCTTCTGGGATGAGGAGTGCTGCCCTCCACTCAATAATAAACATTCCCAAATTTGGTCATACCCTTCATATTCCCCATACCCACTCCCATCTCCTGATTCCTTATTCCCATCCCCCTCAACCTTTTCATTCTAAAGTTTCAACCAAACATCCTCCAGCCATTCCACTGTGCCCTCTGGAATGCCTGTTCCATAAAAAGGTCCTTTCACCCTAAATCTTTTCCTCTCCCACTTCTTTCATCTACTAGCTATTACTGAAATCTGACTCCCCCTCAATGACATAGCCTTTCTGAATATCCTTTCCAGTACTGGCTATACCTGCACTCATTTTCCTCGGCTTATTGGTCAAGGCAGGGGAGTTGGAATACTCTACTCCTCATTGCCATTTCCAGGTTCTGCTCTTTCCTTTATCACTCAGTAATCTTTCCTCCTTTGAGGTCCATGCTGTTCATATCTACTACCCAATCAAAATCTTGGTAGCTATTACCTTCAGACCTCCGAACCACTCCCCTTCCTTTCTCAATGAATTGGATATGTGTCTCACAATTTTCCTCAACTGCTGACTTAATAGGGAACTTTGAACATACATATTGACTTTCCCTCAAATACCCTACCTACTCAGTTCCTCAGTCACCTCCCTTGAACTGCTCCTTCACCCCACCTCAGCCACATACGGAGATGATCCTTCATACTCTTGACCTTGCCATCCCCTACAAACATACCACCTTCATGTTCAAAAAATTCTAGAATACCTTTACCTGACCATAATCTATTGGCTTTTCACCTCTCCCTCTACCTCAGTTATATAACCCTACTCTTCATCTGCACCATGACCTCCATCTGGACTGCTCAGTTCTTTCCCAGGGTATCTGCCCTGCGCTAGCTGCCACTCTTCCAATCTTGACTCCTTGGTGAATCAGTTCAATTCTGTATTGTTCTCTCTTGAATTCCTAGCTCCTTTATCATTTTGCTGATTAGGCCATGCAAAGTTGCAGCCTTGGTTCACTCCCACCATTCACTACCTTTGCTTCTACACGTGTTACTGAATGAAGGTGGAGAAAGTCATGTAACTGTTCTGAATGGGTCCACTACAGATTTATGTTACGTAACCTCTACTGGGTCCTCCCTTCTGCTAGGCAATTCTTCTATACCTGTCTTATCAACTCACTATCCTACTCTCCACACAGACTCTTCCAAATCTTTTCATCCCTCCTCAAACCTCTCATGACTCCCTCTTCCTCATTCTCTCAACTTGCCTCATGTTTTACAGAAAAATTGAGGTCATTCACCTCTTTTCCCCAGTTGATAATATCATATAACTCATATGCCTTATGCCACTATCTCCTCTTTCAGCCGTTTCACATGAAGAGGCGGCCTTATTCTTAAAGGCCCACCCCTTCACCCACAGAACTGAATCCATTCCATCCCATCTCCTTCAACAGATTGCCCCTTTTGTCGTCTCCACTCTGTCACTTATTTTCGATCTCTCCCTGTCTGTTGGCTCATTCCTTACTACCTACAAACATTCCTGTTGTTCAGAGCGTCAGGAGACGTGATTAGTCACTTTCCACTGCAGAGCCAGCTCTCAGGTGCCTGGGAAATTGGGAAACTCCAACAAATCCAAATCATCACACATATCATAAAATCGTAAATCTGATGAAGCATTTGCCAGAGGATGAGATCATCTGGAGGGTGAGCGCAAAGGATTGTTGTTATGCCAAGCTTAGGGTACAGCTTGCTTGCTGGGCCTTCGCCCTGGAAAACAGTGTCTCCTAACGTCTTGACACTATAGCGGGCAATATTATCCTCCCAGTCCCTCAAACTCACATCCTAGGAGTCATCATCAACTCTTCACTGTCACTTCCCTCTCTCCTCCATTCCAATCTGTTGAGAAGAATTTCGCCTTTGCAACATCTCTCAAATACTCCCCCTTCTCTCCTCTGATACTGCCTGCATTCTAATGCAGGTCCTCATCACCTCATGTCTGGAGTGAAGCAATAGCTTACTGATTGGTCTGTCTCTCCCTGCTCCAATTCATCTTCCGTTTAGCCACTAAAGTGATTTTCCTAAAGTGGAAGTCTTATTCAGTAAACTCCAGTGACTCCCTATTGCTCCAGGATCAAATACAAAATCCTGTTTGGTATTCAAAGCCCTCCATAATTTAGCTGCTCCCACCTTTCTAATCTTCTTACACCTTACTCTCTGCCATGTATTTTTTGATCCAGTGGCACTGACCTTCTTGTACTTCCACGAATAAGACGTTCTGTCTTTTGGCTCTCCTTCTTTATCTCTGTCCACTGGCTTTAAGTTCCAACTAAAATCCCATCTTCTACAGGAAGCCTTTCCCAACCCCTCTTAATTCTAGTGCCTTCCCTCTGTAATTACTTCCTATTTATCATGTGTATCTGGAGGAGGAAATGGCAAACCAGTCCAGTATCTTTGCCAAGAAAACTCAAAATTGGGTCACAAAGAGTAGGACACAATTGAAACAACTGAACAACGACAACAAAATCGTGCCTTGTTTGTACACATTTGTTTGCATGTCATCTCACCCATTAAAATGTAAGGTCTTTGAGGTCAGGGACTGGTTTTTTTGTCTCTTTCTGTGTCTCTAATGCTTAGCACAGTGCCTGGCACTTAGTAGGTGCTTAATAAATCTTTATTGGTTGGTTGAATGAGTTCTAGCTTATCATTGTTCTTCCTAAAATTTGGCCCTGTGAATTGTGGTTGGATTTGGGGAGAAGGTGGAATGATTGTATCTTCTCCCATTCTAGACACTATATTAAAAAACTAAGAGCCCTCTAGCTTCTTTGGTTGCCATGTTGAACTTGTGGACCACTAAAATTCTGAGGAGCCTTTTCTAAATTGTTTTCTTCTATTAGATTTTGTACCTCCTTCCCTATATGGGAACTTGTTTTCTTCAGTGTACTTTTTTCCAGTTGGCCAGTTGTATTTTTTAAGGACTTGTTTTCTACAGTTAATTTTTGTCCTTCCTTTTCCAAGCTATTGACTCTCGCATACCTCTCATTTCTTTTCTCATTTTTCCTCCTGCGTCTCTTATTTGACTTTTAAAATCCTTCTTGAGCTCTTCTAAGAAGGCTTTTTGGCTTCAGATCAGCTCATATTCCCTTTTGAGGTTCCAGATGTGGGTTTGTTGACAATGTTGTCCTCTTCAGAATTTCTGCCTTGATCTTCACTCTTCCCATTATAAGAATCTATCATATGTTTCTTTTTGCCCATGGTGTTTGCTTATTTCCTGGCCTTTAAAGAGATTGGGCTCTCCTGCTGGGGAGCAGAGGGCACTGACCCAAGCTTCTTGCGTTGGGAGCCTGAGGACTGGTCGATGGCTTTGTATGCTGGGGCCTCCAATGTTGGCAGTTGGAGGCTGTAGGATTCTGGCAGCTTACCCGGTATTGGGCTGGAAACAGTGATACTGGAACTCTAGGGGTAGGATTGGGTAGTGTGGCTCCTGGAGATTTCCTGCTCACCCAGGCCTTTTCTTCCCTTTGCTTTCTTCATCTCTTTTCAGATGGATGTTGTAGGGTGTTTATCTGCCTGGGGCCCCTTGGAGTGCTGCTTCACTTAAGTTTTGCTGAGGCATTGGGAGAGCCTGTTGCTGTAGAATGCCAAAGCACCTGGTGGTTTTCTGAGCTGGTTTTCACTAGTTTCCCCTGCCCACAATGAGGCACTCGAGGTCCAGGTGTTGGTGTTTGCCTGCTCTACCATCTGGGCTTCAGGATCTCCTCCTGGTATGTTGAGGTGGGGCCTTCTACTAGCTTGCTGGGATGCCTCCTGTTCTGTACTGCTCCCCTTCCCCCAGAGTAAGAGGGGCCTTTCCAGTTAATCCCTCAAGCTACCTGGGCTACTGGATGGCTGCCCCCCCATCTTTCTTCTGGTTCAGCTATTCCAGGGTTTTTCCTGGGGTGATATTTTCTGGGCTTTCAGGGGTTAATAAGGGAAAGTAAGAGAGACTCATCTCTTACTCCGCCATCTTGGCTCCTGAAAGTGGAAGTCTGAGGGGCCTTTTTTGTGTGACTTGTATATCCATGACTTTTTAACTCTGTTCTGGTTTAGTTGTGCTTTTTAAAAATTCCAAGTGCAAGGCTTAACATTTATCCTTGCTATATTTCATCTTACTAGATCTCGGCCCATTGAAATCTTTTGGGATTCCAGTTGTGTCACCTAATGTGTTAGCTCCCAGCTTCTTTTATCTGTATATTGCATGTGCATTCCATCTAAACCTTAATCCAAGTCCTTGAGAAAGACATAAAACAAATAACCTACCAGAACATGTAAGACACCTATCCAGAAGGGTGGAATGATATGGACTCAGAGAGGATATTTCATGGCAAATTGGAATAAAAATGATCATGGGGAGGGCAAAGAGCAGAAATGGACTGCAAAGTCAAGGACACGGTAAAATTTCTACCATGGGGCAATGCTTCTGTCCTTTCAGAGAAACTTCAACCACGAAATAGTATCTTAACTGTGTCGAGAACTACACTGGTCTCTAGCAGAGATTGAAGCGTACGTTTCTGGTTCTTTGCTACCACAAAGAATATTACTATGAATATTTTGGTGCATATGAGATCTTTGTCCCTATCTTGAACGTCCTTGAGGTACATGCTCAGTAGGGGGATCATTAGGTCAAAGGACATATGGGCAGTTTAGTTGCTTGCATAATCCCATGCTTATATCCCAGACAGTCAGATCTGTTCATAACTCTACCAAAAATCTCATACAGATTATGTTCATTGTAAGGTCCCCATCTCCCGTTACAGAACAGATCTCTTTCCCCATGGCGTTGTTCTTCAGGGGGATCCCCTCCCACCACAGAAGTAAGATGTCTTCATTTCAATTCCTCCCTTTGCCATTTCACCTTTTTCCTGTAGCCTTTCTTCTTCCTGAAAGACCACAAGTTATCTTCCCTTCATTGTTTACCATTGACTTGAATAGGGTACATTATATTTATTATTTTTTTATTATTATTATTAATTATATTTCCCTCAATCTTTTTTTTAAAGCTCCCTTTTATTGGCCTTCTCTGCAGATAAGTCTGACAAAAAACATTGATTTAGTCCATGTTTTCATGCCTGTTCCTCACTTCTAATTAGGTTCCACTTTTATCTTTATCTCCTAGTATACAGTTGGAAATCTCTTAATGGTCCCTCTGCTTTTATTGTTAAGTCCATAGGTGACTTTTTCTTTTTTCTCTCCCCCCCCAACTAGGTTAATTTATTTAATTTCTTATACTTTCTTTGGTAACTATGTTCACTTACTTTTCTTGTGTTTCTGTTGTCTGGGGTGTATGCAAAGCAGATAATTGGCTCACCTAAGGGTTTTTTTTTGATTGTTGTTAGGAATGCCTTAAGTGAATTTTTAAAAATTGAATATCCATCTTTTTTTCATTAATGATTAGGCTCATGTTTAATGGGAATGTCACTTCAGGTTATATCTTGAGCTCCCTTTGGGACACATTCCATTCCCTTCTGGGGTTTTTGGTGGGTGCAAAAAACCTTCTATTATTCAGATTTCTTTTTCTTTCTTTTTAAAAAATATTTTAAAGCCTTTCTCCTGATTGAAGAATTTATTGTTTGTCATTGGAATTATTTAAATTAAACCACTGTGTGTTTTTAGGGTTGTGGCATAGGGTTTTGTTTTTGTTTTCTGGAAGCAGTCTGTGGATTCTTTTCATTGACTCTTTCTTTTCTGTATTTAGAAGTTCTGGGAAGTTTTCTGGTAGTATTCCTTACGCTGTGGTATTCTTTTGGAAGGCCTTTGATTCTAAGTGTCTCTACACATCCTGTCTGTCCTCAAGATCAATATGTTTTGCATTTGTAGAGATATGTGTTCTTTCTGTGTATTTGTGTTCTCAAGCAGTTGTTCTTTCTTTTGCTTCGCTGGAGACTCGCCACCATGGATTCACTTTTTTTTGTTCTGCCAATTATTTCTGCTATGCAGGCCATAAATTCTGCCCTCGTGTTTCTTTTTTGAACCATTCAGAATATCTTACTGTGGTTCTGCGTTCTCTAGGGAATCTCTGCCTCAATCAGTTTCCTTCATCTTACAATACTTATTCAGAGATGTTTAGACTTGTTTAGATGTCCTGGTGACCATTCTTCCTTCTGTTTATTAATAGTTTCCCTGATGTTTTCTATACTTGTACTCAGGATATTTAACTGTTTTCTTTCTCCTGAGATCTTTGGTAATTTCTGTCTATTTGTTTTCTATGTTCCACTATCATTCACTTTCTGACACCTTCCCCTTTGATGGTAGATCCTCTGAGGGCTGGGTCTCAAAGCTGTCATAGTCTCTTTTTCGCTGGCCTCAGTTCCTGTCCCAAGTGACATCTGGAGGGACATAATTGGAGTACTGAATATCAGTATCCTTTCCATCTGGGTTGGTGCCCCACCCCACCCAAGCAAGATGATTGAAGCCCAAGATGGAGAGCACACTTTCACTTTGCAGTGCTTCCAGATCCTGCAGAGATTAACTGGAGAAGGTGTTGGGTGGCAGAATTCTATTTTACTGCGTATTGCCACAGAGTGGGGGGGGGTGAGCGTGGGGAACTGTGGCAACAACTTCTTATTGTTGCTGTGGTTTGCCCTTCATTCTCAGAGAGGACCATGACATCAGGGAGGTGGCGCCGTGACATACAAGTGAACTGGATTTAAGTGAGGGGAGGGCTGGGCAAAGTCACCAGCCTCACTTTCTCCTCCAGAGCCATCTGAGTCCAGTAGTGAGATATAGATCAAGATGACTGGAAGAGGGCCCTGGATGGTCAGGAGTAAAATCATTGGTGAGGGGATCAACGGGGACAGGCTATGCCACTTTGCCTATTTGTGGGGATTGGTAGAAGAGGGGACACTGAGTTAGCAATTAGAGATTAGGCTTCTGTGGTATTAATTTATGGTATTTATGTTAATTTTATGCTATTAATTTATCAAGTTGTTACTTCGTTAGACTTGGTGTATTGGCCTGTGGAGACCTCTTGCACGTAATTCTTATTTTGAGGAGTTTGGGGAGTTTGGAAGAATTAGAGAAAATGTCTAATTCTCCATATTGTTAGTCATATGACCTTGGCATCGCAAAAGGGCTGAAGAAATAGGGTGGAGTGTCACTTGGGAGTGCCTTCTAACTCACAGTACTAATGAAGGGCAAACTGGGTTTGTCTCTCCATGTCGTGGCTCTCTCTTTTTGTGTTGCTCTCATGTCACCATTACGCTACCTTGGGCTACTATCATCTATGTAACCACATGGTTCCTCTTCTCCTGAGGCTATGTGGTTGTCTAGACTTTGCAGATAGGCCAGCTTCTACTTCAGGGAGTTGAGCTGGAGTCTCTGTAGTTTTCCTCTCACAGTCACTCAGCTCTTTGTTTCTGTATCTCTTTTGAATTCTCTTTTAAAGGCCAAGTCCAGGCATGTATCTTAGGGTTATGAACTGGTTATGAATCAGTCAGTTAAAATGGAAATAATGAGTCAAGGAGTACCTAGGACAAAGAGAGTTCATATCTCATTAGGGGAGGCTTCTTTAATTTCAGAACAAAGGGTCCCTGTACTTTAGCCTGGTTAATCTGAAAGGCAAGTAGTTAATCTGCCTCTTGGGAATACCCTGTATAAGATATAGACCCACATTGAGGAGGCAAGATTACCATGGTCAAGACATTTAATGTCTCAGTGTCCCAGGCAGCTCTCTGATACTAGCAGAGTGTGCAGGAGTTACTTTCTGCTGTGATAGAGACAGCATCCTTACCAGGAGATCCCTATACCAATGAAGTCCTAAGTCCAACAACAACAGAAGAGTTGATCATGTATATTTCAGAGCTGATAACTTTTAGTTATCTGTGTCAATCATTGCATGTAAAGAATTATAAGATTATTTATAGGAAAATAAGGCAAGTAATACTGAATGTGAGGAAGCTTAGCATGGTGATGGGCCTTCAGGGGCCTGTTCAGATTCCGCCTCTTCTGTGAAGTTTTCTTTAATCTTCCTTTCCCCAGGCCACATTGACATTTCATTCCGAGAGTTGATAGATCACTTAGCTTACGGTCCTCTTAACATAGTCTGCTTTCCAGTAAAGTTATTTGTTTCTGTGTCATGCTGTCTACACTAGACCTTAAGGTCTACGTGAAGGCAGGGATTGAATCTTATTTCTGTCTATGTCCGACAATGCCAAGCCTTCATTTCATGTAATAGATACTTTATAAATCTTTGTTGCCTTGAACTGAAAATGACAGCTACTTCTGCTGTTTATTTTTCCCTCCCAGAATATAGTAGTGGACTTTCTCCCGTACGCATTTCATACACTTCCTCCAAAAGTTGCCCAATGACGGATCCAAACTATGGCTGCGTGGCGCTGAACATTCCTGCCTTGGAACTGATGGCTCTTTATGTGGCAGCTGCTATGCATGACTATGATCACCCAGGGCGGACAAATGCGTTTTTGGTTGCTACCAGTGATCCTCAGGTAGGAACATTTTTAATCACAAAACTTAGAGAGGAATAGTTAAGAAACTTTTAAAAAATTAATCTAATTATATAACAGAGTTAAATACCCATTTTCTCCACTGGACCCTTCATTGATTTTTAAGGGATGTTGATGTGTTGGCATACATCAGTGTGTCCTAAGGAGATGGTTACAAATCTCCCCCTTTGGTTGTCCAGGTGGACATAGATGGATGGCTTATGAAAGACTGACGTTGCTGTGAAGAAACATCGGAGCTGTTCCTGTATGGTTTTGTCTTTGACCTGGAAACTGAGTGTGATTCTCCGTAGTCTTCCTCTTACAGTCACTCGGCTCTTTTGTTCTTTCTGTCTTTTTTTATTAGCCAAGTCCAGGCCTGTAGCTCAGGGCTGTGAGCTGGTTCTCAATCAGTTAGTTATCCTTAAAGTAGAAATAATGGGTCAGAGAGTACCTGGAACAAAGAGAGTCATATCCAGTCAGGGAAGGAGGCTTCACCGCTTCCAAAATATCATACTTTAGCCTGGATTTTTAAAAAGCAGGAAATGGATGGAGGAAGGATTCATCTGTCTTCTAGAAAAGCTGTTTCTGGGCTAGTTGTGACTGTGACAAAGGTGAACCACTTGGCAATGACATCAGTCGAGGAGATGACCTTTATTTTGTTTGTTGAAACCTTAGAACAAGATGCAGGCTACCTGGCCCTTGGTGGGACTTCTGAACCTGCCTTAGAATGTCTCCCACAGTTCTGAAGGAGATGATTGAATGTGAGAAGTCTTTATTGTTGCAGTCTGTCAGAGGCTGCTCTAAGTGCCAAGCACGTGAGTGTGGGGACACACAGAGTGCTTGTTAATGTTAAAGGGGGAACATATTATGGCCAAAGGTTCCTTATCAGGTGGTGAAGAGCAGTATACTGCCCCCCCTCCCCCCAGCTTCCCTTTCTCTTACTCCCTGCCTTTGAATCTCAGCTCTGGGGCTCTGGCCGTTTTTCTTGTCTTCCTCTCTTGTGTTGTTGCTCAGTTGTTTCAGTTGTGTCTGCCTCTTCATGACCCCATTTGGGATTTTCTTGGCAAAGATACTAGAGTGTTTTGCCATTTTCCTTCTCTAGCTCATTTGACAGATGAGGAAACTAAGGCAAGCAAGGTTGAGTAATTTGCCCAGGGTCATCCAGCTCTAATGAGTGTCTGAGGCTGGATTTGAACTCAGGAAGATGAATTTTCCTGACCCCAGTCCAGGCACTCTGTCCATTGCACCACCTTTTCAGTCTGCTTTATTCTCTTTGCTACAATTTCTTGGACTGTCTAGACAAATCCTCAGTGTGTGAGTAATTCTGGAAAGCAGCTTCAGAAGAGTTATTGAGGAGAAGGACTTTGAAGGGGAAGAAACAAGGGAAGATTTAAATTAAATGTTGCTTTGATAGATTCCTCCCCATCATACCCTGAGTGTCCATAATAACTCCCATTTACAAAGCACATTCAAATTTACAAAGGACTTTCCTTGTAACAGCCCTGTGAGATGGTGTAAGTACAGTTGACCCCAAGACCAGTGTTGTTTCCATTGTATTATGCAAACACACACACACACACACACTCGCATGCGCGCATGCCCTCCAAACTGAGAAGATTCGCTTTGCTACAAGCAGAAGAGAGAAGCCAATTGTTAGAGGTCGACAGCCTGGTTAGAGTCATTAGCAATTTTTTAGTGGAGTGCACTGCTGGGGGAGTAGTGGCAGGCTCTCATCACTGAATAAGATCAGGTGCTTGGTCAGCGTGCGCGCATGCGCGCACACACACACACACACACACACACATTTCAAATTACTCTTCCTACTGAATTAAAGATATTCTCCAAATAACAGATGATCTGTCATTTATATTTGGATTTGGAATATGATTTTAGATGAACATGTGGATATTAGGCTATCAGCTATTTTAGGAATACAGAATACTTCAAATAGTAAAGACCTGACCTTAGGAAAGCATAATAGTAGTCCAACTTTTGTGCATTACCTGTCTGTTCAGACTTTATAGTTTTCTAGAACTTTGGGCTAAATATCACAAAAGCTTTAGTAATCTTGTTCAAGATTGCCACAGTATCTGTAAGTTCAGGGATTAATGCTGTATAAAAGTTCCTGAAGGAGTAGCCAGTTAACAGTGACCTAAACTGGACAGTGCTACTAGACCAGAGAAAAGAACAATTAGGATGCATGAGATGATGCAGAATTTCTTATAAAAAGCTTATTAGGTCTGGTAAATAAGAGGATTCAGTGAGAATAGCCTACAGACATCCTAAAGACACTTGTTCATTCATATACATACACATTTTAAAGTTCCTGTGCTCATGTTGAGCATCATAGGTAAGGAAAGGATGTATATAGCCTGTATCATCTTCTGTTGCCTATGGGGTAGAATTTTTTTCCTCCAAAAAACCCTCCTTGCAGTAGGTCCTTTTATCCAAAAGGCCTAATATTGTTCAAATCTTTTGCCCTGGCTTTACTACTTAGCTACCTCTTTGAACTTGGGCAAAAAATCCCTTTCCTTCTTGGGGCAATAGCTTCCTCATCCATAAAATAAGAATTTTGGATGAGAGTCTCTATCAAATCCCTTCTAAATCCTGTGATTTTTTTATGCCCCTCTTTGCCCATCCATTTACCCCAGATTATTCTTGGACATCTTTACTGGGATAGACTCGTTAGCCATATTGTGTTCTCTGATGTTTCTAGGTCTTAGGAACAACTGTTGGCTTTTTCTTATTGTCACAGATATTTATAGAGATGATGATCATTCGCTCAGATGGTCTGCATAGAGTAATATTTCATATTTAACACTTCAGTCATATAGTTTCTTGCTCTTCCTGTATTTATACCTTATAAGGAAGCAAATACAAAATGACCCTCAGAGCTGGGCTTTCCCCTTCTACTTCTACTTCTGCAGTGATGAGGGAGGGACAGAAAAGGGGCCAGAAACTTCATTTCACCAACCATTTATTGTTAGGTATCTGCTATAGGTGAAGCACTGTGCTAGGTGATAGGGATATAAAGACAAAAACAAAGATGGTCCCTGCCCTCAAGGAGCTTATTTTCTGTTGGAAGAAATCAAGTTGTTTATAAATATTAACTTACTATGAGATCCTTGTGCAGTGGCATAAAAAGTTGACATGCCCCTGCAGAATTTGAGTCATACCTGTATTGACATTCTCTCTGTACTTGAAAGCAGGAGACAAAAAAAATATGGATCTGAACCGAAAGATGTTTCATAGACTCCCTTTGGATGGGCAAATAATGGAGTGACTTTATACAAATAGAAAAACAAGTAACATTTAATGAGGCTCTACCGTTTTAAATGGCAGAATATATGATATGTAAAAAGACAAATATCTGTTGTAGAGGATGAGGAGCAAGAGAGATTGTGGCAAGATCCCAATAAGATCCTCCAGATTCAATTCACATATATTCTAATATTTTAAATGCATATTTTAATATGTAGTGACTTCAGTGCGAAGAAGTGGGCATAAGGGCACCTTGGAAATGTGGGAAAAGTTGTCTCTGGAGAAACAAAGAGGCCAGAGGCTTTTAGACTACACTGAGGCCTTTTTATCATTAATATTTTATTCAAGAAGAGAGTCCGGAGATGCTGAATAACATAAAAACGTTGATTTTATCTTGATAGATGGGAAACAATTGATTACAATGTGAGACTCATTTATAATCCATATCAACTGTTTACATAGTGATCCTCATGTGGCACAGATCAAAATCAAGGAGGCAAATAAAAATGAAGGAATATGGCCGGCAGTATATCTCACTCAGTTTTTTGCCTCCAGAATGGGAAATGGATAAAAGAACATTGACAGTAGAGTATCACTGTTTTCTAAAGAAGTTTAAATAATACAGAGCAGTCACCATAACAAGGAAATTAGAAAAGCCTAGAAACCATCTTAGCCAGTAAACACTTCCTTTCTATACCAAGTAGAGAGATATGGTAGTTCACATTATTGGTTTAGGATCTAAATTTGTTTATAAAATGTTATGCCACCAGCCTCTGTGTTGGTCCGTTTTTTTGAATTGCTTTCTTTTTAATATTTGTTATAAGGGAAGGTTTCTGGGTAGGGAAAGGGGAAAGGGGGGCATATTCAGAAACAACTTGAATGTAAAAATAAAACACTGTTAAATCTACAAAGGAAATTTTTCAGAAGATGGTGGAAGGTTGTGAACATCTTAACAAAAAGTAGGTGGTATAGCAGAAAACGGATAGATGAGAGAGACCTTGTTAAGCTAAATTTTCATGAGAGCTTTTAAGGATGAAACTGGAAAGACAACAAAGGAAAGATGGAAAGACCTGTTAAAATGACTGTAAACAACTCTTGGCTACATTATTGATGGTGGAGCCACCACACTTGGGCTCTCACCTCACGATCCCCAGGGGCTACATGAGGAAGCAGAAAAAGCACTAACGATTACACACAGTGGGAAGGGCATCCACATTCATCCATTTGTAGCCAGAGGGGGTCTGTGCCAGAGATGACTCAGTTTTGAGTATGTTATTGTATTGAGTCTCAAGAGATCCAAAAAAAGGGGGAAGATACCAGTCAGATCCTTGGAGGATAGTCACTTGTGTTATTACTCTCTTCTTCCTTCCCCCAGTGATTGAGAAAATACCAGTAACACCTGAGCTCTATGCTTATATTTCCATTTTTGCAAAATCTTCACGAGCATAATCTCTACACATATCTAAACATTAATCCTTGATGCAGATAGAAGTGAACAGGTGGGCTTTTTGCAGGTGGTATTCTGTAGCAGGCCACATGGTAATAGTCCCATAATTAACCAGAAGATGAGGTTAGGCTGTGTGACCTCAGAGTTCTTTTCTAGCTCTAAGATTATTTGATTCTAAATGATGATAGCATTCTGTCATTTATCTTCTCTTGGTTTCAAAGTCTTTTAAATGCTTTGTTAAAATGTAATATGCTCTGATACCCATTTACATGTTTCCTTATTCCATTTTAGGCTGTGTTGTATAATGACCGCTCTGTCCTGGAAAATCATCATGCTGCTGCTGCCTGGAACCTGTTCCTTTCTCGACCTGACTTCAACTTTCTCAGTAACCTTAATCAACCAGAGTTCAAGCACTTTCGTTACTTAGTGATTGAAGCCATTCTGGCTACAGATCTCAAAAAGCATTTTGATTTCCTTGCTGATTTTAATACTAAGGTTTGTTGCATGGGTTACTACATAAACTTAGAGGCAGAAATATGTTGTATTTGTTTAAGTAAGTTGGACTGGAGAGGAGGTCCTCTGTCTGCATCTTAGTTGTCTGTCTGCATCTTAGTTGTCTGTCTGTCTCTCTCGTTTTTACAGCAGTCCATACCCCTTTGCTTCCCAGTGAGCCATCCCTTATAACAAAGATCTGAAAAGTAGTTCAGCAACACCGCCCCACATGTATCTGAAAGTACAGAAGCTAGTCGATAGTCTATCCCTCACCTCTTCAGTGGATTTTTTTTAAGGCAGTTGGGGGTTAAGTGACTTGCCTAGGGTCACACAGCTAGTAAGTGTCAAGTGTTTGGTCTGAGGCCGGATTTGAACTCAGGTTCTCCTGACTTCAGGGCCTGTGCTCCATCCACTGCGCCACCTTGCTGCCCTTCAAAGGATTTTCTTAACTTGGTTCTAAGCTCAGCTCAATCCTTTTAGTTCTTAATGTTCATTTGCATTTTATAGGTGTTTTTTGGCTGTGATTTTTTTCATGCTTTTCTGAAACTTTGTTATTGTTGCTAATGCCACAGTCATAGTCTCTCACATTCAGATATTCTAGTTTGTTCAGCCATTTCCCAGTCAGTGAACATTTGCATTTTTGCAGTACTTTGCTGCCACAGAAGCTGCTGCTTTGAATCTTGTGTTGGATATGGGACTTTTTTTTCTGTCCCTGACCTCCTTGGGAGGATCCCTCCTAGCAGTGGGATCTCAGAGTCAAAGGGTATGGAAGTTGAGTTGCTCTTTCAGTGTAATTACCAACTGCTTTTCACAATGGTTAGATCATTTCAGAATTCTGCCAACAATGTATTAGTGTCTGTATTCTGTGTAATGCAGAAAATTAGAAATCTTTTATGGGAATTTTTTATAAGACTCAATGATAATTTTTATTACTGATCATGCCTTGTCAGATCCTAACAATGATCTGTTTCCTTTGCTGTTATTCATATGCTTCTAAACAGAACTGGAGGAAATTATTAGACTGTGCTTACTTGGTTCTCTACAAATTTGTCATAAAATCTCAGCTGTGTTGTCATTCTAGCAAGGCAGTCATTCTGTTGTTCAGTCATTGAATCATGTCTAATTCTTTGTGAGCGTAGCATGCCAATACTGGCTATTGTTTTTTCTTGGCAAAGATACTGGATTGGTTTGCCTTTTCTTTCTCCAGTCGATTGAGGCAAACAGAGGTTAAATGACTTGTCTAGGGTTAGATAGTAAGTGTCTAAGGCCAGATTTGAATTCAAATCTTCCTGACTCCAGGCCTAGCACTCTATCTCCTGAGTCACTCCTGCTTCTCCCTAATCAGTAACTTCACACTCTCCATACTGGATGTCCAAACCTCATATCTCTTCAAGCCTCCTTACCCTGTCAGCTGAAGACCATGACTGACAATTAACTGAAAAAATGGAAGCCATTCACTGAAAGCTTCTCCTCACCTCCAACTTAACATGCAGACATCTTCCTTCACTATATTTGCATTCTCGGTTGTCTCAGATGAAGAGGTGACCTTTCTCCTTGCCTAGGCCAATTCATCTTTGACCATCTCTTCTCTCGTCTTCTCTAGCATATTGACCCCACTCTTCCCTCATTCTCTCCCTGTGTATTGTTTCCTTCCCTGCTACATAGAAACACAGTCATGTGTCCTCAGTAGTTGAAACCCTCACTTGATCTGACCATCCCCTGTAGCAGTGGTCCTACATCTCTCCTCCCCTTTGTGGCCGAATTCCTTGAGAAAGCTGTCTCGTCTTGCCTGTCTTGTCTTTGAAACCCTCTCTACTATTGTTTCTGACCATACTGTTCAACTAAAACTAGTCTTCAAAGTTACGAATGGTCTTTTCTCAGTCCATTTCTCAGAGTCTCCATATACAGAAAAAAGGACACTAGACTAGAGCCGGTCCTTTCTAGTTCAGAATCTTTTCTGTGATCTGATAGTACACAAAGCAGTTTAGTTTCCTTTTTCTTTTTTAACAAAAATCTGTTGACATCTTTTTTTTATCACATTCATTTCCAAATATCTCTCTCCTCCTTCTCTACCCAGAGGACCACACCTGGGAATAAAAATTTTAAAAAGAAAAAGAAAAAAAACAGTCCTGTAGAACTAACCAAGACATTAACCATATATGAAGTGGTCCACAACCACAGCCTGGGCCCACCTTTGCCCAAGGAAAGGAGGCCATGCCTTTTCTCATTTCATCTCTGGGGCCAGGCTTGGTCATTAGAATCATATGGTATTCAAATGCCTTTTTTTTAAATAGTTGGAGACTGTGAGGCCATTAGACATGAAATGACTTGCCCAGAGTCCTCTAGTTGGCTCAGGTTTAAGTGAATTCCAAGTCCTCAGACTCCAAACCAAATGGTCTCTCCACTATCCCATTCTGCCTTATAATTGTTTTTTAAAATTAATTTATTTTTAGTTTTCATCATTCACTTCCATAAGATTTTGAGTTCTAAATTATTCCCCCTCCCACTCTTCCCCTTCCCACCAAGACAGCGTGTAGTCTGATGTAGGCTCTACATATACATTCATATTAAACATATTTTCACATTAGTCATGTTGTAAAGAAGAATTAGAACAAATGGGAGAAACCACAAGAAAGAAGAAACAAAAAAAAAGAGAGAAAATAGTGTGCTTTGATCTGCATTCAGACTTAGTAGCTCTTTTTCTGGATGTGGGTAGCATTTTCTATCATGTGTCCTTTGGAGTTGTCTTAGATCCTTGCTTTGGCTGATAAGAGCTAAATTTATCAGTTAATCATTGCACAACGTTGCTGTGTACAGTGTTCTCTGGTTCTGCTCGCCTCACTCATTATTAGTTCATGTAAGTCTTTCCAGGTTTTCCTGAAGTCAGCCTGTTCATCATTTCTTATAGAACAATAGTATTCCATTACATTCATATACCACAACTTGTTCAGCCATTCCCCAGTTGACGGGCATCCCCTCAATTTCCAGTTCTTGGCCATTGCGAAAAAGAGCTGCTATAAATATTTTTTGTATGTGTTTGTATGATCTCTTTGGGATACAGACCTAGAAGTGCTGTTGCTGGGTCAAAGAGTATGCACAGTTTTATAACCCTTTGGGCATAGTTCCAAATTGCTCTCCAGGATTAGTTCACAACTCCACCAACAATGCATTAGTGTTCCAGTTTTCCCACATCTTCTCCAACATTTCTCATTGTCCTGTTTTGTCATGTTGGCCAATCTGATAGGTGTGATGTGGTACTTGAGAGTCATTTTGATTTGCATTTCTCTAATCAATAGTGATTTAGATTTTTTCATGTGACTATAGATAGCTTTAATTTCTTCCTCTGAAAACTGCCTCTTCATATCCTTTGATCATTTATCAGTTGGGGAGTGACTTGTATAGACTTAGTTCTATATATATTTTAGAAACGAGGCCCTTATCAGAGACCCTGGTTGTAAAAATTCTTTCCCATTATTCTGCTTCCCTTCTAATCTTGGTTGCGTTGGCTTTGTGTGCAAAAACTTTTCAATTTAGTGTAATCAAAGTCGTCCATTTTGCATTTCATAATGTTCTCTGTCTCATTTGGTCATAAATTCTTCCATTCTCCATAAATCTGACAGGTAAACTATTCCTTGCTCTCCTAGTTTGCTTGTAGTATCAGCCTTTATATCTAAGTCATATACCCATTTTGACTTTATCTTGGTATACAGTGTAAGATGTTGGTCTATGCCCAGTTTCTGCCGTACTATTTTCCAGTTTTCCCAGCAATTTTTGTTAAATAGTGAGTTCTTACCCCAGAAGCTAGAGTATCAAACAGTAGATTACTATAGTCACTGACGACTATGTCTTGTGTACCTAAGCTGTTCCACTGATCCACCACTATTTCTTAGCCAGTACCAAGTAGTTTTGATGATTGTTGCTTTATAATACAATTTAAGATCTGGAACAGCTAGGCCACCTTCCCTTGCATTTCTTTCATTAGTTCCCTTGATATTCTAGACCTTTTGTTTTTCCATATGAATTTTGTTATTGTTTTTTCTAGCTCTGTAAAATAATTTTTGGTAGTTTGGTGTGGTGCTGAATAAGTAAATTAATTTAGGTAGAATTGTCATTTTTATTATGTTAGCTCAGCCCACCCATGGGCAACTGATATTTTCCAGTTATTTAGATCTCACTTTATTTGTGTGAAAAGTGTTTTGTAATTGTGTTCACATGGTTCCTGGGTTTGTCTTGGCAGGTAGACTCCCCCATATTTTATAATGTCTACAGTAACTTTAAATGGAATTTCTCTTTCTGTCTCTTGCTGTTGGGCTTTGCAATATATAGAAATGCCAGTGATTTATGTGGGTTTATTTTATATCTTGCAACTTTGCTAAAGTTGCTTATTATTTCAAATAATTTTTTACTTGATTCTCTAGGATTCTGTAAGTATACCATCATATCGTCTGTAAAAAGTGATAGCTTTGTTTCTTCTTTGCCTGTTCTAACTCCTTCAATTTCTTTTTCTTCTCTTATTGCTAAAGCTAACATTTCCAGGACTGTCTTGAATAACAGTGGTGATAATAGACATCCTTGTTTCACCCCCAGTCTCACTGGAAATGCTTCTAGCTTATCTCCATTATAGATAATGCTTGCTGATGGTTTTAGGTAGATGCTACTTATCATTTTAAGGAAGACTCCCTTGATTCCTATGCTGCCTTATCATCGTTACAAAATCAAGAGAGTAAGCTTTCCCATGTAGTCAGCTGTGGGGTTAAATTACCATGAGTGGTCTTATTTTTTTGTAGTCATCTCATTTTTCTCAGCTTTTTGTTAGTATTCAGATAGAAATGGTCCAAGGACTAGTTGCCATCCTGCCATTATTCTTTTGTATCTGATGTTTTTTAAAAATTAATTTTAACTAATCTTATAAATGATATAAAAAACTTAGAACCATAGAATCTCAGTAGTGGCAGAAGGGATGTTAGTGATCATTAAGTTCAGACCTCCTATTTCACTGGGCCTAAGCCCAAAGAGTGACTTGCCCAGCATTTCCCAGGTGGTCAGTGGTAGTTTCTGACATATGCTGGCCGTGACCCTGGACAGATAACCTCTTGGGGCCTAGACCCTGCATCACTGAGGACATCCGGAGCTGTGCTAGTATTTGGAAGATCCTCATCAGGGAGTTGCTGTTCTGGTGGAATCCCAGGTCAAGGCCCTGGGGTAGTGAGAAGGAAAGGGATTTGTGCAGGGTTATCAGCCTGACACAGTGTTATAGCTGGGCCTGGAACTTAGGGCTTCTGGCCTCCCAGGCTGACTTTATCCACTACTGTCATTATGTTTGGCAGTTATAAATATAATTGAGAGGAAGCATAGTCTTGTGGAAAGAGAGCTTGTCTCTGAGGCAGCCTGGCTTCAAAGAGGTGTGGTCCTAGGCAAGTCACTTAACTGAGCATTCAGCCTTCAAGGCCTTCAGCCTGCCAAGAAGGTGCTGCTCTGCTTTGGTAGAGGGCTAGTGAAATCACAGGTCCGGGCCCTATTCCATGTCAAATGATTATTTATTGATAAAAGTGGTTATTGAACCCTTTAGCTTGACAAAACCACTTGGGGAAGTTTGCTTTCTTGAAGGACAGAAATGGTCACATCACCTTAGAGAACAGTTGGAGCCTTAGAGGTCTTGGCACGGGTGGTTGTTAAGAACTTAAGGAAATTTCTCATTTGGGCAAGACTCACAGCCAGGCTTCGTGGGGAACAGTGGTGTGCGAAGCTCACAGAATCCTCCTCTTCCTCAAATAGGCCAATGATGTGAACAGTCCTGGCATACAGTGGAATAGTGAAGATGACCGGCTCCTCGTGTGTCAGGTGTGCATTAAATTGGCAGATATAAATGGTCCAGCAAAAGCTCAAGACTTACATGTGAGGTGGACAGAAGGTATTGTCAGTGAGTTTTATGACCAGGTAAGTCCAGATTTCATAGGGGTGCCTGGAAAAGGAGCTGCCCCCGTCACATGCTTCTTCAGAAAAGATGTCGTGTTGGGTGGTTGGGCCTGGGCAAGGAAAGGGAAGCCTTAGCTTCCCATTCTCCTTTCCAAGCCCATTTGGCTTTTACCAGCAGAAGTGAGAACAAGAATCAGTTCCCATTCCTGAAGATTAGTTTGAGTCTGGTCCTGTCCGGAGGTGAGGCGAGTCTAGCTTATAGAAATGAATGAGTAAGAAAGCATTTTTAAAGCATGCATGCTCTGTGTGCTGAGCAGCGTCCTAAGGGGTTGGGCGTACAGATAGAAAAGGAGAGATTGCCCCTCCTTTCAGGGAGATCCCACTCTTACTTGGGGCAGGGGGGCAGCCCATTCAGGCTCAGGGTGTATGTGAAGGCCTGGAAAGCCCAAGGGCACAACACCTGGCAGAGTGCACAGGGTCCTTGGGCAGCAGCAGGAGATCAGGGAACTGTTCCTGGGGGTCTCTCATCTTCCTAGAAGGAATAGTCAGTGCCCCCCATCTCATCCAAGCCATGTGAGCAGTCAGGAGTCCTGGGGGGCCCAGGCCAGGAGAAGGGGGAACACAGAGTACAGGGGTGGTCAGAGACTGTGCTCCGAAATAGGTTTTTATAGTTCATTAGAGATCATTTAGTGCCCCCCCCACCACACACACCTTTTCCAGATGGGAAAACTGAGATTAAATCACTTTACATAAAATAACCCAGCTAATAAGTGGAAAAACTACAAGTGAGACCCAGGCCCTGTGACTAGAATCCCAGCATTCCCTCCAGCTTATTGCATTGGGAGATGAACAGCTAAGAGGACTGGAGTGGGGAGCAGATCACGGGGCTTTGCAGGACATGTTGCTTTTTTCTTCTTTTATAGTTCTAAGAGCATAGGATCGCAGATTTAGAGCTGGCAAGGACTTTAGTGTCATGAAGTCCAACCCCCTTATTTATAGTTGAGGAAACGGAAGCCCAGAGAGGGGTAGGGCTTGTTCATTGTCACCAAATTAATGCTACACCAGGCTGCCTACTTTCTTATTCTGTCGTCATTTATCTTTCTGTTTTTTGTCTTCTAAAGTTTCACCTTTAAAAACCCTGTCTCTGCTGCATACACAGCTGGCTTCCCTGGTGCCTCCACTTCTGACTCCTGGGAAAGGAGAGAAGGGCGCGAGACCACTGAATATGAGGCAGGAGTCTAGAGAGTTCTTTGCTTGCTAGCCAGCTCTTGGTCGAAGGCCACTGGGCCCAGAATCAGGCCCAGCATCAAGCAAGGACAGTAAGATAAAAAAGCCTCTTCCCTCCAGAATGCTGTTTCTGCTATATAGAGGACACCAGATGGCTGGAGTTAGGATCCGAGTGATGGTGATAGGGGGCACATGGTGACCAAAAGCATGCATTTGCAAGATAGTTACATCTCGAATCTGTGGCAGGTGGACAGAACAAAGCCAGTTGACCCAGGGCACCCACCTCAACCATAAGCCACAGACAATCATGAACACAATTTTATTTCTAGGTTTGAAAATACCTAACTCTACAATCCTTTTGTTAACAGGACTATTTCAGTTGTAATGCTCTCTACTGAATTTCTGGTTGCTCTCCATGACTTGGTTCTCTCTCCCCAACCTCCAGTCTATTCTCCACTAGATCTTAAAGCACAGGTCTGATGCGTCACAGACTCCCATCCCCCATTCAGTACTTTCTCTTTAGCGTTCAGAGCCCTTCATAACTTGGTCCCTTCCTGCCTTTCCGGTAGTTTCATTCCTTATCTCTGCCTGCTTTGTGATCAGAGTGTGATCACACTCAGTGACCATGGACAGTGGCATTGGCCTGCTCACTATTACTCCAGTAAGAGTCTCCTCCTCCCAACTCCAAGCATTTTCACAGGCTGCCTTTCATGCGTGGAGCTCTCCCCATTGTCATCTTCATCTCCTGGCTTCCTTCAAGTCCCAGCAAAAACCCCGCCTTCTGCAAGAAGCCTTTCCTGGTCCCCCATGACGCTGGTGCCTTTGTTCTCTTGATTCTCTCCAGTCTGTTTTGTCTGGATCTAGCTTGTGCTTAGTCACGTCCGCGTTGTCTCCCCCGTTAGACTGGGAGCTCCTTGAGAGCTGGGCTCTCTTCTGCCTTTCTTGGTACCTGGAACACAGTAGGTACTTAATAAATACTTGTTGACTGAATTGTTGACTGCGTTTGGCAAAGGCCACACACAGTGTACTATAATTGTGCTAACATCTGATTTTCAGGTTCAGATAACTCATTATTGAATTTGGCTGTGAATGTACTTGAAGATCTTTGCCAAGTTATCCTGGGTTGAATATAAACTTATTAGCTCAATGGATAATCTCTGGAAGATGACATTCAGGTCTTTCAGTAGATAATCACTTTTAACTTCAGAACTAATTATCATCAGTGGAGTGAGTGATTGCATGTTTGCTTTTGTTCAGTGTAAAGAATGTGGTAGGTGCTTAATGAGCATCGACTGACTGAATTACTCACGCATGAATACTCATACGGCACTGAGGTGCCAGGCTGCATATCCCGAGCTCTTAAGCTGCCCTGCATGGTGGGGACATGAGAGTTTATAATTGTTAGCTCTAAAGTATTTAAAATGCCTAAAAGTGATCTTTTCAAAGCCTATCCGAGGTATATTTTATTCTGTGTCCATAATCGTAGTGCTTGTACCATGAACATAAACACTAGACTTTTCTGGGGACAGCCTTACTTGGATAATCCTACTTTTGTTGACTTTGTCACTAGGTTTCACTCGGTGTTTAAGCAAAGATAGTAACTCTTTCTATAATTCTGTTTTTAAAACAAAATATGAGGATGCTTTTCCCTGTTGGGCATTCAGCGTTTTCTCCTTACATACAGTTGCTAGCTTACAGAGAAATAATCAGATTGCATATAAAGTGCTCTAAAGTGAATCTTACCCTCCATCCCATTCTGGCCTTGCCTTTTGTCCCCAGGATACTCTGGACCATTACCAGTTCAAGCAGGGCAAAGAAAAACCATGCGTGTTGGTTTTCTTTTGACGTGGATGGGTTTTCTCTTCCAAGCAGGCTTAGCTACAGAGTTGTCACTTGAGCAGAGCCCTCTTGAAGATTTTAATTAGTCACTGTTCTTCATTCCACAGAATTCCTACTACTTCTTCCTTCAGAAAATCTCCTAAATATTCCTCTCTTCATCATCCCTAGTGGAATGATCTAGGATTCAGGATACCTATAGGAGCAGAGCATCTGATACATTCCTTCTCGTTATCTGTTCCCAACACTATCCAGGAGAGCTGGCCAACTCTCTCATTTTACAGATGGGAAGGTGAGGCCTGGAGAGGGGTCACAGTGGTGACATAAGCAGGATCCAAGCTCAAGCAGATTAGCAACTTCTCCGTGACTTGTAGATCTAGCTGCCTGGGCCAGACGTTAAGTGACTACTTACCCATTGTGGCTAGAATGTCAGTCAGGACTTGAACTGTGTCTGCGGAGACTAACCCCTGATTTCTGTACATTACACTACACAGTCTAGCCTGTGTAAAATATCTAAAAATTTGTAAAAATCCTTACGCTGGTAGAATTCTTTTTAGGGATGTATAAATTACAATATGATATGAGGCTTAGGATTAATTCTAGTATCATTATCATAATGTGATATAGTGGAAAGAACACTGGCTTGGATCCTGGTTACAACACCTTTCTGGGCCTCAGCTTCCCATCTGTAAAATGAGGGAGTTGGCCCAGTTCTCGTGGTTAGAATTGGGAATAGATAAGAAGCACTGAAGTACTTATCTGCCATAAAATAATTGTGTGATCTTGGGAGACTCACAGCCCTTCCCAGGCCTCAAGCTTTGGTCAAATGGAGATAATGGTATTACTCTGTTTAGTTGGGTCAATGGAAGGATGTCAAAGTCCTTGGCCAAGTTCAAGTCTGGGCTCTTGCTCCAATTTTGACTTTGACCAAGTCACTTTCTGTCTTTCCTCATATGTATGTAACATGACTTTATTCTGTCCTGTTCTGTGAAGGAGTCATTGCTCTGGGATTACATTTTACTTAAAGACTCTCATGGTTTTGTCCTCACCTTCCTCCTTTCTGCTCTGCCCTCTTTGATGCTCTCCTGAGAGTTCTGTTAGGTCAGTGCCCACTCTCCGCTTTGTGCTGCCTCTGACAGGGCCTCTCTGTTGTATGGTATAGGATGTTTATCTTGTGCTTCGTAAACTTGCCAGTATATTTTCATAAAATGCTGTAATCTTATTCTTGAATGGTACCCTCAGAGGTCACCTATTACACAGTTTACTTAAATAGGAATCCTTTTTATATCCTATACATCCTAAACATCCCATACTGTCCTACATCCATTTAGCTTCTACTTGAAGACCTCCAGGGATAGGGAGTTCACTTCCTTGTGAAGCAGACTATGGGATAACTTCCATTATTAGAAAGTGCTTCTTTACATATCGCTGAAAACTGCCTTTTTTATAACGTCTATTTATCCTAACTCCTCTTCTAGAGACCAACAGAACAGTCTTGTCAGCCCCAAATTTTCTAAGCATAGGGAAAAAAATTTGGCGAGGTATTCAAGTGTTTACAAATAATTGTTCTCTTTTTCTTTTTTGAAAATATTGTTTGTCTTTGAATGAAAATATAAATACTAAAGTCTTAATGTTGTGAAAAACAAACTTCCTGTGCTCCACAAAGCACCTTCTTAAAGTCAGGGGAAGATGACCCCAAAATGGGCAGCATCCCAAATTGCCTGTCAGAAGAGCTGGTGCAGACCGCCCTGTACTGCCACCATCACCAGGGCCTAAAACCTGTGTGGGCGAGGGCAAGGCATACATATTGTCATTAGCTGCCAGCCTCTGAGAGCAGGCGGGCTTGAGAAGGGAGGGAGTTCTCTGCTTCCCCTCACTACTCACGTACTTGACCTTTTAGGGGGATGGGGGGAGAGGGATGTTGGCAGTATTGCTGATTCTCCATGAAGAAGCAGTCTCTTTTTTTGGTGCTGTGTCACTGTTGAATGGACGTAAAATCCTTTAGGAGAATAAGGGCAGGGAACAACTGCTGAAAACTGAGGAACCAACTGAAAAGCAAGGCTGGAGTTTTGCTCATGTGCTCAGTGCTTTCTAAAGCCTGCAGGTGCTTATGTGCACTCAGAGTCACAGCTGCAGCAGACTTCTCAGGATGCCAGCCAGCACAGTCATTAAAGAGGATGAAATGTCATTAGGTTGGCCTCAAAAACAGAGAAAGCAGCAGCTGACAAACAACACTCATTTGATCTCACGACTCCATCACTGTCATTAAATGGAGACCATCACACTGATGATAAGTAACCAACCTCCACGTGAATCTTTTGAAAGACAGTGATAACTTATATGAAAATTCTCTTGTGCCATACTGGAGACTGGGATTTAGGGTAAGGGAGGGAGCTCGGTAGTGTGCTTTGAACCCTGGAAGTATATAAAAATGCACCTTCTGTTTGTTTCTTAAACTATTCAGGGAGATGAAGAGGCCAGTCTTGGGCTGCCTGTCAGTCCCTTCATGGATCGCCACTGTCCACAGCTTGCAAAGCTGCAGGAATCTTTTATCTCTCACATAGTGGGGCCCCTGTGTAATTCCTACAACGCAGCAGGTTTGCTTCCTGGCCTGTGGGTCGAGGAAGAGTGTGAAGATGCTGCGAGTGAGGAGTTTTGTGAAGAACTGCAGTTGGAACAAGATGGAGCTCACACGACTGCTACTGCTACTATGGCTCCTGCTGCTTCCCTGCCTAGTGCTTGGCCAAGTAAGGTGCCACCCTTGTTGTGCCAGTGTGTGCAGGGCGTCACCAATGTAGCTTTTAGAAAGTTATTCTAGGTTGCCGGGCTCTTGTGTTTGTGTGTGAGTCATAGACAAACCTTTGTCATTATGATAAGATTTTAAAGCTGTATTTTGATTTTTACAGAGCCACAACGAAAAAAAAAGGTGAAGCACCGCAAGTTTTGCCAGCTAACGCAGCATCTGAATGAAAATCATCAGCTGTGGACGAGGCTGGTTGAGAGAGGCAGTGAGGACTCTGCTGCAGATGTCAAGGCGGGTGCGGAGGGCCACAGTCCACCTCCATCTCCAACCAAAGAACTCTAAGTCATGGAGGAAGCAGGTGAAGGAGAAATGCCGCCGCCACTATCAGCACCGCCACCTTCCTGTTCATCATTGCCATCGGCATCACCTCCACTATGCTGAGGTTGAGAAGAAGGGGGTACCGTTATTACCTTCCCTTGGGAGAATGGGTGAAGGAGCTATGCTTGAAGAGGACTCTACACCCTAGCCTCAGTTTCTTCACTGTGCCAACCCATCTTGTGGGAGGTGGGATGGCCTCCATACTGTGATAGGATCCTCGCTGCCCTAGCCGTGTCGCCGTTCTCGTGCATTTGACTGCATGGAACAGAAAGCTGGGTTTAAGCCTTCGTAAATCTCATGATTGTAAAGTCTCTGGAAGCCCTACTTTGTGGACAGATCTTTTGGTTCAAAGGCTACTTTGCTGAATCCAGAGCTTGTCCTTTCCACGTAGTTCCCTCAAGTTGAGAAGGAACTCTTCAGTTGCTATGGAGGCAGGACTTTTGGTTTGTGCAAGACTGGATGCACTCTATTCTGTTCTTACATCCTGATATCTCTTCGTGTCTAATGATGAAGATGGTGTTTGCAGTATAGCCAGTGGGAGGGTCTCCATGGTGTGTTCCGTGTTGCCCTCCCACCTCAGTTTCTCCATTTGAGGGCTGTGAGATATTCACATTGTATTCTGATTTTTAAAAACTATTCAGGTAGACCAAGGTGCATCGATTTCTGATGTCTCTGACTGTCATACATCGTTGTTGCAGTTTTACTGAAAGGATTCGGGTTTGTAGTGAGCATCAGATTTTGTCTTTTAAACTTAAGCCTTGATGCTCTGTGGTAGAATTTTTAATCTTTAAAGAGATTTTTTTAAACTCAGTACTGCTACATTTTTTCACTCTTACTCAGGATGAATATTTTTAAAGCATATCCCACTAAACCCATCAAACTCCAATCCCATCCCACTGTTGAGCCTGCGCTATAACCTTAGGAGTGTTATTCCTTCTGCATACATATGTTTTGAGACAGAGCAAAGCCAAAAAAGGGAAACTATCTCTTCCTCGTTCTTTTTGTTGAATTGAAACCCCTCTGATCCTTACAGCAGAATATAATGCAAACCATTCCTACAAAAATGTCATCAGCAGCCAAAGGAAAAATACTCCATGTTTTTGCATGCAGTAAATACAGAATTGGAACGGCTATCTTCAGAGTCAGAGTTCCCCTGGTCAGTGGCACTGACACACCCACGTCCCTCTGCCCCAGGTGCATTCTGGGCCATGTAAGAAGAGGTTAAGCCTAAGGTGACTACTGTGTATTTATTCCTATTGCCCAGTTGTTGGTTTAGTTTCAGGATTACCACACACACCTCACCTGTCTTTCTCTTGCTGCCTAAAATTATTTTTGCTGCCCATCTTACTTCCTAAAAGATGACAGTGGCGAAAATGGTTGCAGAACACATGCATGTGCAGCTTTTCTACAGCACTTGTGAGCTAGGATGGTCGCACATGGTGTGATTTTGTGTGGAGTGTGCAGGGAGAGCACTGAGAGCAGCCCATGCAGACTGATGCTGTGAAATAATCACTGACAGAGCTCAGTCTAGACTAGAGGCATCTGGCTGTGCTGGGAAAGCGCTCTGGTCTCTTGGAGGTTAAAGTAGGTATTCTCTTTGCAAGGCTGATGTGACTTGGAGATGCACAGCTGTCACCCCATCCGACTGGAATGTGCATCGCCATCTGCAAAAGACACTTTGGTGGGGTGGTCACACCTGAGCCTCCTGCTCCCAGCATGGTGACCTCATTTGTAATGCCCAGGGTTTTCACTGTCTGTCACACCCTCTCCACCATTTAGATGTGTTCACCCAGCTTACTGGTTTGCCTTTTGTGTGTTGAGTTTTTCACTAGAAGCCAGCCTCAGAGGAGCACCATTGCACGTCACACTTCTCTGCCAGGACAAAGCAGGCACTCACAGGGCCCTTTTCGGTTAAGATTTTGAAGGGGAGGCAGGGGGCATTTAATGTACAGCTTTCATTTAGCTTCTCAATAGAAGCGTGTTATTCTTTTTATTCTTTTAGAATATTCAGTTATTGGAATTTATTTTAAAATAATGGAATAATTTGACAATTGGCTGTTGATTTTTCAACATTAGAGCTTTTCAACTTTTTGTTCCTTGATTATGGCTTAAAAACAGGTGACTTCAGCCCGAAGAAACTTTACGAAGTATTTTTGTCCAATTTGTTACTTCCGTAATCATAAGGAACTGGTATGGTATATTAAATATTTTAAAGCTACTAATTGTCCCCCAGTGTAACTTCATTTTCTGCTGTGTAGGGGGGAGGGTGTGGGTCCATGCTAATGTCTCGTTGGGTACCTTTCTCAAAGGGTCTTGGCCCTCTGCTCATCCAGGGAAGTCTAGCATATTACTTTGTGAATCGCCATAGCTGCTCTAAGCTAATATAGTGGAATTAATAAATTAAATACAAAATCAGAATCCTAGAAGCTGAGGGAAGGCTTTGAGTTAGTCTAGACCAAACCTGTTCTGCAGTCTGAATCCCTTCTACAGACCATGGTTTGTCTGCTGCTGCACGCAGATCAGATAACCTGCCATCTGCCTAACAAGAACTGATTAAAAAACTGAGACTGCCCTCGCCAGACCAGGGCTCAAGCCCTGCTTCTCTCTTTGGTTCTCCTGAACCTCAGACTGACCTCAGTCTCTCACGTACTTATAGCAAATGACCTTCACTAGAAAGCAAATGTTTGCATGCTGTTGAGTCCATACATTGCCTAAGAATGGAGACTTCTTAGTGTATTCATTGGCTCATTCGACAGGTATCTACATATACACGTGTGTGTGTGTGTGTGTGTGTGTGTAAATACAGTGTTATACATGAAGGCTCACTAACATAATTTGGGACCATCTTTGAATCAGAGAACTTATCTAACTCCCTGACCAGTGGATGAAGAGCCAACCCCTTCTTCCAAGACTGCCCCTTCTGCTTTCAGAACGCTCTCATTGCTAATTCAGCATTGGACTCTGCCTTTAATCAGTCTTCACCTCATCTCCCCTTTGCTGCTGGCCTACTTCAGCCCATGACCCTCTTCTAACTGAGCTTCTAAACGATCTGAACTCCAGCTGAAGGCAGAGAGACAACCTTTCTCTTTTTGGACAGTAAAGACGTCTCATTCAAGTCATCTAAAACTGCATGTATTTTCAGCAGCTAGGACACATTTTCCCCTCACGTTGAAGTTAGCTACTAATTAGCGATTAGCTACTAATATCTTCACCCAAAAGCTGCAGTTCAAAGGGCAACAAAATTCTTGCCGACCCCGGAGGTCACCATCAACAGAAACTACAGTGAGACCAAGGCGTTAAAAACTGAGACATGGGGTCCAAATGATAGGAGCTAACAATTTCCTTGACCACTGGGAATGTTAACGGTCAGTTTGTACTTGAAGACACTGACCAACCACGAAAGCAACAAGACCAAGAAATTTTGTATCAATATAATCATCCCCTCTTACTTACATCTGAAAGTTTACATGTTGGAGCTTAGCATCATCCATGTAAACATGGGCATCTCTCATTGGCTTGAACTGAAAGCGTTTTGGTGGTGATCAGAGTGGGAGGTGTAGTCCCATGGCCTGCTGGTTGTTGATTGTGCCAGCCGTCCTGACCACAGCCCCTCCTGTTGAGAGACTTTAAATGGGCATAGCTCTCCTGGACAGCAGCTGTGTCTAGCTCCAGGGCTTAGTGTATGAATGAGCTTCATGCAGCTTGATGTCAAACATTTCTACCTTCTCATACTTGGGGTTCAGCAGCCAAGTTGTCTTCCCCTAAAACTTGACCACTCAGTGACCACACCTATTGTGATTTCCAGAGTTTGTTCCTGGGGCCCTTTCATCTGTCCCACTTTGGGGAAAGGGCTTTGCATAAATGTACTCAAGACAAGGAAGACTCAGGCCCAGCAACTTGAGCAGGACCACCCCTGTGCTTTAGACCGGAGGTGTTCCTTCGTGCCTAGGTTATGGCTTTGAGGCAAGTCCACTGGGGGGTGTTAGGGAGGGGAAGAAGGACCAAGTTTGTTTCTTCCAATGACATGCTGATAAGAGGGGAGGAAACTGCTCTGATGGCCTCTGCCTTCTTTCCATTCCCTAGTGTGGGAAGGGCACTGAATTTGTATTCAGAGTGCCTGGGTTTATCTCATTTGTAAAAGAAAAAGTCGAACCAGCTGACCTCTGAGGTCCCTTCCAACACTCAATCTATGAGGCATGCCCTGCTCAAGGGAGGATGTCCACCAGTTCCACAAAACAGGCCCTCCCCTCTGGCCACTGAAACGGATGGACTTTTTCCTTGCTGTCTGTTAGGAGAAAGATGCTTTTCCTTATCTCCTTCACTGGGACCACATGAAGCTTTGTCTACAGTCACCAAAACAGGTAGTTTTAAAGTCTACTGACGTCTTACAGGATGCCACATAACCAAGAGTACTGATGAGTTTTCTCCAGAGGGCAGAGTATTCTCACAAATGCTATAATTGTTACCACTGATGGTTGTAAACAACTGATGAATGAGAACACTAGGCAGAAAAGTGCCTGTGCGAACAAGGGAATCCTAAGAGACAAATCATTCTTTTATTTCATGAACAGAGGTGTCGTTATTTAACATTAACCTAACTGTTGCAGTTTGGAGGCAAAGAACAGCCTTAGCTGGACGAGGGCCTGACCTTCAAGCCAGGAAAGAGAAAGGCCAGGATTTGCTGAAGGAACCACATCCCACTCCCCACCAAACAGGCCCTTCAGAATCTTTTTTCCCCATTATTTATTTATTCTCTAACGTTGCTCCTGAAGAGAGAGGGCAGAGGATGGAAGTTCCCAGAAGATCAGGAATCTAGATTGAAAGGAGGGCTTTGGGGTACAACCGTATATTTGGAAAACCATGCTCTTGCATTTACACTTGCATCTCTCCATTTAGACTTTTGAAAATAGTTTCAAATAAAGTTATGATAATAGGACCATTGCTGAAATTTTAAGCAGGAAGCAGAATCCTTCATGGTCTGAATATACGAGTCCTCATAACAGCTGTCCTTTGGCTACCGTCTTTCTGCACAGAGGAGATACGGTAGTGGCTGCAATGTCATGCCTAATTTGGGTTTGAGATTTGTAACTACCTCAGGTGGAAAATGCAAATGGAATCGCTGAAGCAATGATGTAAAAAACAAAAACATCTCCATCCTAGCCAGCTGTTCTCCAAGACAATGTCTTCTTCCTAAATAGAAGGGGAGAAAAAAAATCAATCTTTCCCCAAGATCAAACAATTGATGCCTTTTTCCCACTCCCCCCCCCAAACACATGTTATTCATCTGGAAGTGTTGGGACAAAGAATTCAGTGATCCCAATTAATCAGTTAACATTTATTGAGCACCTACTCTGTGCCAGGCCCAGCTATTAAAGGAAGAAAGGTACTTTGGCAACAGTGGCACAGATACCGTGGCTAGACCTTTAAGCTCACTGCTCGGGGTCCTTAGAGGTGCTGAATGTTGACTGCAGGATTGCAGATACTTCTTAGTGCAGCCTGCCCAGAGCACAGAAGCAGCAAGAGAAAGCCCTGGGTCAGGGCTTTCTGTTTTATTGGGTGGCAGCACACTCCAGAGCTGCTCCATCACAGGGCATCTCCTCTGGGCTGTGTTTGTTCTGTGATAAAAGATAAACCTATTTCCATGTCAAGGACCAAATGGACAATCCCTTTAAACAGATCATAAGGCTATAATTTATCGCTCATTTGTTTTCTAGCAGTGAAGCTAGTTCAGGTGACATGGTGAAGAGAATGTAGGATGGGAGTCTAATTCTGCTGCCCATTTATTGTGTGACCTTGGGTAGGTCTTGCCGTCTCTGGGACTCAGTTTCCCTAATTGTTAAACGATGATCTTTGATCAGTCCTCTTTCTTCTTGACCCAACACTGTTGATCACCCTCTTGTCCTTGATCCTCTCTTCTCTCTAGGTTTTCAGGACACCCCTCTCTCCTGATTCTCTTCCTACCTGTCTGACCACTCCTGCTATGTTTCCTTTGCTGGATCCTCCTTCAGCTCACACCCTCTAAGCACGGGTGTGTCCCTCAGAGCTCTGTCCTGGATCCCCTTCTCTTTTCTCTTCATACTACTTAGCTTGGTGACTTCGCCAGCTCCCATGGATTTAATTATCATCTCTATGCTGACGATTCTCAAATCTCCCTTTCCTGCCCCAGTCTTTCTGCTGACCTCTAATCTTGTATCTCCAACCGCCTTTCAGACATCTCGAACCGGATGGCCAGTAGATGTCTTAAACTCAATATACCTAAAACTGAACTCATTATTTCCCGCCCAGCCCTTCGTCCCTTCTGTCTTTCTTATTACTACAGAGGCAACACCATCCTCCCAGTCCCTCAGGCTCACACCCTAGGAGTCATCCTTGTCAGGCTTGTCAATCTCACCTTTGTAGAATCTCTTGAATCTCTGCTCCTCCTCTCCTCTGACACCGCCCCCACACCTCACAGCTGACCTACTGCAGCAACCTGCTGCTGGATCTGCTGCCTCAACTCTCTCCAATCCATCTACAGTCTAGTCTGGCCGTGTCACCCCCCCGTTCAGTAAGGTCCACTGGCTCCCTGTCATCTCCCAGACCGAATACGAAATGCTCCTTTTGGTGTTCAGAGCCCTTCATAACCTAGTCCCCTCCAACTTTTCCAGTCTTCCTACACCTTCCTCCTCATCCTGTACTCTTCCATCCAGTGGCACTGGCCACTTACTGTTTCATGAACAAGATGTGCCCTCTCTCTGGCTTTCCCCCCTACCTGGAATGGTCTTCCTCCTAATCTCTGACTGTTAACTTCTCTGGCTTCCTTTAAGTAAGTCCCAGCTAAAATCCTACTTTTTACAGGAAGCTGTTCCCAGTCCCTTTTAATTCCAGTGCCTTCTGTCTGTTATTTCCTATTTATCCTTTATGTAGCTTGCTCCACGTGCACACGCATGTGTATGTGCGTGTGTGCGGGTCTATGTGTTGTCTCACCCATCAGACTGTAAGCTCCCTAAGGATTGTCTTTTGCCGCTTTTTGCACCCCCAGTGCGTAGCACAATGCCTGATGCATAAAGGAACTTAACAAAAGTTTATTGATTGATTGATGATCTCCGCAGTCCTCGAAGTTCTTACTTGGGCTGCTCTGCAGCTGGGACCAGGGAGATCTGAGTTCAAATCCTGCCTCAGGCACTTACTAGCTGTCACTTTATTCTCCATCTCAGTTTTTACATCTGTAAGATGGGGGTGACGATAATAATAATGCCTGTCTCCCAGGGTTGTTGTGAGAACAAAATGAGATGTTTGTAAAGTGATTTATAAACCTTAAAGTGCTCTATAAATGCCAGCGATGATGAAGATGTGACTGGATTACTAAGAACAACATTTACCACCATTAATATGACAGTACCAATTTCTTGAGTGCATTAGAGACTAACAAAGCTTTCTTTACAGTAACTGTGAGGGAAGGAGGAGTATGGTCATGTGTGTTCTGAAAACCAGCTTAATTACATTTTTAAAATGATTAAGTTTATCATTACTCTGGCCAGCTTCTTGGCCATTCACAAAGACCCTCTCCCAGGAAGCGGCTGGGTGTGGCTTTTTCGTGGGGAAAGTCAGCAGTGAAGCTTCTTGCTACAGGCCAGCTAAGGGTCCCAGAGATCCTCACACCCAGGCAGACCTTACCTAGTGAGAAAGGAATCAGGGCTTCTTTCTTAACAAACTGTCCGTGGCTGTCTAGAAATCGCTCTGGATAAAATACTTCTGGGTCTTTCCAGTACTTTTTGTCAAAGTGAACGGAATAAAGATTTGTAATGACAGTGGTTCCCCGAGGAATAGAATAACCATGTACAACCGTATCTTGAGAAGTTGCATGGAAAATACCCAGTGGGACTACATTACAGAACCGCAAAACTTCATGCAAAACTGCCTCAGTAAAGGGCATCTGGGATTTGTCCTCCAAAGAAGGCGTCCTATTGGGACCCACAACTAAATCAATCTCTTTGTGAACTTGCCCTGTAGAAAAAAAGGGTGCAACTTATTAGGCAATTATTAAAGTCATTAATTTTTACATCATATGAAGCCCTTTGTAACCTGAGATTGAAGATACCACCGGACAGCCCTGAGAAAATTCTAATTAAGTAGATTTCAGGCTGATGCTCCCAGATAGATTCTTCTCCCTTTTCCCCCCCTATCTATTAAAAAGGGATATTGGAACAGATTTGATCTCCAGCTGCAACAGTCATGCTGACAATAAGCACAATTAAAATGTACTCCTTAGAACTGACAGCGCTCCCAGGTGGTATCCTGGGCAGCCATCTTTCTTTCTTTCTCTCTCTCTCTTTCTTCCTAATTGGGGTTAAGTGACTTGCCCAGGGTCACACAACTAGTAACTGTCAAGTGTTTGGTCCGAGTCTGGATTGGAAATTGGGTCTTCCTGACTCCACAGCCAGTGCTCTATCCCGGGGCAACCATTTTCCCTAGTAAAGTCTGGTACACACAAATAAAACTTTGTTAAATTTTAGAACAGGAACAGATCCTGAAGGGTAAATGTTATATTCTGGGAGAAAAAAGAATATCATACTGTGTGTCTTCCTCAGTTAGGACCGAATTTAGTCTTTACTTAGAGAAACAGCTCAGAATGCGGATCACAGATTGAAGGGTTAGACATGAAAGGGGCCTCAGAAACTGTCTATTCCAACTCCCTCATTTGACAGTTGAGGAAATGGGTCCAAAGAGATTAAATGACTCACCCAAGGTCACACAGGGAGGTAGTAAGCATGTGAGTCCAAATCAAGTGCCCTTTCCTTGGCAGAAGAGCTCTCCTCCACTCCTGCCTCCATAAAAGTGGTCCCAAAGTTCAAAGAGATTTCTCACCTTGAATGTTAGGATAAAGGCCCATAAAAAGAACTGCCCATCTTAGTACATTGGTGGTGGTTTCTGTTCCAGCGATGATGAGCTCCCCCACAGAGAAAATCAGGTTTTCCTTAGAATATGTGGAGCCTGGGTCATTTCTCCCTTTATCCATCTCATCTAAATATGCATCTACAAAATGCTGAGGTGACTGTGGTTTCCTATTGGCAGACACCTTTTCGATAATTCTGGAGAGGAAATCGTAGACCACAGCTGCATTCTTAAAAAGTTGTTGGTGTTTCCCAAAGGGGAAGATGCCAATCCAGGGGAAAGAATTATACAAGAAGACAGAGGCACTGGCAGCCAACTCCACATTCTCACTAAAGATATCAATCATGTGCTGAAATTCTGTGTCTTCATAGGAAAAACGTTGTCCAAAAATAATCATGTTGGTGATGTTTGAAACAGCGTTTGTTATCAACTGCTTAGGGTCAAAGGGTTTCCCTTTATATGTGTCAACAGCATCAATGAAGCACTTGGCTTCTTTGGTGATTTTGGATTCAAAGGATTTCTGACCAGAGCCAAAAGAGCGGAAGCTGTTCACGGCCAGCCTTCGGTGGTCTATCCAGCCCCGGCCATAGGTGGCATTGAGCAAACCTACAGGAAAGATTGGGCCAGTTATCCCCTTCGCCCTCTTATCCAGATCCAACTCAGACTCTATCCATTGTGTGCACACAGACCATGTCTGAATCTAGATCCTCAGTGCTCCAGACCCAGTGGAGACGGAACATTCCCTCCAACAGGAAGCTCAGTGAATCCAAGACTAAAATCATCATTTCTCTTCCAAACCTACCTCTTCCTCTGGCTGCTCCAGTTCTGAGGTTCCTCCACCAGCCTCACAGTCACTCAGGCTCAAAGCTTCATTGACCTCTTTGATGCTTTCCCTACAACCACCATATTAATCAGCCGCCAGGCTGTTGATAACCACCTCCACAACACACTCAGTGTCTATTCTCTCTTGTCTTCTGACTGCCACCACAAGCCCTCATGTGTCCCTACCTGCTCTCTCTGATCCTTCATCTTTCAGACTGTGCTCTGGCTATATATATAACCTCCCAAAGCCCAGCTCTGATCACATCACTCTTTGTTCATGCACATACACTGGTTTTTGCCTAGTAAATAAAGGCCTGGCATTTATGGTACTTCCCAGTGTGGCTCCAGTCTACCCATAACTCATTCCATGCCCTTTCATAAACTCAACCAGGCCTAGAATCATGCTCTACTTTCATTCTGACCTCTCCCATCTTTCCATATTTGCAGATACTGTCTCCATTGCACCCAATGGATTCCCACCTCTGCTTCCAGAACTCCTTCCTTTTTTTCAAGGCCCAGCTGATGTGCCACTTCCTCTAGGAAGCCTCTTCTGATTCCCCGAAGCAGTTGTTCCCTAATCAAATTCTTAAAATACTTCTTTTTTTTACTTCCTGTCCTATCTGTATGATGTTATTTGCATACATGTCATTTCCTCTGTTAGAAGAGAAAATGTTCCAGAAGGACATGGCCCATGGTCTTTTCATCATATTAAGGGGCTTAATAAATATTTGTTGAACTGAATTAAATCATGTTTTCCTTTAATAAGCTGGGATGTTCTAAGATGAAAAATGGATAATAATTCTAATACCCACTTAGGGTTTAAACGCTTCTTGAGGATTATGAAGAACTTGATCTATATCATGTCTTCTCCTACTGACAATAACCCCGTCAAGAAGGTTGTATAAATATTGTTTCCATTTCCCACACAAGAAACTACAGCTCAGAAAGGGTGCCCAAGGTGAGAGAGGGAGGAAAAAAAATTATAAAGTACCCACACAGGTCCTGCGTTAAGCCCTTCTCCAAATACTATCTCATTTGCCCAAGTCTGCATGTGCAGGGTATCTTGGGTTTTGTTTGACAGAGATTGTGTTTTCTCAAACTGAGTGATGGCTGAAATCGGCTTAAGGTATTTTAATAAGGCCCTAATAGTTGAAAACACACGCACCTCCCATTTTGGTCAACTTCTTGAACAAAGGGAGAGCAGGTCTATCAGCAAAAATTTCACCTTGATGAACGAGACATTCTTTTACCACATCATAGCCATTCAGGACCACGGCGAACAAACCTCCAAGATCTAAAGTGAAAATCTTTGGAAAGAGAAAAAGAAGAAAAAAGCAGAATTTAAATGACACATCTGGGGAAAGATCATTAAGGAAATCTCTCTTCCTTTCCAAGCCTTATCAGAGTCTAAGTCACTATTCGGAGGTACATCAGGTGTCTTTCCAAACCTCCATAAGTGACCAACAAGTATTAATAGAAGTGGGTGAGGTGTCAGGAGGACCACAGAAGCTTCCTCTCTGCTGGGGCCCTGCCCCAAGCTCAGCCTCCTCACTGGCTCTGTGCCTGGAGCAGCACCTGGCTCCGTGGGCAGAAGGGGGGACCGCAAGGTGAAGAGGCAGGAGATGTGGGTGGCATCAAGTTGGGGTGCTACGTCTGACTGGGGGGACCTCACACAAGTCACTCAGACCAAATGCTGAGTCTAGTTTCTCCTCTGTAAAATGGGAGTGGAGGGAGTTGGGACACATGTCAGAAGTCCATTCCAGCCCCAGCAAGGTCTGTGTCAGTGAGAGGCGCCTCACTTGTTATTCTACCCCGTGGGAGGGGAAATTCTGAGATCCCTTCTTATTTCTCCTTTCCACAAAGAGCTAAGCATTGTTTTACTAATGACCTGTTTGCATGGATTTTTATTTATTTTAGTTATCATTATTTCATCATTACCTATTTACTAATGTACCTGAGTGTACAGGTTTCACACCCACTCTTAATAATAATTCCCCTTTATACACAGTGCCTCAGTTCACTTTCTTCACAACAGTCCTAAGAAACATCCGGTGGTAAAACATCAGGTGCTTTCATAGAAGACACTGGCTCAGAAAGAAGCGACGGAAGTTGGTGGCAGGGTCTGCCCCTGAAGCCAGGCTCCAACTCCTCCTCCAATGACTGCTCTTCCCACTGTCCCATTCCTGCTGGGTCTAGCAAAACTTGCTACCTCTATCAATAGCGGTAGCTATCCTTGTTAAGTATTTAAAGGCCTTTCATTTATAAGCCTCTTGAATTATAAGTGTGATTTTTAACTGTGTAATCAATTTTGATTTAACTACAACCCATCAATAATACTATCTTCTAATTCCACTCTATACTATCAAGAAAGCCACACCCCTCCGGCTGACTGGACTTTCTTGGGTCGTCAACACACTACCCAGTAATAGGCAGTATGACACGGTGAGAAGGAAGCCACCCTACTTGCCAAACAGAAATCCTTGTGTGTTACAGCCTTTCCCTTCTATAGCTGTCCCTCCCAACCAAGGTTTGCACACAGGGTGTACCAGGCCCACCCTCTGTGCTGTCAACACGGTAAATCTCGGCTAATTAGAGACTCTGTTATCAATTAGTATCTAAATCATGTCATGTCATGCCATACTCTTAGATTCCAAGAATGTAAGAGCAAAGGTTCTATCCTCTCTGCTTGTGTGGCTTCAAGATTTCAGAAACGCTTTAAATTTGACTGTTTTATAGTTTTCAAAGCACTTTTGCATCTCCTGTGGTCCTCAAAATTAACTGTGCGGTAGGAAATACCAGAAATATGATCATTTATGGGAGGAAATTGATGCTTGGGGAAGTTAAGCAGCTTGGAAAGTCACTTTACCACGGACTGGAGTGGGGAGAGACTAGGCAGGCAAACAAACCTGCATCTATTACAACAGCGTAGGCGTGAGGTGACGGGGCTTACACCAGAGTGCAGAGCCCTAGGACCACGGCCTTGAGCCCGGATTTGGAGGCCAGTGACCTCTTCCACAGATACTCTACTTCTCTAAAAAACCAACCACTTCCCTGTCCTGCATAGATTTGCTAGGTAAGGAGTTCCTCTACAGGTGAAGGCATCTTATGATGGCAGTCAAGTCTCTGGGCTAGAAATACCCAAAGAAAACAGCCAATGACTATGTGGTGGTGTTTCAATAAGGGTGCATGACATCCTATTTGATGTTGGACCTGGAAAGGATTTCAGAGACCATCTGTTTATTCCAATTTCCAGATGTTGCAGATTTGGAAATTAAGGCCCAGAGAGTGGACAGCAGGCCCTCGCGCAAAGGTCACACAGGGAGCAGAGCCTGGGCCTGAATATAAATAAATACAAGACAATTTCCACTAGATCACACTGTCTTCTTTAGTTACACCACCACTCTGCCTCTAATGGGATTTTCCAGAACATGAAAGTAGAGGTTCCTTCATTTTGGTTTCATATAAAAATTGATGCCTGTGGAAAATCCACATCCAAATCATCCCCTCAAGCCACTACGTAGGGCCTTGCTGACCTCCAGTCTCCTATCCCCAACCGCCTTTCAGACATTGTCAACTGGATGTCCTGGAGACAACTGAAACTCAATGGGTCCAAAACCCAACTCACTGTCTTTCCCACTAAACACTCCCCACCTCCTTGCTTCCCCAGGAACAGCAGTAACCACCATTCATGTCTCCATCCATCATAGAGGGAAGCCACCGTGGAGGAGAGAGGACCTGGCCACCAGCCTCTGCAGGAGCTGCAGCCTCAGCTACTGAGCCCCCCCCCTAAAAAGAAAGAGCTACCCACCAAAACCCTTGGCACTGCTGAATGGTTCAGCATCAGAAATGGATACGGCTTTAACATTGGAAGGGACATTAAAGATGCATTACTGTCAGCTTTACCTGCATGGTGTGGGCCACTGGACTCTGGCATCCAACTCACAGCTGAAACTTCCTATATACTACGTTGTCTGTACCTCCCTCTCCCTTAGAATGTGGTCAGGTAACACTGTGTCTTCCATTTGTAGTCCCAGTACTTAGAATAATGATTTACCTGAAGTAAAGGCTTAATAATAAATCCCTTCCTCCTTCCCTTTTTTTGCTCCCTCCTTTTTTTCCCTCTTTCCTTTCCCTCCCTCCCCTCCATCCATTCATTCCTTCCAATTACAGGTTTCAAATAACAAGGTTATTCGTTGACTCTCTCAGCTATAAGTGAACTCTCCCTTCCCAAATTTCTCCCACCACCTAAGTATTTGTATCTCCCTTTATTCAATAACTATAGTGAACATTTTTACTACAAATGGGGTCATGAAGAGGGCGGCACACAAACAATACAAAAGTAAAATGGGACCTCTTTTGGAGTTTTCTTGGCAGAGATACTGGAGTGGTTTGCCATTTCCTTCTTCAGCTCATTTTATGGATGAGGAAATTGAAGCAGACAGGGCTAAGTGACTTGCCCAGGGTCACACAGCTAGTTAAGTGTCTCAGGCTGTATTTGAACTGGGTCTTCCTGACTCCAGGCCCCTATCCACTCTGAATCATATTTTTCAATGTATAAATACTATGTATAACTGATTAGAGTTACAAAGAGAACTAGAAAGTTGGAAGGAAAGAAAGAAAAGAAGGAAAGAAAGAAGGAAAAAAAGAATAGAAGAAAGGAAGAAAGAAGGACCAGGGACCCCAGGTGAAGACCCGGCCTGGACGTTCTGAGGTAATCACTTCAGCTCAAAGCCTGCACTGGAATGACAACAAATGTCAAATTAACGATTAACTCCGGGCAGGTCAGCGGAGGCCACGGCGTCCTAAGTCCAGGCGGGGCGGCCCGGAGGGCGCCTCTCTTGGGGATGACCAGCCAGGGTCCGACCACCCATTTTTTGGGAGGGGGGAGGTAAAAGGGGGGAAGAGAGTTGACTGCAGGGGGAAAAGGGGATGACCACGGCAGGTGGACACTAGGAGAGGGGGTAACCGGTCACCAGGAGGAGAGGACGTGATGGCTGCAGGGTGGACACCGGGAGAGAGCAGGGGCCGCCTGCAAGGGTGCGCTGGGGCCTCGGCGAGCCTCCGCCTCCAGCGTCGGGCCCTGCGGTCAGGCAGGCCTGGCGGCGGTGCCTGGGCCCGGCGCGGGGGCAGTACCTGGCCGTGCACGTGGCTCTGCTGCTCCATGTAGACGTGCGGCAGCTGCGCAGAGACGGCGAGGGAGAAGATGTTGCCCAGGAGCGGCAGCCCCGCGGGGCCCGGGGGTAAGCTGGCCGGCCGCTTGGGCCGGAGCAGCAGCAGGAGGAGAAGGACGAGGAGGAGGAAGCCGCCGAGCGCAGCCGCCCCCGGTACCCCGGGCGTCCCCGCGCTCCCGGAGCCCCCGGCACTCCCGCTGAAGACCCACATGGCCCGAGCTCTGCAACATTCTCACCACACCCCCCTCCGGGGCGGAGCACGCCCCGCGCCCCACTCCTATTGGCCGCCGGCCCGTGACGTCACGCTGTGCCGAGGCGTTTTGGCCGCCGGCCGGAGTGGTTACTAGGTGACGGGGCCACCGTCCCTCCCCCCCACCCCGGGGGCTAGGCACGTTGCCTACTTCTCCAGGGCCGAGGCTGGGTTTGCGTTTCCCTGCCCTTAGCCCAGTGTCTGGCACATAGTAGGCGTTTGTTAATTGGGGCCGCTAGATGGCGCAAGGGAGAGAGCACCGGCCCTGAAGTCAGGAGGACCTGATTTCAAATCCGTCGTCAGACCAAACGCTTTACGCTAGCTGTGTGGCCCTGGGTAAGTCACCCCCAGTTGCCTAAAAAAAAATTTAATTTAAAAAAATGGCTTGTTAATTGACAAGTATTATTAGTTCCCCTATTTTACAGACAGAAAATGGGTTACCCAGCCAATAAACAGACCCCAGGCTTTCAAACTGAAAGGGACGTTGGCTTCCCCAGCCAACAACCTCATTTGACTCGTCCAAGGTCACACCACCAGCAGTTTCTAACGAGCAGAGCAGGGATTCAAGCTCGGGGCCAAATGTCTGCAATTCTCTAGCTTTGCTTCCTGCAGCTTCCTTATGCCTCGGTGGTCTGCCAGGTGTTTTTTTTCCTGACGTTCTGTCCAGCTCTAAGGCTTCTGTGCTGAGCTTTGACGTCTTTCCAAGGGGTCTCTTCCCCAGGCAAGCCTCCCGGCCACCACAGAGCACTCACTCGGCCAAGTCTCAGCTAAGGGACCAAGAGGATTTTTTATTTTTTAAAGAAGGAAAAGGTTTTTAAGAAGCTTCCTGTTTAAACTGCAGCTGCTTTGACCCAGGCTGACCAGATTGATCAATAAATTCAAAGGGAAGGAGGGGAGAGAAACATTAGCTTGGAGAAAGTGGAGGGGTTTGAAACCTACATTTTCTAGGGGGAAAATTAGCGAGGGGATTGTTTAGTCAAGAAAAAAATGCCTTCCTGTCTTTGTCCTGTGGGTTTCTCATCTAGTTTTCTTTCTTTCGAGGGCAAATGGTTTTCTATTGGCATAGTTAGGGTCGCAGTCATCCATAGGTGATGCCATTTCAGTTATCTAAATTCCATCTAGTCCTTGAGTAGTGTTTTGAGAGGAAGTTCAGACTATCAATGGCCATTAATTCATCCAAACTGGAAAACAATACTTACTGATTTTACCTTCTGGTATGCTTTGGAAAAACTAAAAAATGACTTCTTTTAGTGTCAAAACCTCAATATTTTTGGCAGTTTCACCCTAGTATTTAATTATCAAGTAAATGTTATTTAGAATCAGTCATCCCTAGAGCACCCCAGGCAGGCAACGAGCATTTATTAAGTGCTTATTGTGTGCCAGGCATTCTACTAAGCAGCTGGGATACAGATACAGGCAAAAAGAAGACAGTTCTTTCCCCCAGGAAGTTTACATTCTGAAAGGAGAAGATAATGCATAAAAGAGAGCTGAAAGGGGGGAAGGGGAGAAGACATGATGGGGTAGTCCTGAAAGTCAGCCCCGCACAGCCAGAAGGGGAACGAAGCCTGGCTGGCCTGGGCCTGTTCCCAAAATGGAGGCTCTGAAGGGAACTCACCTATGGGCGTCAACAGGGCTTGGCAGAGGGATGTTCAAGGGTGAGAATGCCCCATGGTAAGAATGCAGCTGAGTAGTGGTTGTGACAGTCTGGAGGGGAATTGCCCCAGAGGGCCACTAGCCATTAATCCCCTCTATTCCCATCCTTGAGGCAGCTAGCTGAAGGGAAAAGTAGCCGCATAAGATCACAGCTCCATATCATTTTAGAGATAGAAAGATACTATGGGGAACGTGGTGAGACTGTTCTCCTCATTCCCCTCGCCTCACCCCACCCCCAAAAGGCAGAATTAGACATTTCAAATAGAGCCAATGTGGGAATTCATTTTGCTTCATGATGTATACTTGTGATGAGAGTCATTGAAGCATTTTTTTAAAATGGAGAGTCTAGAAGAGAAGGAAGGCCAGAAATGCTTGGAAAGCTGCAGGTTCATTTTGCTATGTTGGTATTTGTCCTTCATTCTCGAAAAGGAACATGACATCAGGAAGGCAAGTGAATTGGATTTAAGTGAGGTAGGGTTGTGCAAAGTCACCAGCCTCACTTTCTCCTCCAGAGCCATCTGGGTGCAGTGGCAGGATATAGATCAAGAAGATTGGAGATGGCCTTGGATGCAGTGGGAGACCTTGGCCTTTTTAAGCTAAGGTCTTTAACAGGTCTCAGTTTGTCTGAGGCAACGCCCATTCAGTGATGAAGGTCAGATGCTATTGGTCCTCTTCCCTCTATCTGCATAGGGTATCACACTTTTGTTAGAGACTTGAACAGAAAAGCCTATTGTACTGGCTAGAGATCTGCAACTTCATGTATAGTCCTCTGTTTCTGTTCTATGATGATTATGCAAATGCTCATTTTGTTTGGTTTTTAAATTGGGAATAAAAAGAAATTTTTAAAAAAATTATAAGAAAAAAATAAAAAGACTGTCTCAACCTGTGGGACTTATGGGAACCCAGAAATTCCCAGGCTTCATGAAACTCATGTTCCATGTTAATTTGCCCTCTTAAACCATATAAAAACGTCTGTGGAAGGAGGGTAGGTGTAGGCTAATCTGCCTAGCTTGGAGCCATTCCATGACTCCACTAATACTGAATACATTTACAACATTGTTGTGCTTCTTAAAGTTATTCTCTGTTTCTGTATCTCACACAGTAGTGGTGACAATGACTTACACATAGTAAGTATTTAAAGTTTTTTAATTAATTTGATTTGTGGGGTCTTCTAGTACTACTTATGGGGTCTCCAATGTTTGATGGATTCGGTAGGCAAATGATTGTACTCACAATACAGTTACATTTTGATACTCCGTTGTTTTTCAGTTTTGTCTGATGCTTTGTGACCCAATTTGGGGTTTTCTTGGCATTAGCTTTGCAATTTCCTCCTCCAGCTCATTTAACAGATGAGGAAACTGAGGCAAACAGGGTTAAGTGACTTCCCCACAAAGCTATTAAGTATTAGGTTTAGACCAGATTTGAACTCAGGAAAATGAGTGTTCCTGACTCCAGGCTAAGCAGTCTATCCACTTTACCACCTAGCTGCCTAGAGTTAAATGTCCTCCGTTATAAAAATGAACATAACCCATTCTCCTTGCCATTGAGTTCAATTACCCGGTTGCTTTCTGTAAGTTATGTCCCACTAGTGAGAAATCTGCTTTGATCTCATCTTGTGTAATATTCCTATTTGTTCCCATTCAGTGGCTAGGAGATTAGCTATATTCCCAGACAGATCATGGTCCTTAGCACTGAAGCACCTCTTAAATAATTCATAGATGTTTCCCTTTTGTTTAGATGGGAGCCTTCCCCAGAGTATTGGCAGCCTGGAGAGATGCATCATGGTCTAATGGACTGGGGGGTCAGAAGGCTCGGGTTCTAGTACCAGCTATAACATCAGCTGCCACTTCACATCTTGGCCTCAGTTTCCTCATTTTACCTTATTCACTTCATTGTGAAAAAGATTTCCCCAAATTCCACCGTTAGTGGATTCATTCCTTTGCCTTAAACATTCCCTCCTAAGGATTCACTTTCAAAATTCTAAACATCTCTGGAAGGGAAACACACAAAGTCCCTAACATTCAGCACAAGTTTATCAGATGCTTGTTTTTCCTCCTAGACAAGAATAAGGTTATTGGGGAAGGGGGAAAAGACCAAGTAGGGAGAGAACGGTAATAGGTAAGAGGGTGTGTGTGTGTGTATGTGGAGGGGAGGCTCCAGGCTGTGAAAGCAGTGCTCCTGAGACAAATGTCAAATTACTTAACAATTTTGTTTGGAGGCGGCAGGATGTAGGGCAACAGACATTGTATATGGAATGGGGCAAAGGATGCAGGGTCAAAAAGGCCTGGATTCAAATCCTATCTTGGGGACTGTGTGACCCTAGACAAGGTACTTTAAATTGATTTGATTTGAGGGGTCTTCTAATACTACCTAAGGGGTCTTCAATGTTGGATGGATTCAGTAGGCATATTACTGGACTCACAATATTACATTTCTGCTATTATCCAAATAAACACAACCCATTCCCCTTGCCATTGAATTTAGCTACCTGGTTGCTTTCTGTAATTTCACCAAAGGATATTTGTATACTGTAGTGTATAATGTACAACATATACTTTCTGTGTATTTCACCAGTGAGAAATCTGCTTTGATCCTATTTTATAAAATATTCCTCTTTGTTCTCTCAAGTGAAATAATATCTGAAAAGCTCTTAACACAGTGCCTGGCACAGAGTAGATGTTTCTTCTCCCCTCATCCCTGGTGCCTCAGTACCTCATCTGTAAAAAGAAGGATTTGGCTTCAATAACCTGTAAGGTTCCTTTCAGCTTTAAATCTGTGGTCTTATGACTAGGAAAGGGAGACAAACATGGCACCTTCCTGTTCTCTTTTCATCCATTGTTGTAATATAGAAGTCATATTCTAAAACCATAGTCCTAGAGCTGGGAGGAAACTCCAAGGCTTTCTGACTTTGGTATTTTTGTAGAGCGGGGCTCTGAAGCCAGGAAGGGGAAGTCACATCCAAGATCCCAACTAGGACCTGAACAAGGTTGTCTGACTCAATTCCCCAGCCATTATTATACCCAGAAGAGGGTGAAGCAGAGGACAGGACAGAAAGCAAAAGAAACCTGGAATTTCCCCACCAGCACTCTGGTGCCCAGCATCAATAATGAGGAGGAGGAGGAGAGTTCCCGTCTCCCCACAAGAGCTTAGTCAGTAATGTGGGGGGATATTCCTTCTGAATATGCTCTCAGAAGAGTTGGAGAATTCCACTCCTGGGTGATATTGGCAAGTGCTTTTCCCTCTCTGGGCTTCCTCTGTAAAAGTAGGGAATTTGGTCAATAATCTGGAAGGTGGTTTCTTAGTGAGAGGTGCTTTGGTAAGGGTGCTGAATTTGGGGTCAGAAAACTGCCCTTCAAATATAGGCTTTGCCCAAGCTAATCAGTCTCTGCAGCCCTGAGAAATGAGGGGCAAGAGCAGCCTTAGGGGCTGAGAGCTGGCTTCAAATACCATCATATTGATTGTGTAACCCCAGGGAATTCAGGGAACCGTAACCCTAAGCTGGCCTGGAAATGGCACAGAAGGTTCTGCTCTGTACTGAAGGAGGGAGGTCTATACTCCAAGGAAATCGCAAGTCCTGACCAGAATGAGGGGCCTGGACTAGATCAGAGGGTCTTAACCTGGGGTCCATGGACCCCATCCACTGTGGAAAGATTACAGAAGATCTCTGAACGTGGATGGGGAAAAATACATCGTTATTTTCATTAACCTCTAACTGAAATCGAGTGTTTCCTCCAATTCTGAATGTAGGCAACAAACTGCAGTTATTACCTGTACCTTTTCATTGATAGAAACCACAGTTATTTTCCTATCACATTACAATTGTTGCAGATATCTTGAAATATCATTTACGTTCATCACTACTTGGAAATTACTAGCTCTTGGAAGGCAAACTATGGAAGCTTTAATTCCATTTGCCACAATGTATCTTTGTGAATCAGATTATCTACACTTGTAACCATTCAAAGAAAAACTCAAAACTGAGTGGATGTTCATTTGATGCTGTACATATTGCCTTGTTAAAGACAACCCTGCAGTTTAATGTTATTATTTAAACTAAGCAACAATGACTTTTAAAAATAAAATTTAATGTTAGCTAGCCTATATTTTACAATATATTTTCTTGTTATTTAATACATTAATAAGAAGCATATATATTACTATACTGCCATGAAAACATTTTGATAACTGCATCTCATTATAATTAGTTTCCTTGGTAATACTGTGCATTTTATTTTATGCATTTAAAAACATTACTTTGGGAAGGTATCCATAGGTTTTCCCAGATTGCCAAAATTTGTTTCAGGACACAAAAAAGATCCCTTTGAGCTCTAAATCTGTGATCACATAATCACTCCTTTCATCTCCTCTGAATGTCCTAGTCACAGGAAACTCCTAAAGTGCTGGGGCTGGGGAGGGACAGGTGTCTCTAGCTCCCTGAGCCCTCTTCCCTTCTCCACCCCCCAGAATTGCTGGTCTGATCTGGAAAAATAAATCAATCCCCTCTCATTCACTAGTGACCTTTTCTAAGGGCTTCAGGCTCTGGGGTCCTTTACATTTTAATTTAAACTGACTGGCAGCATTTAGGGGTGTGAGGCCATTGATTTCTTAAACTTGTTTACCTTCTACTCAAGAGTGTTGGTTTGATTACTGCACATATAACAGGAGGATTTTTCAAAGTGCTGCTGAGATCCCCTGGGAGCGCATCCGCAGAAATGAGACATGTAAGAGGGGAAAGAAAAGGAAGTCAATGGGCTATCAGAACATCATCTTGGAAATAAGAAGCTGATTCCTTAAGATGTTTCAGTGACTGTTACAGATAAAGAGGGACTGGACCTGTGATTTCATATGATATAGGAACTAGGAGAAAAACTTCTTCCATGTGCAGGTTGGCACCTTCTCTTTCTTCATCTCTCCCTTTCTTTCTCCCTGTCTTCCTTTCTCTATCTCTATCTCTGTCTCTCCATCTCTCTTTCTCTCTCTTCCCCTATCTCTTCTTTCTGTCTGTCTCTCTCTCCATCCCTCCCTTTCTTTCTCCCTGTCTCTCTCCCTTTCTCCATCTCTGTCACTGTCTCTCCATCTCTCTTTCTCTATCTCTCATTACTAAGCTAATGAAATTTTAAGTGTGAATGAATATTATAAAGCGGGTATTTGAAAAGACAGAGAATACTTGAAGTGGGAGAAATGGAATCAACTCAGTTCCTCTCCCCCCACTCTCCCCCTGAAAGCCTTCCCTATTTTTCTACACCTCTCCAAATCATACCCAGTCTTCAAATTCTAGCTAGAGTCTTATCCCCTACTCCTTTTCCAGAAAATCTTCCGTGACTGCTGATTTATCTTTTGAACTTGGAACACTCAATTACAACAGACCGTCTTGCTTTATTCTCTGGCTGTAGTCACAGACTGTGAGGTCCTAGAGGATAGGGACCAGGTCTCATGTTTCTTTGGACCACTCCCAATTGCTGGGTACATAGTAGGAGTTCAATTGTTCTTGCTGCTGAACCAAGCAGCCTTCTGTTCACGTAAACTCAATTTCTACTTGTATGAGCTACTGGGAGAATAATAGGGCACATTCCTATAGATCTAGAGCACTTTCCACACAATTACCCTATGAGATAGGCAAGTATTATTATTCACGTGTTACAGATAAGGGACACTGAGGATCAAAAACTTATGAGACTTGCCAAAGGCCATACAGTTATTATCAAAGACAAAATCTGAATCCAAGTTTCTTGAATCTAATTTCACTTCTGATTTCCATACAGAAGGTTCCTGACCACCAAAGTATTTGTCCTCCTCATCAAGGGGCTAAGCATAGATGGAGGCATGTTTTCCAAAGAGGATCATGGGTATAGTGCCTTTGTTCTGTGGGCATGCAGTATGCCAGTAGTTGTTATTTCTCCTTTTCCTTCTTTGAGGGAAGGCAAGAGAAAGAGAATAATTTAAAATTATTTTCAAAATAAATTTTATTGATACAGTCTTTCAATCTCCCCTCCCAGACTGAACCATCCCTTGAGACAAAGGAAACCGATTAGACAAAAACATCTGTCAATTGCATCTAATGATATGTACAATACTTTCTCCTAGTAATCTCTTCAATGCCAAGCCCTTCCCCCCAACCTCCCACCTTGTAATCCAGGAGGTATCAGAGAGATGTGTTTCCTTATTTGTCTTTAAGAACTTATTGTTCAACTTTTCCCCCCTTGGAAACAGTTCATACAAATCCTTCTAAATTTCTTTAAATTTCTCTTATTCGCCATGCCACCATGATACATTCAGAGACAGTACTTTTTTCCTGCGACTCTCCAGTTGATGGTTACTCATTTTGTTTTCAGTCTGTTGACACCATAAAGATTGTTGCTGTGAATATTTTGTTATATATTGGGCCTTGCCTCTATCTTTGACTTCTTCGGGATTATTTTCCCAGTAGTGGGATTACTGGGTCAAAGGTGATGGGCAGTTTAATCAATTTTCTTGTATGATTTCAAATTGTTATTCAGAAGAGCTGGACCACTTCACAGTTCTAGCAAAAGGTACACCAGCATGCCTGTCTGCCCACTGCCAGCATCAGCTGACTATTCCCATCTATTATCATCTTTGCTAATTCATTTTTGCCTCAGGTCAGACCTCAGTATTGCTTTAATTTGCATTTCTCTTACTTGTAGTGATGCAAAGCTTATTTTCATGTGTTGATTTATAGTTTGCAATTCTTCTCTTGAAAGGACCAATACTTTATTGAGTAATGGCTCTGTTGGTATTACATATTTGTGCCAATTACTTGCATTAGAGAAATTATGGGTTTTTTTGCTGTCCAGATTGAGGTGGACAAAAGCCAGTGCCTAACATTCTGGCCCATTGCTGTATTGGCTCTGCATTACTTCATTTCTAGTCCCTTTGATGCTGTGACATTCAGGAGTTCTGCTCATTGGAGAAATGATGGAAAAGCTCTTTCCCTTGACCTTCAATCTGACTGCCTGAGCCACATTCCCAGGAGGCAATTGTGCAGCCATAAATCAAGGCATATTAACCAGGCAAAAGCAAAAGCTGACTGACCTTGCAGTAAGGGGGCAGAAGAGAATATTCCCAAAACATACATTGAAATTTGGAAATGGAAGCAAACCTGAGAAATCTGTGATGGAGAACTGGGAACTCTGAAACCATGTAGTTCAACCCTCTCATTCTTCAGATAGGAAATAGACAACGAGGAAGTCGAGTGATTTGCCCAAGGTCACTTGGATAGTAAGCAGCAGAGACAGCATTCAAACCCAACTTCCTTCACTCCAGAGCCTGTGCTCTTTCTATGGGTCCACAGCCAAACCTTTCATTTGGAAGATGAGAAGCATAGAGCAGAGTGGTCAGATGAGTTAAAATATATAAAGCTCGTTGCAAACCTTAAAGTATGGTATAAATTCAGTTAGTATTATTACTCATGGTTAAGGTCACTTACAAGTTAATAGTGAGGACATGTCTAGAATACAATTCTTCTGCCTCCTACTCCAAGCTTGTTTCTACCCTGAATTCATTTTGCCTAGATGTAAGCTTTGGTAATTCTAAAATTTAGGCAATGGAAAACATTCCATAATCTACACAAAATGAAGTTTTAAAGCATAGTATCAAGCTAAAGGAATTAGGATAGGCTTTTTGTCTGCAAGCTTTCCAGCATTTCCCCTCATGCTTCCTTATAAACATTCAAAAAATTATGTTATTTCCCTGTAAATGGTTTCAACAGAACAAAAAAGATAAAACCCATGTTTTCCAGTTCAAGGGTGACCCTGAACCTGAAGACAATTTGCTTCTTGTCATTATCTGTCTCTATGAACTGGCAAAGTCCCAAGCAGGCAGACCTGCTTACCTCTTTCTTTGTGCCAAACCTGAACCTAGTTAGGAGAGAAGTCTCACATGGCAGGAGAAGACCCAAAGCACGTAGATTTTTTTCCATTTTCTAATAAAAGACCACAATGGAATGAAATTAGTGTCGAGGCTGAAATGCAGATTTAATAAGAAGAGGGCATTGAAGGGAACCACGTCCCTCTTCTGAGCAGCTTGCCATCTGTCTGAGGCAGTGCTGGATTTTACTTCTATATAATCAAGGAATCACAGAATCTTCAAGTTGGAAGACACCACAAAAGGCATCTATTCTAACCCATGTCCCAAGAAGAATCCCCACCTTACTAAAGTTAACACCTTGCACCTTCATTTTTTTTTTTGTTCCATCTAACTATAAGCAATTCCTTGTGGGCTGTAAGATTTCTGGAACAATAACTCTCTAGCCAGAAAACTGTCTTCCCTGCAGTTTTGTTTTCAAGTCTAGCTGTTCTGAGAGTCCTAGCGAGAATTCCTACCTGAATGCAGTTTATGTCTGTGTGGGGTGGCCAGGTTTGCCTGGGATAGGAAGAGCAGAAGCACCTTGGCAGCATGCAGAAGGTGCCTCTGGGTCATGGTTGTGTATCTTCATCTTCTTCTTCCATCCTTCTAAAGAAACAGGCCCTCTGATGTAAGAGGGCTCTGTTATTCCTGAGGTTTAGTCTTCTTTGGGGACACTGGAGAATGGACTCAATTAAATATTCCCTAAATCCTGGGGGTTAGGGAGGAAGTGGTGGTGGGAGAAAAAGAGAGAAGCAGGCTCTTTTTCTTTAATGCCTCTCCCATCCCTGGATTGGTCCAGAAGCCCTATTTTAAACCTTGGCTCTGAAAAATAGCCTTTCAATAACTATGATCTCAGGGGAGGACAACTTTGAAAAGATGGCATTTTGACGGTGTGATTTATAGCTCAGATCGAGAAGCAAGGAGTCAGTCTCAAAGAATAATAGCCAGGGAACTTACATTTGAGTCTAAGTGGACTTGCATCTGCTTTCGGCTGACTGTACTTGCATAAGTGATCTTTTTGTTTGAATGTCTTTCTTTTGAGAGAGAGAGAGAGAGAGTGAGAGTGAGAGAGAGAGAGAGTGAGAGAGAGTGAGAGTGAGAGAGAAAGAGTGAGAGAGAGAGAGAGAGAGAGAGAGAGAGAGAGAGAGAGAGAGAGAGAGAGAGAGAGAGAAATCTGGTGAAAATCAATAGAAACTAGCTCCATAACTAGATTACTGTAGGAACTAAATTGAATTGTCGCACACACATACACACACACACACACACACACACACAACACACACATACACACGCTAAAAAGGAATGGCATAAAATGTTTGAAAGTCCGACATTCTCCTGGTTAAATCTCCTCGTGTCCTACCTTCCCTGGACTAAGGGAATGGCTAAGTAAGGGATGCATTGCAGCACAGAAATCCAGCCAAGGCGGATGGAGGGCAGCTGTTCAGTGTCTCAGGCAAATTATCTTTATTAAATTTTTTCCTCTTCCACTGAGTTCGTTTGGTAATACAGAAATGGGTGCAAAAGAGAAGCAGGTCTTGTTTTTCCAAACAAGGACACTTGCCGCAGCCCTGAAAGCAGCGGCCACAGTCCGAACAGTGGCAAGAATATACCACACCCCCCTTTCCCTCAATTCTCTCTCTCTCTCTCTCTCTCTCTCTCTCTCTCTCTCTCTCTCTCTCTCTCTCTCTCTCTCTCTCTCTCTCTCTCTCTTTTAATCCTATCAAAGAAAACTCGTCTTTCTCCGAGGAAGCCAAGTCTGGAAGGGAAATATAATTGCCACACCCACTTAGGGCACTTGCTCCGAGCAAGGGATGCTGGCATTGGCCAGTAGACCCGGCACTGAGGAACTTCGTTTCAATCACAAGCCTGCTGTATGCGGTGCTCGGGGTCGGGACCAGGGGAGGGGGCGACCTCTTTCTTTGCTGGCTGTGGCTCCCGAAGTCTGTCTGCCTGTCTCTGTCTCTCTTTCTGTCTCTGTCTCTGTTTCTCTCCCATTCTGAAGACATTTAAGGGGAGGTATCTTTGCGGGAGAACAGAGAGGACAAGAGCTCCAAGTCCCGGGAGGAGGCCAGGGCCATTTTCAAACAATATCGCCCTTTGGGGAAAGAAAGCTACGCTTTCCGAGGTTTGGAGGTTGGGTCAGAAGCAAGAAACAGCAGTAGTGTGGTGCGAAGGGTGGGAAGGTAATGCAGACAGCTTCAGTGATTTGGTACCCGGGGCTGGGCCGGGGAGATGGGCGGGAACAAGACGTTCGGACCAGCTGTGGCGGCCTAACAAAGCTCAGCTTCGAAGGGGAGGTCGAGGCAGGGAAGGGAGGGGTGGACGGCCCTGCTGTGCTTCGGCTCTGACTGTGATCTGGGGTTTCGCTGGCCTTGAGACCAGGTTCTGCCCAGCGGAACAAACCTGAGCCTGAGTCTGACGCGCTCCATGCCTCCTAATCTAGCCGAACTCCTCATCCTAGCCCATCCTCAGCCCAGCTCTGCCCAGCGGAATTGCCTTCTGGGGTCTGTTCTAGTTTTGGTCATAGTAACTCCAGCCTCAGAAGCCCTCAGGAGGAGCTTTTTGAAGCTCGCTGGCCCCAGCGAATCCTTTGGTACCGTTTGGGTTTGGTTTGGTGGTGTTGAACTACCCACGCCCCCCTGGCTGAGTTCGATACATTCTGTCGGACTATAGGATTTGGATCTCAGGGACCAAATAAAGTCTAGAAAGACTGAACACTTGTCTAAGGACAAACAGTAAGACTCAAAGTCAGACCAAGTTTTACAGCTGGAGGAAACTTCAGAAATTGTCTGGTCCGGCTCCCCTTTTACAGAAAGGGAAATTGAGGCTCAGACAGGGGAAATCCCCAAACTCCTACAGTAGAAATCAGGTCTGCTGACTCCAGGCCCAAGGCTGGTTCCATTACTCCAAGCTTTCCGGGCTCGCTGGGGCTGGGCATACGAACTTTGCTGGTCACCTATTCCCAGCCAAGTCATAGGATCATAGATTTGGAAGTGGAGGGACCTTAGAGGTCATATGGTTAAACCCCTTCATTTTGCAGGTGAGGAAACTGAGGTTCCGAGAGGTTAGGAGACTAGCCTGCGTTCAAACAACTAGTAAATGGACTTGTCTTTCTGGGTCTTCCTGATGTCAACTTCACCACTATCCACGTTCTAAACCAAGTTGACTCTCCCAGTGAATGGGACAAAGGTCCGCACCAAGCAGGGGTCCCCGAAGTCATACCAAGCTAAAAGCTGTGGAGAAGGTACAGGGGAACTGTCAGGGCCGTCGGGCCAGGAAAGGCAGGGGTGATGCTCTACGTAACTCCGCTCAGATCTCAGACTAGGGAAATTAGTACTTGAGAAGCTCCACGGGAGGTCTAGTGCGTCTGGTTAGGTTTGCAGACACTGGTCTCTTGAGGTTCTTCCCACCTCTTCCCTATCTCGCTCCCCGCACCTTTCCCCAAGTATGGAACAGGGCTGAACTGGAGCCTACCTCTGTCTGCTTTGGAGGGTCTAGCGGAGAAGGAGAACTGAGAAATCAATTAAACACCCCCCCCCATTTAACAAGTCGTATTGATCGTGTTAGGCGCTGCTGGGGACCAAAAGGGACGCAAGGCACAGATTGGTGTTTTCACTGGGAGACGTGGATTCTAGTCCAGGCAAAAGCTTACTGCCTATGGGACTTGGAACGAGTCAATTCCCCATTTCTGGATCTCAGTTTCCCTTCCTGTAAAAATCAAGGGAGGTTAATTAGATGATCTCCAGAGTATCTTAGAGCTCTAAAACCATGGTTCTAAGACACAGGAGAGCCCAAAGACTGGGAACCTACAGTCTAGTCTTATTTGGCAGAAAGTAAAGTGTCTATGGAAAGAGACCTCTGCCACTTAGGTGCCCCAGGTGATTTTGAGCAGTTTATTCACTCCTTCTGGACTCCATGTCTTTATCTAAAAAGGATTATTTTTTGGTTTTGCTTTTGTACCTCAATCTATTGTCCGCAGTGCCGGATTTAGAGTTCAAAAAGCACATATTCACAGACGTGAAGTGTCCTATGCACCTCTAAGATCCTTTCCAGACCCCGAGGCTCGATCCTCTGCCTAAGCCCCCGATTTGCACCCATTGCCGGAGGTCCGGCTCTCCAGGAATCTAGTATTCTTGGTTTAGGCTACAGAGTCCTGGATACTTACCTTAGTTCCCTTCTCAGAACCCTTCCTTAATCAGACTCAGGTCCCTCACTCGTCCAGACAGTTGTGTCTGGGACACAGACGGATCTCACTACGTGGGCAATGCCAGTTGAAACTCGGCGCCTTAAAACCCAGCCTTTGGCCTCACAACATCCTTGGTTTACAAAAAAAAAAATACTCAGAGTGGCTTCTACTTTTACAAGTCAATCAGAACTCCAGAGAATTGGGAGATTAGGTTTTTGCCCAGGTGGTTAAAACCCCAGGACCAAATTTGGGAGTCCCACATTTTCCCAGGAATCCCTTTATCTTCCCTAGAAGGGATCACTTTCGTCCCACTCCAGTCTCCAGCTCTTTGATGGCATGATAGCTCAGGGTGGTCTGGGTGTGAAGGTTCAGCTGGAATCATCTAAGGAGCTGCAGATAGACCCTATCCCACTCCCTGGCCCCCTCTTTGTGCCCTAGTTTCCGGCCTTTCTTCTAGGCGGGTGGTCCGGGGCGCCCCAATATGAAGGTGATGGAGATGGTGAGAGAGGGATGCCTGGGCTGCGCCTAGGTCAGGCTGCTCCTGAGTCAGAGGTCGGACGGACTGTTGGTTGCGGGTGGGAGATGCGCAGAAGAGTAGCTATCTAGGTTCCCATGTCCAAGAATGGAGGGGATGCCAGGGCAGAATGAGTGGGTTCTTTCAAAGCAGAAACTTCCTGCTATGTTTGCGATAAGGAAAAGACTGTTGAAAAAACCGCAGGTCGGGCCAGAGGACCTGAGTGAGCAAATGTCCCTGACTTCCTTAACGGCCCAGAGGGACAGCTCTGGCCCGGGTGGAAGCCTGGGCGTCTTTCGGACTTACCCTTCCACCCTTTTCCCTCCCGCTCAGTCAGCTGGGGAACATCTCCCTCTTCAGCAAAGTAGCCAACCGTCTTTCCTTCCAGCCTTGGCCAAGTGCAGGGTCGGGTCAGGCATCCAAGGGTTCCCAGCGCAGAGCTACCTCGGGGCAGAGACATACGCAGGGATGTAGATAGACGGCCATATAAACAGAGACGGACAGACATATAAACAGACAGATGTATAGACAGGGGCGGACAAAGACAGACACAGACAAACGGACAGAGACAGACGCCACGCCCCTGTGTTTATGGTAGCATATAGCCCAACCGGGAGGAGAGGGGAAGCTTAAGCCGAGAAAATGTCACTTTAGCTCTCTTTCTGTCACACACACACTGGCTAGGTCTTGCAGAACCCAAGTTCTCGCCAATGGACCTCATTCTTGAACTCACCTAACCCGACCCTCGTTCCGGCTCCGGCTGCAGCACCCGACGCGCCTCTTGCTGCTCGCTCGGCTCTCGGAGCTCCCAGGACCCCCATCTCCGAGCAAGCGGTTCCATGTCCTGCTTCTCACAAGCTTCGGGTTGGCTCGCCCTGGGAGGGCGGCAGTCGGCCAGAGCCTAGGATGCACCGTCGCAGAGCGCGCAGAGCGCTGGCGCGCGCGTACACTGCCAAACACACCCATATTCCCAGGGGCGTTTACACACACAGCCGTAGTCACCAAGAACGCACTAGGAAAGGAGCAAGAGTCTGCTCACCATCCCTTAGAGCTTGGATGACAAAACTTAATTCTGAGACTGGACAATCCAAGGTTTCCGGACCAGGGTGGCGGGGACGGAAGTGAATGCAAGGGAGATTGGCAGACCCCCCGAAAACTTGCTTTTCCCTAGGACGAGAATCGGCAAAGTGTGTGTGCACGAGCGGGACTACTAACCCCTCACAACTTTCCGTCTCTAATCACTTTGCTTCCCCTTCCCAGGGGCAGACACTTGCATGGAGCCAGTCCATCGATTTAGCCAGCGGACTGGTGGGGAACCACAGTGGGAGGTTGCAGGGAAACGACTAAGCAACGCTTCTCGTCCTTCTGGGCAACTCTGCAAAGAGGCCCCCGAGGCATCCGGCAGCTGTGCAAACCCAGGGCCCTCGGGCTCTGTGTCACAGTGATGGATGAAGCAGAGAGAGATCTCTCAGCCTGGAGCTGGAGCGGGAGGTAGGGGTAGCGTCGAGGAAGGACTAGGGAGAAGGTCCAGGGAACAGCTGAAGCAATGCCAGGAACCCCACCACCCCAGAGTTTGGCAGAGGGAGCTGGAAGCTCCGACGGCATCCTGGGCTCAGGCCCGCGGTGACTAGCCTTACCTTGTTCCCAGCCGCCATCCAGAGGAAGGTAGAAAGCAAGGCTGGAGACCGCGGAAGCTGGAGTGATTCAAGGGAACACTTTGAGAGCGGGCTGGATTCCCGCTGGCCAAAAGGTCAAAGCTAGTACTCCTGGCGACTCAACCCTTTAAATTCGGGGTGATCGGCCCTCGGCTCTGGGTTCCCGAGCTTCCCAAGAACAGATTAGACAAGAGGCTAGTTTCCCATTTTCTTTTTCTTCTTGGGATGATTGCCCTCTCCAGAGCAGGAGTCCGGAGCGAAGCTCACAGGGACACTCCCGCAGAGGTACAGATAGAGCCCAGCTTTCCGACAGGTTAATAGCGCATCCAAATGCGGAGGTTCGAAGCCCTCACTGAGGAAGAGGACTCTGGAAGCGTAAGGGAACAGGTTTCCCCTTTCTTTGAGGAACCAGAGGCTGGCCGTGGCAGTGGGGCAAGCTTTAGGTCAATAGGCCCAGAGATTCCTTGCCTCTCTGGGTCAGTGGGAGAAGAAGACAGCCACTTGGACTTAGTCCAGTCGGGGTGGGTTCCCCGAATACTTTGGGTGTCTGTGTGAGGGTGTGCTCCTCTGCTCTGTCCTCCCTCTGTGTGGGCCCAGGTTGTACCGTTGTGCTGTAGAGCCTTGGAATTAGGAGATCTGGGTTCTAGTTGAAGCCATGACACTAATTAGAAATGTGACCTTGAGCAAGACTCTCTCTGTATTTTTTACTCATCTGTAAAAGAAGGAGGTTGGATTAGATAAACTGAATTCCCTTTGAACTCTGGCCTTCACAGGGTCCAACCTGTTCTGGAAAGGACAATGGTACCCACGGAGGCTTAGGGAGTCTTACCTTGACTTCCTGGTCCCCCAAAGTCAAAATTCATTAAATACTCTTTCCTTGCACTCTAGGCCAGTTAGGCTCCTAATAAACTAATGAAAAGAGGAAGAGAAATGTAGGTGTAAATAAAGCACTTCAGTCAACAGCAGCAGGTGATGGTGGCTACCTGGGAAGTTAAAAGAACCACCATATAGAACAACTACTATGGTGGTGGTGCTGCTGCTGGTGGTAAGAGTGTCATAGATTCACAGAATGGGAAGTCAGCTAGTGCAGTCTCCCCACTACATTTCCCCTAACTGTTAGCTAGCCTGCCATGGACACTTTCAGCCACAAGAGCCACTGAGACCAGTAGGCTGAGAATGTCTCCAGCTGCCTTAGGATGGCTTTTGGTGTGCTGCTCTGAGCCCAGTTCTAGTGATATCTGGTAGGCCTCTCTGCCAGAATTAGGAGATGTGGGGATTAAAATTTGCTTTCTCTCAAACATTTCCTCAGCTGCAGATCCCCTTGCAATGCATATCGTTTTGCTGTAGATGTCACTTGCATTAAGTACCTACACTAATCTGTCCCTTGAAGTGCCCATTCAAAGAAATGTGGTCCTCACCTTGCCTCAGGAGGCCAGGAAAGTGTATCTTTCCATTACTGATGACGTCAAACAATTCCCTTACTTTTAATTAACTTTTAGAGTTTTGCTCTTCCCTTTCCCAGTTTTTCTTCTCTTCCTCCCCTCCCCCTCTTCTCTCTCACTTTTTTTTCTTTGCAATGATCTCAATGCAAATGTAAGCCTATGAAATAGGGAGATGCCTGGCACGTTTTGTGAATGGGATACTGGAATGACTGGAGGCTGACGTCATTTGAGCACCTAGGCTATTAAGTCCTACCTCCGATTGGTTGATTTGGTCAAGAGGCCTTTTGATTGGCTGGCTAGGGCGTCTCAACCGCCTACACTCATCTGCCTGGCGGTAGATATAAACCAAGAAGGCTTCAGCATTGGACAGCACAGGATTAGAAACTCAACTCAGGCAGAAAGAAGCACCTCGGCTCTCAGGGCTGCAGTTCTTCAGGAAACCTCGCTCCCCAAGGTAAGATAGCTTTTTTCTCATAGCTAAAATTGTGTGTGTTGCCTACGTATAGATTTAATTAATTAAGATTTATTTATTTAAGGTGCATCTTTTCATAAATACTAACCTACATTGTGCTTTTTAAAATGCTTTGCCGTTCAACTTTGCCTTTCTCTCTCTCTCTCTCTCTCTCTCTCTCTCTCTCTCTCTCTCTCTCTCTCTCTCTCTCTCTCTCTCTTTTAAAGCTTCGTTGTTCTTTAGAAATGCTCAGGCAATTTTTCTGTTTGGAGAAGATTATTGTGCTTCTGCAATTCAAAAGGGTTAGACTCTCTCTTCCCCTCTCCCCCAAGGGATAGGCCGTTAAAAAGATGACTGTATTTCACCACATGTGGCTCGGCTACAGAGCTACCTGTGGGTTCAAGAACCACCCCAGGCACCCTCTTTCTTTAATGATTTTAGCTTTCATTTTAGAAAAATTCTGGATTATGTCAAGTCAGCCTGAGCAAGGGCTTTGAGATAACAATGTATTTGCATTGAATTGCATTTGAACGAGCCAAAAAGCAGCTTCCACTTCTGATGGCTGAGAGAATTTAGCATCCCAAATCACGAAGGTCTCACAGAGATGCATGGACCTTTGCTAGGAACACAAGTAGCTAGCTGACTTTCCAGGCACCTCTAGCCAAGGTATCTGGTTCTTAATTATTTGATTATGATTTCACATGATTCTTAATTGTCTGACCAGAAACAAATTTAACTCTAAGTCTCTGGAAATCAATTCTAAAGATGTTATTTGGAAAAGGAGGAAAGCTATGCCTAGTAACAATTCTTTGAGCTTTTAGTACATGTTTCTTTAAACATTTTCTTAACTTTAGCAAGTTCTGGAGATGTTTTTTTTTAAATCCTTGCTTAAAGAAAAAGTTCCATGTTGACTATCAGAACGGTCACCAATCAGCTTGAATTAACTTATTTAAATGGGCATATAACATGCTACCTATTTGCAGTTTGTGCATTTTCCTGGGGCTAGCAGCATTTATTCCTAAGTAAAAATGGAAAGCTGCATAATTAATTGGGCCAATGCTCTCCAATTTAAATTCCTGGAGCCAGATAGATTCAAGACTTCTATTTAAGAAAGTCAGGGCAAGTCTTTAATAAAGTTGACCTTTGAGGGCACCTGTTGAAACCAACCAGAATGAACTGTCCATAGAAGCAAACCCCTGCTTCCCATTAAAAGGCAAGGAATTCTTTCATAGCTAATTAACAGCTTCTTACTCCTCATTCCTTTAGAGGTGTCTCAAAGGGAGAGACTGACAAGGCTTTTGCTGGACCCTCCTGTTCTCCGTGACTTGGTGCCTGGTCATTCGCAGTGATCATACCAATCAGGGCAAAGAGAGATACCCAGAGGGGATTGGTGCCTTCTTAACACTAATGAGAATCCTTTCCACTCCTATAACATTTCCCAATCTTGAAAATATTTTTACAACCATTAGCTCATTTGATCAACCTTTTTGACTGTAGGAAGGGCAGGGCTTATTGTTCTTATTCTGGAAAGGGCAAAGAAACTGAGACTTAGAGAAGTGATGACTTATTGAAGTATGTCCAGCAAAGTATGTCCAAAGACTAGAACCTGGGTCTCCTAGCTCACAACTCACTGCTCTTTCCTATCTAGTATGGACATATTTAGTATGGACTCTATTTAGAACATAACCCAATAGAACATAAACCCCTTGAGGGCAGGAATCATGTTTTTGCCTTAATCTTCCCAGCACTTATCTCAGTGCTTGGAAATAATAAGAGTTTAATAAATGTTTTTCTAGTAGATTTGGAAGCCACTCAATTTCAGTGAACTGTGAAGTAAGTGTTGGGGTGGTGATGATGGTGGGCTGATCCAAGAGTCCAAAGGTTTCTGTTTCTCTCTTGTTCCAGAGAGGACGCCATGATCCTCCTAAAGCTCTCTTCCTTCCTGGCTTTCTTTGCCTTGGTTGTATGCCAGATGGACAGCCTCCAGGCTGCTCCATTCAGGTAAGAGGTGACCCCACCCCAGAATCCCTCCTGGGGAGCGGGTACTCTCCAGTGGCCTGTATTGCAGGAGTTTCCCTCTCCCCCTAGGCCTGGTTTTGAATCTGTCATGCCAGACCATGTGTCTCTCAGCGACGATGAAGCTCGGCACCTGCTGAATGCTTTGGTGAAAGAGTTTGTGCAGATGAAAGCTGATGAGCTGGACCAGGTGACTGAGGACAACAGGTAAGGTTTACCGTCACGGCAGAGTACAAAACCAGTCAGTTGGGGGTGGCCTCCTCCACCTGCCACAGCCCTGAACATTGATGCTTCACTTTTCCTTCCTGCTAACAGAAGGGAGCTAATTTGTTTTCCAAGCCAACCTACCATGATGATGTTTACAAAAGAATACATCTGGCCAGAAGTTGCCTTAGGCTCTCCTTGTTATTCAGGGGTTGGGGACCAGCTGTTCTAGGCATCTACTGAAGGTAGAGTAAGAGGCAGCTGGCTCTAGTTGCACTCTGAGAGATGGAGGCCAGGCCCAAGGATTTCATGTTTGTGAGAGTTGTTACAAACTGGAACTAGATGTTCTGCAATCTCCTTCTGTGGGAGATTCCCCTTCCACCCCCATGGAGTAGAGATTCCTTCCCTTACCTAATGGAACTGGTTCAGGTGTGATCAGCATGGAGTCTGGGATATGGACACTGTGACCTGACAAGAGTCCCCCGACCATTCCTGCCCCTTTAACCTGCTTCCAATTATCTCTTTGCAACTCTTAATGACACATCAAAAAATGCCACTAGAGGGTGAGTTGGACTTGGCAGAGAAAGGGCGATCTTAAAATTTAGCCGTTTCACAGGTATGTTTGCAGGTCAGGCCTGGCAGTTGCTCCTGGAATTCTCTGCTGCAATGGTGCATGCTGCCCAGAGGCATGGAGTTCAGATTCCAGTTCCTCTCTTCCTCCTTCCTCAGCATCCTCCAGGCTAGAGGCATGGGAGCTCTTTGCATCCTCTTTAATGAATGCCTCCTGCTGAGCATGATAGGCTGACCAGCATGCTGAATGCCTTAGAGAGAACTTGCAGTGCTAGCTCTAGGTCAAGGTGTATCGATCACCCTTTTCTTTTCCAACTGGCATCATTTCCCCCTCGGACTGTGTTCCCCTAACTCTGAGTATATGGTCTCTCTCTCTCCAAAATCTCCCAACCCCTTCGATCCTGACCTCTTCCTTTTGCCCCCCTCCGCCCCCCCAACAGCCTTAGCCCTTTGCATGAAATCAGTCTAAGTCTAGTGTGAAGGGAAAATGCATGTTACCATTGCATGTTACCTTCTGGCATGTTTTTTCCCTGCAGCCTGGACAGACCTAGAGCTAAGCGGTGCAGTAATCTGAGTACCTGTTTGCTGGGCAAGCTCTCGCAGGAACTGCACAGGCTACACACTTATACGCGCACTGACGTCGGGGCGCGAACACCTGGCAAGAAACGAGACCTGCTGAGCGACCTGGAGAATGACCGTTATGCAAACTCTGAGGATGTCCTGGGGAGCAACTAGACTGGCTTGGCTTTCTGCCTTTTCCCATGTTCTCTCCTTAACTTCCTTTCTGATTTCCTTCCTTCCTTTCTGTCTTTACCTTGATGCATGTATTTTTTTTTTAAACTATGATTTCCGATTCTGCTGTGTTCATTAGATACAATTGCTGACAGAGAATGTTTGAGACTTTAACATGGGAAGGGCAAAGGTCATGCACAAATAAGTCTGGCTAAGGAAGGAAAAAAAATAGTCAGACTTTTACTAATCAGTGAATCAATCTGAAAGTGCTGCCAGGGGGCACAACTCGTTGTCTAGGATGGTTCATTCTACAAATCAGCCTTTGGCTTCAGGCTGTACTGATGGGCACAGCTTCCATGCTTAGCCGTGTTGAATAAACTATCATTTTTAAAAGGCTCGCAGCTGTCATGTTGATTGCTTTAATCTCGTTCCCTTAACCCCTCTCCCTCAAATGTCACGGTCTGATCAAGAGTTAGACATGAGGGACCTCAGAGTTAGTCTGAGTTCATAGGTTGCTGAGCACACTCTTTGGCCATAAGCTTTTGGACATGTCTGAGCTGTAGAGCAGGGAAGCAAGCGCTCATTGAAAGGTGGCTCACAGCAATCTCTGTGGTTACTGGGACTCCTTCAGGTAAGCCCTTTTCCCTATGTTATGTGGCTGGGGGTGTGGCTCTGGGGAAGTCACTGGAGAGGCTAAAAGGGTGCAACCATCCTGTACTCTCCTTTGCTCCTGGCTGTTAAGGGGAGCTGTACATGTTTATTACAGGAAGTGCACGAAGGAGAGAAGTGCCAGGGTGTTTGAATTAACTAGAAACGGATTGTTATAGCTGACTGAGCAATGGCACCAGAGGCTCCCCTTCTTGTTCTCATAGGTCTTTGCTGAAAGCAGGTTCTTGGCCGGGTAGGGAGGGGAATCTGTGGAGAAGCCAGCAAGAAGAAAGGAATTTTAGTATGTGGCTTATGGTTTAAAGAAGGTTTGGAAATTTTCACTGTAGAATCCCTAAAATAATGGGATGAATGCCTCAAAGGGGCTCTAGGGAATATCTTCCTTCTTAATGGACCTTATTATGATCTTCAGTGCTGGTAACTAAGTTTAAAACAGTCCCTTATCGTTATGGGATGTTTTGCCAGTGAGTGGCTTCATCCTACTCTGGTATCTGCATCTCCCCATAGCAAGCCCCAAATGGCAACCTATTGGGAGAGGCTGACACCTAACATTTCTTTTCCCTTTTGAAAATCAGTGTCACTGCTCAGAAGCGTGGCTGCAACACTGCTACCTGTGTGACCCACCGGTTGGCGGATTTCCTAAGCAGGTCAGGAGGCGTAGCCAAGAGCAACTTCGTGCCAACCAATGTGGGGGCTAAAGCATTTGGCAGACGACGGAGGGACGTCTAGGCATCTGGCTGAACCCAGGAGGAAGGTGAGTGTTAAGGTCAAGGCAGCTTCACTTTGGGGGGAGGGGGTTTCCTTATGTCTTCATTTCTTGGGATTAGAGGATCCAGAGCTAGAGGGAAATTAGAAGTCACTTAGTTTAATCTGATCATTTTACGGAAGAGAATGGGAGCCATGAGGCATGAAGTGACTTGCCCAGTGTCCTATTGGTAGAAAGTTCTAGAGCCAAGATTCAACCCCAGAACCTCGGACTCCAAATCCATCAGCTCCTTCCGCTGGAAGCCCCTTGGCTGTATGGAGTTGAGGTTGGGCTGGATACTCACTGGAGTTCCTGTCAACGCTGAGATTCCAGCAGTCCTTTCCAATCTCATTTTATTCCAACCCAAAGATTATTATTGTTAAAACAATATTTTCAAAAATAAGATTTGCTCCTTCCAAGCCCCAGCTGGGAGTGGAAGCTACTGGGTCAGTGATTGCAGGCTAGTAACCAGAGCTTACTCTCTTCCAGATCACCAAGAAACTGAATCTCCATGGCTAACTTAATTTTTAATGAAAGCAACTTTTCTCCATGAAGCTTGAAGGCCGAGTGGATGCTCTACGTTCTTTTGCCTCCTAGAAATGGATGAGCATTTTCCTTTGTTCAAAACTGCTGTCATGTATAATATGAAATGAGCTAATTCTGGTTAATTCTTGTACATTCTTTTTTATATGCAATTCTATTTCAAATAAAACATCATAGCAGCTTGTACTGTTGGTCTCTGAGCTCTCAGATTCAACTCAGCCCAGTCTGTCGGGTATTTTACATGAACTTAGATTAAGCTCTCAGTCTCCCACTTATGGTTATATTAGGGGTGGTTCATCTCGGGGGAGTGTTCTTCCTCCCAGGTGCTTCACAGCAGTCACATAACTCTGTCTCTGCCCTTGACTGTAACAGTGGGATCTACAGCTTTACGGGGAAAGCTCTTCTTAACTGAAACAATTCTGTTAGCCCATTTTATCCTGAAAGGAACAGCTCCCAACCCCCATAGGACACACTCCCTTTGTAACTACATTCTTTCCCATGCTTCTCCCACCCCTTCCCTGTCCTCTTTCCTTTGTCGTATGGTGAAAACATTACTGAGCTTGATGACTAGAGAGGAAAAGGGATTGATGTCCCAGTTTCAACACTTATTGTTACATATATCATCCACCCATATATTCCTTGTAGTTTTCCAAAGCCCTTTAAAAATACTCCATAGCTTAGGGTCTGGGCTGAGGATCAGAATGTCAGAGCTGGAGGGGATTGTAGAAACAGTATAGTCTAATGACAAGATTTTACAAAGGAGGAAACTGAGGCCAGGCTTGGTCAAGTGTGTGGCAAAGCAAGGCCTGGTCCCCTGGGGATCTGACTTCCAAGGTCTCTGATACACTGTGATAATGAAGAGAAAGAGAGGGAGGCTTTGGCTACCTGACCAAGAGGAGAGATAGTGGTGGGAGGTTCAGGGAGGTTCTCTCCCATATGGTTCAGCCTGTCTTTGACTTTCAGAACCCCTCAGGAGTTCTGGACCAGTCTTCTACCAGTTCACTACTGTTTGGCAGAGATCCAGAATGTTAGTACCTCTAACATGGAAGTGGCAGCATTTTTCATGGGGCTTATCCAGCCTCTGCTTAAATACTTCCAGTGACAGGGAGCTCCCTACTTCATAAGGCATTCCCTTCCTAGTTTTAGACAGCTATAATTGTTAGGAAGTTCTTATATTAAAACCAACATTGACCTGATAAACAATGGAGGTCAAGGAGCCATAGTCTGGGGTGGATGGGAGATGGTAGGTAATAGAAATGGAAGAGAAGGGAGGGCAGAAGCAGAGGCAATTTTATCAGAAGCCTGCCTGTGCTCTTTGCCAGCCCTCAGATGGGCAGTACTGATATCAGAACCTTCAGCTCCTTCTCCTTCATCCTCCATACCCCAATTTGTTCGTTCTTCAATGGTGTGGCTTGTTTCCATTCCTGTTATCAGAGCTCAAGGGAAAGTAACAAAGTAGCCTGTGAGGTGGGAGAACCTGGGTTCTAATCCCAGCCCTGCCCCCTATGACCTATGACAAGTCCAGCCACCTCTTTGAGCCTCAGTTTCCTTACCTGTTAAATGAGAAATTAGATATGATTTGATCCAACAACTATTAATTAAGTGTGTACTGTGTGCAGGGGGTTGGGCTGGGCACCCACCTGGAAGGTCTTTCACTTCCCTTCCAGCTGCCAGAGTCTACAAGTTGGCTTCAGAGATCTTAGGGTTGAAAGTATGTGTATGTATATAGCTGTGTATGCATATATACATGTAAATAAATGCACATACATGTATATATGTATATACATACACACATATATAGTTTAATAAATGGTTATGTTTATTGACTGTCTGAGTCCTGATTCTGTCAACCTACATATTACTAATCTGTCTCAGCTTCATGTCATATGGCAACTGGATAGATGTACTTTCTCTGCCTTCATTCAGGTAATTGATAAGAACGTTAAAGGGTGCAGGACCCAGAATGGATCCTTGAGGCATCACACTAGGGACTTCTCTCCAAGATGACGTTGCTATATTAAAAACAGTATATGATCTTTTCACTATGAACCAGAGTACGGTTGTATCCAGTCCACATCTCTCCCTGTTGCCCATAAGAATACCATGAGATACTGTCAAAGGCTTTGCTGAAATCCAGATACCCAGCATCTACCACATTCCCCTGATCTCCCAGGCTGGTAACCCTATTATGGAAGGAAATGAGGTTAATTTGACTTTCCTTACTGGCTCTATGCTGTCTTCCTAAGCTCCTAATACTAAGTCCCCACAAACCATCACCTTTATCATATCTTTGATAATTTTTCTGGGAATTAAAGCTCATCTCTTAAGAATTTCTGAGGTTCATTTGCTCCTCCTTTGAAAATCAGGATGTCAGGCATGGTGGCACATGTCTGTAATTCCTGTCACTGGGATGGCTGAGACTACTGGGATTCCTTGAGCTCAGGAGTTGTGAGCTGCAGTGAGCCAAGACTGAGTGTCCAAAGTAAGCCTGGCACTAATATTGTGAGCCCCCCAGGAGTGGGAGGCCTTCAGGCTAGAAGGGATGAACCAAGCCAGGTTGAGAAGAGGGCAAGTCAAAGCTCCTTAGCTGATTAATAGTGGGATCAAGCCTGTGATGATGACTACTACTACTATTACTACCACTACTACTATTACTACTATTACTACTACTACTTCTGCTACTACTACTTCTGCTACTACTACTATTACTACTACCACCACTACCATCACTACCACTACCACCACTAATTATTATTACTTCCAGTTCCATGGTACAATTTCTTAGTAGAATACAAATTCCATTCTTTGTATTTATATTCCTAGCACCTAAGCCTGTGCCTGGCACATAGTAGGCACTTAATGAATGCCTGTTGATGGCTAGCCCTTTGATTTTTACAAAACTTTCTCTAGCTGGGTGGACAGTGTATGTCTTCCAATCTGCATTTGACAGGTGAGCAAATGGAGGCCCGGAGGTGGGAGGTGACCTGTTGAGTGACGCATACAATGGCTTGAGCTCAGATCTTTTGTGTTGAATACTCTTTCCATCAGAGTAAGAGCTCATGACATTTCTATGATCTCCTTTGAACTTCACAACCACTGAATGAGGAAATTATGAAGGATATTATTATCCCCATTTTACAGATGGGTAAATTAAGGCTCAGAAAGTTTAAATAACCTGCTCACAGTCATGCTGTTAGTAAGGAGCAGAAGAAGGATTTGAACCCAGGCTTTCCTGACTGTGATTCCAGTATTCTTAGCTGTTCTACCACCCACTCCCAAGTCATAATGCAACTCAAACATGCAAATGGTTTCAGGACCCTAGAGTATAATTTATCCAAGTCAAGAGAGTTGTACTCATTTAAGTTTTGAAGCAAGCTTTTATCATGTCCTTACTTCCTAGGCTTTAATTCTCTCTTAATCATTTTTTTCCTTCCTAATTCTAGTTTGAAGGTTGATCTGCTTAACAGAGAAAACTAACAAAATAGGAGGTGAATAGTTCTGGGTTTTCTATTATCACCATAATTATCATCACCAGCATTTATAGAACACTTTAGAGTTTGTAAAACACTGTACATATATTATCTCCTTTGGGCTTCATGACAACCCTAGGAAGTAGGTGCTGCTATTATTACTCCCACTTTGCAGATGAAGTAATTGAGGCTGAGACATTGTCTGAGGCTAGATTTGAACTCAAGTCTTCCTGGCTCCAAGTCTAGCACTCTGTCCACTACATTATCTAAACATGTTGCTGTCCACACAGGCCAGGGATCTGGCCCTTCTTTATTCTAATTATTACTGTCAGTGAACCTTGAGACTTCACAGATCTGGTATTTCAGTGGTACTGCTGGTATAGTTCATAGACCCTTCCTCTATGTCTTTCCAAAACATCTTCATGAGTTGCTATTCCCCCTTCCCACTTCATTTATCCTTCAATGGCCAGATCTCCATAGATGAACCTCTCTTATCTCTGCTAGACTTGTTCTCAGACGATGCCCATACAGTGTTGGTCAGTGATGGAGCAGCTGCTGTGTGCTAAGCATGGTGCTAAGTACTGTGTGTCGCCAGGTCTTGTGTTCTGCTGGCATAGAACCCAAAGCAACCTCCACACCTGGATGAGGTCAAATGAAGCATTGCAGGAGAATTTGACCTAAGGGACCCCCAATTTAGCTTTTTAAAACAGTATGCACACTGTATGCATCTAAGGCACAGGGCTCTTAACCTGGATTAACCTGGTTGACCTTTTAACCTGAACTTGTTTTTAAAAAATATGTGATGACTGTATTTCAGTATAATTGGATTCTTTTGTAATCTCATGTGATTTATTTTCTGTATTTTAAACACATTATTCTGAGAATATAGGTTTTACCAGACTCCCAGAGGGGTTGGTGATGCAGTCTTCCCATCCTTATCATTTCCTCCCGGCCTTAATCCATTTGGGGCTCTAAGCTTTTCTGTCACTGTTCTGTCAAGGACGGACTTATTTGTTGTATTCTTTCTTGGTTATTTACCCCTGCTTCCATTTTTTGGTGCTAATCTCTTTTGGTCCAAGTGCATTGAAAAGACTCCTTTTGCAGCCTAGTGACTCTCTTTAAATCAGGAGTTCTTAACAATTTTTGTGTCCTGGACCCCTTCAACACTATGGCAGAACCTATTCTCTCAGAATAATATTTTTAAAATGCAGAAAATAAATTACATGGGATTACAAAGGGAGCCAATTATACCAAAATACAGTCCTGAACATATTAACAAAACAAGTTCATGAACCCTAGGATAAGAGCCCTCCTGTTTTAGATGTGTCTCACCCTTTCTTTTTACGAAGGATTAGTTGGTATTGTATTGTAACTGTTCTGTTTCTAAGGGTCTCCTCTTTCTCTGGAGCCAAGTTCCCTCTATGGATTCTATAGTTTAGAATTGGAAGGGGATCGTAGAGGTAACCTAATTCTGACCTATTTTATATAGTTGGAACCAGAGAGTTTGGGTTATGTGCTCAGTACTCTAAATTCAGGGCTCTTTCCATTACCTACTGTTGCTTAAGCCTTAGATCAGGGGTGGGGAACCTGCAGCCTTGAGGACACTTGTGGCCCTCTAGAACCTCAAGTGCGGCCCTTTGACTGGATCCAAATCCCACTGAACAAAATGTTTGGATTTGTCAAAGGACCACACTTGAGGACCTAGAGGGCCACATGTGGCCTCGAGGCTGCAGGTTTCCCATCCCTGCCCTCGATCTTGCTGATTGAGTCAGCTTTCAGAAGTGTAAGCTCTTCCTTGGAACAAACCCAGAGTTTTAGCACCTGGGTTTTCTCTTGTGCTGATTTCCAAATCTGGCTGCTCCCTAAGCTCTGGCTCAAGGCCTTGAGCTTTCTAACAACCTTCCTCCTGTACCTACTTGGCTCCCTGGGATAGCATTTGGCCACATCCTGGCCTCAGGTCACCCAAGGTCATGGGATCTAGAAGTAGAAGAGGTGTCAAAGATCATCTTCTTGAATCGTCTCAACAAATGGGGACCCAGAGAGTTTATTTAAGTGAATTGCCCAAAGCCATTGGCCACCTTCTTCTGATCTTGCCACAACCTTTTTTTTTTTTCACGTGTGTATCTGATTTTAACACTCCCACCCACTTTCCCTTCTTCCCACTAAAATTAGAATCAGGGCATCTGGCTTCTAGTCCTGGCCCTGTGGCTAATTCCTTTGGAAACTCAGTTCACTTTTTTGGGCCTCAGTTTCTTCATCTGTAAGATGAAGGGCTTGGACTAAAGGTCCTCCAAGGTCCCTTCTTGCCCTAAACCTGTGCTCTATGATCCATATTCTGGGCCTGTTGAGGGGGTACCATGATAACTAATATGAGTGTGGGAGCAGAGCAGAACCAGCAGAGAAGTTGTATCTATGCCCTATCACCCCCTGCACTGATTACAAGGTTTTCTTTTAGTGTATGGAGTAGGTTTCTTTTTTTTTTTTTGGTCTTTATTTATATTATCTACTATTCCAGTGCCTGGCACATAGTAGGCACTTAATAAGTGCTAATTGGCTGTATAGATGACAGTTTGTATCTGTGACACACTTAAATAATTTTTGATAACAAAATCTTAGTTCTATGTAAGGGCTTCATCCCACCATTCGCTACTAGCTAAAGGCATAGTATGTATTTAGGATGGTATTCATCATTAGTGATAATAGTTATAAATTTATAGAGATAGGGATTTGACCCATAATTTCACTGGTATAGGGAACTCGCTAGTGGGGAAACTCTTTACCAATTTAAGCTGGAAACTTCTCTGTACTTTATGGTCTTAGAAAATTCCCTAGAGTACTTAGAAGTTAAATGACTTGCCCAAAGTCACAACCAGGATGTATCAGAGACAGGACTTGAACCCAGGTCATCTTGGCTCCCTTTTGCCATGCTGCCTTATGTTTTTTTAAAAAAAACTTATATTTCTTTTCCAATTACATGTAAACACAATTTTTAATGTTCATTTAAAAAAAATTTTTAGTTCCAAATTCTCTACCTTCCTCTCCCCTCATTGAGAATGCAAGCAATCTGATATAGGTTATGCATGTGTAGTCATCTAAAACATATTCCAGAATTAGTCATGTTGTGAAAGAAAACATAGACCAAAAAACCCCCAAGAAAAATAAAGTAAATAAAAGTATGCTTCAATCTGCATTTAGACTCCATCAGTTCATTCTTTGGATTTGGATAGCATTTTTCCATCAGAAGTCCTCTGGAATTGTCTTGGATCATTGCATTGCTGAGAAGAGCTAAGTCATTCACAGTTGAGCATCATACAATATTACTGCTACTGTGTACAATGTTCTTCTAGTTCTGCTTACTTCACTTTGTATCAGTTTATTGTCTTTCCAGGTTTTTCTGAAAGTATCCTATTTGTCATTTATTACAGCACAATTTTAATCCAATCCAATTATATGCCACAACTTGTTCAACCAATCCCCAATTCATTGGTATCCCCTCAATTTCCAATTCTTTGCCATGAAAAAAAAAACTGCTATAAATACTTTTGTACATATAGATCTTTTCCTTTTTAAAAAATATCTTTGGCATACAGTCCTAATAGTGATATTGCTGGGTCAGAGTATGTACAATGCTATGGCCCTTTGGACATAATTCTAAATTGCTCTCCAAAATAGTTGGATCAGTTCACAACTCCACCAACAGTGCATTAATGCCCCAAGTTTCCTACATCCCCTCCAACATCTGTTATTTTCCTTTTCTGTCATATTAGCCAATCTGAGGTGGCACTTCAGCGTTGTTTTAATTTGCATTTCTCTAATCAATGGTAATTTGTAGGATTTTCTTCATATAATTAGAGATAGCTTTGATTTCTTTGTCTGAAAACTCATTCAGCCTCCATTAATCCATATTTCCTGTTATGAAATTATTGTTAATTTAAAATCATTGATTATTTCAACTCAGGGATGACTTGTCAGATATGATTAGATCAGGATAATTTTTACCTCATAATATGATTGATCAAGAACTTTTTAGCATAGGAATAGGCAAAGTCTGCTTTCATTTTATTGTTCTTTAATTGTGTTTTCCCTATTTATATTATCTCTAATATGCAGTTTCTTTGCAGTCACATTTTAAAGACACTTTTCCATTTTATGGGTGAGTTTAGCTGAAACTAGAGAATATGATCTTTAATTTCACTTAGCAAAGCACATTAAAATGGTAATATGTTTGAAAACCCAATAAGGGATGGTACCACATCAATGCCTCCATATTATAGACCTGTTACTCTTCCCTCAGGATTCCTCATATGCTGTATATGACCACCTTACACTAGGGTCCTTATACATTAGTAAATCTTGCTTTCTTATTTGTTTCAAAAAGTTGTTGTTCATCCTTTGTTTTTGAAAAGAACCAATGACATCATGGGGTGATGTCTTGACTCGAGCATGAATTGGATTGAAGTGAGGCAGAGTTGCACAAGGTTGTCAGCCTCATTGAAGTCCAATAGCAAGACAAAAGTCAGAACAACCGGCCATGGCCCACGATGCAGTGGACCTTGGCACCTTTGATGTCTGACCAAGTTTTAAGCCATCCACAACACCTGCTTTGGCTTCCTTCATGGCCGTTGGAACAAATTGTTTTTATCCACTTATTCTGCCAGGGTGAATCTTTATATGCTTGGGGGAGACATCCTTCTACTCACTGACAGGTTTGAGGCCTGTCAATTACCCTCAATCTGGTTTAGCCTGCCTGCCAAGATGGTTTCCTGGGGATGGCTCCTGTGTATACTATAGCTTCTTAGAGCCACAGGTGAGAGCTGAGAGCCAGGTGGACACCAAAGGTGGATGAAGCACCCTGAAAAGGGCTGGGCAAGCCCTCACACTGGAGGCGCTTGTCCTCCCTGAATACCCTATACACCTCTTAGAAAAATAAATATAAATAGATGTTCTAATATTTTCACCTTAAAATCATCAACTGGTACTCCTGTGTATAACCTTCTGTGAATGTACCTCACTGCTCTAGAATAAGCTAGAGAGTGGAGAGCTATTTCAAGCTCTGTCATTTTCTGAGGCAAGGGAGAGCAACTTTGCATATAGAAGGCATGTGGTAGTGGGTGGAGAGGCAGCATGCAGTAGTGGGAGAGCAGTCAGGAAGAGCTGGGTGCATTTAATGACTGTGTGACCTAGGACAAGTCATCTCACCTTTCAATTCCTCAGATCTCAGTTCCTCTTTAAGTGGCACAGAAAGTGCTGACATGCATTGGTAGGGGAAATTTCTTTTTCAGGGAAATCTCGTACCAAATAAATCACAAATCTTGTTTTTATCCTCATAGGGGTGAGTGGCTCTAGCAAGAAGAAAAACAATGGTCTCAATGGCCAGGCTTTTTGGATCTTATAGGATTTAGTCCCATAAAGAGCCTCAGACATCATTTTTGTCTGACAATCTGTCCAAGCTCCCATTCTTTCAGGACTAACTGCCATTCTCAGAAGAGATTAGGAGGGAAGCAGCTAGACAAAAGGAATTCTCCCCAAGGAGGGGATGATGGATATCCTCTTTGTTCTTTAACCCTCTAAAGTATATTCACATTCCACAAAAGGACAGAAGGCAGACTCAAGAGAATAACTCTAATGGAGGAATTCTAGACCTCTGACAACTTTCCTTCCTTCCTTCCTTCCTTCCTTCCTTCCTTCCTTCCTTCCTTCCTTCCTTCCTTCCTTCCTTCCTTCCTTCCTTCCTTCCTTCCTTCCTTCCTTCCTTCCCTCCTTCCTTCCCTCCTTCCTTCCCTCCTTCATTCCTTCCTTCTTTCCTTCCTTTCTTCATTTCTCTCTCTCTCTCTGTCTTTGTCTCTTGCCCAGGCTGAAAGTTTAATAGCTGCTCACAGCCCAAACCCCACAGCTGATTGTCATGAGAGCTTTGACTTGCTTTGTTCCTAATATGAGTTGGTTTACAGCCTGATTATACCTCGCCCCCAGCACTCACCATATTGATGCTAGACTTAATGCAAACACTCAAATGGCTTTAGACCACTTTAGCTCAGAACTCTTAAGCCAAGCAATCCACCAGCCTTCCACCTCCTTCATAACAGAGATTCAGGTATCTGAGGCCATTCCTGGCCTTGATAAATATTTATTGTAGGCCTGTTCTATATTCCAAATTCTGGGGGAGATATGGGTGTTGGAGAAAGCACAACTTCCCCTCATGGAGCTCACAGTAAGATACAAACCCAGATAATTATAATGTACAATATTGCATGTTAAGTGCATCAAAGAGGCACAGAATAAAATTCTCTCTGAGGCTTGATGGGAAGGTCATCACTAATAGGAGGAATCAGGGAAGGTTGCATGGAGGAGGCAGCATTCGAGTTGGGCTTTGAAGTACGGACAGGAGTTATTAGACAAAGAAGTGGGGGGACACTCTGGGCACAGGGAATATCAAGCATATAGACATAGAGGCAGGGATGAGTGGAGGAGATGTTCAGAAGCCGCTTAGCTAGAAAGCACAGATATCATGGCAGCTCAGCAGGACCTCCGAGGGAGTCTAGACTACCCTATACCTGAACAGAGTATCCCAGATGAGGCCTAACCCGGGCGGAAGATGGCTGTGCTATTAGTTTCCTTGCTATGGGAGATATTCCTTAACACTTTCTAAGACAGTCTCCCTTCTTTGGCTGCCGAGACACATGGCTGACTCACAGAATCTCTTTGTATAAGAATCTCTCACACTTTGGGCATTCACCAGCAGTCCTCTAAGATCAGAGGTCATCTTTTTGGATATCACCCCCTTTGAATGACTGCTTCTCCGTACTGACTTTCTTCTTATGTTGATTTCAGTTTGGCCAAAGCATAGACTTTGTGGAGGACAGTAGTATGAAATAAACAAAACTTTTCATGGACAGTGGGAGAGGACATTTGATTTTTTAAAATATAAATTTATTTATTTTGAAGTTTTCAACATTCACTTCCACAAGATTTTGAGCTCCAAATTTTCACCCCATCTCACCCCTCCCCCCACCCCAAGATGGAAAGCATTCTGAATACCCCTTCCTCTAGTCTGCCCTCTCTTCTATCTCTCCCCTCTTCTCTTATCCCCTTCCCCTTCTATTTTCCTGTAGGGCAGGATAGACTTCCATACCCCATTTCCTGTATTTCTTGTTGTTTCCCAGTTGCATGTGAAAACATTTTTTTTAAACATATGTTTTTAAAACTTTGGGTTACAAATTTTCTCCCTTCCTCCCTTCCCACTCACCCTCATTGAAAAGGCAAGCAACTCAATATAGGTTATACATGTGCAGTTATGCAAAACACTTCCATAGTAGATATGTTGTGAAAAACTAACTCTATTTCCCTTAATCCTATCCCACCCTCCCATTTATTCTATTCTTTCTTTTGACCCTGTCCCTCCTCAGAAGTATTTCCTTCTGATTACCCTCTTTCCCAATCTGCCCTCCTCTCTATCATCCCCCCACTCTCTTGTACCCTTCTCCCCCCATTTTGCTGTAGGGTAAGACAGATTTCCATACCCAATTGAGTGTGTATGTTTTTCTCTCCTTAAACCAAATCCTATGAGAATAAGATTCACTCATTCCCTCTTGCCTTCCCCTGTTTCCTCTCCACTGTAAGAGTCTTTTCTTTTCTGTTTTTTGTGAGATAATTTAGCCCATTCTACCTCTGGGAGAGGACATTTGGCCCATAGTATTTAGAACTGGAAGGGCTCTTTGAGGTTGTTTAATCCAGTCTTCTACTTTTATAGATGAAGGCAGGTGTATAGGTGAGGCTCAGAAAAGAAGAGAGACTTATCCAAAGTCACATAGTTGGGGCTTGAACTCATTTGTATTTTTTCCTGTTCAGATTCAGTGTTCTTGCTATTATTTTTTTTTTGGGGGGAGAGTAGGGTGTCTTTCCCAGGCCCCTAAGATGTCATCATACAAAGACCTTTTAAGAGTCAGGAAAAGTCCCACCCCCGCCTGAGACAGTATCCGCAGTTGGAAACTCACTGCCTTAGGAGAAGCTGGATTCCTGGGGAGGTGTAGGTTTATGTGTGTGCAGACATACATTTGGATTGCTGGGAAATTGAAAGAAATCAGCATTTTCATCTCCTTCCTCCCAATCTGTGATTGGTTTGGAGTGAGCTGTCTTCTTAGGGACCCATTCTTCCTGGACAATTATCCGTCCATTCTCAATAATGTCTCTGGGTGGGCAGACAGGGCTTCTTCAATTATTCATATCTTCAGATTTCTCTTGATGAGATTAATTTATTTTTTCTCTCTGGAAGTTTCCATGGCTATTGCTTGTAGGGGAGGAGGTATGCTGGAGAGAGAGAGAGAGAAAGAATGAGAGAGAGAGAGAGAGAGAGAGAGAGAGAGAGAGAGAGAGAGAGAGAGAGAGAGAGAGAGAGAGAGAGAGAAAGAGAGAGATTTAAACCAGCTTTAAACTCTATCGGAGCAGAAAAGAACACTGGGTGTGGAGCCCAAGGACTTGGGTTCCAGTGTCAGCTATTCTACTTGCTAACTGTATGACTTTAGACAAGTCATTTAGCATCTCTTGGCTTTGCTGGCCAAATAAGGGGGTTGGTCTAGATGACCTCTGGGGTCCCTTGCTAGCTCTAAAAATAATGACTAAATATGAAGGCAAAAGCAATATGATGTTACCTGGAATCAGAAGACCTGGGTTCTAATTTAGGCACTGACACTTTTGATATGTGATGTGATTTTGAGCAATCTCTGGGTCTCAGTTTCTTCATATGTAAAAATTAAAGGATTGGACTTGGTGACTTCTATGGGCCCCTTCCAGTTCTGACATTCTCTGAAGAAGTAGCGGTAATATTATTTCAAAGCCCAGCAGTGGCCAGGGACTCTGGATTTGGGTCCACCATCTCATTTGGAATTGTGAAGTATAACTAGCAGATTGGTGATTTCCACACAAAGATGATCAGAGCTTTTCTAGAGAGCTGAGCATGTCTGGAAGTGAATATAAACATGAGAGACTCTGTGGTCTTTCAGAGATGCACAATAATGGATTTATCTGGTCTAATGCCTGTGTCTGATGATGGATTCAGTACCATTAATCGGCTAGAAATGTTTTCTTTCCTTTGCTCAGAAACTCACTGAGAAATACATTCTCAGAGCTGGAAGACCTTAGAGACAGTTCAATTCAATTCAACATGTATTTATTAAACTCCTGCTCTGGACTGATCACCATGCTAGGGTCAGGGAGGGGGTTTGAGGGGATCCCAAGATGTAAATCCAGCCTCAGGGATTTCTTTTGTCCCCTTACTCTGATGAAGCTGGGTACTGCTACCCTCTCTCAAAACATCCTCTTGGTCTGAGGGACTAAGAGAAAGCCAGAAGAGAGATTGAGTCCCACCCTACATCTACTCCCTGGGAGAGGGGATGGGTGTGAAAGGGGACCGATCGGTTCCTGCATCCCCATGCCAGCCCCTTGCAGTAACAGAAAGAGACACTGGCCTCACCTGAGAAAGTTCACATCTCTTTTTCACTCCCAAACCTGAAGAGGTTCAAGTTCCATTGAACCTAACCTGGAGAGGGACACAGAGAAGGATTAGCTGGAAAGGACCTGGGAGGTCACCTAGTCCAATCTCCTTAGTTTAGACATGAGAAACTGAGGCTAGGGGGATTAAGTGATGTGTCCAAGGTCATAAAGTGGCTCAGTCAGGATCTGAACTCAGGTCCTCTGATTTAGTGCTCTTCGCATCACTCCTCATTGCCTCTCATGACACTGTGATCCAATGAATGATCTTCCTTCCCATTTCTTTTATATATCATTGGCTATACTTGCATGAAAACCTTTATGTCCTGTGTCCCATTCCTTCAAAGCTCTTGGCAGTGTAACTGGCTGACTAGTTCATTATCAGACCGATTAATTAGTGGTATTGTTTCATCTTCTTACACCTCCTTGGGTGATAGCACTATGACTTTCATGCAGAGAGAGAGAGAGATGACTCATGTCTGGCTGAGAGAATGATGAATGTCAGGATACGTATCTGTGTAAGTGGCAGACACTTCAGATACTTTGAGAGAGGCACTCTAGGTCTCAAGGAAGGAAGCGAATGAAAGAGAGACAAACAGGCAGAGAGAGAGAGAGAGAGACAGAGAGAGAGAGAGAGAGAGAGAGAGAGAGAGAGAGAGAGACAGAGAGAGAGAGAGAGAGAGAGAGGGAGAGAGAGAGAGAGAGGGAGAGGGAGAGGGGAGAGAGAGAGAGAGAGAGAGAGAGAGAGAGAAGGGAGAGAGAGAGAGAGAGAGAGAGAGGGAGGAGAGAGAGAGAGAGGGAGGGAGAGGAGAGAGAGAGGGGGGGGAGAGAGGGGGGGGAGAGAGAGAGAGAGAGAGAGAGAGAGAGAGAGAGAGAGAGAGAGAGAGAGAGAGGGAGAGAGAGAAGGAGAGGAGAGGCAGAGACAGAGAGGAATAAAGAGGCACAGACTTTTGAATACTGAGGACATGTGTGGGAAGCTATTTCTTGACTTCCTCGACCTCCATGACTTGCATCTCTAGAGGCTGCTGAGAGTGGACCTCTTATGAGTGAGGTCATTCTTTCCCTCCCTCTTTCTTTCCCTGTTTTTCCCTTTTCCTCCCTCTCCTTATTCCTCTCTTTCTCTCTGTCTCTCTTTTTCTATCCCTCCCTGCTTCCTCTCTCCTGGATTGACCTTAAATCTTATTTTGCTCCCAGGTGAAGAGCCTGTCAACTCTTGTGCACTCCTCAGTATCTTCCAATCTGTAGGACTTCTATTTCTATTTGCTTTTTTGCTTAGATTAATACGTTTTCTTGATATTTACTATTAATGATAGTCTTCTGTGGGTGTCCCTAAAATATCTCTAGTCTAGTGGTATGAGTCTGAATTCAGAAGGAAAGCCACTTTTTGATCTCCTTAAAAGGGGAGGAGAGCCCTGAGCTTAGCCCTTTCTCACCAAACACTGATTATATAAAAGACCACTAGAAATGCAACTTCTGCTCATCACTCCCAGCACTTGCTCAGCCAGTCAGGAGTCCCTCTCCCTCTGGTTTGCAGCACAAAGGTCATAGGGCTTTTTTTTTTTTTAAGGCATTACCCAAGGAGATATTTACCACTGCTGGACAATTAGTTGCCTAGGACTGCTCTGTGTAATAGATGGTAGATGGATAAGGAAGCTGACATTCAAGTTGGGATTACAACCCAGGTTTCCTGGCAGTGTTTTCTGCATGACACCAGACTGTTACTGGTCTCTGGGAGAGTTTCATCTAATAGCAACCTGAGTATTTCTTTATGTGTCCAGGAAAGCTTCTTAATTTCCTCCTAGACTTAGCTTCTCCTTAGGGGGCTCTGCCCTGGGTCAAGTCCAAACCTTCCCACCCCAGGCAGGTAAACCTCTGGAGTCTGGTGCTACTATTTAAGAACTGAATTACTAATTAGTTGCCAGTCAGATGCTAGAGTTTCTTCCCAACCATGTCTCAGCTGAACTCATCAGACTGTCAGTGCAGAGACTTCTCTGATGGGGAATTGAAGCCTTGGAATGGGGCCCACATTTATTTTTTAAACTTAGGGAGCTTAGGAGAATCCTGGGGTCAGGCAGTATTTGCTTGGGGAAGAGAAGTCATGTAGACTTTTGGGTAGATAGATAGATCAGCATTTATTAAGCATTGTGCTAAGCAGGAAGAATACAAATACAAGCAAGCCAGGCAGAACCTGCCTTCAAGGAGCTTCCATTCTAAGACAAGAAATAATAGAAAACTGAAAATGGGGAGGGTGTGTGAAGAGGAGAACATCTGTGGTATGTTATAGAGATGGCTGGGGGGTTCTTTCTAGATACTACCATCCAAACATTGTGCAGGGCATCTAGGTGGAACAGGGCTCAATCTGGAGTCAGGAAGATCTGAGTTCAATTCTGGCCTCACATATTTGGACTCTTGACAAGTCACTTAACTTTGCCTCAGTTTTTGCATTTGTAAAATGAGAATAACCACTACTCCTACCTCTCGGAAAGTAAAATGCTCAGCAAATCCTAAACCATTTATGTCACTGCTGGCTACTATTACTATGGCATGGTAATCAGTGAAGATACATTCTTGAATTGGCCCTTAAGTAAGAATCCTGGAATCCAGTCTTGGCTCTGACACTAACTCATTGTATGACCTTCGGAAAATTCCTTCTCTTATGCAGGCCTCGGCTTTCTCATCTGTAAAATTAAAGAGTTGAGGTCAAGAAAAGAAACACCCCAAAACATTGGATTCAGAGCAAAAGGACCACGGTTCTACTCCTGACCCTATTGACTGCCTTTGTGACATGAGGAAGTCATAACTTTTCTAGATTGCATGTTTCTTATCTATAAAACAAGTTGATTGGACCACCCCAGGGGTAACTAAACTTTTTGGATGTCCTCAACTTCTTTGGCAGTCTGGGGAAACCTCTGGACCCCTTCCCAGAATAATGAATTAAAATACTCAAAATTAGATGGACATAATTACAGAAGAAACCAAAGGCTAGTGATAATAAAGATGTAATCCAAGCTTACAGACTCCCAGAAATCTACCCATAGAGGCCCATTGACTCTAGGAACTATTGGCTTGAAGAGTCTCTAAGACCCCCTACTAGATTTAAATTCTATTACCCTGGACTAGTTAAGTCCAAAGGGGTATTCCAGTATATAGAAAACCCCCAAAGAGGGAGGGTGATGTACCCAGAGTCATTGCAAACTAGTGGCATTTCTCCGTGTTTTCACTGCCAATCTGTCTTATCTGCTGTCTGACATGATCTCTCTCCCCCACTCCAGTCTTGTGTCTTTAGATCAAGTGGGGGAGGGAACGCTCCCAGAGGAAGGTGAAAAAAGTGAGCCATTTTCTGGCCTCATCTTTCATCTCATCTTCTCATCTCTCTGGACAGAGTCCTCAGTGCCACTGGGCATTCTCTTGGGACTCAAGCTCACTGCAATGACGCCTTGATCTGTTATCTCCCTCCCAGAGAGTCCAGGTGTCTGTGTGGCCATCTGGCTATTTTTATGCCAATCCCTCATCTTGATGACCTTTTGTTTTTGAGGCAGGTGTTATTGTCAGAGGCACAAGGGCTGATGCCTCCCACAAAGTCCCTAAGTGGAGGACTACATTTACAATGCCAAGAAACAAAAGATATGGATACCAAAGCAGGAAAGGCAGAGGTTAGCAAAGAGATAATGTCAATGAGGGAGGTCTACCAAGAACAGGGTGGAGTATTTACTCCTTGGGGACTTTCAGCAGAGATTCCAGTTGTGGATCTAAACTTATAAATTTGGAGCTGGAAGGAATCTTAGAGACCATTTTACAGATGAGAAAATGGAGGTCCAGAGAATTCAAGGGTCTTGCCTAGGGTCAGACAACAAGTCTGAGGCAGGATTCCAAATCTAGTTCTTCCTGACTCCAAGTCGAGGTTGGGAGCTGGAAGGACTGAAGGCCTTCTGTCTATCTCTTATTATTTATCCAAGGGACTCAGTGTGTCACTGGGGGTAGTGAACTGGAAAAGCCTTGTGTGGCCAGGCCCCTCAAGGATGGTTGGTACAGATGATCCTTCATATGTAGAAGGGGCGGTGAGACTAAGAAATTGGAGGAAAAAGAGGGGAAAATAATGGAGTTGGAACAGAGGCCTGTTTTTAAAATGTCATACTGGTTAGAAGGTGAGAAATCTGATTTCAAATCCTGACTTTGTGTAATCTTGGGCAAATTCTTTGGACCTCAAAGCCCCCATGAAAAAATGAGTGAGTTACACACAAACATAAAAACAAAGATCAGAAGTTGAATTTCTTGGGGAAAATATATGTCTATATATGTACATGTCTATGTATATATGCATGTATGTGTATATATGTATATGTATATATCTATATCTACATATAAATATATCTGTGCTTAATTGTAGACTGGGAGGGGGAGAGGAAGGGGGAAAAAGAACAAAGTAAAAAGTGCACAGCAGAGAACAAAAGAAAACTTACAAGGAAGCAAAGAAAAGATGGAACGCTCTAACACAATGTGTAGTATTTATTATATAAGCTTTCTTGAAATGGAAATTTATTGCCATGTATTTTGAATCCTCTCTTACGTTCTGCTGTGCATGTGACATTCTTTTTTTTCTTTTCTTATTTTGCATTTAATTTCAATGTTTGTAATATATTTCTTTTTCTTTTCTCTATTGTGAATTTAAGTTTAAAAGAAAAGAAAAAAGAAAAATAAGGGCATTGGCTAAGGTGGTCTCTAAAATTGCACTTCACTCTAGCTTTGTGTGTTCTAAGCACAGTTCTGGTTGCTCTGAGGACCTCTGGGCAACCACAAACCTCAGATAACTTTGAGACCTCAGACAAAGACCAGATGGCCTCTCCCTTTCCCTATTCCCAGAACTCTGTTATTCTGGATTCAGATCCTGCCTCAGACATTTACTAGCTATGGGACCCTGGGCAAGTCACAAAACTCCTCTCACCTCAGTTTTTTTATCTGTGAAATAGAGATCATAATAGGACCTGCCTCACAGGGAAGTTGTGAGGATCAAAAGAGATAGGATGTTAAGAGCTTTGTAAACCTTAAAGTATTACGCATATGCTAACTATTATAATGGTGATTATTGTTATCTTGTTCTCATCTTTTTGGATGGAGTTCAGCTTTAAATGGTCCTGGGACATGTCATTATCCTTTTATATTCAGTGTCCTATAGACTAATGCATTTATCGTTGTCGTTCAGTCATTTCACTTCTGTCTGACTCTCCATGACACAACTTTGGGTTGTTTTTTGTTGTTGGTTTTTTTTTTCGGCAAAGATACTGGAGTGGTTCGCCATTTTCTTCTCCAGCTCATTTTATAGATGAAGAAACCAAGGCAAACAGGTTTAAGTGACTTGTCCAGGTTTTTAAAAAAATTATTATTATTTTTTATTTTTAGTACTTACTATATGCTAGCTGGGGCAGCTAGGTGATGCCATAGTGCCCAGAGCACTGTAGTCAGGAAGGTTCATCTTCCTGAGTTCAAATCCAGCCTCAGGCACTTACTGGCTGTGTGAGCCCGAGCCTCAGTTTCCTTATCTGTCAAATGAGAAGGAAATGGCAAACCACTCCAGTATCTCTGCCAAGAGAACCCCAAATGGGGTTACAAAGAGTTGGATGCATCTGAACAGCAATAACAAATGTGCTAGGTGATATACTAAAGGCTTGCTATAGCAAGTAAGTAAGGCCCTGCCCTCAAGGAGCTTACATTCTAAAGTGAGAGAAAACTACACGCAAAGAAGAGCTGGAAATGTGCAGAAGGTAGGCAAGAGAAGTGGAAAGGTCGCTTATCAGAGCCCAGGGTGGTCCTAGGGGTGGAGTTCAAACTGCAGATAGGAGGTAGGAAAGAATAATGAGAACTGTTCAGTAATTGGAACTACAAGTTACCTTGTGACTGGAAGAATCTAAGGAAAGATTAGAACACAGCTTTCTGGTAGTGTGGAAAAGAAGTCATTGATGAGTTTAGGAAGGTTTCAATGAACTCATCTCTGAGGGCCCTATAAAGGTGAACATTTGGTAATGTGATGATGACATGCTTGGTGGAAGGAGAGGAGAGGCTAGCTCTGTGTAGCATTGTTCCTGGGAACTCCAGGCCCTTCCCGGCTGCTGTCAGCAGATTGGGTCTGTGGGAAATGACATACAAATTGTATTCCTTTCATTCAGGGCTTCCCCTGGGGGCAAAAAGTTAGGAATGCAGGTGAAGAGATCCTTTGGGTGTGGGACCGCCTTCAGCTGCTACTGCTTGCTGGATTGGGGTGGCAAAATGCTACCAGAGCTAGATTGTGACCAACTTCTTTGCTTAAAAGAGAGTGTGCAGGGGCAAATTGCCTCTTGTTTGGGCTTTCTTCCTAGCTCAGTAGCCCACTGGCTTTGGGGCCAAAGGATGCAGGATATCTTGAGAAACAACTTGTCGGCTCATTATACCAGCTCCACTGCCAAAGTAAAAGTCCATTCTTATAGCTCAGCAACTTTTGCTTGGGGAACTATTTGGAAGTGGTCAGGTATTCCATGACCTTGGGCAAAAAGGAATCTGGCAAGATGGTAGAGCTGGCTTGGACCATAGGGGTTCAGCAAGGGTTAACTGATCTGTTATTTAGTATGCTGAAATAGCTGAGGGAGAGTATCAGAATTTCAATAGGCAACTGATGGACTTCAAGCTGGGAAGCTTGGAGATGAAGGAGATGTTTGGTCCCCAAAGAATGCTGAATTTGGAATCAAATCACAGGAGTTCAAATCCAAGCTCTGCCACTTATTATCTGTGGGTATTGGAATTTGGGGGGATTCAGGAGAGACTCGTGTAGAGGATGGTGCTTAAGCTGCATCTTGAAGACAGAGATTCTATGGTGAAGGGGGAAGGCTTTCTGGGTGTGGGAGAAGCTGGTAGAATGTGACATGTGAAGAGCAGAGAGAAGTCCAGTTGGGCTGCATGGAAGAGTGTGGGATGAGGGAGTAAAGAACAATGAGGTTGGAAAGATAGATTGGGGCCAAGGGGTGAACGGCTTTAAGAGTGAAATAGAGATATTTATATATTGTAGGAGAGACACTAGGAAGTCACTGGAGTTTATAGAGTAGAGGAATGACATGGTCACATCTGGGCTTGGGGAAAATCACCTTGGTAGCAGTTGGTAGGAGGGACTAGAGTGGGGAGAGGCTTGAGGCAGAAAAATCAACAAGGAGATTATTTGAGTAAGTTAAGTGTGAAGTCATGATGGCCAGAACTAAGGTGGCAGCTATGGGAATAAAGGTAAGGGATCAGGTTAAAAGGATGTGATAGATGTAGAAACAGCAAGATTGACAACTAATTGGATATGGAGGATGAGGGATAATTGAAGAATTAAGAAAGTTATGAACCTGGGAGACCAGAAAAATGGTTTTTTTTTTTTCAGAAAAGGGAAGTTATGGTTGAGAATCTATCTCTTTCCTTTCCTTGGAATGGTGGGGCAGAGTGAATGTGAAATGTTTTACATACAGCACTATCAGATGACATTGATGTATTGGTTGATTTTTCTTAACTTTTTGTGAGTAAGATTCACTGGGGTAGGTGCTGCTGATATCAGGAATATACAGAAGTGACGAGGTATCACTATAAAGGCATAAGGTATCAATGTAAAGACAGAAAGTATCAACAACACTTTAAAAATAAAGGATGATGGTTTGGTTAATGAAGATAGATTCAGTGATAGTAATTGGAGTAGTCAGAATGAGGAAGACTATACTCTCTTCTGACAAAAATGAAAACAGACTAAAAATGGAAAAAGACAAAAGGAATGCTAAATGCAAATGGGTTAATTACAATTATAAAAAGAAAAAGTAACTGGATGGATTACAATAATGATAGCAACTCAGCAATATGCTGCTACCTACAAGGAACACACAACGCAGAAAAAGACATGGATTTAAGCTGAAAAGCTGGACAGTTATATGGAAATCAATTGTAGATCTTTAGGGAAATGGAAAGAATACTTACAAAGCTATAAACTACCCAATGAGGAAGAGGCAACTTAAATAGAGTGGTTTCAGAGGTAAAAAATAAGTTAGTAATGTTAAAAAAAAAAAGGCCATGCTTATCCATAAGGGCAACATTCAAGACTTGTCAATATCACATAAAGGAGACTCTGCTCTTTTTTTTTTTAACCCTGTAAAAATTCACCTGGTCTGGCCTCTGACAGTGACCTTTTAGTTCTCAAGAGGCAGCCACCAAGAAAAACAGGCCCCTCTGGGCAAGAATGGCCTGACAGGGCTCCTGGTATCCAAATAACTCAAGAATGATGGACTTAATGGAGCAATGAGGAGAACCAGGAATGTTGCCCAGGGAGCCCAAATGCAAAACATGATGAATAAGGAAAGAGAAGGAGGAGAAAGAAGTGGGCACTGAAAGAAAGATCATCTGTCTTCTGGCTACTCCAAATTAATACAGAAAAACAAGAAAGGCAGATAGTCCAACTTCACAGGAAGAAATAAGAGTAGAGAGGGCCAGAGAGGTTTTCCATCCTGGCTTGTGGATACCAGGGAGAAACCACTTAGAGAAATTGACTTGGAGGCAGGAAGACCTGGGTTCAAATCCTGCCTCTGATACTTACTAGATGCATGACGCCAGGTAAGTCATTTAATTTCTTTTAGCCTTAGTTGACTTATCTGTAAAATAAGGAGGTTACTGCATGGCTTCTGTAGTTTCTTCCAGTCCTAAATCTATGATCCTTTGGTAGGACCCTCCCTCCCCCCAGGAACTAAGGGACCCTGGAGCCAAAAGGCACCAAGCCACTGACCCCCTTCACTGGGGCTCTGTCTGGTCACTAGAAACTGATCAACCCAGTGAGCAGGGCAGGCGCCAATCCAGATGCCAGAGGTGGTGTCCTGTACTGCTAAAGACCTGGGTCAACTACAGGCTGATTTCTAGTAATTTCCAGTGGATACCTAGGCAGTGGGACAATATTGTAAGCGGTATTGGATTGAACTAGGGTGAAATAAACCCCAGAGAAAACTGATAACTGACCCCTTGCTGCGTTCTCAAATGCAGCAAATCAAATAGAGTCCCAGGATGGGGAAAATTGGACCACTTTCCAATGAATGAAGGGGATTAGTATGACTTTAGTGGCTCAAAATGGGGATTTTTTCCTTCTGAAACTAAATTAGATGAGTGTATTGACAAGTGGTAGCCGGTGGTAATGGCGGGTGCTTTCCTACTGGGGTAGGGAACCAAGCATTGCTGGACCAAGAAGGAAATAATTCCAGCCCCCATTGTATAGTGTTAGTAAATATAAAGCTAAGCATGGTACTCATCAAGTTTTGTAAGGCAAAATTGATCTTGATTTTTAAACTAGGTAAAGAAAGCATGGAAAAATATCATTATAGGCCAACCTCTCCTATTATTTTGGCATAAAAATATTGCATCCAATACCAGTTAAAGATATTCTAGTAAGCAGAATACCTTAAAATATTATCCACCATGACCAAGTTATATATATCAAGAAGGTGCATCAGTGTTAGGAAGATGATCTATATGATATATTGTAGCAATGAGGGGGAAATCATATTATTATAACGATAGACATAGCCTTGACAAGACAGCATCAACTCATAATTAAAGCATTAGAAAATATGGATTTTTTTCCCTCTGCACAGTGAAAAACACCTGTTTAAAAGCAAAAGCTGTCACATGTGACCAAGAAACTGAAGTAGTAAACAAAATTGTCGCCCACTTTCATCATTCTTGATAGAGTATTAGAAACGCAGCAATCACACAATTAAGTACTCTCTTGTATCCCTAATTTCATTAGTGGGTACTCTGTTTACTAACAGACAACATAAAGGTACCCTCCCTGCCCACCCATGCCTTCTTCTCCTATGTCATTCCTGTCTTCCCATAAGTTCTCCATAGAGGATACTTCGAAGCTTGAAGGCTTTTTTCACTCTATTTTAGCTGGGGGCAGCTAGGTGGTGTAGTGGATAGAGCCTTCCACCTGGGGTTAAGACAGAGCTGAATTCAAATCCAGCTTTAGATACTTCTTAGCTATGTGACACTGGGCAAAGTATCCTCTGCCTGCCTTAGTTTTACCTTCTGTAGAATGGGGATAATAATAGCACCTATTTCCCAGGGTTGTGAAGATCAAAGTAATATTTGCAAAGCGCTTTACAGGCATTCAAGAGGCATGTACAGCCAGGTCTCAATTAGTGAGAATAATGAATCCCTTGAAATGGTCCATTTGAATTCACATCATTCAAAGTTATAATTATGTAAAATATGGCCGTTGATTCTATCCCATTAGAAATATGCAGTGTGAACTCGAAAAATGAAACCACTTCAGGGTTATCATTATTTTCACAAATCAAGACTTAGCTGTATTTTAGTATTGCAGGAATACTACCGTGCCACTCAGGCTGTGCTTGCTACATGGTGCAGCTCCCTTACTTTTCTAGCCATCCTTCCTAATGCCTTTTTTTTGGTCACTTCTCCCATATATCACATTGTTGTCAGGGTTGATATACTGCAGCCTGTTTACACCCACCAGGTGTAAACATTGCTGCTGCCACATGGGTCGTTTGTCATTTGGATATTTTTGCCATTGTGGTCTTCGAAGGTTGGTAGCCATAATGCATTAGCAAGAGGACATTGCCATGAAAGAGATGAAATTTGGATTCGAGGGACAATCTGGGGTCATGGAAAGTAATGAAAAATGTTCTAACTGAGACCCAGCCCAGGCTTTTTATTCCACCGGATCCTGAGCCCAGCTCATTTTTCCAATAACACATGAAAAAGAAATCAGAGAGAGAAACTCTTTGCAGATGACGTGACTACATGCTTAGAAAATCCAAGGAATTTGGCAACAAAACAAATTGGGGTTAAAGAAAGAGCAGGATGGGGCCCCAAAGTCATTCACTCTCCTCTGTGGTACTGATAAAAACCAAGAGGAATTAATTTAAAAATGAAAAATCCTGTTTATAATAATTATAAAACTATAAATTATTTTGGCATCAAATTTATCTCGACACACACACATATATTATTTTCTGTGAAGAAATGATAAAATCCTAATGGCAGAAACAAAAGAAACCCTGAATAACTGGAGGAAGCTCATGGCTAGGAAGGCTGAACATAGTAAAAATATCAATATTTCTCAAATTAATTTATTGATGTAATGCCAGGTAGGTGGTGTGGCGGATAAAAGCACTGGGCCTGGAGTCAGGAAGACCTGAGTTCAGATCTGGCTCCCGATACTTACTAATTATGTGACCCTGGCTAGGTCACTTAACCCTGTTTGCCTCAGTTTCCTCATTTGTAAATTAATAACACCTCCCTCCCAGGGCTGCTGCAAAGATCAAATGAGATAATAATTATAAAGTGCTTAGCACAGTGCCTGGCACATCTTAGCTTTTATATGCCAATCAGATACCAGTAGGTTTCTTTGTAGTTGGCATCACCTGTAACTTTTACCAGTATGTCAGTTATTCCTTTATTAAAGCTACCCATAAAAATGTCTGATTCTTGGATGATATGGGCACATAGATCACAGATAATAAAGACAGAGATACAGATACAGATATAGGTATAGACACAGATAGCTAGGTAAATAGAGCACTGGGGCCTGGAGGCAGGAAGATCATCTTCCTGAGTTCAAATCTGACCCCAGACCCTCAACAGCTAAGTGGCCCTGGACAAGTCACTTAACTCTGTTTGCCTCAGTTTCCTCATCTGTAAATGAGCCGGAGAAGGCAATGGCAAACCACTCCAGTATCTTTGCCAAGAAAACCCCAAATAGAGTCACAAAGAGTCAGACATGACCCAAAACTGTTGAACAGCAAAAAGAACATAGAGCCAGATGGGACCTCACAGGTCACGTAGTCCAATCTCCTCATTTTTACAGATGGTGTGGGGTTAAGTGACTTACCCAAGGCTACATGGGGATTTAGTTGCAGACCAGGCATTGGAACCCAGGTTTTCTGGCTCCCAATCCAATTGTCTTTCCACTGTTCCACACTGCCTCATCTGTCTATGACTTGCAGGTCTAATGAGGAAAAGATGTCGTGTAGCATATTGTGCTTAACCATGGGATCATAGGGCTTACAGCTTCAATGAATTTACCAACTCCCTCATTTGAGAGAAGTTGCGTGGCTTGTCCCAGGTCACACCGCTGTTCAATGGCAATCTTGATTGTAGAACTTAGGTCTCCTGACTCCCAATCTAATGTTCTTTATATTACACTTCATACAGGTTATCTCAAAAGCTTTAATAGTGTAAAACTTCATTATGATTTTTGGGTCACCCTGGATATTCCATACAGATGCAAAGCAGACAAAGTGAACTGGGGGTCCAGTATCTCTAAACGTGAAATCTCTTGTATCATCTTGGACTATTACACAAGTGGTCATTCTCTGCTCCCTTCAGTCAGTCAGTCAACAATCATTTATTAAGTGCTTACTAAGTGCCAGGCTCTGTACTAAGCTCTAGTGATGGCCAGTCCTGCCTTCAGAAAGCTCACATGCATAAAAGCAGAACCCAACATGCACCTGATTGACTGACAGTAGGTGGTCACTGGCTGTGACAGGCCATGTCTTGGGGCATCAGGAGAGCCTCATGCTCACAGTCCTTTGTACACAGGTGCTTATTCTCTGGTCTGCTCAGCTGTTCAGAAAATTCCTCAGAAAGCCACAGCTGGGCTTGTTGCTTAGCAACCAGGAGACTTCCTAAGGATTAAGGTGATCTAAGCTGATGGGGTGGGAGGTCATCCTCTGGCTGCCTTGCTTACATACTCCTTTTTCTCTTCCTCCTTCCCCTCTCCCCACCCTGCAGTGACAAATGATCTACAGCTCATCTCACTTGGCTCTCGATGCCTCTGAGAAGCCTCAAGGGAGATGTGGAAGTGTGGATCTATTTGGTTTGGACAATTACTCCAATGGGAGGAATTCCCATCCTACCACAAGTGGAAAGAGCTACTGAAAAAACCCCCAAAGGCCGAATGGTTTCTAGGGGCTAAAAGACCCAAAGATTCCATCGGCTTCTCTCCATCTATGGTTCTCTCAGCTTCTCCTCTGGGGCTTGAGAGCATTTCACCAGATGTTGTGTGACTTTAGAGAGCAAAGGGTTCTAAACTAGGTCCACAGACTTGTTAAAAATATTTTGATAAATATTTTCAGTATAATAATACCTAGAATTTATACAGTGCTCTGAGGTTCCCAAAGCACTTTATACATATGATCTCATTGTAACTTCATAACCACTTCAGGAGATAAATGTTATTATTATCCCCATTTTGCAGATGAGGAAATGTGGACAGATAGAGGTTAAACTCCTGACTCAGAATCACACCAATGTAATAGTCTGAGGCCAGCTGTGAACTTATGTCGTCCTGACTGCAGGTCCAACATTCTAGCCACTGAGCTATCTAGCTGCCTCATGATATATTTTGGTTTCCATTGTAACCCTATTTATTTTATGCATTTGAAAATATTATTCTGAGAAGGGGTCCATAGGCTTCGCCAACCTGCCAAAGTGTCCATGACACAAAAGGTTACAGTCATCCCCATTCGACTGAAGGAGAAACTGAGATTAACAGATGAATTTGCTTTGGTTCAAGTATCTTCTTAAAGGTGAGTGGGGGAGCCCCAGTTGGTTCTTGGGGCCAACCTATTGTGGGGAGTCTGGTTCTGTGGACCAGAAAGGGAACATCTCCCAGTGTTCCTTATTAAACTGTCCCCTGCCATCATGATTTGTGACCTCAGGCTCCATGGTGATAATGCTTCTACTATCACCCTTGACTTGCTTTATCTCCTTTTTCCTTCACCTCCTTTCATACAGAGATGCTTTTTATCATTTGGAACTGCTCCATCCTTAAGATTTCAAACCCTGGAATTCTCCCCTCCAACTACAGACTCTTCTTCCTTCACCTTTCCTACGTTTTTATTCTTTTTTTTTGTTTGTTTGTTTTTTAGGCAATTGGGGTTAAGTGACTTGCCCAGGGTCACACAGCTAGTAAGTGGCAAGTGTTTGGTCTGATGCCGTATTTGACCTCAGGTCCTCCTGACTTCAGGACTGGTGCTCTTTCCACCGCTCCACCTAGCTGCCCCCCTATATTTTTATTCTTGAACTCACTGAAACCTTCAGTCCCTCAGCCCTTTCCTGTTCTCCCAATTCCAGATGATGCCATTTCTGGCTTCGGCCAGAATTCCCATACTCAGCTACTTCAAGAACAATTCTTTAAAATTGCTTTTTTTTCCTAATTAACAAGCATTTTTTCTCTCCCCCCAAGCTCCCAAATTCTAGTCACTAATATGCACAGTCAAGCAAAATGAATTTCCACATTGGCCACATACAAACATGTATCTCATTCTGCATATTTAGTCCATCTCCTCTCTGTCAGGAGGTGGGCAGAATAATTCGTCATCAGTCCTAAGGAATTGCAGTTGGCCATTGCACTGATCACAGCCCTCTGCCCCTTTTGGCTTTTCATCACACTAACTGAAAACCCTCAACCTCCAACCATGGATGATAATTGCTCTCTTCCTCATCTGCTTTCTCATGTTCCCCCTCCCTGGCTACCAAGCTTTGTTGGAGAAAATCACAAAGAAATGTCAATTGAATCTATCTTACATCCCTAAGAGGCAATCTGATCTTGCAGTCAGGAAGACCTGAATTTAAGTCCATACTTTCACTTCTGATTCCCCTTTGCCTTCAGTCCTTACAGAGGCGCCAGGAGGCATGAAGATCCCCTTGTGAAATTATGTTCCCAATTCTTTTAAGGACTGTGTGTCTAGGGCAATGGGATGTGACTCTCAGGGATGTGTTAAGGAGATGACATGCCATTACATAGGATGACAGTCTCTGGGTGTGTGGATAGGGTTGCCAAGAGCTCCAGGCCTTCAGTGTCTAAGATCATCACACATAGTTGATGTCTGTTCCCTCAAAATCTCCTCTCCTTTTTTCCCCTCTACTTCTCCTTGGGGATCTTAAAATTGCATGATCTAATAACTGGGTTAGGGCAGAGCTAGGTTCCCAATGCAGCTGATAAGCTATATAGGAAGGACTGGGGGTGAGAAAGGGACATCCTGGACCTGCACTGAGGTATGGTTCCCAGACTTCGAAGTTGGCAAAAAGTTACCCCTTCCTCTCCAAGGTTCTCAGGCAGAATAGATCCACTTATCAGAGAAGAAATCTTTGAAAAGCTGATTTGTACTCAAATGTGCCTGTGACTGTCCTCCCCAGGGTCATGGGCATTCTAAACAAGTCTGGAAAGAACAAAAGGATGATTTTAATGACCCACTTACACCATAATTCCACACCCCCCAATAGAACCACAGTGGCTAAAGTACCACACAGTTAAGCATGTTCAAACTGGGATTTTAACAAGCAGTTTAGTAGAGTTTATGGGGAATACTGGCAAAATAGGCAGTGAGAGATACTTCTTAATGAAGGGAGACAAAGCAACTTGATGGTGACAGCCATAAACAATCAACAGGGCTCCAAGCAAGATGGGTGGCCCTCCTTTCCTTAATTTTTGTTCTGGTTCAAATTCATTTGCATTCTAAGTTCACAAGGACCTTGGGAATTTCTCACCCCAAGACAGCTAGTTGTCTAGGACAAAGGCCTGTGATTTAGTACCAGACACAGAAAATTAAAAGAAAAATCTTATTCATAGCCTCTGCATACCCTGCTAATTCTTTATCTGGGTATGATCTTTCATAACATTGGCTATGTTAAAAAGCTGCCAGTCTGTCCTTATCATGGAGAGAATTTCAAGTCACTGTACCTACAGGTAACTGATATGCAGCCCTGAAGACATAAAGTCCAGAATTTGGGAGCAAGGAGCAACACCCAGCATCTATCAGACAAGCATTTTGATTTGCCCAGACAGGAAAAGATAGAGAAAGATTCTTAGGTGCCGTCTGATGGAAAGGAGTGCCCAACAAGGAACAGGGATAGGGAGAGCAGCACACAATGGGACTAGAAAACAGGGACAACTCCGCAGCATTAAAAGAATGAATTATCTCTCTGTGTGTGCCCTGGTCATTCATGAAACTTATATGCATGTCCCCATGTGCAATCCCTAGTCCTGGCCACTCTTTCTACTGGTGGTATATTCATCTGTAGGAGGGTATGTTCCAGGTTTATGGGGGATATGTTCTATTGTTACTTTTCTTACAATGCTATTTCATCAAATGCCTTTACTTTGCATTATTTGTGTCCCCTGGAAGACTAGTAAAAGGAAGCACAGTGGTGGGGGCTTAGGAATTATGCTTTTGGCCGATGTGAAGCCACAGAATCCTTTGCACTTGAGGTAGCTTTTCTTGGGGTCTCATGTGTAAAATGGGAGTGCTTTGGGTGCCACATGCCTTTTCATAAAGGAATAAGGAAGGGAATAAGCATTTATTAAGACCCTACTATGTGTTAGGCATTGTGCTAAGTGCTTTACAAATTTTATCTCATTTGATCCTCACAGCAACCCTGTGAGGCAGCTGCTATTATTATCATCAGTTGGGGAAACTAAGTGGTTAAGTGACTTGCCCAGGGTCACACAGTCAGTAAGCGACTGAGATTGGATTTGAACTTGGATCTTCCTGATTCCAGGTCTAGAGCTCTGTCCATTGTGCCACCTAGCTGCTTCATAAACATCCATACTTTTAAAGCCAGAATATTCTGTGCTGCAAGACCTGTAAGCATTTGTTTTGTGATAAATTGAGCTGTGTGTGTGTTAACTAAAGCAAAGATGAAAAGCTTTAGATGGAATGCAATATCCAGAGGCTATGATTTTCAAGCCTTGCATTGGACAAGATATACAGATGCTATATCCTGTCTTTGAATCCACTTCTCTTCCTATGTCTTCTTTAGAGACACTGTTGCACCTTGTGAGGGATGCAACTTTGAACTTTTTAAAGTAAATACATTTATCAGATCTGATCTATGCTTGGTAAAAGTGTGTGTGTTTAGTTGTTGGGTAGAGAAATAAGTTAATAGAGTTTTAGTTTGAAAGTTTGTCTCTGTCTCTTTCTATCTCTTCCTCTCTGTCTCTGCATGTGAGTCCCAGTCTCAGTCTGTCTCCCTCTCTTGTTCTCCAGTGCCCCCTCCTCCTCTTCCCCAACTCCCTTTCTTCATTCTCTTTCAGGAAGATAAATCACAGCCCTCCAGGATAGCCCAGGCAGTCCTCTGTCTGGCTGGAGTCTATGGAGTCAGGTTTGGGGGAATAGATGCTGGCTGGCCTGGGATAGAATTATCAAGAAATGAGTTCTGTTCTAGGGCTCCTTCTTAGACCCGAAGGAAGCCGAGGCCCTTTCCTGCTTTGCCTTCTATCAATGAATAAATGAATGTGAAAGCATGTATTAAGCACTGACTGTGTGCCAGGCCCTGTGCTGAGCACTGGGGACACAAATAGAAACAGCAGTACAATACCTGCTCTTAAGGGCTCACGTTCTAACTGGAGAGACAGTGTAGACAATCAGGGTCAGCTGCAGAGCAGATGGAAAGGCCCACAAGGAAGTCTTAAGGTTTCAGTGTTGGGATGGATGGCCAAGTACAGCGGTCCTTAGGAAGGGGTCCACTAGTAAATGTTTAAAAAACAACTGGCTTTCTGAAAATGCATACCCCCCGCTTAAAAATTTAACCTGCATTATTAACATTTTTACTATCACTTTTTTTTTTGCAAGACAATCGGGGTTAAGTGACGTGGCCAAGGTCCCACAGCTAGTGAGTATCATGTGTCTGAGGCCAAATCTGAACTCAGGTCCTCCTGACTCCAAGGTGGTTCTCTATCCACCACTCCACCTGGCTGCCCCTTTGTTATCACTTTCTTTCTTTCTTTCTTTCTTTCTTTCTTTCTTTCTTTCTTTCTTTCTTTCTTTCTTTCTTTCTTTCTTTTCTTTCTTTCTTTCATTTGTTTTGATTTATCAATAATCACTTCCATACTTTTGAGTTTAAAATTTTTCTCCCCCTTCCTCCCTACCACCCTCCCCAAGACGGCACACAATCTGATACAGGCTATACATTTACATTCCTATTAAACATATTTTCACATTAGTGCTGTTGTGCATAAAAATTAAAACCAATAGGAGGAACCATCAGAAAGAGGAAACAAAACTCAACAGAAGAAGAAAAAAAATAGCAATTCAACTTTCATAGTTCTTTCTTTGGATGTGGATAGCATTTTCTATCATGAGGCCTCTGGAGATGTCTTAGATCCTTGTATTGCTGGGAAGGGTTAAGTTTATCAATATTAGTCACCGCATGATGTGGCTGTTATTATGTACAACATTCTCTTGGTTCTGCTCATTTCACTCAGCATCAGTCCATACAAGTCTTTCCAGATTCTTCTGAAGTCAGCCTGTTCATCATTTCTTATAGCATAATAGTATTCCATTACATTCATATACCACAACTTGCTCAGCCATTCCCCAATTGATGGGCATCCTCTCAATTTCCAATTCTTGGCCACCACAAAAAGAGCTGCTACGAATATTTTTGTACGTGTGGGTCCTTTTCCCATTTGTATGATCTCTTTGGGATACAGCCCTAGAAGTGCTATTGCTGGGTCAAAGGGTATGCACATTTTTATGCTATCACTTTCTTAAGTCTAAACAATCAACAAAATAATAAATCAAGATCTGATTTTTGACTATTTCACTATATTTGACTATTTCACATAAAAAATTTAACAATTGACTCTCAAAAGCAGGTACAAGCTTGGTTCCAGCATACCCTTGTGGCCTTAGGTTACCTAATATTAGCTAGCATTTATATAGCACTTACTATGTGCCAGGAACTGGACTAAGAGCATTAAAATGATTATCTCATTTGATCCTCATAATAATCCTGGGAGGGAGGTGCTATTATCACACCCATTTTATAGATGAGGAAACTGAGGCAGAGAGCAGTCAAGTGACTTGCCCAGAGTCACATATGTCAGATGACAGTGTTAGGGAGCTTGGAGGGTGCAGGAGTAGGGTGGGTGGTAAGGATTGGAGGATGGTAGGAAGCAATGGTATGATATATGGTAAGGCCTTGGAAGAAATGGAATTGCTGTCTCCCATCTCAACCAAGCCTTGCGAGGAGTCAAGCAGTCCAGAGGAAGAGGGAATGCAAGGAGGAAGGGTGCCGCTAGTAGTGGTGAGTCTTCCCATCACCCAGAAATGTTCTCTATTACTATTACTATTCATGAAAGTTTTCTGGAGAAATTTGAGAGTTCTGGGCCTATAGAAGAAGACTGAAGGAAAGGCGGGGGAACATTTTTCTATCATGTACCCCAGAAGCAAAAAGAAATTTAGAGGGGGCAGTTAGGTGGAGCAGTGGATAGAGCACTGGCCCTGAAATCAGGAGGACCTGAGTTCAAGTTTGATCTCAAACCAAACACTTTACACTTACTAGCTATGTGACCCTGGGCAAGTCACTTAACCCCATTGCCTAAAAATTAAAAAAAAATTTAGAAAAAAAAAGAAATGTAGGATTGTTCTTTGTGTGTGTTGCGGGGAGTGGAGCAAAAAGTACAATATGTTCCCTTTATCTTCTTAAAATTAAGAGGCAAGAGCATAAGACTTCATTCAGTACGATAATGAATATGTGCTTTGGTTTTCTATGTTATGAGCAAGAAAGAGAGAGAAGCAGAGATACACACAAAGAAAGGGAGAGGGCAGAAAGACTAACAGAGACAGACAAAACCACAGGGAAAGAAGGAGACAAGGAGAATGTTAGAGACAGACATGGAAATAGAGACAAGGAGACAGAGACAGGAAGAGTGTAACAGAAAGAAAGAACAAAGACAAAACCACAGAAGAGGAGACAGGAAGGGAAACAGTTACACACACACAGAACACCCACATGCACAGAGACTTAAGAGATAACACTTGCCCCAAAGCCAACACTTACTAAATTGTTTTACTGGGGAAGAAAGCAAGAGGCCACCCTCAGCCTCTCCCTGGGAGAGAGAAGGCTGAGTGAGGAGCTGAGGATGTCTGGGTGGGAGCCTGCCTGAGGGTACCCATGGATGCTCCGACGGGCCACTGTGGTTCCATCTGCTGGTGGTTAGTCTCCTGCCTTCCTCTGGCTCCCTGGCCCACGCCCTTTGTGGGAAGGCTCCCAGGCTTCTGGAGTTTGGGAATGGTGGGAGCAGTTGGGAGGGATAGATGTTCAGGGCCCAGCTTCCTAGTGTTGGGGAGGGCTTGTCAGAAAGTGTATGCTATACGCTTCGCCCATCATTCCCCACCTCTTCCAAGAAAAGAAGGAAGTATATTTTCTCAACTCTTCTTGGAGGCCAGGCTTGGTCCTTATAATTACATAGCATCGAATTTTCTAGAACGTATAACTGAAGAGATGGTTCATGAGGAAATGGGGATCCCAAAAGACCAGTATAGCTTCATCCAAAACAGGCCAAAACTTTGTTTCCAGTGTTGATAAAATGGAAGGTTAAGCGGAATGCTGCTGATGTCTTTTACTTCGTTGTTCAGTCATGTCTGACTCTTTCTGATCCCATCTGGGGTTTTCTTGGCAAAGATACTGGAGTGGTTTGCCATTTCCTTCACCAGATCATTTTACAGATGAGGAAACTGAGGCAGACAGGGTTAAGTGACTTGCCCAGGGTCACACAGCTAGGAAGTGTCTGAGGCCAGATTTGAAGTCAAATCTTCCTGACTTCAGGCCTAGTGTTCTATCTACTGTGGCTCCAAGCTGCCCTGTCTTTTACCTAGATTTTAGATAATCACTTGCTATCCTATACTTTTCTTGTGGGAAAAATGGAGAGTTGAGGGCTAGATTGAGATAGATTTGGAATTAGTCGAATGACCATACTCAAGGAGCTGTCAGTCATTAATGGCTTCATGGCAAGTATGAGGAAGGTCTCTAGTGGAGTGCCCCAGGGATCTGTGCTTGCCTCTACGCATTTTAACATTTTATTTGGGGTTTTAGTGGACTAATTTGATTCAGCAGTGTGGTATGGAAGCCAAAAGACCGAATGCAATCTTGGGCTAAGCTGAGAGGAACAACTCCCAGGATAAGGAGGAGAGAGTGTCCCTGTCCTCAGCCCTGGTCTTACCATGCTTGTATATTGGGTTCAATTCTGGGCACTCCATTCTAGAAAGGATATTTGTAAGTTGGAGCCATCTAAAGGGAGGTAACCAGTATGGTAAAGGGTCTAGAGTCTATGCCCAATGAAAGAACTAAGGATATTTAGCCTGGTGAAAAAAAAAAAGCTCAGGGAGAGACATATCTGTCTTCAAATAATATCAATAGTAATAATAATTGAACTTTAAAAAGGTTTGAGGTTTGGAAAGACTTCAATACATTATCTCATTTGATTCTCACAACAACTCTTTGAAGTAGGTACCAATACTGTGCCCATTTTATAGATGAGGAAATTGAGGCTTACAGAGCAAGTGCTTGAAAGGCTGTTGGCTCAGAGAAGGAATGGATTTGTTCTGTTTGTCTCTAGACAATTTGTAGAGATCTCAGAAAGGCAAATGTAGGTTGGAGGAAGGGAAAATATTCCTAACAATTACTATTACTGAGCTCAAACACTGCCTTCTGCATGATATCTTTCCTGATCCTTCCAGCTGCTAATCACCCTCTCCCTAATTTGCAGCTTTATTTGAATGTATTTTGAATCTACTTCTATGCTTGCATTTTCCCCTCAGTAGAATGTAAGCTATTTAAAGCAGAGGCTGTTCCTTTTTTGTCTTTGGGTTCCCAGCCTCAAGCACAATTCCTAAAGAGAGTGGATTGATTGGTGGATTGTTGCAACATGGGATGATCTGCCTTGGGTGGTGGGAAGATGGAACATTCCCCCTCGCTGGATGTCTTCAAGCAACGGCTGAATGACTATTTGTTGTGTGCTGTAGGAATTATTTTCTGGCTATCGGCTGGACTAGTTAGCTACTCAAGGTCCCTTCTAGCTCAGAAGTTCTGTGATTTTATCTGCATTTTACCTATGGTAGCTATGTTATACATTGGAATTCCTTATTCTCTTTTTAAAAAATGATAGACCAAGTGTGTGAATGTCTTATGGACCATGATGGAAGAACTGGAATGGGCAGACATAGCTCTGGACCCACGATCCTAGTCTAAAGAAGATACTAGGGAGCTGATCTCCGGCTCTGGGGTGGTGACTACAGAGGCAGGCAAATACTTGCTTGCCCTATTATGGGGCATTTGTGTTACAGTTTCTGACTTGAGGTTTGCAGAAACGTGTGTCCAAACCACGGCCCTCATAGAGTTCCCCTTTATGTGCTGCCTTCCCCTCATCAGAATGTAATCTCCTTGAGGGCAGTGAATGTCTCGTTTGTTTATATTGGTATTTTTTCCTTCTTTTTAAAAAATATTTGCTTTTAGTTTTCGACATTCACTTTTATAAGATTTTTAGTTCCAAATTTTTCGCCTCCTTTCTCCCCCCTCCCCAAGATGGCGTGCACCTGATATAGGCTGTGCACGTATGTAGATTTGTATTTTCAATTCAATTCAATAAACATTTATTATGTGCATACTGTGTGCCAGACACTGTGCTAAATGCTAGGTATACAAAAAGAGGCAAAAACCAGTCCCTACAGTCAAGGAGCTTATAACCTGATATTTCTAGCCCTTAGCCCAGTGCCTAGTATGTAGTAAGTACTTAATAAATGCATCATCTGTGTGTCGGTCCACCCCTGTCTGTTTGTGTGAGTACTTGAGCATTCAAATCCAGCCTCAGATACTTACTAGCTGTGTGACCTTGGACAAGTCACACAACCCTGTTTGCCTCAGTTTCCTCATCTGTAACATGGGCTGGAGAAAGAAATGGAAAACCACTCCAGTGCCTTTGCCAAGAAAACTCCAAAAGGGGTCACAGAAGGTCAGACATGACTGAAGCTACAACAACAGTACTTTGGGATCCCTGCAGGTCCATATTGACTCTGACAACCACATAGTAACATTATCTATGTTTTATTGTATTTTTATTTATTTTGTAAAGTATTTTCCAATTACATATGGTTGGGCAGTCCACAGGAGTGCTGCTCCAAGCATTTGGCCCACGTGTAATGTGTTTGACACTGCAAGTGTAGGGAATAGATTGGCTCAAGAGTCTATCTCTGCCACAAACTAGCTGTATCACCCTGGGCAAGTCACTTGACCTTTGTGGGCCTCAGTTTCTTTAGCTGTATGATGGGATGATGACTTCTGCCTCTGCCTACCTTATGAGTGTTATGCAGATGAAATACAGTAATATTTAATAATTTATAGACGGCAAAGCCTATTGCCTGTGGGCAAGTGCTCCACAAGTATAAAGGAGTTTCATGATATACAGGGGGCTGAAGTTGTGAATTTGTCTTTCTGCCTGCCTCTCTCCTGTAGCTGCTGCCAGCTTGGCCCCTGGCAGGTGGCTGTCAGGATGCTTGCTGATGGCGGTGGCCAGCCTCAGGGTGGTTGGATGGAATTTCAATTAAAAATTAAGCAGGGTGGATGGACTGCCTTGGAGGTGGGGGGAAGTAGGCAACATTTGGGTTGCTTCTGTCTGCTCATTCCTCTCCCTGTTCCTCATGGCCTTGGCTCAGTAGCTGAGCTCTCTGCTTCAGTCTGAGCCCTAAAGCCTCGGGTGATTGCCCAGTCTGGCCCCAGGGAGACACCTAGAACTTACTGCAGCTGGACAGAGGGAACCGATAGACAGAGTGAAGAGGACTCGGGGCCGTGTGAGGGGGCCTCTGTAGGAAACTTGGTCCATCATTCCCATCTTGGATCCTTGGACACCTACTGGCAGGGGAGATCTGAGGAGACTGAGTGAAGGTCATGAGAGCCCCGCTGGAGCCAAGAGAGTGGGACCTCCCAGGGAACGGAGAAGAGACAGCAGAGAGTCATGGAAGGTGGGGCCCATGGAACCAAGGAGGCAAAACCAAACAGAAGAGACCTGGCAGCAGAGTATGTGTGAGTATGTCTGCGTGTTTTGGAGACATAGGGATCTGGGACCAAGAGGAGGTAAGTGACTAGCCTAAGGTCAATAGAGCTACAATTGGATGCTATATCTCCTGACTCCTAACCAATGCTTCCCATTACAATATGCTGCCTCTTAAAAATTAAAGTAAAAAAAAGCATGGCTTGTAACTCTCTCCACTTAGAGGTAAACTGAGGCTTGAGGGTTCATGTCCAGTAGAGGTAAGGGGGTGGGTGAATGAAAGAACTCCCTCCAACCCCCTTCCTCCCAATCCCTGAGAGAAAACAACTGGTTGTATGGGCTGGTATCACCTTCTAGTAGGTGGCAGCCATTTGGGAAATGCCTGGACTGGAGTCTCTGGTTCTGAGAAGTGTCATACACCAGAGCAGAGGTCTAGACCAGCTGGTCTGTGGCTATCAACTCTAAGATCCTCGATCCACAACCTAGCTCCAATTCAATATCTAGATGGTTTGTATGGGATAGAGAATGGACCTGTGATTTCATTAATATAGGCAATGCCCACATGAGGAAACTCTCTTTCCTAAAGCAGGGGAATACCTTCTCTCTAATTTATAGTCTTGGAGTTGTCTAGAGCTATAGTATTAAACACAGACAGAAACATGGGATCACGAAATCTCACATAAGGGTCTCTGAGGGTCACATACCTGTGCTTTATTGCATTTTTATTTATTTTGCTAAATATTTCCAAGCTACATTTTAATCTGGTTCTGCAGCACTCCAAGAGTGCCCTGGGCCATGTGTATTCTTGTGTGTTTGACCCTTTTGTCCTGAATCCTGAGGGTCTAAGTGACCTGCTCAGGCAGGACAAACAGCCAGTATGTATGGCAGAGGACTTCCTGGCTCCAAGGCCAGCTGCCTATTGACTATGCCAGGCTGTCTCTCTTGGGAAGGGAGGCCTGTGAATCTGGGGAGATTTCTGTAATGGAACTGAAGAAAGGAAAGCAAGTGATTTAAGCTGAGTATGAAAAGGCTCATGGAACGTGGGGCCCCTGGAACTGAGAACCAAGTAGAAGGGATCTGGAAGTACTTAAAATGGTCTTCAAGCCAATGGGAATGAAAAGGAAGTTGTACCTGAGACAAGATGATAGAATCATAGCTTTAGAGCTAGAGGTCATCTGGTCCAACCTCCTCCTTTTACAGATGAGGAAACTTAAGACCCCCTAAGACGAAATGTCCAAGGTCACATAGGTAGCAAGTAGCAGAGCTGGGATTTGAACTCTGGTCCTCTAACATTAAGTCTAATACTCTTTTCATGGCAACATGCTGCTAATCATCCATTGTCATCTCCTTTCAAGACAGACCAAGAGTAAACACGCTGAGTTTACAGCTAGGTGGTGCAGTGGATAGAGCACAGGACCTGGAGGCAGGAAGACTTATCCTCATGAGTTCAAATACACCCTCAGACACTTTCTAGCTTTGTGACCCTGGGCAAGTCACTTAACCCTGTTTGTTTCAGTTTTCTCATCTGTAAAATGAGCTGGAGAAGGAAATGGCAAACCACTCCAGTAACCTCAAATGGAGTCAGGAAGAGTTGGACATGACTGAAATGACTCAACCATAGTGATAGCACAGCAAAGAGGTTTTTAGGTCAGATCCCAGGGAATCCACCCTACTTGTGAGGGGCGCAAGCCTTAGAACAGAGTCTGAGGGAGAATATTCCCTGCCTTTTCTTCTAAGGTCAGGGTCAACAACTTGATTGGGCTGATTGAGGGGGCAAGGCTTAGAAGCTGGCAACTCTGTAGGCTGCCAGCTCAAGAATCCCTCATTACATGAGATTTTGTGTCAGACACCAGAGGCCGCTCGCCTTGGTCTGTCTGACTGGCCCTAGAAATGAGGATCCCTTGGAGTTAGCAAAAGTCATCTGCAAACACACTTAGGTCTGTAGGCCTTGGGGAATCTGGAGACTGAGTTGGGTGGGGACTTTGTAAGGAAAACACCTGTGTTGAATAAACAGGGTCACATTCCAGGCATTTTGTGGTCGATAAAACGGCTTCTTCTTTCTCTGTTTCAAAACACACAAACTCTTTACTTGGACAGTTCCTTTCTTTTGCGGTTGTTTTAAGCTCCATGGGAAGAGATCCCAGCAACCTTGCTTTCACTTTCCAGATGTCGGTGTGTCCATCGCAGCCTGATCTCCCCCTCTCTGTCCTTTTCAATGATTCAGGTCAACTCTTCCAGGAAAGGAGCTGGCATCTCTGTGGTCTTGACTGTTCCTTCCCTGGGAGGGGTGACTGGGGGAAGGGGGGATTGTCGAGCAGGGTCTCTAATTATGGCTGACCACTCTCCAATTGAGGTCCTTACCACAGAGCCAGAGAAAGAATTTCCACTGCCATGGGATACCAGAATAGACTCATTCCATGGCCTCTTGGAGGGGAGCCGGCCTGAAACTATGCAGTCAGAGAGATGAGGGGATGGTGCTTGTGATGAAAGCACATTTCGGAGTTTGTAGGCACATCTAGTCTGAAAGTCCGAAGGCTAGGAACAGAAGTGGTGGCAGGGTGGGAGAGGGGTCCCGAGCCAGCCCGAGGGGCAGAAGCTGAGACCTTGGATGCTTGTGAGATCCCTCTGAGATCCCTCTTACGGCCCCTCTCTGCCCACTCCCATCTCTGAGGGTAAGTAAGAGCCTCTCTCTGTCTGGATTTAGGGGGCCTGAGCCTGGGAATCTGGAAGGAGATTAGGCTCCCCTGGCCGATTCTTGCAGGAGTTTTTTCAAGAATTCATGCATGTGTCACTATGAGCAAATCTGAGTGTGTGTCTTAGAATATGTGTGTGTGTGTCTGTGTGTGTGTGTGTTTGAAATCCCAGAGTAGCTAAGACAGCTCTGTTGCTAGTGAAGAAAAATTGATCCCAGAGCATACATATATGTAATACACACACCAAATCCTTAAAACAGGATACGTATACACCCACGGTCTGTAATACATATGATCTCTATCCTCCCTTACTCTAAGCTATTGAGCCGTCTGAATACTTACTTATGGGGAAGACCAGAAGAGCTCATGGGCAGGATGGGGAGAGGTGGAAAGAGATGCCTGCTGATTCCTTAGCTTAGGTGGACAGATCAGGGGAGGGGGACTGGCTGCATAACCTACAGTGGGGGCAAAAGTTGGTGGTGGATGGGAGATGGAAATGTGGGCTTGGAGGGTGTGCTTTCCTACTGGGCAAGGAGCTATCAAGGGAGTAGAGGTGGGGGTGTGGTGAGGTGGAACCGGCAGAGCCAGAAGCTCCAAAATGGGGACTAGGTGGTTGGTGGATGGGGGACAACTGGTCCTGTCTAAAGAGGAGGATGGATGCTGGGAACCAGGATATGGGGTCGGGGTGGGAGAAATGACTGTGGGGGTGGAGGCTGATGGAGAGGCTGTTTCTGAAAGCGAGCTGAGACAGGGAGGGTCATGGGAAACAGCTGTGTTGAAGGACGGCTCAGGCAGAGCGAGCAATCTACTTGGGGCTGCAGGGAGGGCAGTTTTGACTGGGAAAAAGGATTGTAGTGGGAATGCAGCCAGGAAGGCCTTAGCGTTCCCAAAGAGCAGGATGAAGAGGAAGTACTTTATTTAACTGAAACTAAAGAAGTCTGGTTTGAAGTCGTGCCTAACAGCATTCTGAGACAGACCTAGATATCTGGAATTTAGATATCGGGCAGTTTGTAGTTTCTGGAGGAGTGTGGTAGTATAATGGCTGGGATGCTATCATACCTGGGTTTGAGTTCTGTCTCTGACATGTATTCGCTGTTGGGAGGAGCTTGGGCAAAGTGCTTGACAGCTTAGGGGACCAGGCTACACGGTACAGGTACCTCTCTGCCTTGGCAGAAGACGTTTCACCCCGGGAGCTGCCTACACTGATAAATCACAAGATAAAAGCTGTGTTGGGCTCCATTAGTTCTAGAAGTAGCCAAGGGTTTACATGGAGTGGGTATATTAGGGTCAGGATCTCAAAGGATGTGGTTCTGTCTCCCCTGATGCTCCCACTGACCAAGTTTATCTCTTTGGTGTAAGTGGGGATTAACTTTGGATCATGCCCCAGTATGCTTTGCGTGTGGAATGCGTTGTTGGGGAGAACCCAGAGTCCCATTACTGTCTGCCATTTTTAGGATTGTTGGACATCGTGAGAAGGAAAAGGAATAATTGTTTACGGATCACCTACTGTGTGCCAGGGGCTTTACAGATATTATCTTATTTGATCCTCACAACAACCCTGTGATATAGGTGCTGTTATTATCCTCATTTACAGTTGGGGAAACTGAGGCAGAAAGAGGTTATGTGGCTTGCCCAGGGTCACACAAGTGTCTGAGGATGGATTTGAACTCAAATCTTCCTGAAACCAACCCCAGTGCTCTATCCTCTGTGCCACACAGCTGCATCTTCACAATGATCTTAATTCCTTGGTGTGGCCAAGCTTAGGAGTTGTTAGAAGGAACAAGTCAATTCAACTTGACATTTCTGTTTTAGCTCATCCCTAGGAGTGCAGGGGTGAATGGTAGCTGACTGTGGCTGGCATGGGTGTATGGATTATCCCTGTCCCTCCTATGAGAGTGAGTCAATGCTGCTTGCTGTCTACTAAGGCAGGGGGTTCTTCACTCTTGAGTGATCAAATCATTTGCCCCATGTCTAATTTGCACCATTGACCTGACCTGGGCCCAGGCTGTAACTGATGCCTGGGGACCGTCAGAGGCTCCAGGAGTTGTTAAGAAGGTATCAACAGGAGATGGGTTCCAAGCTATAGATTCAGAGGTGGAAGGGACCTTAGATACCATCTAGTTCAGGGGTTCTTAATAAAAATATTAAAATAATTAACATATTAATTATTAATTAATATATTAATTATAAATACTTAAAATATTAATATAATTAATATTGTGTCACAGACCCCTTGGGCAGCCTGGTAAAACCCATTGACCCCTTCTCAGAACAATGTTTGTTCCCTACATTCGTGATAGGAGGAAATGCTAAATTTCAGTTATGTTAATGAAAATGAATGTGTAACTTTTTCCTGCCCAAATTCATGAATCCCCTGAAACCTATTCCAGGTCTGGGCGGGGCGGGGTGGGGGTGGGGGAGGGCTGTGGACCTCAGGTTAAGAACCTTGGTCTGAATTCAACTTCCTCGTTTTACAAATGAAGAAACTGAGGCTCGAGGAGGATGTGACTTGCTCCAGGTCACACAGGTGGTCAATAGAAGAGCTAGGATTCCAGCCCAGGTCCTCAGGCCCCAGACCCATGGATGGTCCACTGCAACTCACCCTGTCTCCTATGTCTGAGAGCCGGCTGCTACCCAGGTCAGAGCAGGGCCCGAAGCATTACTTGGAGCGGAGCAAGAGACGTCAAGTGAAGATGGGGGTGCCGGGAAAGCAAAGGGTTTTGGAGACTCTGAGGCCCAAGAGCGACTCTGTTCCTAGAGGATCTGGAGGCCCAGAAGCAACCAAGGCCCCATGGCTGGGTGGAATCTAGGGTTGTTGAGGGTCCTTCTTCCTCAGTTGATAGGTTCCCTGAATTCACTGGAAAGTGGGACCTTGAGGAGACTGGGAATCATGATCCCTTCCCCTTAATGAGACTAGGGAACCTAATATATTCCAGTAGCTTGGCATTGTCCTCAAGTCCCGTGGAGCATGCAGCAAGGTTTCTGAAGTTAGGAGCTAGCCCTCTCTTGTTGAACTTCTGCGCAGGCCTGGACAAGGCTTCCCAATCCATCTGAAATTCTAGGATTCCCACTTATTATACCAGCCCTTTCAGATTCCCTGGGATGTGTATTCTGCTATCCAATTTATGTATCTCACCTTTCTTTCAAATTTCAAATTTTCAAATTGGCCAAACAGTCCATCTTGGTCTTCAATGAAATTATTGATAAAAAAAAATCATCCTATTTCCTAAGGGTATGATGAGCATATAAGGGGCTAGGAACAACAAGGAGACCTGAGGCCCTACCATGGGGTATTTGACAATCCTACTCCCTCACGGGGCTAATCTCTTGAACCCAATGGAATGTGAGTTGGCCACCATTAGTAGAATGGAAGATACTAGGGCAGCTAGGTGGCATAGTAAATAGAGTAGCAGCCCTGGAGTCAGGAGGACCTGAGTTCAAATCTGGCCTCAGACACTTGATACTTACTAGCTGTGTGACCTTGGGCAAGCCACTTAACCCCATTGCCTAGCCAAAAAAAAAAAAGAATGGAAAATATCACCTTTTTTTCCAAATTGGGAAAGGATATCATTTTTATTCTGGTAGCTATGGGTTGTCTTCAAGTTTAATGGGACCTGAATGAAGGTTGCTGGGCTAGCCACCTCTCCCACCTGTCCTTTCCTTGGGTGGCTGAACTGTTGGGCAGGATTTGACATAGATTCTCATTCAATTCCAGATGGATGCAAGATCATAGAACTATTTCTGGAAGAAACTATCTAGTAGAACCCATCCATTTTATGGATAAGTCAACCCAGACCCAGATATGTGAGGTTACTCATCCCTAGTCACATGATTAATTAAGTGGCAGAGTCATCATTCACCCATTACTTCAAATTCAATGTTCTTTCCACTGTACCCAGATACTGGAATTTCAGCCTAACCTCTCAGCCTTTCCAGATGATCTAGAATTTTTATTCTGCTACCCACTGTATGCGTTCCAACTTAATTCCATCCCCTACGTGACCAAACAGTCCATATTGGTCTTCCTTGTGGCCACCAATCAAAATTATCCTATTCCTATGGGGATGTGGCCACATTACAGATTCCTAATGCAGGATGTCAGAGCTGGCAGAAATCTGAGAAGTCGTCATGTTCTTCAAGCCTCAAGGCTGACTCTGCCCAGGTGATCCCATCAAAGAGAGCCTGCAAAAGTGAGCAAGACCCTCTCAGATCACAGGAGTCCCTACCTGCTGTCTCTATTTTATCTCCATCTAGGAAGATAGAGGCTCAGCTTTTCCTGAAACCTGTTATGGGGGACATGTGGAGATCCCATCCCTTTGCTTTGCTTTTACTATAGTATGTGGAGGCCCCGTTATCATTTTCAAGGTTTGGCTGTGATTAGAAGAGAACGCTTCGTTGGGCCTGAGAGTTGGGAGGGCAGAAGAGTCAACCCAGCTCTTGCTTTTTCCTCTCCTTTTTCCTGGAGAGAGCAGGTATGAAAGGTGATAGATGAGAGTGGTGTGGACACGCATGCAGAATACCATCCCACTGGTGAATTTGGTCCTGTGAGGTTTACTGCCAACTGATCCATAATCTTTCTTGATTCCAGCTATTCCCCTGGTACTGGTTGGGCTAAGATACCCACAAAATAAGCCTTCCTCAGAGATGTTTTGTATGACTTGTGAAATTGGTTTAATTTGGCCCTAGAAGTAACTTAGGCCTGGGGACCAGAAGAAGCCCTAGGGGTTCTTGGGACGATGTTGTAGAATGTTAGGGATACCAGAGAGGTGGTAGGTTCTGGGGCCTAATGGTGAGATGAGTATACAAGCAGAGCCAGACAACTTGAAATGTTGGGGGAAGATGAGAAAGTTTTAAGAGTAACAAAGAGTTCTAGACCCCTGAGGCCCTTGGGCAACTTGCTTCCTGGAGGAGCTGAAAAGTTAGAAGTAGTTGAAACCTCATGTTTCACTTTCTGAGCTGGGTGGATCCTGGGGCTCTGGACAGCTCTGTTTTCACAGTGGCCAGGTTCCTGGAATTCAATGGAAGGTAGTTTGGCCATCATGAGGAAACTGGGAGAGAGAGTTCCTAGGAGAGTTGAGGAGTCACTGAAGCCTGGGCTAGTCTTGAAGCATCAGGAGGGGATGGATGAGGAAGAGGTGAGGTGTCAAGAGACATGGCATTCTTGGATGTGGTCCCAATTTAACTGACTCCATTGTAAATCTTCAGCCCTCCAAATGGTGTTTTTCAATCTTTTCTTTTCATCCTGGAAAGGGTATGTCAATCAACTGTCCTTTGGCTTCATTCACCATTCCTGTGAATCCCCAGACCAAAACTCTTCCCTGGCTACCACTCTCCTCTATGTGTTGTCTCTACTTTTAGAATGTAAGCTTCTTGAGGACATAGCCTGTCTTGTTTTCATATTTGTATGCACAGAGCTTAATAGAGTGTCACATAACAGTATTTTTCCTTCCTTCCTTCCTCCCTCCCTCCCTTCCTTCCTTCCTTCCTTTCTCTCTTCCTTCCTTCCTTCCTCTCTTCCTCCCTCCCTTCCTCACTTTTTCCTTCCCTCCCTTTTTGTTGTGCAATCATGGCATGGTCATCATTGTAATTTAACGTGCAAGGGTTCAACAAGCACTTTATTGATGCCTACTATAAGCCAAACATTATTCTAGGTGCTGAGGCTACAAAGCCCCCCCCCAAAAGAAGCAATCCCTGCCCTCAAGGAGCTTCCATTCTCTTGCAAGAAAATGTGTATACAGAGAAGTAAGTTTAAATATTTATTAAGTAAATCTAAAATAACTTTTTCTTGGGGGGAGAGAAAAGTAATACAGTAATGTAGAGCAGTAGCTCAAAGCCTGTTAATTGATAGTTGGAACTAGTCTGACCCACTCATGGCAGGATGTTGGGTTTCAGTGTGTGCCATTTTGTGGTCCAAAGGAATAATAGTCATCACAGTGGTTTGGACTCCACTTGGAAGGCAAGACTAGAGAAGAGAAAACTTTGGAAGAACAAGACCTCTGCCTTCATATATCTGATAGACTGCTGGGGTGGGGGAAGGGAATAGACTTCTGCCGCTTGGTCCCAGAGCTAGAGAAACCAGGGCAAAACTAGAAGCAGGGGGTGAAAGTTACAGACATTCTGTATTTAAAATAAAGAAAAATTCCTCACTATGAGAAAGATCTAAAAATAAACTGGACTCCTTGGAAGGGTGAGAGTTCCCTGGCATTTGAAGTCCTCAGGTGAAATCAGGAATGTGGTAGCGGGAATTCCTCCCCTCTGGGTAGGAGGTTGGTCTGGGTGACTTTTGTTTCTTTCCAACTTTACAATTCCATGCTTCATTGATTAAATTGTGTGCTATGAGTCAAATGCTAAAATTGTCCATGAATAGGGAGTGGGAAGAAAGAGATAAAAAGTCCTTGGGGCAGAGTGCAGCAAGGTAGAATGCTTGACTGAGAGCCAGGAGGTATGGGATCTCCTACTGACTCACTGTGTGACCTTGTTTGAATCACTTACCTTTTGGGGGCCCAACTTTCTTCATATATTAAATGAGGGTATTGGATTTAATGGCCTTTAACTTTTCTTCCAGCCTTTTCAGGGCTGATTTTTTGGCTCTATGGACTGAAAGAATATTTAAGAAACAAGTGTGGGAGATGACTTTGACGTAAGGTCCACTCCTCTGACTGCTGGAGGCCAGGCCAGCCGGCAGAGAAGGAATGAAGATTGTAGTGAATGAATCGAGCCTTTGATAGTTGCTTTCTACACTCTCTGTGGACTTACATAGCTACCATTTTCCCTCCTCTCAAAAGATCAAGTGTCTGCGAGCTTGTGGGAGGATGACCCCTTGTCCCTTCTTGGCCTCGGTTCTGTGGTACTGCTTGCTAGGCAAAGCAATTGGGTCAGCATTAACGTCAAAGCTCGTGACCTTGGGCATGTCACATCCTCTCACTGGGTCTCCGTTTTCTGCTCTGTTAGATGCAAAGTTGGGTTCGATAATGTCTAAGATCCCTGATAGGTTTATCCTTTAATGATTCTGTGATATGTCTGAGATATCTGGAAGCAACAACCTCTGGACAGCCCTAATGATTTTTAAGATTTTTATTGTTTCTTTGCCCAGCACCAGGATTAGTCTGTCATTTGCCTTGCCCATTCCTCTAGGGCCCCAGGGTTGGACATGCTATTCTGAGCAGAGTAGGGGGAGATTCAGGAATGCTGAGGGAGAACCCGTGTGACTCCTCCCAGTGATGGGCAGGACTTTGTAGCCTTCCCAAATGATAATGCTCTTTTAACCTCTTCTTCTCCCAGCTCCCAGCTCTTGAATCAGCTCCTTGCCCCCTTGCCCCGGACCCTGGGATTTTTCAGCAGGAAACCTTGGCCAGGTCTGCAGCCCATTGAGGTAGGCCAAGGTGGGACAGGCAGAAGGGAAGGATGGTGGCTTAAGGACTGGAATGTTTCTATTAATGCTGCTTGGGCTTGGGTTTGGAGGAGTCAGCACCGTGGCTTCAAGGCCTTCCCATGGCCACAGGCAATACTTTCAGCTGAGGAAATAAAGGTTTTATCTTACAGACTAAATGACCTGGTATTTGGGAAAATATTTAAAATGGCGTCCTGTGGTTTTAGTGTATGTGTTTGTAGAAGAGCATGTGTATTTTTAAGGTATGGTGGAATTAGGACATTGGGAAAAGGTTGGACTGGGCTATGAAATGTATCTTGCTATTGTTATGGAAAAGATGGAGAGATGTGAGCTAGGAGATAATACCATGAGGTGGGTCAGGAGCTGATTGAATGGCTGGACCACTGTTAGAAATACGCTTGACACCAAAAATTTAGTATCAAGAAAATTTATTACAGAGAAAGTCCAGAGGATTTAGATGTTTCTGGCCAGAAGCAGGCTCCACCCCTCTTCAGGAGGGGTGGGCCCTGAGTGCAAGGGCAAGTGTGCTTTCATGCAGTTGAATTTGGCGTGAAACCTCCCAGGCCTGGATTGGTCCATCCCTTCCCAGGTTACACCTTTCCTTACATATTTCCCCTTGATATGCTCAAGTATGTTCCCCCTCCCTTGGTCATACATCCTATGACTCGTTAATGAGGCTCTAATTTTATGCGGGGTGTGTCAGATAATAGTAGTGAAGTTCATGAAGCAGGCCCACTAACATTTTTCAGGTGTCCTCAGGTTGACCCTAACTGGTCTGAGCTGGCTCGACCCTTATCTTGATTTTGGGGTCTTTATGGAACCATCAACTTACTTTTTATTGTCTAAGCCTGAGCCCACCTAAGTGTACTACTTCCTGGAGCTGTTGTTCTTTAAATCTCTGCATTATTCTACCTGTGGAAACATAAGCTCCTCTAACTCTAACAACCGCTTTGTAAGAAGTCTCTGGTAGAGTGCCCCAGATATCTATGCTTGGCCCTTTACTGATAAATATTTTTATCAGTGACTTGGCTAAAGGCATAATTGGCATACTTATCCGATTTGCAGATGGCCTAGATCTGGAAGGGACGGTTGGCTTATTGGATGGTAGACTGAGGACCCAAAATGATCTTCATGGGCTAGAACTTTGAGCTGAATAGAAAAAGATGAATTTTATTTAATGTATGTAAAGTCCTACTGCTGGGTTCAAAAAGTCAACTTCACAAGCATGCTATAGGGCAAGATGTCCCTGCAGAGCATTTGAATTAGAAAAGAGCTTGGGATTTTAGCTAACTATGAATGAGTTTGTGTTTATGTGATCTCAGGCTGCATTAAGAGAGGAACGACTAGGGAAGCAATAGCTCTGACTTGGTTAGACACATCTGGGCTGTTGTGTTCAGTTTTGGATACAACATTTTTGGAAGGACGTCAATGAGCTAGGAAACATTCAGAAGAAAGAAAATAGGACGGTGAAGGGCCTGGAGATCACGTCATGTAAAGACTGACTGAAGAAACTTTAGCCTGGAGAAGAAAAGACTTGAGGGAGAAGAGAATTGTCTTCAAGTATTTAATTGAATTGAAGGGCCATCACACAGAAGAGATATTAGAATTCTCTTTGATCCCAGAAGGCAGAGCTAGGAACCATGGGTGGGAGGTACAAAGATACACATGTTGGCTTAATGCAACAAAAGATATCCTACCAATCAGAGAGGGCTACCCAAAAGTGGAGAGGGCTGCCTTGGGAGCTAGAAGGTTTGCTCTCCCTAGAGGTCTTTGAGCAAAGGTTAGATGACCACTTGTTGGTTTATTTTAAAGCAAATTCTCATTCAGGTTTGGCTTGGACTGGGGGCTTCTTGGATGCCTTTCCATCTCTGAAATTCTATGATTTCAGGGTCTGGGGTCTGGCTTGAGAAACAGTGTTTGTAAAGAATACATGGGCTTCACTCTTGGCTCCTCCCCTGCCACTAAGACTTCCTCCTGTGGTACAAGCTCATGTGAAAGAAGCCTAGCTTAGGAGTCTGGGAACCTTGGGTTCTCACCCCATCTCTGCCACTAAACTGCAGTGCGACTCCAGGAAACTTATTTTCCCTCTCTAGGACTCACTTTACCTCTTTATAAAATGAAGGGGTTGGGCTAATTAGGCCCTGAAGGTCTTTTCCAGCTCTGACATTTGGAGTGTACCTACTGGGGGGGCCAACCAGACAGGTGGATCTTGAGAGTACTGGGGGCTTCGTGGGTGATATTAGGTGTGGAAAGAACGTTAAAAGGAATCTAGTCCAACCCATTATCTATTAAATCTAAGAGAAATATCAGACTCTTCATGGTGGTCTCAGAACTTAGCACCTTTTATGCTTCATGTGGGAAAGATATCTTGCCCTTGCAGCCTGGCTTTTTGTCTTCACACGTATCACTGATACAAATACTAAGCAGGAAAGTTCCTGTATGATCTGCATTGATGTCTGGGAGCAAATGGACAATTCATTCTCCTTCTTTTGCCTTTGTTGTCCCACACATAGCTAGTACATCACCTCTGCCTTCTTTTAGACTAATCTGAAGGCTGGGAGGGGTCCTACCAATAATGGTCTGGTTCCTTAAAATGCTGCAGGAATGGGAGTCATTATCATTGTTATTCCTTAAGGATTCTCTTTCTCTAAAATTTTTTTTTGTATTTAGATCACCTTTATTTCCCAAAATCTACCCCACCCCTCCTTATACATACACCTAGTAAGGATATAACAATGGATAGCAAAGAAAGGGGGGGAAAGTAGGTTGACAAAATTAATCAACACATCAATGAAGTCTGATAATCTATGCAGAGTTCCACACCCAGAGTTCCCCATGTCTGCAAAGAAGGAAGGTAGGGTATGTTCTCACATGGTTCCGTGGTCATTAAAATAACAGCCTTTGCTTTTAATGTTAATTTTTGGGGGAGCAGGTAAAGATGTTCTTTCGAAGTAACATGCATAAAACATTGATCCTGAAAGGTGCTTGGTCAATTTCTTCATGTCAGTGTTCCTAAGCTTTTCTGGCTATCACCCTAAACTGGGCACCAATGGGGTTTGGAGACCCTAACTAGGAAAAAAATGAGATGAATGAATGAAGCATTTATTAAGTGCTCACTCTGAACCAGGCACTGTGCCAAGCAAGCAAGACAGCCCCTGAAGGACCTGAAGGAATTTACGTTCTCCTGGAGGTAGGCAGTACCTGAGGGGGACATAGAAAGGGATGAGGTATGAAGAGGAAGGCCAAAGCACAGGCAGCATGACTTGGACCTAAGTGGCTGGGCAGGGGCCATGGTGGTTTGGTTCAGCAAGGCAGCAGAGCCTAGCTTCTCAAGGACAGAGGCCAGATTCCATTGAAAGGAGATAAAGAAATGCCAAGGAGGTTTGGCTTGAAGGCCCGAGTCTGCTCCAGATAAGGAAAAGCTCACTGGTTAGAGCACAATTTCCCAGTGCCGGGGTCGGAGTTCGGGTGGAAGGGAGTATGAGGAGGATGACCAGAATATAAAGCAAGCAAACAAGCCGAGCCCAAAGGGAACCCCGACTTCTCAACTCCTAACGCTGGCCACAGCAGAAGGCAGGCCACTCACCTTTGGGCAGCTCCTCCTCTCTTGCTTGGGCCCAGACAGGAAATTTCTCTTAGAGAGGGTACATCTGCAGGGGCTCATTGCTGAGGCGACACTGCCAATTAGTGGTCCTGGGGCAAAAGAGGGCCTCCCCACCCTTGAAAGGCATCCCATCCCTGTCCTGTCTCCCCACAAGGGCTGATCTGAAAGCCCGAGGCACAGGAGCCCAAGCCTGCTGCCTGGGGCTTCTTGGGACATCACCAAGAGAAGGAATTTCTCTTTTTTCTCTTTCCTTTTCTTCTTTTCAAGCTGAACTTGGCCTTCACGGAATTTGCAGAGGCAGAGGGAGGGGTGGAGTGGAGAAAGGAAGCCAAATACATCTCTTGAAAGCCAAGCAGGAAAGTAATCCTGCCTCACCCCTCTCCAAACCCTGTCATTTCGGCTGGTGGATGGTGTATAATTTGCAACCAAGACATCCAAACCCGTGTTTCCTGAACAGTATGAACCTTGGGCCTGGGACCGACTGGGTCAGATGGGGTGTATGGAGGACGCTGGAGCAGAGGTGGAATGGGGGACAAGGTCGGCTAGGTCTGAAAGGGTCTGTGAAAGGCCTGTTCTTAAAGCTTTGTTTAACCTGCACTCAGACTTTTGGGACACCATTAATATAGATTAGCTGTGGGACCCTGGGCAAGTCAATGAACCTCTCCTAACCTCAGTTTCCTTATCTGTAAAGTGCAGATGATAATAGCACCTACCTCACAGGATTGTTGCCAAGCTCAAATGAGGTGATATGTAAATTGCTTTGCAAATTTTAAAGAGCGATTTAAACACTAGCTACTATGAAGTTAACAGTATAACAATATAAATACATATGTGTATGTGTGTGTGTGTGTATGTGTTTATATACCTGCATATACATACACACATACACAAAATTGTTAAATACAATAGTTTGGGAAGGAACTCTGGCCCCCTCACTGTGGTTGACCCTCCCTGGATGCCCCCGTCCCACCATTCTCCAATCTCTTTTCTCCTTTGCCTCCTCCCACTCCTCTTCTCCAACAGGGCTGGAACCTCAGCCACAGAGTTAAGCCCTAGATAGGCCTTCTGCCCTAGAGCATGGGTGCTGCTGCCCTGGAAAGTGCTAGGAGGGTGCCTTGGCACTGGGGCTGGGGAAAGGCGCTTGTATTGAGGACTTCTCTGAATAGAAGAGAATCTTCAGTAGAGGCTGGGCCATTTTGCCAATCTGCTGTGGTGTCTTTTGAACTCTCTCTCTCCCTCCTTCTCTCCCCTCCTCCCTCCCTCCTTCCCCCTTTCCTCCTCCTCCTCTCCGTTTTCCTTCTCTCCCTCTCTCCCCCTCCTCCCTCCCTCTCTCTCTCTCTCTCCCTCCCTTTCTCTCCCTCTCTCCTTCCCCCCCCTCTTTCTCTCCTTCTCCCTTCCCATCTCCCCTCCCCCCCCATACACCAGGTCCCACAAATTTAAAGGCAGAATTGTTAAATTGATGTTTGTTGAATGACACCTTCCCTGTGCCCCTCCCCCCATCCTTCCCTGCCCCTGCACCAGCAGCAGGATCTGCCTGTCCTCAGTTTGCCTGTTTGTAAAGGTGGCAATGGGTGGCTTCTTACAGCTTGGAGTGCTGTGGATTTCCTAGAAAGTCACCCAGCTTTGAGAAGCCAGCCCCCGGCAGTTCTGTGGACCCCGCTTCCACAGTCAGCAGGCCAGCAGCCCATTGGATGCTGACTTCTGGGTTCAGAGTCAATATGTTTTGTTTACTGAGCAGGGAGAATGGATGAAGGGATTTTTTGTCTTGGAGAGGCCTGAGGGATACTGGTAAGCATGGCTCAGTAGTGGAGACAGAGAGATAAATATCACAGAAGTTCGGCATTTCCTGCTGCAAAGCCTTAGGCATGAAGTGGTTCGTGCCTGGTCCAGAGACTGCCACCCATTCTCCGTCTTCCCCTCAAAAACTAAGAGCCTTAATAACTGAAATGACATTTATTGTTCATGGGTAGGTAAAACCAATATAACTTTTAAAATGACAATTTTACCTAACTAATCTATTTATTCAATGTCATCCCAATTAAATTACTAAAAAATTATTTTACTGAGTTAGAAGAAATAATAACAAAGTTCATTTGGAAGAACAAAAGGTCAGGAACTTTAAAGAAACCGGGGAAAAAAGATATGAAGGAAGTAAATTCAGCAATATCAGACCTTAAACTGTATTATAAGGTGAGAGCATTGTTGAAGTGTAAAAAAGGATAATTTTGATTATTTTAATTAAAATTTTCTTGTATAAATAAAACCTATGTAGCTAAGAATAGAAGGAACGCAGAAAATTGGAGGAAAAACTTTCATAGATGGTTTCTCAGATAGGATGTGACTGGGTTGGAATGTGGCTGTGGTGTAGGAAATCATGAGCTGGTTGATTTAGAAAAACATTGAAAGACTTCGACTTATGAAGGAAGGTGCTGTCCACCTTCAGAGAAGCAGATGATAGGAGGAAGCAAGCATAGCATATGTATGTGTATATTTGTAGATATCTATGTATATATCTATATTTATATCTATATCTCCACACTTAATTGTAGCCTTCTTTAGGATAATGGGAGAAGGGAGGGGAAAAAATAAAGTAAGGAGTGCACAGCAGAGAACAAAAGAAAACCAACAAGGAAGCAAAGACAAGCTGGGCAGCTTTGAAAACAATGTAGTATTTATTATATAGGTTTTCTTGAAGTGGAAATTTAAGGTTTTGTATTGAATCCTCTCTTAGTATACATGACAATTTTTTTTCTCATTTTGTATTTAAGTTTAAAATAAAAAAAATTACAAATAAATAAATAATTTTTTTTAAAAAAAAAGCTAAGAGCCCTCAGACCAGTATCTCTCCATCAGGTGATGTACAGTACCCCACAGGATGGGACAGCGCAGCCTGAGGCCTCCAGATCCCTGGACTTTAGCAGTAGATGCACGGGACACAGAAGGATGTGGTGGAGAACCTGGGACCCTTGCTCTCTGATGAGCTTTTTCAGTAGCTCGTGGTGTGACCTTGGGCAAGTCTTTCTAAGCCTCAGTTATTGCATCTGTAAAATGTTGAACTAGATCAGACGTTCTTAATCTTTTTACTATTATGAACCGTTGGTCAGTCTGGTGAAGCCTATGGATTCCTTTGACAGCCTGGTGAAATCTAGGCACCCCTTCTCAGAAAAATACTTTTAAATGAATAAAATAAAATATAGGATTACAAAGAAAAACTATTCTACTGAAATAGTTACAAAAATATACTTCTAGAAAGTTGTCAGACACTAGATTAATCTAGAGTAAAACTGGGTCATTAGATGATTTTTAAAAATTAATTTAGTTTTTTTCAATAAACAAAACTTTATTTCCTTTTCTTTCCATCTCTCCCCTTCCTATTTGGAGGGGGGAAAGAAAAACCAAATCTTGTAAACACATATGTTGTATCAAGCAAAAAGAAATTCCCCCATTGGGCCTAAATACGTGTCTCATTCTGTATCTTGAGTCCATCACTCCTTGGTCAGGAGGGGGATAGCATGGTTTATCGCTGGTACTGGGTGATTCCAAAGGACCCTTCCAGCTCCTGCATTCTGGCCTTCTAGCTCTTGTCATGGCAGCCCTCCATCTGCCCCAAAGATGCTTTGGGGAAATTGTCTTAAGCTCTAGCCTCAGATCAAACTCAAGGGAAAAGCTATGCATTAGGAAGGAAGGGATTACTGTCTCCTCAGTAGCCTGGGCACTGATTCCTAAGAATGTTAAAATTGGAAGGTGCCTTAGAGATCTTGTTTAACCTTATTTTACACATGGGGAGACTGAGATCCAGGTAGAAGACTAAGCAGCATGTCTTCTACCCCTCAGGCTCTTTCTATTTGACCATATCATACTCTGTGGCACTCTGGACTCATTAAAGGGAATGTGGAGGTTTGCTGTGGGAAGAAAAGATTGGGGGAATCGGGGGCTGGGACAAGGGTGGATCCAGACTGGCAGCTGATTGCCTCAGATACTTGGGCGTCTGTGAGCCTGGGAGCAATGATGGGTGGCTGAGTTGGTGGACTGTGCTGGGAAAGACCAAAAGCTTATTGTTCGGGAATCTGAGACCGCTGAAAGCCGATCCTCGAGCCCGGGCCCTTGCTGCTGTCTGTCGGAGATAATTTTAGATAGATGCAATTTATCCTGCCCAGCCCAGGTCTCTGTTAATTAACCTCCGAGCTTTTCTGCTCTTGGAAGTTATTGAATACGTTTGGTTTCCCTGAACACAGGCTGGCTCTTTGTAGCAGGGCCTTTCTTATAATTTCCCCAGTTAGGTTTAACGCTCCTACCTCATCTCTATTCAGAGCAAAGATGATCTGGAAATACTTGAGAGCAGAGCAGGCCAGGCTGGCCCCTCTGCCCTATGGTTAAAATTCATTGAATGGAGAAGAGGGGAACTGGGCACTGAGGGTCACTTGTTAATGGATGCAGGTCTGGAAGAATTGATGGAGGTCATTTAGTCCAATGCCCTTCATTTTAGGGGGACTAGGATGGACATCAAGGATCCCAGGGGCCTCTTTTTAGAACTGGAAGGGACCTTGGAGGCTGTCTGGTCCAGAGGTGTCAAACACGCCTTCACTGGATTCCTGTGCAGCCACCTTAAAATGTAATTGGAAAATATTTGATAAAATAAATAAAAATACAATAAAACATTGATAAGGTGACATTTTAAAACTAAGACAATATATGACCTACAGGGATCTTCATGTATGGTTTAATGGCCGCCATTTCTATTTGAGTTTGACATCATTGATCAAGTCCTCCCTCTTTATTTTAGAGATGAGGAAACCAGAGTCCAAAGACATTAGAAGGTCCTAAACAGCATTAAGTGACAAAGCCAGGTAGCAAAGCCAGCTTTCTTTCCATTGAACCCTACTGCCTCCCTATGAGAATGTACATGGAAGAGGTAATGAGCCTCAGTCTCAGGCTGGCTCCAGGGTACAGCTGGATAAAGAAGCCTCTGGGCATGAGGAAACAGGGAAAACCTGTGCCTCAACTCTCTTTCTCACCCATTACCTGGCTCTGGTTGGGGAGGTTGTCCTAAGTGTGAAGGTCCTGAGTGCTAATCTTGCCTCAGCCCAGGTGCTGGAATGTGGGGGCTCCTGCAAACAGCCAGGGGGAGGAAGCACAAAGCAAAGAGAGAATGAGCCTGGTGTCTACTCCCATTTTGTTGTGTGTCTGGCTCTTGGTCAGTTTTGGGGTTTTCTTTGCAGAGATACTCCAGTGGGTTGCCATTGTCTTCTCCAGCTCATTTCACAGATGAGGAAACTGAGGCAAACAAGATAAAGTGACCTGTCCAGAGTCACACAACTAGCAAGTGTCTGAAGCTGGATTTGAACTCGGGTCTTTCTGATTCCAGGCCCAGTGCTTTATCCATTGCACCACCTATCTGCCTTGCAAAATGTTGTTCAGTCATGCCTGACTCTTCTTGATCCCATTTGGGGTTTTCTTGGCAAAGATACTAGAGTGGTTTTCCATTGCATTCTCTAGCTCATTTTACAGATGAGGAAATTGAGGCAAACAGGGTGAAGTGACTTGTCACACAGCTAGGAAGTTATTGAGGCTGGATTTGAACTCAGGTCTTCCTGACTCAGTGCTTTATCCCTTGCTCCACCTAGCTGCCATCTCCAATAAACCATATGACCACTTGAGCTCTCTTAGACTATTTTCCTCTTTTTTGCTGCAGCGGCTGAGGTGCTAAACATAGGATCAGAGGCTTTAGTTTCAAATCCTAACTCAGTTGTTTATTATCTATGTGACCTCTGGCAAATCACTTAACCATTCTGGGCCTCAGTTTCTTCATCTGTAAAATGGGAAGTTTGGACTGGATGATGTCTCAGGTTACTTCCAGCTTTAAATCTATGAGTCTGCCTCTCAGGTGGTCATGACTATCTCTGTTTCCATCTGTAAAATGAAGGGGATTGGGCTAGACAGCGTCCAAGGTCCTTTTCAGCTCCAAATCTATAATTCTTTGGTCCTTTGAAAACTATAAAGTGGAATACAAAGACTATGCATTCTTATAATGCTTCAGTTTCCCCATCTATAAAATGGGGTTACTCTTTTTTTTTTTTTAGGCAGTTGGGGTTAAGTGATTTGCCCAGGGTTACACAGCTAAGTGTCAAGTGTTTGGTCTGAGGCTGCATTTGAACTCAGGTCCTCCTGACTCCAGGGCTGGTGCTATAGCCACTGCACCACCTAGCTGCCCCAAAATGGGGTTACTCTTAATGGTTTATTAAAAGAATCTAAAACAGAGCTATAACACCCTGGGTGAAAAGTGAGGGGTAAATTTAAAGGATCGCTGTCCTTCTTTGCCTCATTTTTGTTTCCTGATTTCCTTCCTGCATGAATTAGAAATCACCACTTGTAGAGAAAGCCAGTGTCAGAGGAACACTGGCTTTCATTGTCCCAGGCCCCAGCACAAATCTCCCAGTGAGAGAGATCATTGACCAAGGGAGGAAGCCTGTGATGGAGAAAGCCTTGGATTGTGAGTCAATAGGCCTGGCTTCTTATCTCTGCTCTGTCAGGGAAAATACCTTTTGTTTTCTGGATCACAATTTTCTCTTCTTTAAAGGGCGAGGATTGGACTAGGTGCTTTCTAACATTCTAAGACTCAGTCCCATGAGTCTAATTAGTTAGGCCCTTGCTTCTGTGTGAAATCACTGGAATGCTTGCCCTCTGTGAGTGCATAAAGGAAGCCTCTGTCTCTTCCAGGAGAGAACAAATGATCTTAGGGCTACCCAAGTTTCTTTCCAGAAGCTGGTTAGAGAAAGAAGAGAGGGATGAATTTAGTAGGAGCTTCAGATTCAGGCAAGGTAACAGTTGTCTTCTGAAGATGGGGGGAGGGTCTCAGTCTGGACTGAGGGACAAAAATGTAGGCGACTCAAGGAGATTGGCAAGGGGACTTTGACCTGGGTAGACCAGACTTCAGAGGCTTGAAGAAGGTATTCAGAACAAGGGAGTTGGGTCTCCTAGGCCAGCCAAACGCAGAGGCTATAAATAATTCCCGCTACTAGGTGGGGTATAAATATCCTTTTAAATCTTCATGCTTTATAGCAAAGCAGAAACTGTCATGGGATCTAAGAAGGCTCATCTTCTTGATCGAGTAGTCTGCTTCTGTCCAGAATGGCCTGGAATCTTAATGGCCTGGAATTTAATCTGGTGAGTTTATTAAGTAAAGAAGAAAAATTTTTTAGGAGATGTATGATACTCCCTCAATTCTCCACATTTTCCTTAATGAGGTCAGTCCAGGAAGACTGGTTATTGTACTTTATTCGAAGAAAGTTCTTGCTGCTGTTGAATTGTGTCAGACTCTTCATGACCCCATTTTTTTTGGCAAAGATACTGAAGTGGTTGCCTATTTCCTTCTCCAGCTTATTTTATAGATGAGGAAACTGAGGCAAATAGGGTTGAGTGACTTGCCCAGGGTCACACAGCTAGTAAGTAGCTGAGGTGGGATTTGAGCTCAGTTCCTCCTGACTTTGGGGCTGGCACTCTATCCACTGTGCCACCTAGCTGCCCCAATTCCAATATAGGTATCTTCCTCTCAAGACTTTCTGGTTGTAAGCACTAAGCTATTTCTTCCCAGCTGCTTTGCCTATACTTAGTATGTACTGGCTACCTGTAAGTCCTGGTGCTTCCTGGTCTGTACAACTAGATTTCTTAGCCTAGAGGCATAGTTAATTGAGATATAGAGAGCAGCACACTTTTCTACTCAATTAAGATTTTTCTGTAAAAATGTAACATGAGCAAAACGTATCAGCATAAATATCAACTAGAATTAATAGAATCATTATAATAAAAATGCAGGGCACAATTTAGTGTTAGGTTTAAAGAAAAATAAAGCTTGTGTATGCCAATACCTCTTTGTTTAGCTTCAACTATTATTAATACTAGAAGGACCAGAATTTAAGAATAGTTTGAATATCTTAAAAGCTCAAGCTGCGTCTTTTCTAGGACAATGATTGAATTTTTTGTGTGTATTGTATAAATTAGTATTTTTTTTTATCCATAAGGAAAAAATAGAGATAGAACCAAAATTTTTATTTTGAAGCAAAATTGTATCTGCTCATAATTATTTGCATTTAAAGTACATTCACCTAGATAGGAGAATCATAGTAAATTATAGTAAAATAATGGAAAATTAAAAAAGATTTCTTGTGTCAATTGGCAGACCTGGTCCTTCTAAATCATTATATCTCTTATTACTGATTTTCCATCAAACTTGGGAAATATCACAACTTTCCAACTCAACTTGAGATTTTCTTGGAGTCAGACCCCCATAGAATTTATGGTTCTGGGACTTGTAGCCAATGTGTTAACTGCTTCCTCCCACCTTTTCAATTTGATATGGGGGTCCATGAAATTCTGCTTTCTAGATTAGAGCTTGTCAAAGGAACCCCTCTTTTGCCCTCTCTCTTCATTTACTTTGAATAACAGAAAAAGAAAAAATTGCAAAGCTAGGCAATGTCTCTTGAAAAATCTGTAACCTTATTTTTTTTTGCTTCATCAACAGGATATCACTTTCTCTTTTCTTAAATAGTTCTTTGCACTTTGCAACCAGAGCTTCATCCTCAGCAATGCCATTAAAAAAGATTTATTCATTTTATTCAACAAGCATTCATCAAGTCCCTGTTACGTGCTAAAATCTGGGAGAGGTGTTCTGATAAAAAGACAAATGAAATAGTTCCTTCTCTCAAGGGGATTATATTCCATTGAAGGAAAATGATATGTACAAGGAAAATTAAATATAAAATAAATACAAAGCAAATAGAAAGTCATTTCCAAGGGGAGAGTGGTAGTAACTGGGTTTGAGGGTCGAGAATGGAAGAGGCTTCCAGTAGGAAGGAGCCCTTGAATTACATTTTGAAAGAAGCTCATGATTCTGCCAGGCAGAATGCATTCTGGACATGGGTCTAGCCAAGGTAAAAGCTTAGGTGTGGGAAATGGAATGTATGGAGAGGACAAGTAAATCAGCTGGAACATAGAGTGTATGAATGAAGAAGAATAATGTACAGGGGAGTAATAAGCTTGCCAAAGTAGGTTGGAGCAAGACATGAAGGATTTTAATGCCAGGGAAGGCTGTATTCCATGGTGGAGGCAAGAAGGAGACATTGGAGTATGTCCAACTGTTTTCTGATGAAAGCCCTGGGGTCATAAAATCCCCAGGAAGGAGGAAAAAAAAAAAGGAAAAAGGAAAAAAGAAAAAAAGAAAAGAAAGCCTTAGGCACAATGAAATAGGACAAAAATCCTGGTTCTTGTTCCTTTTACTCCACTCATTTTCTGTCTCTGGTTGGGGGAGATGGCCAACTTTCAATATGTATACTGAAAGAGAAATACAACAGTTTTAAAATAGAGAGACATATTAGGTTTTATTTCTGGCTTCCTTTAAGTCCCAACTAAAATCCCAGCTTCTATAGGAAGTCTTCCCAATCCCCTCTTAATTCCAGCACCTTCCTTCTCTTAATTATTTCCTATTTATTCTGTATATAGCTTGCTTTGCATATATTTGTTTGCATATTGTCTCCCTCATTAGATTGTAAGTTCCTTGAGGGCAGGGACTGTGTTTTCCCTCTTTTTGTATTCTAGTACTTAGCATGCTGCCCGCCATATAGCAGGCACTTAATGTTTATTGATTCATTGATCTCCATTTGGTGTAATACCCTAATTCTTCCTATTAGAGATTCATGTGGATGAACAGATGAATAACATTTAAAAATATCTTTTAAAAATGCAAATGTCTAGTCCTATCAATCACTCACACTTGACTTTAAATGAGTTCATCCAGAGTACTTCCTTCTAACATTGGTCCCAGGAGAACCACAGCAGCAAAATGCACATTAAACACGAATTCAGAAAATAGAAGAGTCAACCTTTAAAGATTTAGAGGCCATATATACCCCAGAACAGAGCAATACAGGAAGTTCATAGGAGCTGAAGCTTCTTACTCAGGACAAGCCAGCCATCAGATTTGTATCAATAATATTTCAAGATAGATTTTAGGAAGAACTTCCATAGAGTTTTTCTATAAATATCATCCATAGAAGATGGTATCCATATTATCAAAGAGATGTGATTGGGTGTGGATGGGGAGGGGGTTGTAGAATCTCCTTCCCTGGAAAACACTGAGAATGGGGCAAAGTGTGCGAGTTGGTCTGTCTGATGGTAAACCACTAAGGTAGAGGGTACACTCATTTAAAAATTTCTGTTGGCAATGTTCTCTGTCCCCTGGGCCCATGTGTGCTATGGCAGGATCTCCAGTGCCTACAACAACATCTCTTCTTTGACCTACACAATTGAAATTCAAGGGTATTGGTGGACTCCTGGGAACATGTCAAGATGGTTGAATTTCCTGTGCCTTTAAACTCCCTTTTCTGAGCCCTGCTTCATTATATCAATACTGATGGGGAATGGATGGCTGCTAAAGAATTAACAGTAGGTTAAGAGAAATGTTAGAAATTGGTTGTTGTTTGCCCTTCATTCTCAAAGAGGACCAATGACGTCAGCCGGGTGATAGCTTGACTTGCAAGCGAATTGGATTTAAGTGAAACAAAGCCATCAGCCTCTCTCTCACCTCTAGAGTTATCAGAGTACAGTGGCAAGACATAGGTCAAGATGATTGGTGATGGCCTCTGATTCAGTGGGAGACGTTGGCCTTTTTAAGCTAAGGTCTTTCCTAGGTCTCAGTTTGTCTGAGGCAACACCCATTCCATGACTATGGCTAGGTAAGAATTGAGGCAAAAAATGGCCGAGTTTGACTTCACAAAAAATCAGTCAGGGAAGGAAAGACCCTCAGAGTTTCTGGCCAGAACCTAAAAATTGGTATGACTGTTTGAAAGTAATGCTCATTCTACTTGTTTATATGAATGAATTGCTCATCTAATTATTCTCAAGTAAAATCAAGATTCTTCATGTCATTAACTACACAGAATTATTATGTATGTATATTCACATATAACTTTATACAGCCTCATTTTTTACTGCTCTCTGAAATGGTTCCTGTGTGAAAAGCATTCAACCTTTTCAATTTCTACCTTTTCTTCCCAGCTCAGCTCAAGTCTCCCGAGGTCTTCTTTGACTATTCCCGATTTCAATTCAATTCAATATTTACTTAATACCTATCAAGTACAAGAAAATGTGACTTCAATCAATCAATGAACATATTAAATGCCTTTTGTGCGCCAGGCACTGTGCTAGGAACTGGCAAAATAAAAATGAATCTCTTCCCTTAAGGAACTTATGTTCTCTAGGGGAAGACAACAAATACACATACAAGTACGTACAAAAAGGCATGAATAGGCTATATACTGTTCTGTAACATGCTGTTTCCTGTGTTTTAGGCCTAACTTTCTGATCAAACTGTAGACTCTCACTGGTCCAGGGCTGGGCGCTCAGAAAATAGGTATGGAATTATGAATTATGGAATTTCACTTCCTCCACAGAAGGAGATATGATTTGTTCCTCATCTGATTGAAAGGTAAAAAGCTAAGCAGAGGGGAAGATTACCTATAGGTCTTTAAAAAGTCTGAAGTTTCTAAGCATCCTTCCTCTGTTCCTATTGCCAAGAGTTGGGAGACTCTCCTAGCCTGGGTACCCATCCATGCTCATTTTGGGAAATAACTTGCCAAGGATGACCTATGCATGTGATTTGTGAAACATGATTTATCCAAATTTTCACTGCTTTAGAGCTATTCAATTTACTCTAATGGTTTCTCTCAGAGAGTTATATCTATTCATGGCTGAAAAAAACCCAACAACTGTAAGCTGCAGCTTAGTGTAAACTGATTGTTATTTTTAGCCCCAGGAGACCTGGGCCCAGGAAGAGGGGTCTGGAGATTTTGCCAGTCTAAGCTGAAATGGATTCTAGCAGATGGCTGTCCTTCAAGTCAGTGAAAGATAGAACTGAAGGACGAAGCCTTAGGAGAGTTTGCAAAAAAAAAAAGAAAAAGATGAACAAATTGCTAGCAGTTCCACTAGAGTGAATGTAAGGCCTCATGGGAATCCCCAGAACCTTCCTTTTGTAGGGTGTAGATTGGACTGAGTGGCCCTCAGAGCATAGAGCAGCAAGGGAGATGAAAGAGAAATATGCTTGATACTGAGGATAAACATTATCACTTGACAGTATGCCATGCTTCTGCCTTGCCCCACCCCCTGCATTCACAGACAGGTCATTGAACTTTTAGAAATTCTTATAACCCATAAAGGCCAAGGCCAATCTCGTATAAGGGTGATTCTAGTGTAACTGGATAGAGGATTATTTATAACTGACTTTATATAGTACAGAGTGCTTTACTTATATGATATCATTTAATCCTCATAAAAACCCTTGGATATTACTAGTCAAATTTTACAGATGGGGAAACTGAGGTTCAAGAAGATTAAATTACTTCCCCATGGTCACATAGCTGTTAAGTGCTAGAGGCAAGATTCAAACTTCAGTTTCTACTGATTCCAGGTCCCAGATTTATTCTTTTTTTTTTTAAGTTTTATGGATATTTAAAAAAATATTAGTTATTACAGACTATACCATTTCCTTTCCCTGTTCTCCAGCATCCTCATAACAAAGAAAAAGAATTGAGTAAAAGCGATTGACATATCAACCATGTACATTCAGCATTTCATACCCATAGTTCCCCATTTCTCCAACAAAAGAAGATCCTGTACTCTTTGTTATATGGTGCTAGAATATCTGGTCACTAGAAAAACCTGTTCTACATTGTCCATTAGTAAATGGGTATTTTGGCTTATAGCACAAGTTTGTCTGGCAATTGTTTAGCATGATTCTGTTACATAGAATTGATTCATCCTTTGGAACTAATTAAAGTGGAAAACTGGGGCCTGACTAGACCTGAGCTGGCCTCCTATGCTTGTTACACCCTTGTAGGATCATTGATCTTCACGCTGGTCTGGCCCACGGTTCTGCAGATTCAGGAACTCGATTTCATCAGTCTCCTCAGGGGTGATCTGGCTCTAAATACTTGATTCCCTCTAACCAAACTCAGGAGAGGCTAATTTACAAACCAGACACCAATTTATTAACTTAGAGAAAGGGAGGGGAACCCTTTCCAGTAACCAGAACATTCATGCCTAAGCTCCAGAGCACGTGTCCCTTTCCCGGTATCAAGGTACGTGGGTAAACAAATTACTCAACAGAAGACTGCTTGGGAAGCCTGGAATCAGAGCAAAGAGTCTGATAGGATATTTCATCTAGGCTGTGGTAGAGGCAGACAATTAACCTTGATCTGCTACAGAGAATACCTTTCAAGGGACTATGGACACTTGTATTAGCCAGATAGAGTTTCTCTTTCCCTCGAGGGGAAAGTGTGGCCAGTTGGATAGAGTGTTCACCTTGAAGTCAGGAAGAGCAGGGTTCAGATCCAACCTCTGGCATTTGATGGTGATATGTTCACTGGCAAATCTCTGACCTGCATTTTCTTCATCTGAAAAATGTGGTACCTACCTCCCAGGACGATTGTGCTGCTTATGGAAAGTGCTTTGGAAACTTTAAAGTCCTATGTAAATGTCAGTGATTATTGTCCATTCATGGAGACACACTGAAAAAAAAAGTCTTCAGCCTCACTCTCCTTTTAAAATATCTCTTCTCGACCCCTTCTCATATGCTGAAGCCTCTGGTCATTACAGCGCCTCCTTACAGGTGGCAGGTTGCAATTTCCCAGATCACAACTTCCCTTCCATTGATTACTCTTGGAAATGATGCCACTTGTTCTTAGGGAGTTCTGCTGGGTCTCATGGTGGGAATTAGGAAGCAACTGAGGGTTTTCCATGACACGTCTGCAGGAGTGTCTTGGGGTGAATGACTTCCATGTCTAAAAAATGTTGGCATTCCCTCAGGTCTCCACTTTCAGAGGATGGCCTTTCCTAATAATTTCCTTAAATGCTGGGACTAACAGTCCAGGGTGGGGAACCTGCAGCCTCGAGGCCACATGTGGCCCTCTAGGTCCTCAAGTGCATCCCTTTCTAAATCTCACAGAACAAATCCCCTTAATAAAAGGATTTGTTCTGTAAAACTTGGACTACACCCGAGAACCTAGAAGGCCACATGCGGCCTTGAGGCTGCAGGTTTCCCAACTCTGGTAACCTCTAACCTCTCCTTAGAGCCCATAGTCATAGACTGATGGGTTTAAAGAAGCCATCAAGTTCAGTTTCCCTCTCTTCTTTTTAATGGATAGAGAAACTGAAGCTGATAGAAATTGTGACTTGCCTAGGGTCACACAATTAGTAAGTATTTGAGGGCAGAATTTGAACTCAGGACTTCCTGACTCTCTATATACTGTGCTCCCCAGCTGTCTTAGCTCAAGTCACATTTTAATCAACAAACTCATGAAAATATTAGTATCTAGCATTTATATAACTAGTTCTCAAAGCACTTTACAAATATCTCATTTGGGCCTCACAAAAACCCTCAGAGGTAGGTGTTGTTACCTGCATTTCACAGATGAGGAAAAGGAGGCAGATAACAATTAAGTAACTTTCAGATAATAAGTACCTGAGGCCAAATCTGAAGTCAGGTTTTCCTGACTCAAAGTCCAGGCTCTATCTCCTGTACCACCTGGCTGTCTTATCTAGTCTGAAGTTACAAGAACAGGATTTCAGGTTGGACTCAACTTTATTGCCAAGTGGGGAAACTGAGACCCAGAGAAGTGAATTGACTTGCCTAAGATGGTGAGTGGGAGATCTGAGTGTAGAATTAAGGCTCCTGCTATCTCACTTCAACTGTTCTGTATCAGTCTTGTCAAAGGGATGAAATATTTAGAGGGATAACTTTATGTCCTTTAAATCTTGTCTCCTTTGAATGAAGTATTGACTCGCTCACTAATTTATCTTGTTTCTTGACTCACCCAGTTCCTGGTTGCCTCATCCCTTGTTCCCTACCCTAATTCTCTGCGACTTTAACATCCACTTTGACGTTATTTCTAATACCTGTGGCCTGGGCTTGACCTGTTGACTTGTCCCTCTCTTCCCCTTCAGCACCTTTTAGATTTCCTTTCTCCTAAACCATTGGAACTGTTCTATTTTCAAAATTTTAGACTCCAAAATGTCCTCTTTGACCTGCTCTATCCACCTTTCCCATTGCATTCTTACTGATCCTGGTGTTCATTAAAATCTCCAGCTCTACCATCTCTCCCTATTTTCCCAGTCTGAGAGGATGCCACTCTGGCTTTGACTCATCTCCCTACCCAGTCTGGGCCCCCACATTAATTTACTTCTATTTACTTTTGGTAGTGTGATAGGTTCTCTCAGCCCCTTGACTTTTGAGCATGCTGTCCTTCCAGCCATGGATAGCAACTCCCCAACTCCCCTCTTCCTCAAAATTCATCACACATACACATACAAATGGGGAGCAGTGGAAGGAGCGCTAGTTCCAAGGTCACAAGATCTGGGTTCAAATCCTGCCTCTGACTTATACTACTGGTATGACTTTAGACAAGTCACTTGAGCTTTTCTGGGACTCAGGTTACTTAGTAGTAAGATGTGAAGATTGGAATAATTGACCTCTGAGGTTCTCTCTAGCTCTAAGGTCATGATCCTCTTTCTTGGTTTCCCCTTCTGGTATGGCTGCCAAACCTTGTTGGAAAGAGTCACAAATGGTGCTGATTAAATTCATTATAAATTCATACCATCTAAGTTCAGTTACGTTCTCTTTAGATTTAATGCAATTCAACAACATTTATCTAACCCTTGCTATGTGCAAAGTGCTGGGGAATTCAAGGGTAAAAAGCTGAGGTGCCCTTATCTTTTATTAATATATTAATTAATATTAATACATTAATATTAATATGGCACACATAAGTGCAGAATATGTAAGAGGTAATTCAACATATTTTCAAGGGGAAGAAAGTACTAATAGAAAGTTCAGGAAAGGCCTGTTGTCCAAGGTGGTTTCCAAGCTGTGCTTCAAGAAACCTAGGAGGGAAAGCATTCTAAACGTGGGGTAGGGTATCTCTTGTACAAAGACCCATAGGTATGAGATGAAATGCCATTTATGGGAAACAGCTGGTTAGTTTGAATGAACGAAGCAGAGTAACATGAAATAATAAATGGTTGAATAAAGAAGCATTGTGTGCTAAGTGATGTGGCTAAAAAGAACTTTTTCTTTAAGTATTTAGATCCTATGCTATTCAGTGAATACACACACACACACACATTTATACATATACACATACATACATATATGTTATATATATATGTATATAACATATATATAGTACTGATGTTCATTTGATGTCTATGGTACCTGTAAGCATAATGTAATCCTCTTCTTATCATATCTATTTTTACTATAGCCTTGCTATCCCTGATTTTCTGAGAGTTCCTAAAGCATAATAGATTTGCTCTAATCTTTTATTTTAAGTTTACATGAATCTTATTTTTCAAGTGTGTGTGTGTGTGTGTTTATAAAGAACATATTGTTGTAGTTTGCTTTCTAATCTATTCTTTCATCCTTTTCCGTTTTATAAATGAGTTCATGCCATTCACACTCATGATTATGATTAGTTACTGCATATTTCCCTCAATCCTGTCTTCTTGGACTTTTTCCTCCCTTTACATCCCATCTTAGTTTTATAATGAAGAATAAAGAGGAGTTTGCCTAACACTTGCAATCTATAAATCAAGTGATATGTTTCTGCTCCTTTGCCTTCCCAGGTTTTTATTCTTTCTTTCTTTACTTTTTAATCTTCCTTTTTCTCTCCTCTATTTGAAATTGGAGGGCTTTATTTTACTTATGTCTACTCCTCCTATCTTGCCTTTTTTCTTAAACCCACTTTTCTTTCTTTGTCTACTATTTCTTTTTTCTTTTTTCTTTTTTTTTTTAGGCAATTGGGGTTAAGTGACTTGCCCAGGGTCCTACAGCTAGTAAGTGTCAAGTGCTTGGTCTGAGGCTGGATTTGAACTCAGGTCCTCCTGACTTCAGGGCCAGTGCTCTATCCACTGTGCCACCTAGCTGCCCCTGTCCATTATTTCTTTATTGAGCATGTTGTATCTCCACACTGTGCTGTGTATATGTTGGTATGAGTATGTCCTACCATTCTTTGTCCGGTTCGAATGAAAATGAGGCTCATGGGCTACCCTTCTTTAATGTTTGTATACTCTTCACTTCATGCTCCCCTTATGTGTGAGATGAGTTCCTTCTTCTTTTACTTCTTTTCTTCTCCATATAGCACCCTAATGCTTCCCTTACCTTATTTTCCTTAGATCATCAAACAGAATAAAACTACTCTTGGGCCTCTGCCTGTCTTATTTAACTTTCTCTATGACATTTGAAGATATTAGGCCTCTGAAAAAACACTCATTCCTTCTCTCCCTACTAGCAAATAAATAATCCATCCTCACAGAGTTCTTTTCTATCCAATTCCTCAAATGAGTATATCTGAATTTTTCTCACCATCTAGGTTTCCATTTCAGAGTATCTAACTTCAAATAATATCAGGAATACTTGGAACTTTTTTATTTGATTAAAATCTATTTTTTTTTCTCTTATAGGATCATTTTCAGTTTGACAAGATGGTTGTAAGCATTTGTTTTTTGACTTTTGGAACATAATATTATAAGTTTTCCTCTTCTTTGAGCAAAAGCTACCCAGTCTTTTGTGATCTTGACTGTGGCTCCCTGGTATCTGAATTTTTTCTTTTTGACAACTTGTAGTATTTTTTGGCCTAAGACATCCAGATTTTGTTTATGGAATTCCTGGGAATTTTCATTTTGGGATTTCTTTCAGAAGGTGAATGGTGAATTATTTCTATTTATACTTTGCCTTGTGGTTCTAAGAGCTGTTTTCATTTATGACTTCTTAAAATATGTATCCACATTTTTTGTGTTCTTTTAATACTATAAACCTTACATTTTCTTCTATTTTTCCCCTAATCTTTGATTTCATTTGAATAGCTCTTGGTTTCTCATGGAGTCATTGTTTTCCATTTGACTTGTTAGACTTTTCAGGAAGTTCGCTTCTTGGATAAGGTTTACTTCTGCCTGTTCTAAAGTATTTATTCTCCTTACCGTTTTGTTTATTCACTAGCCATTCCATTTTATACCTCTTGTTCCATTTCTCCCAGCTGTTCTTTTATTCCTTATGGCCAGGATATTATTTTCTCCAAGGTTTGACTTGGATTTGGACTCTCAGTTCCAGACTTCCCCCCCTCTTTACTCATATTTCTAACCTCAGTTTCTGGATTGGGGGCTTGTGCTTGGGACAAACTCTGCTCCTGTCATCCTGGGTGGTGTGAGTAAACTCTACTTGATCCTGAGTTTAGTGAACAAGAATAGGCCCTGCCTTCTACAGGGATTTTCTAGCCTTTTCTGCTGTGCTTCAGGCCTGGGCTGCCTGGGTCGTTCTTTCTTGTACCAAACACAAGTCTAGTGACATTTTCTTCCCTGGACTGGCATGAGACCCCTGGGTTGCTTTTTGCTGCTCTGGGCGCTGGTGTGGTCCCATTTCCTTCCGTGACACTGGGATGTATTTCACGTTTTCACCCACCCTAGATTTTCTCCTCCCCCTGTCTGGATGGTATTCTAGCAGTCTTTTTTTATATAGTCCTAGACTGGATGAAGGAGTTTATAGCCCATTCTTTTTAAATTTTCTTTATTATTAATTCTTATGAGACATTTTTAGAGATTTACTGGGATGATGGTAGGGATCTAGGCCCTAATATACCCAACTCCCTGGTGTCTTCCCACAGTCATTCCACTTGGGGCTCAAAAATAAAAGTGAAATGGTACATGCCCTCAAGGACTTTATTCCAATAGGGGAAAACAATAGATATGAGAGGTGGTGGCCAGGGAAGGGACCATCTGTGGAATCAGGGAGTCATAGGGACGGGATATTGATCCATACAACTGGAAATGTAGGTTTCTGTCAGTTCATGAAAGTCTTTAAATTCCAGATGAGAAATGTGCATTTCATCCTGTTGCTCGGGTTAAATTGTCATCCCACCTCCAGCTCTCCCAAGTCTCTGACCTCTCTGATTTCTCCCCTTTACCTGACTCACCTAGCTCTCTCTTTTTCCTAATATTCTGTCTCTTTCAGCCTGCACAGCTGGGTCCCACCTTGCCTTTTCTGGTTGTCTTGGTCTTTGACAATTTCAGCCTGCTAGGTCTCCAGGTTACACCCTCAACACCCATCACTCTGTGCACTAAACCTTATAAACTCAGGTAGCCTACAGGGAGTATGTCTGTATACATCTGTCTAGGAAGTGCTCTCCTGTATGCAGCAAGAAATTTAGAGTACAAATATCCTTGGGGAAAAAAGTTTTTCTTACACCCTTTTCCACTGGTGATAGGAAGAATGGGCCTATCAGAATCCTCCTAGGAATTTTGGGCTTAGTAGGAAAGGAGTTGGTTCTAGCATGTAAAGTTCACTCAGCCTGTCAGTATGGATGTAGATTTCTGCTAGGGAGTCCTGAACAGAAAATAATCACCACTGCCAGGACCTAGAGGGTGATAGTGAGAAACTGAGCTAGAAATGATTTTACAGATCACCACGCCCAATACGCTATTTTATAAAGTTTTTTTGTATTATTTATTTATATTTTATAAATGCAATATTTTATAAAGAGAGAAACCAAGGCTCAGAGAGGAGGAAGGGAGCTAAGGTCACACATAAAGTTAGTGCCACAGTTTGTCCAAGAACAGGTCAATTGATTCGAGTATGGCCAGTCTCCCAAAGACATCCATCCAACAGTCCTAGCTCTGGATCCTCCAAACTGACTGCCAGCCTGGCCAGCTGCCCCAGGGAATGGTGGGGACAAATCACTCACCAGGCACCACTAGTGACATCTTTTTATTTTTCCCTTTCCTTTTTTTCTCCCAACATTTTCCTTCTATAAGATTCAGGTGGCTGGAATGGGAACCATGCCATTTTATTTCTCTGTGCTCTGTTTATTTCTCTGTTTCTCTGTCGGGCCCTCTGTCTCCTTACTTCTTTCTCTGTTACACACATACACACACAAACACACATACATACAGATTAAAACCCTCTACCAGAATCAGAAACATCACAGCTTTATTGTTTTTAATATTGTAGGAAGGGTTTTAATCAATTTTTTACGAAAAGGAAATATTGTAATTTATAGAGCTCCCTATGGAAGTGAATTTTCATTTGAAATCTGAGCCTAGCCAGCAAGAAGACCTGTTGAGGTATAAAAACAATAAAAGAGAGAAGGGGAACAGGGAAGAAGAAGCCAGAAGACCCAGCTGCTCAGTTAACGCCTCCTTAAGGACTATATTCCAGGCCCAGAAATGAGAAGGTATTTGCGCACACAACAAGTTACAGGTGAATGATAAATATTTCTTTTCAACAAATTTCCCATAGGGAACCCCACATCCCCTATCCCCACTGAAGTCAATAAGCATTTATTAGGCACCTACTGTGTGCCAGGCACTTTGCTAAGCATTGTTTAGCTTTGAAATGAGGATAAACACACATACTTGCATCAGAAACAGAGCTTAGCCAGTCCCCAAAAATTTACTTTTAAAATTTTTATTTACATTTTTACTTTTACATTCCATTCATTTCCAAATGTAGCCCTCCCTTTTCTACTCCTTAGAGTCATCTCTTGTAAGAGAGAGAGAAAAAAGAGAGAGAGAGAGAGAGAGAGAGAGAGAGAGAGAGAGAGAGAGAGAGAGAGAGAGAGAGAGAGAGAGAGAGAGAGAGAAAGTTCAGCAGCAATTAACCCAACATTTCAACTGATCTGACAGTACAGGGCATCACTAAAGTCTTTGTGGAGTTTTAAGCTTAAGACTTGTGACATGCTGTACATGCAGCCCACAGCCAGAGCCTTCCATCTCTGCAAAGAAGGGATCACTTTCCTCCTCTCTTTGGGGTCAAATCCAGGAATCTTTAGAGCTGAGCTTAAGTAACCTCTGAGACAGGGGGTGCCAGGTGCCCATCTCCTCCAGTCTCTCTGGCTCTGGCTTTCACCTTTGCCTTCGTGGCTCTCAGCAGTCTCCATAGAGGAGAGCTTGCCTGATGGATTGCATTCGGTCTTGGAGACTCCCATTGTGTGAAATGAATTACAGCCGGCTAACTGGAAGCATGAATCATCAAGTAATAAGAAGCAGATGGTTTTCTCAGCTTAGAAGCAGCAGATGTTGGCTTGACCCGGCTGCTTGGGGGAAATGGGCATTTTGATGTCAGCACTATCTACCAGGCTTTGGCCAGATACTGACACCATTAATAAAGATCTTGGCTGAGCCCTTTGTTTTTTTCAGTGTGCCCTCCCATCCACAGTTGAAGCGGAGCCTTAGGAAAGGCAGAAGCAGCACAGGTGTAATTTGCCCTGTTTTACAGAAGGGGAAATTGAGACCCAGAGAGGAGACTTGACTGACAAGGAAGCACGAGTGAGCTAAGTGCAAACCCATGGGAAGTCTCTGATCCAAGCATCCTTATTTCCAGGTCAGGGATTTTTCTTTTTTAAAATTTTCTTTGGGTTGGGACTTTTTCCACCACATCACAAATTTGGAATTGGAAGGGATCTTGGAAATTCAATTTAATTCATTACAAATTTATTAAGCATCTCATATGTGCCAAGCCCTATGCTAGGTGTTTTCAATACAAAGATGAAAATGAAACAGCCCTTGCCCTCCAGTGCCTCCCATACTCCTGGGGGAGGGGAGAGGGAGCAGCATACACCAGTGCAATGTAAAATATATGCAGATAACACTAACAACTGGCAATCGGGCTGAGACGTGAAGGGGCAGGGGTTCCAGTAGGTGTGGGTGAGAAGGGCAGGCACTGCAGACACAGAGAGCCGGGAGAGCTCGTTGGGTATGGGGAAGCAGCAAGTAGAAGAGATTGGAAGGAATGTTGACTGAGTGAAGGTTTTCTCTTTGGTCAGTTGTGTCTGACCCCTTTTTCTTGGCGAGATGGAGAGATTTGCCATTTCCTTCTCCAGCTCATTTTTACAGAGGAGGAAACTGAGGCAAACAGGGTTAAGTGATTTGCCCACAGTCACATAGCTAGTAAGGGCCGGATTGGGATTCATGAAGATGCTTCTTCGTGGTTCCAAGCCTAGTGCTCCATCCACTGCCACCCAGCTGCCCCTACCCAAGGCTTAGGGAAATACTACTTGTATTTCAGGGAGGTGCTGATGTTTGAGGGAGTGGCAAGTGGAATTTAGGAAAGAGCAGGATTCCTTGATCACTAAGTAACCCAACAGACAAGCCTCCCAGGCACTTTGGGTTACACTTGGTTCAGGTAGTGTAGAGGCTAAGAGGTCTAGCTCTTTGGGGCTCCAGAGGCCTCTTGCCAATTGGCTCCAGGCTCCAAGTGCCCAGCAGCTGTGAGGGGCGGTTCTGAAGCCTCTCCTGTTCCACAGAAGAGGGAGCACACACCTTGAATCTTTCATGAGTCTCCCCTTCTGTCAGGAGGCACCTGGTTGGACCTCATCCAGTGCCTTCCCCTGGGGGCTTGGTGGGGACTTGGGTGCTTCTGTAGCGATCTGAGTGTCTGCCTAGGGAGGCTGTTATTATTGCCTCTCCCTCCCCTCCCTGTTCCTTTCTTCTCTGCCCTCCCCTCTCCTCTCCTCTGATCTTTCTCTGCCTCTCACTTTCTCTGCTTGTCTGCCTCTCTGTGTGTCTGTCTGCCTCTCTGTGTGTCTGCCTCTCTGTGTGTCTGTCTGTCTGTCTCTCTCCCACTCACACGGGCTCAATGAAGAATCTCATATTTTGATTTATCTTGTTTCTATGGATTGCTACTCTCTTCCATGTGCACATTCTTTCCTCTCGTGTAAATCTTACCCCCCAAATCAGTCAGTAAATAAGCAATTATTAAGCACCTGCTCTATGCTGAGTACTATGTTAGGTATACAAGTACAAAAACAGAATCAGTATCTGCCTTCTTTGCGTGGAGGCAACACAGATTCCTTATAAATTTCGAGCTAGAAGGGACCTCAGAGAGTAACAAGTCCAACCCGCTCCTTTTCCACACAAGGAAACTGAGGCACAGAGAGGTTATGATTTGCCCGCAGTCATGAAGCTGGTAAGTATGTAAGGTGGGATTTGGACTCAGGTCTTCTTTACCACAGGTCCAGTGCTGCTTTCTACATATGCTCCTAAGTCTACACACAATAAATGTAAAGTAAGTTGGTGTGGAAGAGAGGGAACCTGAAAAGGTCTCATGTAGGAGGAGACTTGCTTTGGAGGAGGATTCTCTGAGGTGGAGGTGAGGAGGGCGTACATCCCAGGCAAGGGGAGGGGGGAGGGCATCCCGTGCAAAGGCATGGGACAAGGGATGGAATCGTGGATGTGAGGAACAGGAAGAAGGCCAGTTAGACTGGGGATACAAGCTTGAGAAAGACTTGGAGAGCATGAACAGAAGGCTGGAAAGGTAGCCAGGAGACAGGTTGTGAAGGGCTTGGGATGCCCAACACAGGAGTTCATATTTGATCCTAGACATAATAGGGAACCACTGGAATTTATGAAGCAGATACAAACACAGTACATAGTGCTAACTACTATCCATCGGGCAGCTACTATGTTACAAGCCACTCTCTCCCCTTCTAGCCCTCCTTTTCCCAGTCCCAGTTTACCTGCCTCCTGTCCATTACCATCCCAGGTCCATGCTCCAGGTCCCAAAGGGATTGGGTTGTAGAAGCTGTCAAATTCTACCACACTAAGGTATTTTAGTCGGTAAAGCCTTGTGGTCTGGTATATACCTCTAAGATATGAATTGGTAAGATGGGAAAGTGATCAAGACACAGATCAAGCTACTCTGGTGGTTGGTGGGAGAGAGCTCAGGGCAGAGAGCCCTCCAGCCCTCTCTGGTGCCCCGTCATGTAGACAGCTGACTCCCTTCCAGCTAAGGGTTACAATTAACAGAAGTAACATGATAGTTGATTCAGACATGGTTAGAAGGTAGAAATCCTTAGGGAATGAGATGGCCGTGAGGAGCAGACCTGGAGCTCACCAGACTCTCAAAGGCTCATAGATCTAGAGGAAGGGACCCCACGGGCCATCGGGTCCAAATCTTTAAATTTACATTTGGGGAAACTAAGTCCCAAGGATGTTAAATGATTCCCCCAAGGTCACAAATGCAGTTGTGTCTGAGGTAGGATTTGAACCCAGGTCTTCTGACTCTACTCAATATTTCTATTATTCCAAGTGAACCTCCTGTTACTGGGTGGCCTGACAGATTTGTAACCAACTTTATGTTTGTCTCTTGAAAAGAAGTTCTCTCTCCTTATCCCAACTGGATGACATTCAGGTTATTGCCTAAATGTGTTGGAAGAGGGGATTCATGCTTCAGATAGAGACTGGACTAGGTGCTCTTACACACTTTCTGATATACTTCCCAAGTGTGGGATTTAGAGCTGTGAGAGAGCTTAGAATTTGTCTCGTACAAATCCCTCATTTTATAGATAAGGGAAATGAGTGAGGCTTGTAGGGCAAGTGACTTATCTAAGGTCATAAAGACATCCAGCTACTATGACATCCAATCCAGTGTTCTTTCTACTTTTCCGTGTTTAATCTATGAATAACTGTGGCTAGACCTGTAATGACAGAACTCATGTATGCAACAGCCTTTTATACCAGATTTCCTCCAAAGAGAGGACGAAAGTCAGACTTCTTAAGGACACATACTTCATAAAGAATTGAAACTCCCAATCCCACTTTTGCCCTGTGCTTCGGGGCATGAAGAAGGAAATGGGAAGACCCTAGAGTAAAGAACCTGTTTCTGGGCCCCTCTGAAACCCTGGGAAAAGGCAAAGAGTCCCAATTTCTGACAGAAGGAGAATGAGGCACACTCCTCTCATTATAAGATTGGGCTGTCAATTTCAGGACAACATTGGTCAGTTGGCTTGGATTGGGTAGATTTTGGAGGAGAAGGGAAAGCCATTTCAGCCCTGACATTGACCAGGTCATTCAAGCTCATTGGTCGATACTACTCAAGGTCTTTCTGGCTTTGGGGCCTGGCTGCAGACTGGATATCAGGACTGATGAAAGGGGAAGTGCCTGGGAGCTCTTGGGAATCCATGGCTCCCTTCTTCATCATCACCACTTGGTCAGCTAGGATTTACCGAGCACCTGTAAGTGGAGTGGTGCTGGTGCTGGGAGGTACTAAGATGCTTTCAAAGAGCTTACAAGCTCCTTGTATAAACAGGACCCGAGCAAGTAACTGACATTCCCAGATTGCCAGGTGAACTGTGTAAACAATGCATAGAGGATTTTGCCTCTACTTAGAGTTGTTTTCTCTTGTGGGGGAAGGTAGGTGGGTCACAGCAATGCATCTGTTACGTTTGTTGAGCAAGGCTAATCTAATAATTATATTCATCCAGCCTAGCCTTTGATGTTCTGACCCGTCTAGAACCAGGCTCAGATCCTATCGAGCTCCACACAGACACCAACTGGTAGGAATCCAACACCATTGACAAGACATTCGTCTCCTGAACCAGGACACAAGACTAGATAAGAATAGGATGGCAGGCACCTTGCTAAAAGCTTTACAGATATCCCATTTGATCCTCTGATCATGTGACACACAGATGGCATTGGGAAGAGAAATATTAGACCACAGAAACTGGAAAGGATTGGATGCCAAACACTGTGATGGCTGGGTTTCTCAGGGGAAAGTAATTTCACCATGATCTCCATCATTCTGCAGATTCCCAGAGTCACATGTTGAAGGGAAATACCTCAGTTAGACCGAGGAGTAAACAGGTCAAGAAAGCCTGCAAGACCCCTTGGGCGCTCTTTGCTGAGCTCTGAATAAATGCTTGTGAGTTCTAGTACATATTCATGGACGTATGGGGTTTATATTCATTTTGGTGTCATAGGGGTTGCTTGTAGGGATCCTGGGGAGATTGTGTTTGTGATCCTGGGCAAGTCATTTAACCCTATTTGCCTCAGTTTCCTCACCTGTAAAATGAGCTGGAGAAGGAAATGGCAAGCCACTTCAGTATCTCTGCCAAGAGACTGTCTGCTTCCAGGCCTTTATGTCTGCCCTTTCCATGTACTCTGGCTAAAATTAAGTATTTTCCACTCTCTCTCCCCCCATGCATGTCCCTTGTCCCCATGGAACCATCTGCTCTTTATGGAATACCTTCTCCCCATCCCCATTCCTAAATTTATACCTGTTGAAACTTGCATTTATCCATAGAGCTACAACCAAACACATTTATGCAGCATTTCAAGGTTTAAGAAGTGTTTAAATAAACATTTCATTTGCTCCTCAGAAAAACTACATTTGGTGAGAAGAAACTGAGGCGTAGAAAGTTTAAGCGGTGGCCCAAGGTCACACAGACACAGTTAATGGCCCTGGTCTTGAACCTGGCATCCTTTGACTCCTAATCCACATTTCCTCAAATGCCAATCACTTCACTAAGCCCTCCCTGATTCCTTCTTCCCAGGCTCATTGGCCCCCTCCCCACCTCCAGTAATTAAATTTCATTCAACCAATTTTTACTGAACCATTTATTAAGCTCCTAATGTTTTCAAAAGCACTGTGCTAAAGATGAATTGTACGTGCCTGTAGGAACTTACTTTGGACTGGGGAAATATGCATGCAAATAAATAAATGCAAAGCATATGCAAAGTAATGCAAAACAGTTTTCAGAGGGAGAGCACAATGACTTTCCTCTAGGCCCCAACAGCTCTTAGTTTGTACTTCTCTTATGTACTTACCAGGTATCATTTTGATTTATCCTAAAACACGAGTGTGGTAGATGCCTTTCATTTAGCCTAGGGCTCTGAGGCTCTGGACCACGTCCCAGGAAGTAGAATCATCCATTCCCTTCTCCATGGAGAAGCCCTACTATCCTTGTTTCTGGTTTCATCATGGTGAGGGAGGCTTATGGACCTGGAGTCAGTCATGTCATTTCTGTGTGCCTCAGTTTTCTCATCTGTGGAATGGAGATAATAACAGTAACTACCTCCCAGGGTTGTTTGTGAGGGTCAAATGAAATTGTATTTATAAAGCTCTTTGTAAACTTTAAAGCTCTATATTACCATGCTATCTATTGTTATTATTATGGGGCTTCTGAATGGGGAACCATGTGGGAATGGGCATATTACCATGAGACCCCTAGGAGTTAGGAAGCAACTTTGGGGGGCATTTTCTTTAAAAACATTTATTTCAACTGATAAAATATTATTTTCTCTCTCTCCTACTCCTTCCTCACCACTGGAAAAAAAAAGAAGAAAAACAAAACCCTTTTAACCAATATGTAGAGTAAAAAAAAAAAACCCCAAATGAAAAAACAATTCTGCATTGGTGGAACACCAAGAACTTTAAAGTTTTTTAAAAATGGTGCCTTTTAAAAAATGCTATTCTTGGAACAGCTAGGTGGCGCAGTGATAGAGCACTGGCCCTGGAGTCAGGAGGACCTGAGTTCAAATTTGGTCTCAGACCAGACACTTGATACTTACCAGCTGTGTGACCCTGGGCAAGTCACTTAACCCCAATTATCTCACCAAAAAACCCCACGTTATTCTTACTCCGAATCTAACAAATATCAAAGATACCTCTTGTTTATATATCACGGTTTTGGAGAGCTTGCCCTTGAACCCTCCTGTGTAACATAGAAAAATCTTTAAGCAAAAAGATCTGAGGCAGTGTTAGTGCGAAGAGCCCTGCCCTTTGGGTCAGAAGGCCTGTGTTCAAATCCCACCTAACTCATCATGTCTGAGTTTTGGGAAACTTCTTCAATACCCTTCTCCAATCTCTAACCCCCCTTTTAGTTTCCTCATCCATGAAATAAGGGGATTGGACTAAGTGACCTCTAAGGTCCCTTCCACGTCCCCATCTGTGATGCTACGATTCTGAGACCTGATATTGTGACCTTCTCTCACAATGTTACCAAGGGCCTAGTCACCCCACTGTACAGAAAGGAAGGAGCCATGTTTCCTCCTCTATTTTTTCCATTGGTATCCTTTGAGGGATTAAAAAGAAAATTGCATTTAAGTTTCAAGGGACCTAGAATTTAAATGGAATCAGAATATCTCATTTAGGTTAGGTGCTAATTAATGTTGGGCTGTGGCTGGGGCTGTCTGGGTTATAGAATGGTTCTAGGGCTGGGTGAGTGGTGGGAAGCAGTGGGTGTGGTGCTGGTGGAGAGAGAGAGAGAGAGAGAGAGAGAGAGAGAGAGAGAGAGAGAGAGAGAGAGAGAGAGAGAGAGAGAGAGAGAGAGTGTGTTGTGTGTGTGTGTGTGTGTGTGTGTGTGTGTGTGTGTGTGTGTGTGTTATAGAATGATAGGTGGCTGATGAGGCTGAGTCACTCCATTTAGAACTGGGAGTTCCCTTTGGGTTAATTAAGGCTGAGGGCATGGTTGGGAGGTGGTTTAAGCTCTTTAGGGAGTAATTCATCATGACAGCAGAGAGCTGGCTTATTGATTACTTCAGAGATGGAAAGATGAAGGTGGGGGAAAATTGGGGGAAGTGTTGCTTGTACTGGAAAACCCTGGTGCTCTGCAAGAGAAGGCTGACTGTAACCAGGATCTCGGGGAAGCTCCTGATACCCGAGGCTGCCCAGTCAGGACAGGGGGAGGTTGAAGGGGGTGGTGGCCTCATTTGAGTTGGATGGGATGAGAGGGAAACCACCTTCCCCTCCTCCCATTCCAGACTAAATTCCATTGTGGTTTCTTATAGGGCTCTGAGATGGAGAGAACAGATAGATCGTAGAAAGAACCCCTTCCTCAATCCTTGTCCAGCAGAATACCCAGAGACCAGATCACATTTGGGCTCCAACTGCTGCTCTTTCTGGGACCCCTGATAGATGCCCAGAGCTCTACAGTTTGTAGAATGCTTTCATATCCATTCTCTCATCTGGCAGCTCTTCAAGAGTCAAGATGAAGGTTATTAGGTCCATTTTACAGATAAAGCAATAGAGGCCCAGAAAGGCGAAGAGACTTGCCCATGCCATGGTAACAGGGCCAGTAAGAAGTGATTCTGGAACTGGAAGAAGGCTGGGGTTCAGATCCCAGCTCCACTACTCAAACTTTGCATGCCCTTGGGCAATTAGTGAGTCCACGATGACTCAGTAAGCATTTGTTAATTTATCACTCTGTGCCAGGCACAAAGACAAAAATGAATCAACTACCCTTCCCTCAAAGGTCGACAACGTGTGCATTTAGATGTGGATGATGTAAATACTCGTAATGTGGAAGGGGGGAGATGTTGTACTAGCAGCTGGGAGGACCAGAAAAGATCATGTAGAAGTCACTTAACCAACCTCTCTGGGTCTCAGTTTCCTCCTCTATCAAAAGAGGGGATTGGGCTAGGTGACTTCCAAGGATCTAAATTTAGAGCAATTGGACTTGGAGTAAGAGGAATCTGAGTTCAAATCCTGCCCTAGACACATTCTGGTTGTGTGACTGTGGATAAGTCCCTTAACTGCTCAGTGCCTCAGTTTCCTCATCAGTAAAATGAGGATAATAATTGCATTTACCTCCTAGGGTTGTTGTGAAGATAAAATTGAGATAGTTTTTTTAGTGCTTTGCAAATCTTAAGGTACCATACAAAATCTAGCTATTATTTCATTAAATCAATGATCCTATAAAGAGGTACTTCATCTTAAAACTTATATATCCTGACCTGAAGAAGTTTCTATTTCCCCTAAAGCTGAGAATGGCCTGGGATGAAGTAGCTACCCAGACCACAGCACTTTATCTACCTTACACAACATTGATCCTTTACATCCTCCCTCCTCCCCACCTCTGCCCTGACACAGTCATAATGGACTCCCTGAAGCCCCTTCTAAAGATTAAACAATTGAGTCTCTGTGGCCAAGCCCCCCTTTTGGCTAGGGTTCAGATTTGGTCTCATCCAACCATACCAGTTAGAATTTTCACTTTCCTCTGCTCTAATTGAACAATTTACTGTAAATAGCTGTCATTCACTGTCAAAGCCACGGAGCCTCATTACCCAAATGGAGGTGAGTAAGGTTTGGCTTTTAATGTATTGGGCCGGATAAAATGGAATGATCTAAATGGAGCCATCAATACTGGTGGCTGAATTAAGTCACAAGCACTTAGAATTTCAAGTCCTTCTTGTAAATTACAGGCTCCCCCGCCTCTCTCCCACCGCTTGGAGAAGAATGTGCATGAAATATAGCTTGCTGTTTCCATCTCTGGACTCCTAATGATGTGGAACAGGCCTCCTGGCATTCCTGACTTGGGACTTGCTGGGAGTGGGGCACTTCTACTTCCCTCTCTCACTCTTCCCCATTCTTTCCATCTCTCACTCTGCCCTGCCCCCATCCCAAGTCAATGGCCACAAGAAAGAATTTTTCATCCTGACCTTTCACGATGCTGGGCAGCATCACAGGATCACAGACTTACAGCTGGGAAGGACATTGGAAGCTATGTCGTCTAACCTCTTCCTTTTATGGATGAGGAAGCTGAGATCTAGAGTACCTCTTTTTTTTTTAATTCAATGCAACTTTACTTCATAATCTGAAAAATATAACAGAGTTTCATTATTAATTATAAACTAGTACAAGACGGCTTGCCGGGAATCTGGAAGTATCAGTCTGATTCCATATCACAATTCAAGATTTTTTTCTTTAGGTAATGTTATTACCTCTGGGAAGGAAGTCACTTGTCTAGAGCCAGGCAGTATCTGAACTCGGGTCTTCTGATTCCAGATAGAGTGGACTACTCCACTGTACCATGTTGCCCAGCCCCGTTGCTTGGGGTCATAGGCAACAGAGCTAGGAAGAACCTTTGAAATCGTTTATTTCTTCTCATCCCTCATTTTACATAGGAAGAAACTGGAGGTCTTACTAAAACACATAAAATTAATAAGTAGCAGAGCTGAGATTTGAACTCAAGACCTCTGAATTCAAATTCATTTCCCTTCTAAAAAAAAAGTTCCCCTTATGCAGAGAGAACAAGAACAAATGTTATTTTCCCCCCCCTTTTATGAGGAAAAGTAGCAGTATTCAGTGATCAAGAGAGAGTCAGATGTGGCGGGGGTGGGGGGGGGGACTGCAATTCATTCCTTAGGGCTCTTTTATATAGAATTTCCCTTGTGGTCAGTATCTTTAAAATGGATCTTTAAAACCTGGAAAGACTTATATGGTCTGATGCTGAGTGAAGTGAGCAGAACCAGGAGGACTTTGTACACAATAACAGCCAAGTTATGCGATGACTAAAATTGTTAAACTGAACCCTTCTCAGCATTATGAGGATCTAAGACATCTCCAGAGGCCTCGGTGTGGAAAATGCTGTCCACATCCAAAGAAAGAACTATGGAAGTCGAATCGCTCTCACTTATTTTTACCTTCTGTTGAGTTTTGTTTCATCTTTCTGATGGTTCCTCCTATTGGTTTTAATTTTTACTTACAACTTCACTAATGTGAAAATATGTTTAATGGGTATATAAATGTAAAGCCTGTGTCAGATTGTGAGCCGTCTTGGGGAGGGTGGGGGGGAGGAAAGGGGAGAAAAATTTTCAACTCAAAAGCATATGGAAATGATTGTTGATAAATCAAAATAAATTAATAATAATAAAAAAAAATAAAATGGATCTCTTGCCAAAGAAGACTTTGGCTAACTGACCCCTTCTCAGGACCCCAATATTCTATTCAACACAACCAACTTTTTCTTTAAGAATGTTAAATTGTTATTGATACCTTCTGTTTGTATAGCTGTTTCATTCCCCACCCTCCACCTTACCCACCTGGCCTTGTAGGCAAGAATTAAAAAAAAGAGAGAAAAGCAGATAAAGAAACAGACCAACACAGTAACTGAAGTGGCAGCATATTCAGTGTTTCACATCCATAATACCCCACCTTTGCAAAGAAGGAAGGCAAGTGCATTTTTTAAAGCCTTTATCAACATATAGTATGGGCAGCTAGGTGGTATGGTGGACATAGTGCCAGGCCTGGAGTCAGGAAGACTCATCTTCTTAAGTTCAATTCTGGCCTCCTACACTAACTAGCTGTGAGACCTTGGGCAAGTCACTTAACCCTGTTTGCCTCAGTTTCTCATCTGTAAAATGAGCTGGAGAAGGAAATTGTAAACCATTCTGATATCTTTGCCAAGAAGACTGCAAAGAGGATCACAAAGAGTTGGATGTGACTGCAAAATGACTCAACAATAAGTTTGTATGTATACACAAAATTGCTTGAGGTTCTAGAATTACGAAGGTCTGAGTTCAAATCTGACCTCAGACACTTACTAGCTCTGTGTCCCTGGGCAAATAACCTTTGTTAGCCTCAGCTTTCTCATCTGTAAAATGGGGAAAATCATAGTACCTACTTCCCATGATTGCTGTGAGGATGATATCTGTCAAGCACTTAGCTTAGTAAGTGCTACATAAACGTTAGCTGTTATTCTTATGTTATCTGTGCACTTCCTGTTTCTCTAGAATGTAAGCTCCTTGAGGGCAGGGACTTAGTTATTTTTGTGGTTGCATTTTCAGCTCTTAACACTGTTTGTGATGCATAATAGGTACCTAATAAATGCTTGAAAGACTTAAATTCAGTAGGCCGTGGGGGGTATATTAATATAGTAGTATTGGTAGTGGGATAGAATTAATAGGACCTACTAACTGAGGTTAATGAGGGCTAATGAAGAGCCTAAATCAGGGGTGGAGAACCTGCAGCTTTGAGGCCATGTGTGGCCCTCTAGGTCCTCAAGTGCAGCCCTTTGTCTGAATCCAAACTTCTCAGAACAAATCCCCTTCATAATAGGATCTAAGCCCTAGATCAATGGGACGATTGTGGTAACAGCAGAAGTAGGAAATCCAAGAGAGAGAGAGCAGTGTATGGGTACCAGGATCGGAGATGTTCTAGGTGATTGTTATATGGGGAGTTCATCCCCTTGAGAGTCAGGAAGAGGCTGAGATTTTTCTGAATTTCCTGTTGTGGGGTAGGAGAGTCTAAATCTATGTGGCCCCACCCTGGAACTGGGCTGAGGGCAGGGGATCATGATGGCAAAAGGCCTGGCCTGGCAGGAAGAAAATCTAGGGTTTCAGTCCCAGTTCTACCATTAATTAATTAGCGTTGTGATCTTGGATAAGTCACTTGCTTTCTCTGAACCTATAAATTAAGTAATTGGGGAAAGGTCCCTTCTAGCTCTAGATTTACAGGATACATGCTGGGAGATAAATGATTTCTTGTAACTTCTGAGATCAAACAGAATAAGGATCAGGCCCCCGGTAATTTATACGCTTTTGCAGAGGGAAGACCCAGCTTGTCTCACAAATGAGTCCTGAGGCCAATTTTTCAAGAAAAGAAATCACATTCTCTTAAAAAGAGAATGGTGGGGGAAATCTCAGGAATTTTCCATTAAGAAGAAACAAATGCATTACAGGTTCTCTCCATCCACCTCCAGGGAGCAGGCGGATTTGAGCTGGATGGGGCCTCTCTCCCTGGAGTGCATTATTACAGGCCATTCGTTCTCTCTGTGGGAATTATGTCAGATCTCTAATGTGTGTGAAGCACTGTGATAAGGCTACTCTAGAGAGAGAGCACTCAGGCTCCTCTGGGGCTGAGAGTTATTTTGCATTGTTTAGTTTTACCCTAAACCTCAAGGCGGCCCCATGAGGTAGGCAGGGAAAACGTCCCCCATTGTACAGATGAGAATGTGAAGGCTCTGACCAACTTGACCAGGGCGCCACATTTGGTTAGCGTCATGGTGAGGATTCTGGGCTGAGAGCAGGCTGCCTCATAGCATAATAATCCTCTTGGCTGGGTTCCTGACACAGGGACACAGGACCTTAATGGATGGTCCAAACTAGTTATTATGCCTGGGGAAAGGGTTAGTTTCTGACTCAACAAGGAAGAAGATGTCGTAACAAAAGTGTACAGGTCAAGATGGTGTCCAAGATGATCAGAAACCCTGGATTGAAATTCTGTCTTTGCCATTGACTCTCTGTGTGATCTTAAAGCCATTTCTTTGCCATTCATAAAAAGAGAGAATTGGATTATATAGTCTCCAAAGTCCCTAACACTCAATGCCACTGATTTCTTGACCTGGCTCTGTGCTCCTGGTCCATGCTGTCACTAATAACTATGTTCTCTTTTCCTTCCAGGGACCAGACAGTTGTGACCAGGCCCTGCTCCAGATTGGGATAAACATGATGGCATTCCCAGGGGTTAGCCACTTGGACTCTATCCCATTGCCTGGCCAGGGGTGAGTGTGATGATACTCCTTTACAAACTAATTGCCAGTCTCTGAATCCTCCCTTTCTCCCTTTCCCCATCCCTCATTCTGAATATTACTGAGCTCCAGCCTTAAGATTTGGAGTCTGGAAACAACCGTTCCTAGGTATTCCAAGTTCTGGGAAGTGAGAACCAAATTAGAGGTGTGGAAAATTGGAATCTATCTCCAGCAAGCTCCAGTAAGCTTGGGTAGGAATTAGTTACCCTCTAAGCACCTCAGTTTCCTTGTCTGGGAAATGGGGAGAACATTTTTTGTCCCTTAGGAACATTGGGAGGAAAAGTAAGGCCATGAATGTAAAAGATTCCGAGCTCTCTGGAGCCTCATTCTATGGTTATTATCATTAAAATGGTCTGAAAAGCTTGTCTTCCTCCATCCTTGGGATAAGTGAGCTTGGCAGGCCCCTTGTCTCTGGAAAAGGAAAGAATGGAAGGGAAGGGAAAGGAAGGGAAAAGAAGGAGAAGAGAAGCTGCCTGGTGCAGCTTGAAGTCAGATAAATTGGCACCAACTTATTTAGTTTGGGTAGATAAAGGTAGATACCTAAGATTAAGAAGGTGAAGATAGTAAGTGAAAAGGTATGTCTTTTTCTGCAAATAATCTTTCCCATGTTGTATAAGATTCCTAACAGATTAACATTCTAGGACTCTGATTCTCTGTTTTCCAATTATATTTCAAACTCTTCTCTGTTAAGTATCTATAATTACACTTCTTTGTTTATGCTTACTGGCTTACAGTCAGAAGATCTGAGTAGGGTGACATATATACACACACACACACACACACACACACACACACATACACATGTATATATACAAACATACACATATATGTGTATACACACATATATATACACATACATATACACACACGTATGAACATATGGACACATGTCCCAGGACTGGTCTGGACTTACCACTCATTTGAAATTCCTTCTGAGAAACATACCTTCTGACATTGGGAGATCTGTTCAGGAGCTTTCCTACTCCATAGTCTGAGACCAAGAAATGTGGTGTCTTTCAATGGGCAGGGCAAAGAGAATAGAGGGTTTTCTAGACTTTTCAAAGAAAACAGCTTGCATGATGGCCTTTAGTCTCGAGGGCCCTGACCTTATTCCCCAGCTGGCGTGTGTGTGTGGGAAGGGATGCACACAGTTCATGACTAGGCTTTGAAGACTGGCTGCCAGTTGACGTGTATGGAATAGGGTGGGGATTATTTAGATTTCATGATATCTGTTTAAACAAACTCCGTCTCTACCTTATATACACAAGGGGGGCAGGGCCAAACAAACTTGTCTTTGAGAAACATTCTTCTGCTTTCCGTCTGTGCTGGAGTCATGTGAATCCTGCTGTGTGCACCTTGGCAAGCCACTTATCCTCTGTCTACCTCAGTTTCTTCAACTGTAAAATAAGCACACCTATCTCACAGGGTTATTGTGAAGATCAACTAAGATAAAGTTTGTGAGGTACTTAGCATAGCACCTGGCACACAGTAGGTGCTTAATAAATGCTTATTTTCTATTTATCTATTCATCTACTCATCTATCTGGTCATCTATTTATCTATCCATTCATTTATGTATCTATTCATTCTTTTGTCTATTTACTTATTCATTCATTCATTTACTTATTCACTCATTTTTTCATATATTTATTCATCTATCTGTCTCTCTATCAATCTATTTGTCTGTCTGATTGGATCACCCTATCTTTCCCAGGCTGGAAGTTCAGGGGCTATTCGCAAACCTCTTCCCATTCTGATAAGCACAGGAACTTTGACCCACTCCATTTCCCACTTGGACTGCTTTGTCCTTTCTTAGGCAACCTGGTGGTCCCCCAGTCTAGAGCGCTCACCATATTAATGCTGAATTTAGTATGGCTTAGCCCACTGTTACTCAGAACTCCTGAGCTCGAGAGTTCACCAGCCTCAGCTCCTCCAGTAGATGGGATTACAAGTATGTGCCACCATGGATGGTAGGTCTGGGGGGGTGATACTTGTGTGGAGGCAGAAATCATAATGAAAGAACTTGGCACTGGAAGGGATCCTCGTAGTCATCTAGTCCAACCCATACTTGAAAGGAATACCCATTCTATCATATCTGTCAGGTGCTCATCTGCTCTTTACTTAAACAGCATGTATGAGGAACAGCTAGCAGGCCAGTTTGTCTGGAGTGGAGCTATTCCCCAAGGAGGGTAATATGAAATGGGACCAAAAAGTAGGTGGAAGTTATACCGTAGAGGGCTTTAAATGCTAGGTTGAGAATTTCATATTCTTTTCTAGAAGCAATAGGGAGGCACTGAGAATTTTGAGTGTGTATGTCTGTGGAGGGATGGTCAGGAATATCAGTAAGATAGCTGTGTGGATGATGGGTTGGGGGAAAGGAGACCAATTAAGTCCAGGTGAGTAATGAATGGGGAAATGAGGGGTTAATGAGAGAGATGTTGTGGAGGCAGAATTAATCAAGTGGAGAAGTAAGGCCAATGGGTTGAGCCTACAGAGAAGTAGATTTTGCCTCAATATAAGGAAATACAACTTAGAGCTGAACTGTCTAAAGATGGACTGCCTCAGGAGATGAACTTCTTGCTGTGGGATGGTAGGGGCTGCTGCAAATATTTTTGCTTATAAAGGACCTTTTCCTACTTCTTTGATCTCTTTGGGGGTATAGGCTCAGTAATGATATAGCTAGGCCAGAGGGTATGTAGTTTAGTAGCTTCTGGGGCATCTGAACGTCTCTAGTTTTGTAAGGGCACCACCATCTTTCCTGCTACGCAGATTGACGGCTTGCTGTTGTCCTCAACTCTTTACTCTTACCCATGTGTATATTCCATTTCCAAATATTGCTTCTTCTATGTACATCTGCATAGAGATGGAAATTAAATCTATGGAAGCTATATACATACGTATGTATGCATGTCTATATATGTCTATATGTGTACATATACACACATATATATTTATATATATTATCACCAAGATAATATATATTATCACCAATATTTATATATATTATCACCAAATTGTATATATATATACACATACATATATGTGTATATATATATATATTATATATATATACACACATACATATATGTATATATAAACACCAAGAGAGTGTAAAAAGACAAAGGAAGGAATTGATGCCAACCTGAAGGGAAGTTTCTTGTGAAGGACACCCTGATCTTGGCAATATTTTGTTTATATTTTCATCATTTACTTGTATTAAGCCATAGATGGTAGGCTTTTTTGGAATTTTCAGGTAACACAGTGCTGGAAAGGATAAATAATACATTAGGTAACAGGCTGTAATAATGGACTGAGTCTAGTAAGGGGATGCTTAAGAGGATTAAATGTAAAGTCTTATGTAGGAGTTCAAAGAACCAATTGCTCAAGTATGGGATGGGGGGGACATGTATGGTTGGACCACAGTTTTTGTGAAAAAAAGAGCTGGGGGTTTCATGCAACTAAAAACAACACAATTTCATAATCAGGAGAATGAATGCAATCTCAGGCTTCACTAACGTAATCATGGAGTCCAGGAAGAGGGTTATGGTGGTTCCTGCTGTCTGTCCTTTGCCTAAGTCAGAGTGTGTTGGGAATAGTGTGTTCAAGTCTGAGTACTACTATACTTTAGGAAAAATGTTGACCTTCAGAGAAGGACAGCCAGGACAGTAAGGAGTTAGAAGACCATTCTGTAGGAAGGCCAAGTTGTATAACCAATTGAAGATGAATCTTTCACCAAGAGAAGAGAAGATTTAAGGGGAATGTGATGGTTTTTAACAACTATTTGAAAATCTATCATGAGGAAGAAGAATTAGGTTTGTTTTATTTAGCACCACAGGAAGAAAGGAAGGAAATAAGCATTCCTTTTAGCACTTACTATGTGTCAGGCACTGTGCTAAAGGGTAGAATTAGAAAGGATGGAATGAAAATTCAGGGAGGCAGTAGACTTTGGAGGAGAGGTTCTCAAAGTATGAGCTGGGCATCGCTGGTGATTGCTGAGACCATTTCAGGGAGTAATGGAGGTCAAAACTATTTTTTGTCATAATACTAAGATAGTCTAATATGGTAGATATTGATAGATATAGCTAGGGATTTACTGAAGTCAACTCAAACTGGCTGGCAAAAACTGGCTGACTGTTAAATTGCAATGTGAGCATTTACACCTTGGAAATAGAGAAATGCTACAAATCAAGGGTTGATTTATTGTTTTGTTGATTATTCAGACTTAAAAAATTGATGGGGAAATGTTAATAATGAAGGTTAAACTTAAAAGTGTGTGGTGTGTGCTTTTATTTTTTCTTAGAGAGCTGGTTGTTACGCATTCACCAGAAGACCACTGGCTATGACCCAGTGGTTTATAAACAAAAGCTCTTTGGGGGAGGGGTCCTAAATAATTTTTAAGGGTATGAAGGGGTCTTGAGACCCAAAAGTTTGAGATCTGCTGGTATAGAGAGAACACTGGGAAGAACATTCTAGGGAAGCCTAGAGTCAACTACGTCCTCTTGATACTTACCAGCTATGTTACTATGGACAACTTAAGCTTCTAGTCTCCATTTCCTGTAAAATCAGTTTATTAAAATCTGTAGAACCAACCTTGTGTGGTTGCTGTGAGGGTGTATATAGAGTTCTATATCAATAGATGTTAGATGTTACTTCTATCACTACTACTCATTATTATTCTTATTGCTTTGGCTCCATATAAAGAAAAACACAAACAAATAGAAACCTTTGGAAGAGCTAGATTTATCCAGAGATGGACTGGGTTCCTCTGGGAAGCAGTGATTTTTTTTTTTTACTTACTGAAGCTCTTCAGGCAAAGGCTGGATGATTACTCATTGGGCATATTGTAGAGAGAATTTCTGTCTTCAAGTGCATTGGATTAAGTAACCTCTGAAATATTTTACAATGGTGAGATTCTATTCATGACACCATGAATCCTATGAGCTGATGGTTGGGTTCTATCAAGGCAACTAGGGTTGCTTGTTGTCCTTAAATTTTTTTTTTTTTTGCTTTTTGGCTAGGCAATGGGGTTAAGTGACTTGCCCAGGGTCACACAGCTAGTAAGTGTTAAGTGTCTGAGGTCACATTTGAACTCAGGTCCTCCTGACTCCAAGGCTGGAGCTCTATCCACTGCGCCACCTAGCTGCCCCAACATCTATTGTCCTTAATTCTTGAAGAGGACTAAAATGACATCATGATGTTGGGGTCAAGGTACAGTGTGTCTGACCATGGCTGTTCAGACCAGTCCGAGCTCAGAAGGCTCTACCACATGTTGGGCACAAATAGTCCATATGAACCTTTGGAGTGGAGATGTCTTTTAATCTGCACATCTCATGTTTCTTTTGAGCTACTGCAATTCTGCTTTGCTCATAGAGCATAGCACCTACCATGCTGGGCAGTCCTGTGCCAGTGTCTGTCATGTTTCCAAAGTTCTTCAGAGAGCCCTTGAGAGTGTCCCTGTATCACTTCTTCTGACCAGTGAAGAATCCCTGATCTAGAACACGTATCTTGTTGGGAAAGGGCTTCTTCAGGGTGTGGTCAGCACAAAGGGATACAGGGATGAGCAGGTAAGCCCCACCAGGGAGATGATATATAGGGAACCTGGCGGGAATAGAGAGGGTAGTTCAAGATAGAAAGGTAACAAGGTGAGAGGCCAGGCTTATTTTTGCTCCAGCTTTTCCAACCACAGCAGTTAATTTGGAGTTAGAAGACCTCAATTTCAATCCTGGCTCTGACTTACTATCTATGTGACCTTGGGCAAGACTTTTCATTTCTGTGGGCCTTGGTTTTCTCGTCCCCTAATTTAAAAAGAGGTGGTGGTGGGGGCAGTTTGACCTGGATGATCTCTAAACTGCTTTCCATATTTAAGTCCTATGATCCTATGATCTAATATCATAGGGTTACTTATGTGGTAAGAGGAGACAGACATAAATATGGAAGTGCTTTAGAAATAAATATTTCTTCTCTGTGGCAGGGCAATGTGTGTGTGTGTGTGTGTGTGTGTGTGTGTGTGTGTGTGTGTGTATGTGTGTTGAATTATTAGCTGACATATTCATTGAGTACTTTCAATCAATTAATTAATCAATATTTATTAAGCACCTACTATGTGCCAGGCACTATGTTAAGCTTTGGAGATACAAAAAAGAGGCCAAAGACAGTCCCTGCCCTCAAGGAGTTCACAATCTAATGAAATTGACTTTGAGGGTAAAATAAAGCACCAGATAACTTGAATATGGTTTTTGTTGGGGGAAAAAGCCTTTGAAATCAATATTGCAATATTCCCTTGAGTATTAAAGAGTCTAGTTCTGCCGGTGAGAGGCTGGGGACAGATGTCAGGGTAGGGGTGGGGGTGTTAGTTTATTACGACTAAATATTTCCTAGTCTGGAATCAGCCTACAGTCCCATATTTCATTTATTCTTCAGAGTCGGGCGAACAGAATCCCAGGGACACTAACCCAATAATTATATCCCGTTGGTGGTGGTGGTGGTAATGATGGTGATGACGGGGGAATGTGAGCAGGCTCCATTTACAGAAAATGTTATTTTTTTTTCCAGCATGTCCGAGGGGTTAATTTGTTCAACCTGATGCAGCATTGTGAGGGTCCAATAGTTGCTGGCCTGTCTCTTTTCTCTAGCTCTCCTTTCCCTAGGTCCCTTTCACAGTGAAAAACACCAACGGTTATTGTCAGCTGGTAAATAATTAATGGAGCATAACTGACTTTTTTCTGCTCCGTTTCACTGGCACAGAATTTCTCTCCGCAGCTTCATTGTTCCCTTTAATATAAAAGAAAAATGTCCTGTTGTACCCATTCTAGTTGGAAAGCCTCTCCCAGTCAAGCCTGTTTGGACTCAGGACCTTTAGGTCGGGGTATTGGCCTCAAGAAACAAATAAACAAATGACTGTGGGTGTCAGGCAAAACAAATAAAACCAAAAAGCCAGCTTGAGAAAAGGGGGGAAAGAAGCCCAGAGCATGGCCTACGCTCCTGGGGAAGATGGACAGGCCCAATGAGGGCCGTGCCATGGTGCACCCTTGGAAGATGATACCATAGGGAACCTCGGGAGGCCACAGGTCAGTGCAAACACTTGGCAGGCAGTTTTAAGAGCACAGGGGAATTCCCTATCACTCATGTTTCTGTGGGTTCCTGGCTGAGGCTGGCCTGAACATTGTGCCAGGCCTGTGGGATGTTAGTGAGTCTGGGGAGGGTGAGTATTGTCCAGGTTCTGTGTGCAATTTAAGGGGTTAATGGGTGGCGAGGTTGAAGACCTGTGTTTGTGTCTTATCACCTTACTAGATTATGAACTCCATGAAGGCAGACCTTGTCTCATTCAACCTCACATGGTGTAGAGGAAGGGGCACTGAATCTGGAGCCTGAGGACTTCAGTTTGAATCCCAGCTCTGAGACTTGAAGATGTATGTGAGGGGCAGCTAGGTGGCACAGTGGATAGAGCACCGGCCCTGAAGTCAGGAGGACCTGAGTTCAAATCCGGCCTCAGACCAAACACTTGACACTTACTAGCTGTGTGACGCTGGGCAAGTCACTTAACCCCAATTGCCTAAAAAAAAAAAAGACTTATGTGTCCTTTGCAAATCAATTTATCTTTCTACGCTTCAATGTCTATTGTAAAATGAGGAATTTGAACTAGATGTTCTCATGCGTCTCTTTTAGTTTTAAACCTGATTCTGAATGTGAATCTATAGCTTATCTACAGTCTTGGCTCTAACACGGATTGTGTGTGTGTGTGTGTGTGTGTGTGTGTGTGTGTGACCTTGGGAACAGGGCAGCTAGGTGGTGCCATAGTGCATACAGCCCTGGGCCTAGAGTCAGGAAGACCCCATTTAGGATTTGCTTGGCAAAGATACTGGAGTGGTTTGCCATTTCCTTCTCCAGCTCATTTTACAGATGAGGAAACTGAGGCAAATAGGATGAAGTGACTTGCCCAAGATCACACAGCTAGTAAGTGTCTGAGGCCAGATTTGAACTCAGGAAAATGAGTCTTCCTGACTCCATGTCCCGTCCTCTATCTACTGGCTAGCTGCCTCAATTTTGGGGAAAGCACGTTAAAAATGAAGAGATAAAGGCGGGACCAATGATTTAATTTGTACATATATGGAAGAAGAGGAAACTCCTTTTATCAATGCCAGTTGGCACCTTCTGCACAGTTCAGAGTCCCAAAGATTCTCCACTTGCTCAGGGCCACACAAGCTAGCATGGGTCCGAGGCAGGACTTTGACTTGGGTCTTCCGTCTCTGAAGCCAGCTCAGTATCCACTATATCAGACTGCCACCTCTCACTAGAGAATTAAATGTTAGAGAGATGGGAACTGCCATTCGTATTATTTATTTAAATGTCATGGTATTGATTTGGGTTCTCGACAGAGCATTAAATCAGTTTCACAAATGAATTCTGTGGCCTGGATTTGAGAGGACAGACATTGGAACTGGGGGCTTCCAGAAAAAGCTGGTGCCTCAGGGTAAAGTGACAGAGCCCACTCTCTCTGGTATTCCTCTGGGCCCCTCCCTGTCAGGGTTTTTTTTTTCCAAAGCTCTCCAGTGATCATTTTGGGGTAGCTAAATGTGAGACTGTCTCTTGGTTAGATAATAGCTTGCATATGGGCTCCCTTGAACTGTGGTCGGTTGCTTTCTGCTGCATTGCTATTTTCTAAGCATGCGGTAAAATGTGCAGACAGTAATTGCCAATTAGATAACTGGATATTTTTCTGCTGTTTAAGTTGCGATGCCAGTAAAAACTCTTTCTCCCATTCCATCTCCCAAAGAGAAATCCACAAGAAAACAGGAGGTGACCTCACTAAAATGGGGGGAGAACCGTTTCAACATTGTCCTCCTTTTGAATGGAGGATCATGTCTTGTTAAACTCCTATGTCATGTCTAGAATTGTCATCCCAACTGAGGCTAAGAAAAATGACCCAGCTTATACCAGTGACAATAACAGAACCAGGGATGGATTTCTGGTTTCTCTTTCTCCCAGTGAGCATTCTTTCTACTGTGCCACAATTGTCCCCACTGAGAAGCCTCTTGGATGAGAGGAGGGTAATGATGACAGCAAGGGATAATGACTGGAAGTCTTACCACATGAGGACAGGTTGGAGGAAATGAGGACATTTAAAATGGAGAAGAGAGGACATGACCATTGTCTCCACACATCTGAAAGACTTGTCCTGTGTAAGAAAAAAAATGATTAGCATTGTTTCATTTAACCCCAGAGTCAGGACCTCCCCACAGATGGGTAGAAGTTAAAAGTAGGCAGATTTTTGTATCCAATTCAGCAGAAACTTTCCAAAAACTGGAGCTGTCCAGCAGTAAGATGGATTGACCTAGAAGGTAGGGAGTTCCACGTTACTGGAAGGGTACCAGAAGAAGCTACTTAATCAGCCTTAGGGGAAGCTGTAGGGGGGGATTCCCTCACTTGTCGGGAGGTTGGACTAGGCAGTTTCTAAGTTCCACTCTATATCTGAGCTCCTAGGATCCTGTGATTTTATTCTTTAACCTAAAAGAGTGACCAAGCTTGAGTTTTCCTAGCCCTGGGCCAAGGCTGCTTTTTGACACCTCTAAGTTGAGATGATGCTAATAAGTGCCATGCTTCTCCACGTGGGTGGCCCTTCTGCCACCCATCTGAGGATGACTGGTGTCATAGCCTCCTAATCAATCTCCTCATTTTAGCTCTTTCCCCTTTCTAGTCCATCCTGCCTACAGCCACCAAAGTGCTATTTCTGAAGCACTCAGTTTGGCCATGCCATTTCTCTGCTCAATAAACTTTAAAGGTTTCCTATTATCTTAGGATAAAATGCAAATTCCCCTGCTTGGTATCCAAAGCCCTTCACAACCTGATTCCAGCCTACCTTTTCAGACTTATTACATAGAAAATCCCTTTATGCACTCTGTTGCCCGGCCAAGCTGGCCTCATAGCTATTCATGGCTACTTATGTTCCATCTCTTCACTCTGTGATTTGAACAGGCGTTTCCCCTCACCTAGAATGCATCCTTTCCTCACTTCTGCCTCTTAGAACCCCTGACTGTCTTCAAAACTGAGCTCACATATTGCCTCCTGCATGAGGCCTTTCCTGATTCCCCCCAGCTGCTGCTACCTACCCCTGCCCAATTTGCTAGACATTTATTCTGTGTATCTTTTGTGTGCACTTACTTGTGTATCTGGCATCTGCCCCTGTAGAATGTAAACTCCATGAGGGTGGGGACTCTTTGTCTAGTACCGAACCTGGTGCATCATAGGTGCATACTTAATGCTAACGTAGGTGTATAATTGTTGCTGACTGATTGAATGGTGACTATATTGGGATGAGGAAACAGCAGTGTCTTTAGCTCTTCTCAGATGCTCTAGTATGCTTTTGGGAGGCATATGCACACTCCTTTGGTAAGAAATGGCTATTTGGGGGAAAGAGTAAGTCAGAATCTTATCTTGAATAGTTTAAATAATCTCTCTGAAAGGAAGCCAAAGATTTAATTGGAAGAGGGAGCCAGAGAGTTAGGCGAAACCCTTGTCTTCTAGAGAATGTTGAGCCCGAAGAGATTATAGTCATTGGTTCCAAAGGTCATTGGAAGAAAGTTTCTCATTTAAGCCTGGCATGCCTGAGAGGCAGTGGAGCTGAGTAGGAAAAGCTCTGGCTTAGGAAGGAGAACACCCAGCAGCCACACTGATTGCTGGTCTCTAGATGATTAAGTGATCTTGGACAAGTCCCTCCTCTCTGCAGTTCACTTTGCTGCTTTGTAAAATGAGGGTTGGATCTGATGATGTCCAAGGCGCTTTTAACTTAGTTTTAAGAATCCCTGAGATGGGGTGGTGAAGCCCTGCCTTTGCTGGATCTGGTAATAGCTGCAGGGACGGGAGGCCCAGGACAAGATAGGATGCAGAAGTGAATGTGTCCCTCCAAACTGCATTCCTTGTTCCTGGAGAGATCTATGTAGGAGCTGGATAACTAGCTTGAGGGGTTGCTGCAGAAAGGATTCTTGCTCTTGCTGGTCTAGGTAGCTTCTCAAGCCCCTTCCAGGTCTATGACATCAGAAATGTAAGCAGCCCCCTACACGTGTGCCCTGTCTAATATTTTAGGAACCCCAAGGAAAAGCTAGGATAGATAGGCAGCACTTGTGGAAACCCTCAAATGATAGCAGATGTGGCAGCAAGCCTCTCTGTACAGAATAGTATTACCAAGATGTGATTGACATGGAATTTTAGGTTGGAATCCTGGTCTTACTTTGCAGGGATGGGGAGCATCTTGTGGTTATATTGATTCTCTTTCTGAGGGAGTCTCTGAAAATATTATTCATAGAGCCTGACTGGCAGGGATTGGGTTTCTGAAGAGCTCTAATAAGAAAAACACCATGCCGTAGATGAAAGAGCCCTGCTTAGATGGAGGGCCAGCTCTGGCACTAAGTTACTGGGTGACCTGGAGAACCTCTCTGAACCTCGGTTTCTTCTTCTTTGGAGTGAAGACATTGAACCTGATTGTTTCTAAGGGTCCTTCTCATTCAGTGATTCTAGAAAGCAGCTCTGAGATAACGTGAACCAGTGAGGAAGCAGTATTTGATTTACATGTAGGATGGCTCCATCACGGGAGTCAAACCTGGCAGTATTGACTGAGTCAACATCTATATGACTGTTTGCATGTTGTCTTCCTTATTAGACTGGAAGCTACTTGAGGCCAGGGACTTCTTTTGCCTTTTTAATATCCCTAACTCTAA